>NC_081320.1:101301914-102018233 GCF_026419965.1 Kogia breviceps
TTATGATCATTTTCTCCGTCGGGTAAGTTAGCCTATGCGAGGTGTCCTCAGAGGGTCAGACTTCAGGGTGCTCTGGACCTGGCCGGGTCCTGCCCAGAAGGAGCAGCTGTGCCACCAGAGTGGCCAGGCGGCCAGAGAGCACATCACCAGGCCAGAGCCCGCACCCTACCCCGACGGCAGTCACGCCCGCCGCCGGGCCCCTGCGTCCATCGTCCCTCGCGAGAGAACTCTCGCTGCTCTCGCTGGTGGAACAGGGTGGCAGTATTCCAGCAGAGTTCCAGGTTTTCCCCATATTTATCCGTATTTTCTCTTTTTAATAAACATGTCCTACATTTTTATAATTAGGCAGGTAAAACATTTTCAAAACAATTCAAGATCCGCCCCACTTTTCTTCCCATCAGATTATGAACACCACGTGGGGCAGAGAGAAATACAGGAGGATCTCCGTGATTTCCCCCGTAGAGCAAAAGTGGCCCCAAATTCCCGTGTCCCCATCTGTCTCTGCCGTGTCTTAGCATGAGTGGAGGCTGATGTCTACACTTTTCTGCTGTTCTAATATATGCTAATTCACTGGTTCGCATCGTGTGACTCCAGCCCAAGTGCACGGGGAGATTTTAATTAACAGGGCTTCCTGGATCACCCCACCCCAGCACTTTGCAGAGGCCAATTTACAGTACCTTTATAAGGTTTTCTGCAGGAGCAAAAAAGACATCTGTTGAAAATAAAATCGAAAGAAAGAAAGAAGTAAGGATAAAATAACCATAAATTACAAACCATTTTATTTCATTCCCTAGTGAAACTTTAGGAGATGCAGTAAAAAGAAAACGTGAAATTGCCTAGGGGAAGAGAAACAATAGGCAATTAAGCCACAATGCTTTTTAAATGTTTACATTTCGTTGCCGGCTTCCCCCTTAATCTTTCCTTCCCACCCTTTTTTCTTAATACCCTTTACCATCTGGATGCAAAAGTGCTAACTTCTCACACCTGGAATGAAAATAAAGCAACTTATTTTCAAGAACAAAGGACATTGGGCTTTATGAATCTTTCACAGAACAAGGACAAAAAAAAAAAAAGTGGCACAAGGTCACCCCTGTGGCTTAGCCAGCTCATTACAGGATGCCCTGCAGGTAGTTTGGCCTGGTGATTTGTTCACCAAAGCAGAACTTTTTTTGTCTTTTGGCCTCGTTGCTAGGCTAGCAGGATCTTAGTTCCCGGACCAGGGATTGAACCCAGGCCACGGCAGTGAAAGCACCAAGTCCTAACCACTGGACCGCCAGGGAACTCCCAAAGCAGACCATTTTTGAGAGTAAGGTGTAAACTGGCTGCTGGACACCCTACTGAACCTGGGGCCCGGGGACACCTGTGGTCTGGAAAGGACACAGTGTCCTGGCCTCTGACCCCAGCCAGAACCTAAAAGGCAGGGGAGGACCTGGCTGTTTTGGAGCTGCCAGCTGTTTGGGTGACCTAGCTTGCGGGGCTGTTGCTATGTGTGACATGTATCAGTGAAAAAAATGCTGCTGCCATATCAGTAAACAAAGGATATTGCGGCCATCAAGCCATCACATTACAGCCGCCCAGATGGTGAGCCCTGAGGGAGCTCAGGATGGAAACACGATGCCCGCCATACGATTCAAGCGAGCCCAGGCTCTCGCCTCTCCCCACGCACAGAAAAGGGCTGAATTCATTAACCTGAGATGTCTGGGTTTCTTTAATGAACAGTCATCTTTGATGTTCCGACTGCCTGGTCTCTGTGGCAAAAACCCCCGTAGATCCTGGCTCCTCCCTGACCTCTGCACAGCGGTCCCTCGGCGCTGCTGACAGGCTGCGTCCTGTGCTTAAGTCCTCAGTTTTGTCCGCCGAATAAAACAGAACTCTCAACTTTTAGGCTGTGCAGGGGTTGTTTTGGTTGACACCTGGCCCTGAGAAGGTAGCACAGCGAGCAAAGCACAGGGGAGCTGACCTGGGGGTCCCTCCGCTGCTCCAGGGCCTAAACCCTCAGACACGGGGGCCACACCTACGCCTGCAGGCTCCTGACCCTCAGCCCCACCTCAACTCCCTTGGCTGCATCCTCTGTCTGGCCAGCTCCCTCTCCCTCTTGAGGAGTCCTTCAAGCATCTCTTACCTACGTGGTCCTGCCCCCTTCCCCACCCCACGCGGCGCCCTGGCCTGCCCGGATGCCAGGCCTGGTCTGGACGTCTCCAGGCAGAGTGGGGGCTCTGGAGGGCAGGCCAGGGTCTTTCCCTCTGTGCCTTACCTGGCGCCTCGCACACCTCGTTCAGCTCCCCATGTGATTCTCCTACTAAGGTCTGAGGACCACTCATCTCCACTGTAACAGAGGGACAGGGAATTCTTTTCACGGGTGCAAGATGTCTTTTTGTTTAAACCTCAGGCAATGCTGCCTTTGCTCATAATTGTCGCCTATTTAAGAGACTTCTCGGAAGCCTTTTGCAATAACGGGCTTTCTCAAGGAGGCCGCCCTGCGGCCTGATTCGTGCTCTTCTAGTTGGGGTCCCTGCGGTGGTAAGTGAGCTGGAACCTCGGCCTCCTGCTTTAAGGGCTTGTTCTCGCCCTGAGAGACCCACTGACCTTTCCTCCTACAAACTCAGGTGCCATGTCAATCAGCTGGGTGAAGTCCGCAGGCCTGGCCACCTTTCCTTCCCTGGGAGAGTCAGCCATGCTTCCTGCAAGGAGAAAGTCCTAGGGAGCGAGCAAGGCCCCCATCAGGCCCCCCAAACCGAGGCTTGAGCCGTTGAAACGACACACGTGCCTCCAACTGGATGAGGCCCACCAGCTCCAGGGTCCCTTCTGGGCGACTTTGCACAGACACTGAAATGGGAGGGAATTAGCGCACGGCCTCCATCTGAAGTAGCTAAGAATAAAATATTCAGATTCTACAGCCACAAACTGCAAAGGTTTATTATTCAAAGAGAAAAACAGTTTAATTTAGAAAAGAACAATTTGCTTTTAGTAATTTTTGGATACCTTCAAAAAACATGGATTGAGGGCTTCCCTGGTGGCGCAGTGGTTGGGAGTCCGCCTGCCGATGCAGGGGACGCAGGTTCGTGCCCCGGTCCGGGAAGATCCCACGTGCCGCGGAGCGGCTGGGCCCGTGGGCCGTGGCTGCTGAGCCTGCGCGTCCGGAGCCTGTGCTCCGCAACGGGAGAGGCCGCAACAGTGAGAGGCCCGCGTACCGCAAAAAAAAACAAACAAACATGGATTGAGCCACTGGGTGGCAGGTCCTTGCTGGAAGTGGGCACAGAGGACAGAGGACAGAGCACGCCCACCCTGGGAGCCCCTTGCGGTGGGAACAGACCTCCACAGATGCCTGGGCCTCTCAAGCAGAGACTGAGTCACAGAGGTTTCTCCGTCTGGGAGGACTCAGCAACGGGAGATCATATCAGCAACTCCCAGCACCCTGATTTCTGAGTTGAGAAAGCAGATTCAGAGAAATGGAGCGAGGCCTCGAGGGAGGGCCGGCCGACGTCGCCCCACTCCCGAGCCAAGGGTGACCCCTCCTTCCCACCGTTTCTTCCTAGTCCTCATGGTGGAAAAGAAGATACAGAAGAAGGAATTTACTAACATTTCTTTGAGTTTACAATACTGTCATGCACAGTTCATTTATTTTATCTCATTTGAATCCTCAGAACAGCCCTGCAAGTTCAGTATTATTCACATCTTACAAATGAAGAGAATGCCTCCCTGAGAGGCCAAGAAAACTGTCCAAACCACACAGCTGGGAAGTGAACACGATTTCCACCCAGATGTGTCCTCACGTGACTGATATTCGAAAGCTCTCAGCGCAGCGCCGGCCCAGGTCAGAGTAGACTAAGGGGTATTCGTTCCGTTAGCGCCTGTTCATCCAGCAGCCGCGGCTGGAGCTCCCCAGCATGCAGGCCCGGGGCCGCGCACGGGGGTGACACCTGCTCTACGGAGGCTCACAGCGGAGGGCAGGGCACAGACACAGCCCGAGATGCAGCGGCAGAGGTGCACTCCCAGGGCACAGAGGACACACAGCTCGTGAGCCCCCTTTAGGAGGGGACACCCGAGCTGGGACGCCAGGAGAAGCAGTAGGAGAGACTGCACGTGGGCAGCTGGGCTCCGGGGCCCCGGGAGCCGGAGGGCGACACTGGTCCAGCTGTTTGAGCTCCAACCTGGAAGCTACTGGCCACGTGCGGCTACTTAGTAAATTTTAAATTAATTACAAGGAAATAAATCACAATTCCAGATCCTCCTTGTACTGGACGCGTTTCAACTGCTCAGGAGCTACACGGGGCTCCCGTGTCAGATGGCACAGAGAACTTTTCCATCCTCACAGGACGTTTACTGGCCGGAGAAGACGATGGCGGAGAGCACCACCCCACACCACACACACACACACACACACACCACAAACACACACACACACCACAAACACACACACACACCACACAAACACACACACCGCACACACACACACCCCACACACACAGAGCCACCACCACCTATTTTTTTAAATTTATTACTTATTTTTATTTTTTGCCTGCGTTGAATCTTCGTTGCGGTGTGCGGGCTTCTCATTGCAGTGGCTTCTCTTGTTGAGGAGCACAGGCTCTAGGCACACGGGCTTCAGCAGTTGCGGCACGTGGGCTTCAGTAGCCGTGGCTCGCGGCCTCTAGAGCTCAGGCTCAGTAGTTGTGGCACATGGGCTTAATTGCTCCACGGCACGTGGGATCTTCCTGGACCAGGGATCAAACCCGTGTCCCCTGCATTGGCAGGCAGATTCTTAACCATTGCGCCACCAGGGAAGCCCCATCACCACCTTTAATTCCAAACGACGGGCAACACGAACCCACCAGGCAGACACGCACCCTCACGTCAGCTGATCAAGCCTCTTCTCTCCAGAGCCTCCCTACGGTGCTCCGGGGCAGCCGTCAGAGCTCAGACACCTGTTCTGCTCAGCTCGGCCGGCCTCTCCAAGGCAATGGGGGCTCAGAGGTGCAGGGCGAGGCCGGGCCAGGAGGTGGGCCCATCCCAGACTCGGCGGGTCGCTCAGACGCCCCCCAACCATGACAGCTCAGTACCTGTCCTGTATCCAGTACAAAACCCACAGGGCCAGGCCAGTCATGCACACTCGACAAAGACTTGTATTTCTTTTTCTTAACTAGTTACACAACATCTGAGCTACCCATAGTTTCAAAAAGGCTCGACTTTGTTTCTCAGTCAGTTGCAGCGAGCTCGAGATGCCCCAGGACAGAGCATCCAAACGTTTGCCTGAGTCCGGGATGTAGCGTTCCTGGCTCAGTACCCCATTGGATGGGAGAAGCAGGCGCCATGGCAACACAGGTGATACCCACATGAGCGGGCATCGCTCTACCTCCCTGCCGCCCGGAGCAGTGGGGGCGGAGGGCATCTTTTGCATCTTTGCTGTCTTTTATCTTTTTATTTGATGTGCCTGGGACTACACCAAACAGCCCGTGTGACATGCGTGGACCAAAGGCTGCAGGTTCAAGGGAGAAAGAGATCAGGGGGAATAAAGGGATTTCACACTTTTTTTTCAAGATATTGGTATCACTGGTTCAGGTTTTTCTACTCCCACCCCCCGAAAACGGACACTCCATTTAGACAGTAAAACCCTTCAGCTCAGCAGTTTTGTTTTTTTTTTTTTAAAAAAAAGAGCATTCCCTAACACAACATTGTTAATCAACTATGCTCCAATATAAAATAAAAATTTTAAAAAAAGAACACTCCCTTCTGGAAATGAATGTTTCCATTTGGAAAATAAATGAATTAAAAGCCCTTCTTGGGTCCACTTTAGTCAGTGTAGCAGTGTCCTCTATAGCTAACATGTAAGCAGACATAACCTTTCCCGTGTCTGTCTGTGTGTTACAGGCAGTGTCCAGAGCCAACACGCAGGGCCATTTAACGTGGCCTGTTTCTCAAATGGGCTGAACATGCTTTCCTCAAGCTCATGAAAATACATATATATATATATATATATATTCATCAAAGAGCACCTGAAAAACAGGTGGAAATTTCTTTCCAAGGCTACCCTTTGTTTTTCCTAACGAACTCTGGCATTTGGAAACACCTATTTTAATGTGCAGAATGAATTTGGTTTGGGGCAGAAATTCTCCATAGCACCTTCCTGGGCCTTCCCTGGAGCTGACGTCCGCTGCTCTCTCCCGGAGCCTGCAAGCTTCACTAGAACGGAGGCATCACAAAGGGACCTTGCAGCTACTCCAAGATCTAGTGACCTTAATGCTTTATCATTCTCATGGCAAAGCTCCATTAGCAGTTAAGAGCCCGCTTACTCAAGTGTGTTTAAAACGTGTTACAATGAGATAAAAGAAAAACAAACAGACCTTTGTGAAATACTGCAGAGGAGCCAGGATAGAGATAAATGTCAAAGGAGAATTAAACTCCTAACCCAATTTAATAGACAAAGCAGTGGCAGAGGGGGGGGATATGAAATCCAGCCACCATTTTCTCTTCAGCCAGACACACCTTCTTCTACTACCCTGTGTTTAGACAAAGCATCCAGACCTTTCAGTCGAGACCCTCAGTGCTGGGTACTGAACGCACAAGGTTTAATGCTGGTGAGGTGTCTACGTGTTTCCATGGTTAAGCTAAGATGGTAACCATTTGTCATTTAAACCATTTAAGTTTAAAGCTGATGAAATTTAAAATTCAGTGCTCAGAAGCCAGGTATGTACTGAACAGCCAGAAGAGAGATTTCCATCGCTATAGAAAGTTCTAGTCAAGGTGCAGATGTGTGGATGCAAAGCATGTCCGGGCACGTTATAGGAGAGCATTCGTTACTTTTGTCCCTTTTTATGAAGGACCTTGGATGTAATATCCATTTTCAGTAATAGTCTCAGAAGGCTTTAACAACCTCCCATCAATGTAGGAAAGCCATCTACCTACCATAGGAGAACTACTACACGCCAGGCTCTCTAATTCCCACGGCCTCCTTACAAGTTGGCCGTGACTGTCCCCACATTCCCCACAGAAGCCACACTCATCCAGCCCAGCTCTGTCCAGACCAGGAGAGTGAGCTCAAACCGTCCTCTACAGCCTCCAAAGCCAGCGCTCATCCACCGCCAGGGGCTGTCGGACTTGCTCTGTTAAGAGCCGGGCTGCAAATACTTCTGGGTCAAAATACTTCTGGGCTCGGGACTTCCCTAGTGGTCCAAGGGGTAAGACTCCGGGCTCTCAATGCAGGGGTCCAGGGTTAGATCCCTGGTCCGGGAACTAGATCCTGCACACATGCTGCAACTAAGAGTCCACATGCCACTACTAAGACCCAGCAGAGTCTAAATAAATAAAAATAAATCTCTAAAAAAAAAATACTTCTGGCCTCACAGGCCATACGGCCTCTTGCACAAAAGCAGCTGTAGACAATATCAACGGTAAAATGCAGTTGGGTCCCAATGAAACTATGTGGACACTGAAATTTGATTTCACATCATTTTAATGTGTCGAGAAATAGTCTTCTTTTGACTTTTTCCAGCCACTTCAAAGTGTAAAATCTGTTCTTAGCTCTCAGACTGTATAAAAAGGTGACAGGCTGCATTCGGCCCTCAGGCATAGCTTCCTGGCCTTACTGTACATCACACAAAAGCTTCAAAACTCATCAGTAGGATGTCGGCTAGTGCTGGCCTCTCACCACCTTCCATCCACTGTATATTTGTTGCCCACCATCTGCTTCCTGAGAACTCTGTAAGGACCAAGGACCAAAGGCAGATAAGAGCCAGCCCTGGGGACTTCCCTGGTGGCGCAATGGTTAAGAATCCGCCTGCCAATGCAGGGGACACGGGTTTGAGCCCTGGTCCGGGAACTTCCCACATACTGAGCCTGCACTCTAGAACCCGTGAGCCACAACTACTGAGCCCACGTGCCACAGCTACTGAAGCCCACGTGCCTAAAGCCCGTGCTCTGCAACAAGAGAAGCCACCGCAATGAGAAGCCCGCGCACCGCAACATAGAGTAGCCCCCACTCGCCGCAACTAGAGAAAGCCCGCGCACAGCAACAAAGACCCAACGCAGCCAAAAATAAATTAAAAAAAAAAAAAAAGACCCCGTCCTCATTCTCCAAGGGCCCCACAAGGGAGAGACACGCAGCAAATATGAGCCAGTGGCAGGGACGTAGGAACAGCACAGCTCCGAGGTCGTGGCCGTTCTGCAGGGATGCGTTGGGGGCAGGAGGGGAACGGTCAGCTTTCCCTCCTCGCACACAGCGTGAAGGGCGGGCCAGTCAAAGACCAGGCTGGAGCACGAGAGCATCCTGGAGGAATCCCAGGATGAAACGGTGAGTGCGCGAGAGGAGCACATTCAGAAATGCTTAGCACGTGTCTGGAGGAGGGGCCAGGGAGGAGCCAGAGGCCTGGGTGACTGACGTGAGGGGGCGGGGCGGAGGAGGGGAGGGGGCGGGGAGGAGGGGAGGGGGCGGGGCGGAGGGGAGGGGCGGGGCGGAGGGGAGGGGAGGGGCGGGGCGGAGGGGAGGGGCGGGGCGGAGGGGAGGGGCGGGGCGGAGGGGAGGGGCGGGGCGGAGGGGAGGGGGGGCGGAGGGGAGGGGGGGCGGAGGGGAGGGGGGGCGGAGGAGGGGCGGACACAGGGGGCAGGGGTGAGACGTCTGGTGAGCAAAGCCTTCAAAGGGAAGGCTCGGCCCAGAGTCAGTAACTGAAACCAGAGGAGGATGAGAGGGTCCACAGAGAGGCGCCCGGGGCCCAAGCTCCAGACCTGGGAGCACCACCCTTAGAGATGGTCTTGGCGGAGGATGGGGGGGGGCAGGTCTCTGCGGAGACAGCCCAGGTTTCCATCCTGCCTACGGGCCAAGCTGCGGGGCCTGGCGGGCTAACCTCCCTCCACTGAGGTCCTCTGGAGGGGGGCTGCTGTGTGGGCGTTGAGGGAACAAACGTGAGGCCGGCTGAGGTTCTCCAGAAACAGACGGGGGTGCTGCAAACACAGGGCCCGGGGACTCTGTACTGGTGTCCAGTCAGACTTTGCCCATATGCAGACTCCCTAGTTGATTGGGTCTGAGTTCAATAAGGGGACCCGTAAACACACACTTCCTAACTGCAAGGAACGAGTCCAGGAGGAGAGAGCAGCCAGGGCCCACCACCGATCCCAACAGCAAAGACGTGCGCGGAGGGCCTGGGTGTCGGCACAGCCCGTCCACCCTGTGGTAGGCAGAAGGTCCCCAGCAGTGTTGCTCCCTAGTCCCGAAACCTGTGCCTGCATCGCCTTACACGGCAAGGAGAGTTTGCAGCTGTGACCAAGCTTATAGACCCTACGAGAGGGAGGCAGGTCCAGGTGGGTTTAGTCTAATCACCTGCAGTGTCTCAGGGAAGCCCGGGCTCTGCGCTCAGTGGGGGGGTCCACAGCTCTGGGACCCAGGGGCTGCGGGCTCACCAAACCCTCCGCTCATGGCCCCCACCGTCTCTACTGATGGAGCAGCCAGGTCTGTAGGGAAACGGGGAGGAGCCCCCAGACCCGACCACCCGCCCAGACCACCTATGGCATCTACTTCTAAATCTGTCTAAATCTGGAATCCCTTACTAGTTCATTTTAAAGTAGTTTTTAGGGGCTTCCCTGGTGGCGCAGTGGTTAAAAATCCACCTGCCAAGGCAGGGGACACGGGTTCGAGCCCTGATCCAGGAAGATCCCACATGCCACAGAGCCACGAAGCCCATGTGCCACAACTACTGAGCCCGCGTGCCACAACTACTGAAGCCTGCGCACCTAGAGCCCGTGCTCCGCAACAAGAGAAGCCACCGCAACGAGAAACCCGCGCACCTCAACGGAGAGTAGCCCCCGCTCGCCGCAGCTAGAGAAAGCCCACGCCCAGCAACGAAGACCCAACACAGCCAAGAATAAAAATAATAAATAAATAAATTTATTTTAAAAAATAGAATAAAATTAGCTTTTAAATAATTCTAGGCAAAGAGCAAGATCGCCTCTAAAAGGGGCTGTGACTGAGGCCAGGCTGTGATGTTTAATGAATATGCTAAAGCTTTTCATGCAAACTGCAACTTAGTCATCAGAAATGAGAAGCATTACAATGGGTTATTCCAATGCAGTGAGGCCATTATTCTCTCCTGGTGGAAAAAGCATAATCTTGACATTTCACACAGTCAAAAGCTGTTTTCCTCTGGGATCTGCCTTAAAATAGGAAGGTGCAACGGGGTGAGTCTAAGAGATGTGGGAGGATGGTCTTCCTCTGAGGAGCAAGCCAGGCTGTCCTGACAGTTCCCATTCAAGAACAACGGCTTTTGTCATCACTGTTGATGAGTCCTAATAAAAAAGCCTCTGGGAAAAAGGGTGAGACTTATAGTGAAAGAAAAGAAGTTTATTCATGTGTGGGACAAAACTAGAGCGTGTATAAGTAGCGATGTGGAGGAGCCCAAGGTCAGCACTGAGATCCCTGGTGGACGGGCTTGGGGATTTGTTCAAGTTTCCCTCCGATGTGCGGCTCTTCTTTGGGACAAAGTTTCATTTCACCTGTGGGCTTAGTGCTTTAGTGATTTTGTACAGACCAAAGTGACTTCAACCCCAGCAGAGCAGGACCAGAGCCCAGAGCCACTCAGCACACTCAGGCTGTTCCAGCTCCACAAACACTGTTCCCGGCATTCAGCCACCCGCAACACCAAACGTCTGCGGAGATCCATGCCACCCTCACCTCTCAGAGGGGTCAAACGCTTGGTGTGCTGATAAGTTCCTCTCTGTCGCCCTGTTCTTTCTGCAATAACAACTTTAAAATAGCAAGTTGTTTATAAATAGCCCTCCAAGCTCACCAGGAGTCCTGACGCTCAGTGTTCGGAATCGGGTTTCTTGCTTCCCACTAGCCAGCCAAGGCCCCGTGGTGCTCAGGCGCCAGCAGGAGAAAATTTATAGGGGCCTGAGCCGGGGAGTCAGAGTTTCCCGGCGACGGGCCTCACCTGTGTGACGTCACAAGGGCTGCGGCGAGCTAGAGCTCCAAGCTGAGCTGCCCCTCCCTGCAGAAGCCAAGGGCGCCCCTGCAAGACCCTGTGCGAGGCCAAGGCAGAGCTGGGGCCCCCGCTGTCGCTGACCCTGCCACTGTCCGCCCCCATCCCTAACAGCAACCTGGCCTGAGGCCCCTCCTCCTCCCTGGTTCCCGGGTCCCCTGGGCTTTGTCTCTAGGAGGCCTCTGTGAGAGCATGTGTTCACACCCAGCAGCGGTTCCCAGCAGAGAAGAGAGCCTGGGGGTCTGAGAGCGGGAAGGCCCCTCAGCCGGGAAAGTGCAGACGCACACAGAGCTTCCGTGGGGGTTAAAGGGGCTCGTGGACCTTGAGAAAGCACACCTGCGCCTCGTGGTGCAAGAAGGACACGTGTCCCAGCCCTGGGAGCCTGGGGTCTGGGGAAGGGCTCCTGGTGAGACGCCCACAGATGAGCGCCTGCCTAACACGTGTGGTCACACCTGACACACACGCTCATGCCTGACACACGAGGGGCACAGGGGATTACACTCATCACCACACCACCCTGCAGCGGTGTTATCGCAGATGGAGAAACTGAGGCCCAAGCTTACCCCAGGGAGCCTGAGTCGTAAGCAGCTGAACCGGGCAGGGATTCACACCAAGTGTGCCGGAGCGAGGGAGCCCCTGATGCCCGGAGGGGTCTCCTGCCTCGGGAACCCCTCCCATTTTCCTTCCTGGGTTCTCTTCACCGGGTCTTGGCCTGCCCTGCTCCCCCCTGCACCCCTGGTCCTCCGGGATGAAACCAAACCGTCGGGAGAGGCTGCCCCCATCCCGCTCCAGAACCTGCCTGGCCCTCCCCCATTCGGCTCCCGCTGGACCCTCTGGTCTCAGGGGGCACATGTCTCCCCTTCCAGATGAAATTCTTGAGAACAAAACTCCTCCCGTGCTTCTTAATGTGGCAGATTGTGTTTCAATAAATTAACGATGTGATTCTATCCGGATATTTCCTGTCACCCACGGCCTCTCCCAAGGCGGAAGCCGCAGTGCTCGGGCCACTGCTTCCAGTAGGGCCAGACAGCAGGAGGGCCTTGTTATCCTCCGCTTCTCTGAGTCCAGGCCCGGCATGGAGGGCAGCCACGGAAGGATGCTCAGAGTAGCAAAGCCTGCCCGGCCCTCACGTCCACGCCTGGAGCCCAGCTCCAAAGGGCCGACGTGCATCGAATCACCTGTGGACCACACTTTGAGAGTAACGTTCTACACGCTGTGCTGTCTGATATGGCAGCCGTGAGCTATTTACAATTAAATTAAAATTCAAGTGAATTTACGCTCAACGAAATGTAAAATGTAGACCCTCTCTCTCACTGGCTGAATTTCACGTGCCCCACGACCCCACACAAATTCAGAGCCTTTCCGTCACTGTAGAACATTCTGCCGGACCACTCAGCGGGCTGAGGAAAAGGAGCGTGCAGAGCGGTGGCCCCGGGGCAGCAGCCCCGAGTCCGCTATGAGGCCGTTCCCGGGGTTCGGAAGGGGCTTAAATGGTCCCGTCTTAGTCCCGTCAGGATACAGAGGATTTCTGGTGAGAAGGGCTGGGCCACGCAGAGACATCTGCAGGGTAAGTTTAGAGCCACCATCCATGTCCCCAGGTCTCCCAGGAGACGAGAGAGAGACCACGCATCCTGCATTAACGGGAGGTACTGGCTGCACTGGGTGGGCTCTTCCCGTCACCCCGGTAGCAACAAGAAAAACTGCCCAGTTGCTGACCTCTGGAATCACAGTTAACGGAACACAGAGTTACTGTTTAAAGTCCCTACGTTTGGGGGTGGTTCAAGCTACCTGATATGGTCGGCTTGGGATACCCCCATCCTTGTGAAGCAGAGTTTCCCTCCCGCCATCAACACTGCAAACTGCAAGCTTTCCCAGCCTTCTTCGTATCTAGGGCGCAGACACATACAAAGCCACTGTGTGCGGAATGTTCTCTGTGTGGTGCCTCTGGATCTGTGCAGTGCACAACCTGGGCAGACACACCTAACTGGCCTGGAGATCTAGGAACCCAACCAAGCAGGCTCGATCCCAATGCTGACTGTGGAGCTCGGCGCGGGGGTGCGCGGCAGTTGCTCCTGTCTGCAGCCGGCTTCCCGCAGGGGGACCCTGCAGGCCCTGCGTGGTGTATGGGCTTCTCCCTTCCGTGTAGCACCCAAGACATTCTCCAGTCTTTCCAAAATTCCTGTGAACTGCCAAAAAGCTTTCAACAGATTCCCTTTCTGCTTAAATTAGCCGGACTCAGATTTTCTTGCTTACAGCTAAGAAACGCCACCTGCCCTTGGCTCTGATCTGCTGGATTAAACTGGGTTACCCCTGGTGACCACTCCTGGGCCCTGGCCTGCCACCGGCCCCCAAGGAAGCAGGTGGGCGCGCCGTCCAGACCCCCAGGGCGGCAGACGCGGAAGCCAGTTTGTCAAGTCTGGGTGAGGCAGGAACGGACAGTCAGAGGCTGCTCCGGGGACAAGAAGGCGGAGAGCCGCGGGTCCCCCGTCCGAGAGGAGACACCCTCTTGCCATTCTCGCTGCAGCCCCCCGAGACCCCGCTCGGCGCCCCGTGCTGCAGGGGCACCAGGACCAGGGCGAGGAGTGGAAGCCCACGCTGAGCTCGCCGTGACCCCTGCGGTCAGACGACCAGTGCTTTTCCCGACTCCTCTTTGTTTGTCAGTCTCCATGGCTGCCGCCACCTGGGGTCACACTCAGACCTCGATGAGAAGCCACACGGAGCACGGCTGAGTGTTCCCTTTAGGGTCTGGCACTGCTGGGCCAGGGGGGCCTCCTCCTCTCCCTGCCGCCCTTTTTGTCCCCCCCCCCGACACACACACACACGCACGCACAGGAACCCCCAGAGCCTCAGGGCGGCGGGCAGCCTGGGGGGCCCGGGAGCCCTGCAGCATCGTCTCGCGGGTGCACGTCCGCCTGCGGCCGCTGGGTGGCAGTGTGGACGCGCGGGTGCGCCGCCGCCGCCCAGCCTGTCCGCCCACGCGGCCCCGGGGGCTCAGAGACGGGCCCGCGCACCGGCTTTTCGGTCACGGCTCGATGCAGCACCTAATAAATCCCGCTTCTCCCCTCAACCAGGCCGCCTCCCTCCTGCGCTGCAAATCAGGGGCCGCGGCCCACCCCGCGGGCCCTTCCTGCCGAGCTGGGGGATTCAATTAGCGGCTGTGCTTCTGGCTTCCTGCCGGCTGCGCCCGTCCTATCAGATTCTCTTTGAAACCGTCACAGCCCTGTAGAGGTGTGTGACCCGGGCGCAGACAAAGGCCGGCGTGCTTTCCTGCGCTTCGTGCTGGCACAGAGCCTCGGAGGAGGGCTCAGCGGAGGCGGCGACAGGAGGGGACGTGGATCGGCTCCGCTCTGGTTTCACCTGGGAGCCGAGGCGACACGAGAGCACAGAAGAGGCCCCATCCCAACTCCTCCCCTACGAGAGAGGAATCCAGACCCAGGGGGGCGCCGGCTTGCCCTGGGCTGCACCTGACCCCGGTGAAGAGCCCGGGGGTGGGGGGCACCCCTGACCCACCCTAGAACCAGGGCAGTTCTGTCCATGTGACCGAGGGCAGTCGCATGGGCCGAGGCCGTCGTGGTGATGCTGGGGAAGCTCCGGCTTCAGGACGCCCTGCCCAAGCGCAGTCGCCACCTGGTCAGTTCCTTTGCACAGGCCCCTGGGACTGGATCTGCCTGTCCTGTGAGGGGCAGCCACCTGGGCCAGCTCAGGGTCCTCCTGGGCCCTGGGCTGTGGGCAGGGGTGCCTGGCTGCCCCGCAGGCCCGTGGGTGCAGCGGGGGTCCCGCGGATACCCGGAGCAGAGCCGCTGCCTTGGCCCCTGTGGCACCTACAGCAACAGCACCGGGGCCTGAGCTCCAGTCCGCAGGGCACAAAGAGGACCAGCCCCTGGGGAGGAAGAGGGCAGCTTTACTGCGCTGGGCTCTCACCGCGCCTGCCTGCGGGTCACCCCAGCAGCTCTAGGCAGACGCTCCCCTTCCTCCAAAGCAGTCGCTACCCAAACATCCTGCAGGCACGGTCCAGAGCGTCGGGCAGCTCGGGCCTCGCTCCCAAGACACGCAGACACACAAGAGGCCCTGGAGAGCGGTTTCCCCAGAGCCCCCTCCTGGCTCCCCGCCCCAGCTGCTTTCCTTTGTGTGTGCATGTCTGCCTGTTTTCTTTGAAAAATGTAGATGTTTATTATTTTTTACTGGGGATTCTGATGTACCAAAGGAAGAACTATGGGTGACTGGCAGGCAGCTTCTGGAGTGGCCCCCAGCGGTTCCGTCTCCAGGAGGCTGGACCTGGGGACAGGCTTCTGAGACCAGAACGCAGACAGTGATGGGGGGGAGGGGTCCCTTTCCAGGACGGGCGCACGCTCACACTGCGCTGAGGCGGCCAGTGGTCGCTGGGGAGGTGCCCGGGGCAGAGGCGCCTGGCAAGGACCCCAGGCCTCGATCCAGCCACCCGTGCGGCGCTGAATCCCACCAGCAACCTCACGGTCGAGTGTGGCTGGTGAGACAGAACCCCCCCGAGCTCTGGGTGCAGTCCCACCCCACAGGACCTGCGGGGACACTGATGCTTTGTCGTGAGTCGCTGTTTGGGGGTGACCGTGATCCAGGAAGAGATAACGAATACCGCTGGAGAAGACATTGAGAGAACAGGATGACACCACACATTCAGTTGTCAAATTCGGAGCATTTACCTTTCTTTTTCCTGAAATCTGGGTTTGCAGCAAAGCAAAATAGTTTCTACTTTTACAGAAGCATTGATCTAAGCTAAGAGGATTCTTTTCCATATAGAAATTAAAAGGAAGGTAGTCACTTAAGACCTCACTACCATTGTTTGTACTTAACCGTTATAACATTTAAAGGTCTCGTTTCATACTTTGCACAGAGCCAAGAGCAATTCTGAGTAATAACCACCTAACGAACATTTTGTCTACACTACAAATAATAAAACTTTAGTTCTTCAGAAATAATACCCAGAAACACTTTTTTTTTTTTTTCTTTTTCGCCTAAGCATGCACCATTCTCTAAGATTCAGAAAAGGAGCCTTTACCGG
Organism: Kogia breviceps; assembly: GCF_026419965.1. Taxonomy (NCBI): domain Eukaryota; kingdom Metazoa; phylum Chordata; class Mammalia; order Artiodactyla; family Physeteridae; genus Kogia; species Kogia breviceps. The sequence continues at coordinate 101,317,914 of NC_081320.1, forward strand.
GGACCCCGCACTCCTGCCTGGGGACCACGTGGCCGGCAGGGCCTCCCACCCGCGGCGGCAGCCGGCAGCCACCCGCCGACGCTGGGGCGGCAGGGCCCCCGCTACACGTGCTCCTTGTCGAACTCGCAGAGGAAGTGCATGGTGAGGTGGCAGGCCACGTCGTTCCAGCCCCCGGAGGCCACCAGCTCCACGCAGTCCTCCTCGTCGTAGGCGTTGTTGGGCTCCCCGCTGCGCCACTGGCTGAAGGTCTGCATGGGCGAGCGGTCCGCGTAGACGAAGGTGCCCTCCCGCTCCAGGTCGTTGATGCCGATGAAGACGCGGGCCAGGCCGGCCTGCGCGATGTAGGCGGCCAGCAGCCCGTTGGCGGCCTCGTCCTTGGGCATGCCCAGCGTGCCACCCCGGCCCTGGCAGGCCAGCTGCGCGTCCACGTAGCGCTTCTCCTCCTTCACCAGCAGGTAGATCTTCCGCTCCGTCTCGCGCACGCCCGCGACGGCTGCGGGGACAGGGCTGGAGGGCGAGCGCTCGCGGGTCCCCAGCAAACCCGGGGCGCCAACCCAGCACGCGCGCGCGGGGAGCAGAGCCAGGGCCGCTCTGCCTCCGGGCAGGGGGCGGGGGGACCCGGGAGCAGGGAAGCCCCGAGAGGCACGTACCGTGTTTGATGAACTTCAGCTCCGCTGTGATCTGCGCCACCTGGTTGTCTGTCTCCCCGACCGCCTTCCTCAGCTGGCCGCACTCACACGGGACGCCTGCGGAGAGCGCGCCCGGCCCGTGACGGGACTGACCCAGAGGCGGGCTCGGGGGGGGCGGGGGGCACCCCCTCCCGGCATGCTGTGCGATTCAACAGACACGAAGGCCATGGCGGAGAGCGCGCCCGGCCCGTGACGGGACTGACCCAGAGGCGGGCTCGGGGGGGGCGGGGGCACCCCCTCCCGGCATGCTGTGCGATTCAACAGACACGAAGGCCATGGCGGAGCGCGCGCCCGGCCTGTGACGGGACTGACCCAGAGGCGGGCTCGGGGGGCGGGGGCACCCCCTCCCGGCATGCTGTGCGATTCAACAGACACGAAGGCCTTGCCGGAGAGCGCGCCCGGCCCGTGACGGGACTGACCCAGAGGCGGGCTCGGGGGGTCGGGGGGCACCCCTCCCGGCATGCTGTGCGATTCAACGGACACGAAGGCCATGGCAGAGAGCGCGCCCGGCCCGTGACGGGATTGACCCAGAGGCGGGCTCGGGGGCGGGGGGCACCCCCTCCCGGCATGCTGGGCGATTCAACGGACACGAAGGCCTTGGCGGCTGCAATGGAGATTTTAGACTTGCTCCTAAGGGCAAGGAGGAGTGGAAGGGTTTTCACAGGGGCGCCAAGGTCGGAGTCACGTTTCACAGTCTCGCTCGGGTCGCCGTAGGAGGAAATCGGTGGCGGCATGGCGGCGAGACGGGCGGGCGAGAGCAGGGGGTTAGGACAGTCACGTCGCGCGGGAGGAGAGACGCCAAGACGTTGGAGGAAAGTGCTGGAGCTGGAGTCGTGGGGGGCTGTTCAGTCACCCCAGCGTGGCCACCCTCGCCTCAGCTTAGGCGTTTCCTCCTGGCCCCTCAGGAGGATCCTAACCTTCCCGCTGCGAAGAGCTCCACGTGGTCAGGAACCTTCTCAGAATGTCACTCGGCCGTCACAGCGCTTGGGGGCCCGTCGCCCACGGTGGCACCGCTGGCTTCGGCTTCTCCACCAGACCAGAGGGGCCGCCAGCTCCCGCCCCCCCTTTGCCCCGACTGTGGGCACAGGGGCAGGACTTCTCACCGCTTCCTGAGAAACCCCATCGTGCGGAGCTCTCAGCCCGCCTTCCCGGTCTGAACACGCTCTGGCGTTTGCCCCGTCTTCCAGCCTCTCCGCCCCCCTCTACCACCTAGAACCCAAACACTCCCCAACACGTGGGCACCTGGAATGGTGCTGCTGTGATTGGGGTTTTTTGTTTTTTCTTTAATGGAACTTTTTCTGAGATACACGTTGTCTTTGAGTTCGCTGGGGTTTGAGGCGCTGATGTTTTCTGGAGACATGGAACCGGAATCAACCTGACAGGTGCCCTCAGCTCGCAGGAAGGGCCTACCCAAGGGACTCAGACACTGTATCTTCCCCCTCAATCTAGCATCTGGGAAGCGTCTCCTGTGGTCACACGCGGTGGGGACGAGGACCAGAGGTGCAGACCTGTTAGGATGGCGTTTCAGTAGCGGGGCTGAGAGGCCACAAGAGCCTGAGTGACGGTGGCAGGAACAGGACACAGACCGACGTGGGGGACAGTCGGGCAGAGTTGGGGGACACTGCGCTTAGACAGCCCGGACCTGGCGGGGACAGGGGTTGAGTGACATCGGGGTGGAGGCGCGTGCTGGGCGGGGGCGGGGGCAGCCGAACCCCAGGGAGCAGGGGTGGGGATAGAGCGGGCAGCAGGCCGTGCCACGTGGAGAAAGAGGAAAGGGCAGCGGGCAGAGCTCCTCCGAGAGGAGAGGAAGGAGCGGGGGCAACAGGGCGGCAGGCAGAGGGGACGGGGGCTGCCCGCGGCCCGGTCTCCTGGCACCAGGGAGGGACGGCCGGCAGGGAAGCCGGTCAAGTCCACCGAGCTGGGCCGGGGTCCGCGGTCCGCGGTGACGGGAGGGTGGTGGGGAGCTGGCTGCAAGGACACCCAGAATGCGGAAGGTGAACCAGAAAGTACGGGCGCGCTTCTCAGAGAAGCTGGTGGTCAGGGGAAGGGGGTCCTGATGCTCCCAGAGACGCAGTAGGAAAGGAGGAAAGTGCGCGTTAGGACGCGTGTGGCTAAGCCGGGTCGTGATGAGGTGTGAAAACACACAGTCGGCGTGCAGACCACAGCCCTGAGCGGGAACGAAAACATTCAGGCAGCAGGAAAGCAAACACTGAAAGTCCACGGGAGGGTGTGACGCACGAGGGAGGTGTGTCAGTTACACGCGCTCGCTCCAGCCTATTAAGTTTTATGTCATGATTTATACTTTTTAAAAGTGCAATTTTAATACATTTCTAAAAATTCCTTGGACCCTTTATGCCATACCTGGTTCTCCATTAGGGCCAGGGGGTCCTATGTCACCAGAATCTCCTTTTTCACCTGGAAAAAAGAAGCAAGACCAAAGTCACAAAGCAGGGGTGGGACGTGTCCCCTGAGTTCAAAATGTCCAGGTAACGGTGTTCTTCTTCCATGTGCAGCGCCCTGCGGTTTCTCCCAGACCCTCCTTCTGCGGTGGACTGTGGGGAGGAATGGCCTGTAGGTGGCTGGTTCTTCGGGCTCTGTTTATGTGATGTGGAACATCCACATATCACGGGACTTCAGAGATTATCGGATGAGCGTTCTTTAAGTCAGTTCTGGAAACCCCAGCACGTTTCCTAGAACACGCTGTCATCTCGGAAATCCTTAGCGCCCTGTGCCAGCTCTCTGTCCGTGTCCCACATCACAGCAAGAAAATTCAGGTAGAACAGGTCACATCAGAGACGGATGGACCTTAGAGGTTACCTCATCCAAACAGAGTCAACATGAGATCAGTCCTCCCTGTCCCTCTCTGCGAGGCAGCAAGGTGTCCTGGGGGCACAGCCACCCGGACACCTGGGTGCCAGCCTTCTGTGGACAGGACAGACGACTCAGCCTCTCTGCCCCTCCGTTTCTTCCAACTTATGAAACAAAGCGATAGGAGAAAATCATGGCGACAAAGCTTTCTAGCTGCTCTAAAATTAGGCAATGGATATTTATTTTAAAATCACAGGAATATTCCTCAAGCACTACCTTTCTTCCCCCTGAGAGAACTTAAGCTTCCCAGCTGGCCTGCGACAGTGAAGGGGCAGCGACTTCGACATCCTTGGAGAGTCACGTTCCGTTTGATGGGGACGGAGAGAGCTCGGCAGTCTCTGTCCAAGTGATTCCCTTGTTTTCTTTTATCAACATCAGGAGCTTGAAAATGACTCGGGGATCAGCTTGACAAGGACCCAGGATGGCAGTCTCAGAGACGAAGCAGATCAGGTAAGCTAAGCCCAGTAAGGGCCTACTTGGCAAGGTGTCCCCTGGTGAGACTCTGACATTTACCCAGAGCACATGCTGCATGTGAAAAGCACACACATCCCTACTTGTAGCCAGTAACCACTGCATTCTTCACAGCAGCTAAAAGGTGGAAACAACCCCAGTGGCCATCAGCAGATGAAGGGATAAATAAAATGTGGTCCATCCACGCAACAGAATATCATCCAGCCTTATAAAGGAAGGAAATTCTGACACATGCTACAACATAGATGAACCTTGGGAACATTATACCAAGTGAAATAAGACACAAAAGGACAAAAACTGTATGATTCCATTTATATGAAATATCTAAACAGGCAAGTTCACAGAGACAGAAAGCAGACTAGAGGCTGCTAGGGGCTGCAGGGGTGTGGGGCGTCATGAGCTCGTGAGGACAGGAATGAAACCATTTTGGAAACGTACAGCGGTGGTGGTTCTACAACACTGCAGCCGTGCTTAGTGTCACTGAATTGTACACTGGAAATAGTTAAAGTGGCAAATTTTATGTTACAAATATTTTACCACGATTTTTTTAAGCTTTTTCAAAGCATCCACATCCCTCTCTATATCATGCGTATCGATCTGCGCGCTCTGTAATGAATCCACGGGGCAGGGGTTTCCCGCGGATGTGCCGGGAGGAGAGACGCAGCTCGCCGAGCTGGCCACGCTCTTCGTCTCGGTCCTGGCTGAGGGACCCTTCCCACCGGGGCGGGCTGGGCCGGGGGAGGTCTGTGCCATCGATCACAACTGACCACCTGGACCCACTCACAGCTCAAAGCCCAGGCAGGGTGATGGGGCAGAGGACCGCGGGCACCGCGCGGGGCACAGCAGACCACAGCCAAACTCCCTCCCAGCCCCACGCCCCCCAGCCTCTGTCTCCTGCTACCAGCACCCATGACAGGACCTGGGGGAGCCCTTCACGGGGCTGGGGGGGCCGCGCCTCCTTCACCCCGAGCCCTCTGGGGTCCAGCACGGGCACAGGGCAAGCCAGGGGCTCAGAAAGCGTTTGCTGAGTGCGGAATGGGGGGCGGGGGGCGCGGAAGAGCCGGGCGCTGCTGAGCGACCCCCTAACTGCCCTGGGGCCAGTCTCCCGAGCTGCCCACCCTCCAGGGTTGTGCAGGTCAAACGGGGTCGCGTGGGCACTGGCGCTGCTTCACCGCTGCTGTCACCCTCCTGCCCCCCGTGTGCTCATGGGGAGCTACCCCCAGTCTCAGAGAGTCTGAGTCACCCGGGCTGCGGGGGGACGGACGGTGTGTCGGGAACGCGGTCCTTCCGCTGCTTTAACTGGGGCTCCTGATTCTCCCCCAGGCAGCACGCGAACCCTGAGGGGCAGGGGGCGCTCCCCACCCGGTGGCACCCAGTCAAGTCTGATCGATCCCCAAACGCAAGCGCTGGAACAGAGCTTATCGTGTATAAAGCGCACACAATAACCACGACCGCCCGCTGCTCTGAGCGCCCGGGCGGTGAGCCTGCGAGGGAAGGCAAGCCGAGGCGTGTCGGAAGTACCTTTAGAACCGATGGGACCAATTTTTCCATGGCGCCCTACACCGCCTTTCTGTCCTTTGTCACCCACGTCTCCTGTGGAAAACAATGAGATCACAGTTGGTCGAGGCACAGGTAACGCCGTACACGCCGCCTGTGTATCAGCCCACGCGAACACGCACGCGCACAAGGACACCGAACACGGTACAACTCGTGCTTGACCTCTCCAAGGTCGTGCATCCGACTGACCCCAGGAGGTTCTACATGTCACCTGCTGATGTATTTCCCAAAGGAAGACACCCCCCCCCCGAAGTCACACACACCAGAGAACAGAGGAGGCCACGCGGTACATCCCCACGTCCGCAACTCAACCAAGCGCCTGAGACTGAGCACTTCCGGCCAGCAAGCAAGGCCTCGTTCTGTGATGTTCCCACAACTCGGGCCAGGTCGAGGGCAGAGGACGGAACACAGGCTGAGGGGTGAACCACAGCAGAAATGCAGACACCCCACCCACAGCCGGCTTACGTTCGCCCAAGGGTGACGTGTCCGGCACAGGGCACGCGCACACATGTTCTCTTAATTGGTTACGGGAGGATTCATCGCGCAGATGGGGTTCACGGGGGTTAAGCGCTTGCCCGGGCCAAGTACCTGGTCCCGCCACGAGGTGACTCCGGCCCCGGACACCGTGTACGATGCGTGATGCTGGGGACACAGGGGTGACGGGGCCCCGGGTCTGCGGGGGGGTCGGGGAGATAAGCGGCCGGTGGTAACTCGCACAACTAGTATTGTAACAGGAGTTGCCCAGGGCTCTGAGGAGGCATCCGGGAGCCGGGGAGAAGAGAGCCACCAGCCGGGACCACGTCACCATGCCTCCGGCCACACGTGGGCAAGCCTGGACAGGGACGAGGCAGGCACCAGCAGGAGGCGGCCCAGGGAAGGGGCGTCGGGGGGGTAGGGAGAAATTCCCGCAAATGTCTGGGAGGCAGAAACGACCACGTCTGAATGGCCAGCGTGAGGGAGGGTCAGGGTGAAGGGGACGGTGGTGCCCAAGCCTCTGGCCTGGTCGTTGGGGGGTGGGGGTGCCCGTCCCTGGAGGGCAGGAGGGAGGAGGGGCAAGAAGACGACACCCTGAGGTCGAACGCCCGGGACGAGCGAGGAGAGGGGTCCGGCTGGCCTGCGGGGACTGGGTCTGGGGTGCGGATGGAGCCCGGGGGCCCCGCGAGCACAGACCTGCACCAGGGGGCCCAGCGAGAAGGCCCCCCGTGGGCAGAGCAGGCCGGGGACCCCGGAGCCCCGCACCGAGGAAGGCGAGCCGCCGGTGTGAGGGGGAGGCGAGAGAGGGACGGAGCAGGTAGAGGCGGGAGGTGGCGCCCAGAGAAGCCGTGGGACGAGGACCCGCGTCAGGAGGGCCCCAGAGGACGGGGCGACCCGGAGGGTCTCAGAGGGTGGGGCGGGAGGCGAGGGAGCGGGACCCGGGTGCGCACAGCTCCTGCGGGGCGGGGCGGGGCGGGGAGCGCCGGGCTCGCTGGGGCACCGCACTCGGGCACCCCGCTCCGTCGGGGCTCCGTCGGGGCTCCGTCAGCTGGGCCAGCCCTGCCCTCCCCTCTCAGCCACGCCGACAGCCTGGCCCCGCTTCAGTCTCCTGACGGGTCCTTCCAGGGTCGAGGAACATACAGCCTTTCTGTGTCGCGTTACGAGAGCATTTCAACCTGATTAATTCGCTAACAGGAAAACGGCGGAGCAGTGAGAGGGAAAAGATAACAGGAAAGAAACCGTTTTCGGTCAGTCAGCCAGTCAATCAACTGCACTCATCCTACTGGTAATCCAGAAAAGGAAGTAGCACTGAAATCACTGAGAAGCACTGCCTTGTAGTGATACACGCCAAAATATTTACTGAATAAGTATTTATTTAGTAAATACTCCACTCTGAGGATATGGTGAGGGGCTCTACCTCATCGCTGGAGGAGGAATAGGATATTCAGCTCTTGGGCCAGACGGGACCACAGAGGCCTCGACAGCCACGGCCCTGGGGCTCTGAGTGAACCCCCCCAGCGCCGCCGTCCCGAGGCCGCTCCAGGCACAGAAAAGTGTTCCTTCATTGACTTGCAGGAACTCCAAAGCTGCCGCCTGCTCCTTCCAGCCAGCAGTTGTGGGTTTGCAGCCAGAGAGATGCACGGCTAGTCTAAGCCACCGTCCACAGACAGTCCTTCAAACGTCTCAACTGTTTTCTCCCTGGAACCTTCCCCTCGGCTTTCCCACCCTGTCTTTGCTCCCACACAGAGGCACCATGCCCCCAAGCAGGCCTGACCACCGTCCCCTCCTGCTGTGCACTGAAGTGCCCCCCAGATTCATATGCTGAAGCCCTGACCCCCACGTGATGCATGTGGAGGGGGTCAGGGTCAGAGGAGGTCACGGGGGTGGGATGCGTCCCCCGCTGAGAGGATGGACAGCCTGGAATCCTCTCTCTCCACCATCTGTGGACACGGCCAGAAGTCGGCCGTCTGCAGGCCAGGAAGAGGGTCCTCCCCAGACCCCAGCCATGCAGACAGCCTGCTCTGGGACCCCTGCCTCCAGAACCGTGAGAAATCAGTGTCAGGGGTTTAAGCCCCTGTGTCTGTGGTGTTTGGCTGTGGCCCCCGAGCCACTCGTCTGGACCCTCTAGTCCATTAGTGTGGTCTGAGCTCAAAGGTGACCACCGACACTCCGCTCGTTCCAGAGGAAGTCCCACGTCCCTGGAACGCACACTCGGCTACTGCTCTTGTTCCAGGGCCTCTACCGCCGTCCTCCTTCCGAACACCTTTCCTTCCAGAGGCCAACGCTCCCTTCCCTAACTCTCAGATGTGCCCCGCCTGAGGTCCTGGGGTCAACGTGAGCCCTGGGGAAGCTGGGATGAGCAGGATAAGTGTCGAGATGACCTCCGTGCTCGAGCTTTCCTTACTTTCACACCTCGCCAAGTCACGGGGTGGTTTGGCTTGCTTCCCCGCTGTCTCAGCAGGGGCTGCTGGGACACTTGCAGCGGCGTCCTTACGGGGACACGCAGGCCTGATGAACTGGATTAAGCCCGGGCTCCGTCGGGCAGGCGCACGAAGAGAGTGCCCAGAGCAGGAGAGGGTCTCGGAGACCCCCAACCCAACCGTGTCTTCGGACAGGAAGGCAGAGACACAGACTCCGAGGGATTCGCACCTACGATAACGAGTTGGGTGGATGGTCCCCGGCACGTGGGTCCCACTGAGCTCCCGCCGGACAGGGGCAGGGTCGCCACAGTGTGGAGAGTGGCTCCCTGCCCGGGAGCACGCCTCCTCGTTCAGAAGACCCAACACTGCAGAGGGGCCTGGTCCACGTTTTAATGGGCAGGTTGGGGCAGATGGGGTGCGAGCTGAGCGCAGACCCATCACCCGAAGAGTCTGTGCTAAGATCCCTCCTAGAAAAGGTGAGGACAGAGTGTGGAGCTCCTACCAACCTTGGGGGCACCTCTCCCCAAGACCCCTCCCTGCAGAGGGGAACTCAAAACAATACCTGCCCACCCCGTGCCCCCACCCAGCCGGCTCCCGCTGCCCCAAGCAGACGGGGAGAGGGTAAGGAGGCTCGCGGGAGCACGCTGGGGGTGGGGGAAGCACCTGCAATCAAAGACAACCGGGAAAACGCTGCCCCCTCACCCCCCGACCCCGCATAAAATCTCTCAGCTCAGCAGACGATTAATTCATGATTCACTGCGTCTGCTGAAGGATGCAGTCAGGGTCTAGCACACATCCTGCTACGGTAAATAAGTCATAACCTGAGGATGACTGGAGAGCCTTTGGCTTTCAGCCCATCTCTCAGTTGCACGGCCGAACTTCACCACCAATTCAAGGTTGCTGCTGACACGTGGCACCTGCCCCCAGCAGGTACTGAGCCCAGCTCCTGCCCTTGGGGGAGTGTGGGACCTGGCCCCTGCCACAGGGGGCTCTGAGAAACCAGGCACACGTGTAGAAAATCAATCGGATGCCAGCAGCTCACGGGGCAGGGGGAGATGGGGGCAGGCAGGGAGCCCAAGCCCAAGGCGGGGAAGGAAGGCGCTGCAGGCCTGCAAACCTCCGGGTGGGAAGCCCCCTGGGGCTCGTCACCACGGTTGGCTGGGCCCGCCCCGGGGGGGGATTCCACAGGTCCAAGTGTTGCAGATGCTGCTGCTTCCAGAACCGGCCTTGGAGACCCCTGCGGTTTGTGATGTGAGAAGGCTGGAGCTGCAGGAGGTCACCCGTGCAGGCCAAGGCTGGGGGTCAGGCAGCCCCAGGTCTGTGCCCCAGCTACACCCTTGAGGCTGAATCTCTCTGCGCCTCGGTTTTCTCTCTGCAAAGTGGTGTCCTGTAATAACAGCTTCTCTTGCTCGTCTGAGACCAGGCCCGCAGCACCGCGTGCACAAGGCTTAGAGCTCGGGCCCTGGGGCCCAGCTGATTCCCCCCCCACACCCCGTCATTCGGCTGTGCTATCTCTGTGCATTTCTGACCTACATAATGGGGCTAATAATAGCCATAACAGAGCCATCTCACTGGGCGTTGAGGGAAACGCGAGCACGTCGGGAACGGCATCTGGCACGTAGCACGTGGACGTAAGTGCTGGCCACAATAACTGTCATTTGGAGGCAGAACCTCCGAGCTGGGAAGCTGCTTCCTCAGGAGCGATCCACGTCCCCCGTGACCCCCCTGGACCTGCACAAACATGCAGAGCCTCAGGCCCCACCAGCTCAAGCACCAAAATCTGCATTTTAACACATCCCTGGGTGATTCCAGGGGCCCCAAAGCTGGAGCAGGACTGGACCAGACCCCGCAGGCAGCCCTCTTTGGAGGCTGGTTGAGATTCCATGGTAACCCACTGCTTGCTGCTGCCAGGAGCAAACTGGAGTTAGCAATAGAGGTGCCTGCAATCTGGGGCAGTTCTGCTCGTTTTTCCGACTTGCAGAGATAAATTAGAATACTTCCAGGTACACTGTGTGCCGGGAAAGCGTGTCCACACGTACTGGTGGATTTCAACCACGCAGCGTTATTGCCGTTACCACCTGGTATGGGCTGAACTGTGTGTCCCTCCAAAATCCATATGTTGAAGCCCTGACCCCCAGCGTGACCCTAGTTGGAGATGGGCTTTCAAGAGGTAATTAAGGTTAAATGGGGTCAGAAAGGTGAGGGCCTCTAATCCGATAGGGCCGGTGTCCCTGTAAGAAGAGGAAGACACACCCAGCGAGCCACACACAGAGGAAAGGCCTCGTGAGGACACAGGGAGAAGGCGGCCATCGGCGCCCCACGGAGAGAGGCCTCAGGGAAACGAGCCCCGCAGACACCATGGTCTCTGACTTCCAGCCTCCAGGGCTGAGAGAATAAACATCTGCCATGTTTGTTACGGCAGCCCCAGCTGACTGGTACACTTTCCCTCTGCCCCAGAAGAGAAACTGGAATCAGAGGGCTGGTGCCACCCACCAGCAGTCATGCCGCTAGTACGACTGGTGTCCAGTGATCCAGGGCACAGCCCGCAATCGGGCAGACCAGGCCCGGGTCCCAGCCCCCCACCCGCTCAGCCTTGGGTGAGTCACAGTCCTCGGAGCCTCGGCCTCCTCACCTGCAAAGTGGCATCACCCTTCAGGCCACTGAGCACAGGACAGCGGCCCAGGTCTCCTGGCCACATCCAGGGCCCCGAGCCCTCACCTCGGCTGTGGGGCAGCGGCCTGGTCTCCACAGACCCAGCCACAAGCCAAGGCTGCACTTCCAGGGGCCGGGCGTGAGGGCACGCTGCAGGCTCGTGGGAGACAAACAAACCTCCCCGGGCCCAGAAGGTGGGAAATCGGAAACCAGAGAGAGCAGAGCCGACACCCGGCCTCCCGTGGTGCCGGCTCACCCGTGAGGAGCCGCTCAGGGGCCAGGCCTCACCCGTCCCTGCTCAGCCCTGCACCCTCGGGGCCCACAGCCCAGGCCCTCGGACCGGAGGAGACCTGGTTCGCAACGCCCCCGATGACCTCACAGAGGGTCTCTGTGCAGAAGGCTAGGCGCTGGGGGCAGCTGGGCCTGATGCGGACGGTCACCCCCGCCAGCACGACTAGCGCCCTGCCGTGCACAGCTCCCAGCCATCAGTCCTGCCCCAAGAGGGGGGTCAGAGTAACAACAGCCACCACCTGTGGGTGCCTGCTGGTGCTGGGCAACGCATGCACACACACACATATATACACACATATACACGCATGCACGTATACGTGCATTCACATATACACATACACACATACACGTGCACATATATACGCATTCACACATATACACACATACACATATATACACATACACATGCATTCACACACATACACACATACACATACATACATACACAATGCACATACATACGCATTCAAATATATACACACATGCACATATACATGCATTCACATACATATACCTGCATTCACATGCATGCATTCACATACATATGCACACATACACATACACACATTCACACACATATACGCACATGCACACATATACATGTGCGCTCATACACATGCACACCCATACATACGCACACATGCATTCCAAATATGCTCATACATATACACATGCATGTACATATACATACATATACACACGCACACGTATCTACATTCACACGTGCATGCACACATACACACAAACAGCATGTTCAAACGTACAACCACACACCAAGCAAACCTTTCATCCTCACAGCCCTCGGGCTGAAAGCTGGAAGCAGGAGCCTACATCAGGCCCTGCACACAAGGTCAAGGGCGTGGGCTGCCGTTCCTAATAGGAATATTGTCTCTTTGAGGTGTGTTGGAGAAGAAGAAACAGCAAGAACCATTGAGTTCCCCGAGATGTCCACACACTCTCTACTTGAGGGCAACCCAAGGTCGTCTGCGATGCTGACTTGCTTTAACTCGCAGGCACTCCTTGGAAAGCAGCGGAAAAGCAGCGTGGTTGCCAGCCTAGAGGAGACTGGATCTGAACGAGAGCCCTGCTGGCTTCATCCCGCCTCCTCTTGCTTCTTCAAATGACAGGAAGCTTTTTGCAAAAACCAAACAAATCCCCCCACCCTGGTGGTGTGGGATGATTGGAAACGCACCAGACACACTCAGATCCGGTCCCTTTAAGTCTCCAGAGCTGGCGGTGGCAGCTCCCCAGGGAGCTGTGACTGCGGTGCCAGCTCTTCCCATCCCATCCCATCCCGCTTATGGGGAGTGTGCTAGCGCACATCTGCCCTCTGGACTTGCACAGGAACGGGGGCGGCTCGCAGCGGGCTGCTAATTCTTATTAATTTTAATGAAGATCTCACACCGTCCTCTGAAGAGGAGACAGGGCAGAAAGAGCACTTGGCATCCAGCTTCCTCTGCGATTTTTAACGGAGATAATGTGCACATTACAGAGCCCAGAAAGCCCATCGCTGACGTAGGGCCGCCCTCCCCCATCGCAGGCCAGGTGGGTCCCCAGCTTCTGCGCCCAGGGGCCCGGCGGCCTCTTAGCTGTGTGTCTGGGGACTAGGCGCTTTGAAAGCTGGGACGACACGCCTTTAGCGGGTCGTGTCAGCAAAGCCAGCTCCGTGCCGTGTGCACACAGCGTGCACTCTGGCAGTGCGGGGGCAGCTCTCATTTCAATAAAGGACGATGGACAGCGACAGCGGGGGGGGGCGGGGGTGGGGGGGGGCTCTGCCGGGCCCTTGGGCTTGTCTTTGTTATTCCAGAAAAGGCAGCCGTCAGCTTTCTGGCGCTTTCTCCTACAGCTGTTTTGAGTTCTCAACAGGGGGGCTGCTCAGTGTGTGACCAGAGGCCAGCCCCCAACACAAGGCAAATCAGCGGAAGAGGAAGCCCCCCTGCAGCAGCCCCCAGGTCGACGCAGCTTGCATTTCGTGGAAGCTGACGTGAGAAGGGCGCCAGGTGGAGGGTGTCCAGATCATCGTGATCAACCTGCAATCCCACCCCACGCAGCACCGGGTGATCGGCAGCCCCGGCGCTGGCCAAAGGACTTGCCCCATCTCAGGCCGCCCCCCCCAAACAAGAGCTGAAGCTGCATTTTAACTCCAGGCCCAGCTGGTCCCCGTGGTTTGAGAAGCATCCTCAGAGCAGAGCTGTCTGCTCAGTAGGCAGCAGGGAATGAACCCAGCTTGGCGTGTTCAGAAGCCTCGGCCCGCAGACTTCTCTAGAACCTGTGGGGGAGCAGGTGCGCGCACACCTGAGGCCCTCAGCCACAGACAGGTCGCCCACAGGTTTCAAAGATATTCCAAGACATTGAGTGTCAAGATATTTTACAAACAATTGATTGAGAGCCTTCCAAGGTCCAGGTCCCTTGATGGGATGTGAACACTCCAGTCAGGAACGAGGTGGTAAGTGAAGGAAAGGGTCCCGCGGAAGAAACGAAAATGTGCAAAAACCCAGGGAGATGGGACACCAGTGAGGAATTCTGGAGCATCCACGGGGAATTACTCACGCTTTTTCATAAACTAGCAAGAAAGTAAATAAGAGCTTTCGGTCTTCTGATAATTTCATAAAGAATGTTACTGGTAGAAATAACCATCACCAAATAAAACTGATGCTGGCTAAAACTACACAGGGAAAAATTGTCATTAACTAAAAGTTGATGGGAGAGTCCTCTCTATACAATTTAGAGCTGAAATTTTCAACCAGGTGCAAAGAATGACACTCTCAGAAGAGCCCAGTATGGCAGAGGTGAGAGCTGGGAAGATGTGAGGTAGGTAAAAAATAAAATGGGGCTTCCCTGGTGGCGCAGTGGTTGAGAGTCCACCTGCCGATGCAGGGGATGCGGGTTCGAGCCCTGGTCCGGGAAGATCCCTCATGCCGCGGAGCAACTAAGCCCACGCGCCACAACTACTGAGCCTGCCCTCTAGAGCCCGCGAGCCACAACTACTGAGCCCATGTGCTGCAACTATGGAAGCCCGCGTGCCTAGAGCCCATGGTCCACAACAAGAGTAGCCACCGCAACGAGAAGCCTGCGCACTGCAACGAAGAGTAGCCCCTGATCACCGCAACCAGAGAAAAGTCCACGCGCAGCAGCAAAGACCCAACGCAGCCAAAAATTTAAAAAAATAAATAAAATTAGTTCTTAAAAAAAAAAAAAACTGTTCAAGGAGTCCGTGAAAATTCACAGGGGGAAAATAATTCCGGTGAAAATAATTCCTAAACAATGAAAATCGAGTGTGAATGATGTAAGTGCATAAACACAACTGAGGATTTAAGTTGGCTTAAGGTAGTGCCTGGGGAAACATCAACACAGCCTCAAGTGGAAATGACCGGTTCTGAAAGGTCCCAGCTGACTCTGAAGGGGCCCTCGTGAAAGGGCCGCTGTCCGGGATGAGTGAGGCCCGCCTCGGGTGCAGTGCGGGTGGGCCGTGCGGCTGGAACAGCTCGGAAGTGGGAACAAGGCAGCTGCCCGAGGGCCCACCGTGCACCATTTGCTGCTCCCAAGTTCCCAGCTTCCGTCCTTTAATGAACAATAGGGACTGAGAGCGACTACGTTACTATTTTGCCTTCACGGGTTGGAGGCGAGGGTGTGAAGCCGGCACAGCGTGATAAGCGGCAGGGCTGGCGTTGAGCGGGTCTGCCCCGCCCACGCCCCGCCCTTCCCGCCCCGGAGCCCTCGTCCCCGGAACCCCTTTCAGAAGAAGCCTCTGGACAGGTACCCAGACGCAGCCCTCTGCCATTCTCCGTAGAAACCAAGCTGATGCAGAAACCAGGCAAGTCTCCCCAGCCCCCCTCCCTGCAGCGGTCACTGCTCTCGGGCGGGGCAGTAGCTGCAATCCACTAAGAGCAGGGCACTGGTGGGAACGCCCCCACGAAAGCGGGATGCAGGAGGATGGAAGGTGGCTGGAAGAATCCCGCATCCCGGCGGGAGAGCGGTTCCAGTGAGGAGCCTTGGGGCGTCCTGGAGCTGAGGTCGCCTCCCAGCACACCGGAGGCCCCGAGGCAGCCTGCGCTATAGCGCTTCTGAGGCCGGCCGCAGCTCTCAGTTCCCGGGCTCCGACGAGCCCAGCTGCAGCCACGCTGACCGTGAGCCTGGCCGTCAGTGTGTGGGAGACCGCCAGAGCTCACAAACCCTCACCTGGGCCTCCAGGTGAGCCTACATCGCCAACAGGCCAGGGCCAGGGCCACGGCAACCTTTCAAAATACCTGTTAACATCAAAAGTATAGTTCATGGGCTTCCCTGGTGGCGCAGCGGTCGAGAGTCCGCCTGCCGATGCAGGGGACGCGGGTTCGTGCCCCGGTCCGGGAAGATCCCACATGCCGCGGAGCGGCTGGGCCCGTGAGCCGTGGCCGCTGCGCCTGCGCGTCCGGAGCCTGTGCTCCGCAACGGGAGAGGTCGCAACAGTGAGAGGCCCGCGTACCGCAAAAAAAAAAAAAAAAAAAGTATAGTTCATGCACATTGTTGGGAACACCAAAGACAGAGACAGGAGAAAATGTAAGGAAGAATTTAAAGAAGAAAATTTAAAGGTCCATAATCCTATAACCCAGAAATGTCTACTACGAATATTTTGATTAATTTCTTTTCCATCTTTTTGTAAATATCTTAGTCGATCACATGTCTGTTCTCGTATCCCATTTTATTCTCTTATATTCTATCATGCCATGGCCAGTCCTCTTTTTAAAGGTCATCCCCAAACGGATATTTCCTAGATTTCTACGTAACTATCCCACTATTCAATAACCAAAATATATCCCACTTGGGTTGACTTGTTCTCTGTACTCTACAAAGTAGCAAAGACCCCAGAGCAGACCTGCTCATTTGGTCAGTGGCGAAGCCAGACCCGCGGCAAGCCCGGTGATCACTGCCCCATCGCCTCCTAGCCTGGCAGGTTCCTTGTCAGGCAGGTCAATGGGACTGTCAATGGCCGGCCCAGGCTCCCCTCTCCTGCGCTAATCATACACGGGGCTCTGCTCTCGAACATCCCGCTCCCAGTGGAGCTTTAAGTTACCCATGGATAGGAGACATTCATCAACATGATTTCATAGCATGAGAACTACTTACACTAAAATTTGGCATTAAATTTACGAAATAGGTTCAAACTTATATACACAATATAATTACAACAAAGCAAGAAAAGTCACCCTGAAAAAGGAAATATACCAAAATAAGTGGTTATCTCTGGATGATTTTATTATGCCGATTTTTCTCACCACTTTTATATATATACATATATAAATTTTCTATCATGAGCACACCTTACTGTTCCGTGTTAGAAAAACTTGAGACAAGACACATTCTCGATCCAGCCCAAATTCCCCTCCACACTGCTGCGCAGCAGAGCCTCAATTTACTCTCCAGGGTCCACATATCTGTCCTCCCCCGCTGACTCTGGGGCTCCAGGTGGCCTCCCCGAGATCTCAGCACGTAACAGCACTCAACTTAGTGGTTAATGACAGGAAAAGGCAATGAATTAGGCTGCTGCCTTCCCAGCAACGTTCAGCCTCGTCAGGAGATTCAGACGCTATAATAACAGCATTTATAGTCTCTGCGTGCTTGTCCTGCTTTTCAAGAGTGAGAATAAGAGAGAATGATGATGATGACAGAGCGATGAGAGAGCTACATGTTGGTGACACTAGTGACAGAGATGAGAGAGCAGCCAAGGGTCCACATTGGCATGAAATTAGGCATTTCCTGCTGCACGTGCGTTGAGCTCAAACATCGTTACTTTGAAAAAACATCAATGCAAAAACCCCCACGCTTCCTCTGCAGGGGGCCGTGGGTTCAATCCCTGGTCAGGGAACTAAGATTCCACAAGCTGCACAGCTCGGCCAAAGGAAAAAATTTTAAAAGTCAATGAAATGGCGTCATGAAAATGAATTTGTGACCATCCAGAAAAGGGGGATAGTCACTTCCTAACTGTGACATGTGACATTGTCCTCACAATAGAGGGGGACTTCCCTGGTGGCGCAGTGGT
This sequence comes from Kogia breviceps, assembly GCF_026419965.1. Lineage (NCBI taxonomy): Eukaryota > Metazoa > Chordata > Mammalia > Artiodactyla > Physeteridae > Kogia > Kogia breviceps. The sequence goes on from NC_081320.1 coordinate 101,335,352, forward strand.
TAAGAATCCACCTGCCAACGCAGGGGACACAGGTTCTATCCCTGGTCTGGGAAGATCCCATATGCCGTGGAGCAACTAAGCCCACGCACCACAACTGCTGAGCCCACATGCCACAACCACTGAAGCCCACACACCTAGAGCCCACGCTCTGTAACAAGAGAAACCACCGCAATGAGAAGCCCACCCACGCACCGCAACGAAGACCCAACGCAGCCGAAAAATAAATAAAAATTTAAAAAAAGAAGAAGAACCCAAGAAAGGTTTTTAAAAAGACTGGAAAAGACAATCCTCAAAAAGGAAAAAAAAAGAAAAGAAATACAAATGACTTTTAAACACCTGAAAAATAAGCTGACTTCATTTATGATAAGAGAGGCTAAGTTAAAGCCACACTGATGTGGCCTTCCACGACTACCAGACTGGCAGCTGTCCGAGGCTGGGAGGGTTAAGGGCGGGGTCGGCCGTCTTGTGCTTCAATAAACAGAGGGTAAATGGATTCGATCCTTTTGTAAGGCCATATCCACCAACATTTCAAATGCACGTGCATTTTGATCAACAATTACTCTGTCCGGAATTTATCTTCAGGCTGTACTCGTGCACATTAAAAGTGACATTTACAAGATTACTCACTCACTGCAGCAAGCCCCTAGGGAACTGTAAATCTGCAGTACTAGGAGACCAGTTAGATAAAGAACAGACACAATGTCTCCAGGCAAGAGCAAGCAAACCCTGCAGGTCCTCCTGTAGAATGAATGATCTCCAAGTACCCGGATACGTGACAAGAACGAAGTGCAGGACATTGCACACATTTTGCAATTGCTTGTACAGAAGCAGGAAAGAATAGAGTTCACTCGGCCATTACGAAACATCTCTGTGAAGATAAGGAAACCTAACAGTGGTCGTCAGTGGGGGTGGGAAGGAGACTAGTCACTGTGAATAATTTCTGTGTGTTTTGAACTTTGAACCAGGAGCACAGTTCTTTTATTTTTTAGTTAATTTGTTATGAGTACAGGGAAAGTAAGAAAGAAGAATCAGCACCTGGGCTTGATGGAGGGATGGTGGTGAGAGAAGTCCTCTGGATCTTGGCTGTGACCAGGGTTTCACAGGCATTTGCAGCTGCCAAACTCACTGATGGTGCGTAAATCACACCTCCAAAAAGGAGAAAACTGGGACTTCCCTGGTGGTCCAGTGGTTAAGACTCAGTCCTCCCAATGCAGGGGGCATGGGTTCGATCCCTGGTCTGGGAACTAAGATCCCATATGCCTCACAGTGTGGCCAAAATAAATAAATAAATTAATTAATTTAAAAAACCAAAAACCAAAAAACCAACATTTTAAAAAAATTTAAAAATGAAAAAACAGTGCATGGACTTAAAAACATAACCACCTTTATCTGTGTTGTTTCAAGAACCACCTAACTCGGATGCTATGCGGCTGGGAGGGAACCAGCTGGATAATCTCAGCGCATGTTCTCATAGAATAGTGTGCAGGCGTTGACAAAGCACTTCCAAACACAGCTTTTAAGGATTTCACAAACTTTAAAGCAGCAAAAGTAAGTATATCCTAATGATGACATTTATTGACATCACCATGTACCACGTAGCTACTTTTTTAGGTAGGATCTCTCTTCTGTAAGCCTCAGCACAACCCCGGGAGGCGGGCTGAACGACGCTGTTTTTTTTCCTAATGAGGAAACAGATTCAAGGTGACGGGTCCATCAGCCAAAAATGGGAGGCCACGGTGTAAACCCCATGCCCCACCCAAACCTGTGCTCTCTCTCCTTTGCACAGCTGCACGGCTGTTTCCATCACTGTCTGCACACTCTCATAACTGCACTTGTGCGTGTAACGATCACAGATGACCCCCATCTTGCACGTGAGGCCAGGCGAGCGCTGAGCTTCCACACACGTCACCACCCGATGGGCACACCTCCCAGGAGGGGCTTTGTTTCTCGGTGCCGGGCAGGCCAGAGCCAGGGAGCACCGTTTAAAGAGCCCTCTGTGCGCCCTGCTTCAGTCCTGAGACCTACACAGGTGTCGGGTTCCTCTCGAACGCCCCCCCCAACTTCCCCCCAACAGCTGTCACAGGAGCCGGTGCCCCGGCCGTGCCCTTGGGGCCCAGGGGCAGCAGGTACCTTTCTCTCCCGTGGGGCCGACTCTTCCAGGCCGTCCTGGTGCGCCTTTGTCCCCCTTCTCTCCAGCATCCCCTGCGGAAGAAGCCACATGCCTTTAGGACCCTGCTCTGAGCGCCGGCCTCCAGTGTCTGTACAGAGGGACGACCAGAGAAAGCTGCCCGTCTGTGCCGCCAGCCAGGCCCCTTGGCCTCCCTCTTTCCCACCCCGCCCCCGGGGGGTTTCACCCCTCCCTCCCAGCCTGCTCCCAGCCTTGGCTCTCGGTCTCCCTCCCCAGGTCCCTTCTCAGGGCTCCGCTGCCTTGCACCCCGCTCCCCCTGGGAGGGCGTCTGTCCGTCTCTCCATCCATCCCTCTGGGCTGGCTCCAGTCCGCCCTCTGGTGCGCAGGGCGCCCCAGGGCCCACCACGGCTGCTGCTCTGCTACCCCTTACCGCCCGCGCCGGCCTCTCTCTTCCCTGTCGGGCCGGAACTCTCGGGAAGAATCAACCTGGGCCCGCGAGTCGGCGCCCCCTTTTGCCCCTTCCGTGGGAGCGCCTGCAGGGGGCGCCCTGCCGCCCAGGGACACCTGTGACCAGGTGAGCACGCCACCCGGTTCAGGCTCGTTGGCCGGCTGCGTCCTGCTCTCAGCCCACGCTACACACCCCCCCAGCCTTCCTCACAGATCCTGACCACGTTTTGGCACAGTTTGCTCTATTTCCTGTTTTGTTCAGAACCGACACCGGGAAACGGGCTGTTTGCGGAGTCTTCCCGGTACCCCGCACTCAGCACGTCCCAAGTCGACCTGATGCTTCTCCCCAGAAGTGAGTCTCCTCTGTGGATTTCCCTGCTTCTGCTGCTGAGACACCGAGTCTCCCAGACTCCAAGCTCCAAGCCCCACGGTCATCTCTGGTTTTCCGTCTCCCTCATCGGATGAGAGCAAAGCATCCGCCCAGCTCTGCGAAGTCCAACCGGCCGCGCCCTCCCGGCCCCCACGGGGGCTCCACGCTCAGCCACGCCTCTGCAGTCCTGGAGGTGCGCGGACCACCAGCCCGCCCTCACGCGGCTTGGGGCAGGAGACAGCTCGCAAACAGCCGTGGAGACACCCTGTCCAAGCAGGACAGGGTACGGTGGCAGCAGAGGACGGAGTGAAGACGGGACATCAAGGCCCCTCCCGGTCCCCTCCCCCGCTGCCCCCACTCCAATCCACCCCAGAACCGTCTTCCTAAAGCACAGAGTCCGTTATGATACTTCCCTTCTCAAAGGAGACTCAAAACCGCCCACAGCCAGAGGCAGTGAAAATTAATGTCCCTTTTTAAGCTCCTCCTCACGGGCCTGTACCTGGAGCGCAGGCGTCTGGTTACAGCGCTGCCTCTGCCTGGCCGGCCGCGGCCGTCAACCCACCTGTGCGGCCTCACCTGCTCACCCGGCCGTCCAGGAAGCTGCTCCTCACCCCCCCACCGGATCTCTCTGCTCCCGTGATAAGGACCCTGCCCCGTACCGCAGGCACTGCCTCGTGGCCTCATCTAGTTCCCCGATGTACCTGCCCCCACGACTGGGCGTGGGTGCTGACGTGCACCTGCCCAGCTGTGCACAAAGCAGGCCAACGTTCAAGTGAACTTTCATTCTCCGTAAATTCTCTGCACGCGCCTTCGTTTGGTAAGAGGCTTCCCTGAGATTACAGATTCCCCAGTGAAGTCCCCCAGACTGATAATCTGGCCTTAAGGGGAGGGGGCATTCCACTTAAACGTAAGGAAACAGAGAGACAAGCAAAGCAAGTGCCATTACAACTTGGAATGCAGGGCTGGCATGTTACTGCCACCCCCCGTCACAGCTGTGACAGCTCCATGAACTACCGCTGAAGGGTGGTTGACACACTTGGCACACACGGGCCCCTGAATCTCTGCGTAGTTCTCGGGTTTTTTCTTATCTTTTAAAAAGAAAGGAAATCATTACAGTAGTAATAGTTGGAGAAGAACTGATAGTCTAGCAAGAAATACCGACTGACCGACTGATCTCACCATCAAGCATCAGCAGACATGCGAGGGGCACCAACATCGTGAAAGAAGAAATAACAACCCAGGAAACAGGAGTCAGTGGGGCAGCCAGAATCTGACTGTGAAAGACACTGAATATCCTCAGAAAGACGAGAGAGAAGAGGCACCTGTGAACAAGAGCAAGCGGCGACGAAGGAGGACCGACTGGGAAATCTCGTGCATGAAATACATTTTTGAAACAAGTTACTCTACAGGCAGGCTGAGTAACAGAATGGCCAAGGATAAAAGCTAATTCATGAGACAAATAATTAGGATGAAGAACTTGTCTACAAGGCAACACTGAGAGGCAAGGAGATGGAAAGTTTTGTTTCGGTTTTGAAGTTATCAAGTTGAGCGTTGAAGAAAAACACCCACAAATCCCACTATCTATCATACAGGAATATTCCAGAAAAGGAGGATAGACATTTGAAGCCTTAACAGCTGTGAAGACGGAATAGCTGTGATTTCCCGGCACTAAGGAAAATCACCAAAGAGCACAATGCAAGTGCCCACAGAGTGCCAGCAGGAGAAAAATGAGGGAAAAATAACTCAGATGTGTCAGAGTGGCACGCAGAACATGGAGAATAAAGAGAAAATTCTATAAGCACCACGAGGAAAAGGAATTTCTAAAGACTGCACGCGTGTGAATGAGAATTAGACTGACATAGAATTGTCATCAGCAACACAGGGTACGAGAATAAAATGAAGCAGTAACGTCAACAAAAGGACTGTAATTTAGACTGAGATCAGAAGAGGCCTCTCTGATGAAGTGGCTTTTAACGGAGACCTGCTGAACCAGGAAGATGCAGCCAGGCGGAGACTGAGGAGACAAAGGGACACCTGCACAGGTGAGGTGGGACGAGCCGGGAGGGCCGGGCACAGGCAGCGCTCGGACCTCACGCGCACGGCCCGCCGGACGCCCCCGCCAGGCTTTCAGGAGGAAAATACCGGGCTCCCATGCCTGCGTCAGGGGAGGACAGTGAGAATAAAGTTTCCAGGGTCCAGGCCAGAGGCGAGCAGTATCAGTGCCCACGTCCCACAGTCCCCGGAGGACGGAGGGTCCACGTCGTGCCTGCCTGCGTCTCCTGGAGCAGCCGGGAGAGCCCTGGACCGCACAGCGGCTCTGCCAATAATCGTGGAAAAGTAACACCAAGCAAACCCACAGGCTTCTTCTATAGATTACGATGAACTCCTAGGGTTCACACACGGCCATTCGCTTAGTGCCACAATTTAACCTCCCCCCCGCCCTGCCCCGTGAGGCAGGGATCACGTCCACTCTACGATGAAGAGCCAGGCCAGACACAGGCGACAAGCCAGCTCTGCAGCTCCGGGCAGCAAAACCCTAATCAGAGAGCAAGCGGGCCACGTCCCCTACTGGAGCCTCCTCTGGGAGAGAGAGCAGTGAGGACAGGAAAGAGGCAGGGAGAGCGGAGCTGAGGCGGGAACGGGCGCAGAGCAGCACTTCAGAAGCGTGAAATCCCCACGGGCGTGTGTTAACCACATTACTGGCTTTCTCAACCTTCTTTCAGTTAATGTGATAAAACCCGTACGAATAATGCTGCCCTTTTAAAATCTCCGAACAGCAGGCTTGCTAATACACACCAGTGTTTTCCTACCTACAGCCCACTTTTCCAGCCGTAAAGGAAAGACTGCTCTTCCATCAAAATGAGTTGTTACTTTCTCCCAATACAAAGGTAATGGGTTACTTTTAGGTCTGTAATAGCAGATGACTTTCTTCTCAAGGACAAGGCTGCCTGGAGTCGTGTTGAGAAGGATTCTGAAGCCCAGTGTGGATTCGGAGGAGGAAGCACCGGGATGGGCCGGAAGCAGCCCGGGCGCCACGCCCCCACAGACCGCCTGCCACCTCCGGGCTCCGTCTCTAAGGAAACGGGCACTGGCTCCTCCCTCGCAGGCTGGGCCCGGCCTGGTGGGGCCTGTAACGCTGACATGTCTGATGAACGAATGGAGACCACTCACCTGCCTCTTTCATCTTAAGGGCGGGGCCTGTATTTCCACCGACCAAGGCAGGCCTGGCACGTGTGCTGTAATCAGACCTTTCGCAGGCTGCCCTGGCTCTCGGGCGCATCCGGGCGAGTGTGGCCGGTGTAGCCCGCGTCCCCTGCCTGGCTCCCTGCGTGGCCAGTGCGCTTAGCGGTCGGCGAGCCTCTCGGAGAAGGCAGGAGGCAGCGCGCCCTCCCCTGTGCCCCGAGGCTGGGTGTGAGGCTGAAGCGCCACCCCTCGAGTGATGGAAAGTCCTAAGTCCCCCGAGACCCTGACTGAGGGGACACGGAAGAGCCTGGGATGGAGCAGCCCCCCTGTTTCTGCCCTGTGCCCGCCCCCCTCTGCCCCCGGGGGCATCCTGCTCTCCGTGCCCTGTGAGCAGCACAGAATGTCCTCACGGTCGCAGCTTGATCTGAGGAGGGGCTGAGCGGGGCCGGCCCGCCGCTGCCCCACGCTGCCCGAGACGCAGATCCCGGGAAGGAGCTCTGCCGTGACGCGAATCTTCACTTTGCAGGGGACGCACACCTACATGGACCTGAACTTTCGTTGCTTAGACGCCCCAAACTTGCTTTGCTGCCGTAGATTTCTGTCCGCCACCCTTCCCCCTGCTGCCCAACGTAAACATCAGAACAATGAAACCCCCCTCTGTTTCGGGTCAGCACCCTCTCATCACACAGAAGGAACTCTCGCTGACCCACGCTTCTGCGTCAGAACAAGACGCGCGCGCACCGAGGGTAACTAGGTGAGGTGGGTGTGGTCATCAGTGTGACTGCCATCAGGTCACAAGGTACCTGCCTATTGGAGCATCGCGATGTACAGCCTTGAACAGACAGAGCTTCTATTTGTCAGTGACACCCCCACCGAAGCTGGAAACTTAAAAAAGAACGAGATATCCGGTTTCTAGGGGCTTTCACAAGTAGACTAAGTTTCTCCACTAAAATCGCTGCTTTGCTGTTGACAGACTAGCAGGAAACCGGACGTGTGAAACGATGCTGCCACTGAAATGCTGGGTCCAGAACACACGCTGTGGGTAGCACGTGGTCTGCGTGTTGCCCACGGCCCCAGACGTCCCACACAGCTTCAGCACCGCTTGGGAGCCTGTCTGACCACCTGCCAGAAGATGAGCCTCGGAGAGCAGGGGCCCGCGGAGTCACTAGCAGACCCCTCCGCTGAAGGGCCCGCATCGCGTCTGCTCGCCGCGGACACTCAGTCCGCGTACGGGGGGAGGAGCTGGAGGGTGACAGCAGGTCGGCTCTCTGTGGACCACGCCTCCACCTGGCGATACAGCGGCTCGTCACCGACCACAGCATGGTGTTGGGTGGTGAGAAAGCATTGCTTGGAGGAGGTGAGGTGTCCCTGGAGCGGGCCACCCCCGCAGGAGGAAGCTCTGCAGAGGACCCGCCGAGCACGCGGCCTGGAACGCCCTTAATACGGATGCAGCAGAAATGGTCACCAACGCAGATTTCAAAAAGCATCTGTCTCAGAGTACCCTCAGGATGTGCTTGAAAACCCAGAGACATCGGAATCTTGAGAGTGTCCCGGTTTCATATTTAAATTGTGAATGTGGCGAAACAGTAGACTATCTGGACCGAGCTTTCCCAGACACCCACAACTCCGTGCTCACAGAGAAGCACTGCCGCTAGCATGCCAGTGTATCTCCGTCTAGATTCTTTCCTATTTCTGTGTATTTGTATATTTTTAATGGGGTTAGGAAGAGACTGTTTAAAGTTGCTGACTCTGGGACTTCCCTGGCGGTGCAGTGGTTAAGACTCCACACTCCCAATGCAGGGGCCCCGGGTTCAATCCCTGCTCGGGGAACTAAGATCCCACAAGCTGCGGTGCAGCCAAAAAACTAACCTTAGGAGCACGAGGCCCAAGGGGCAAGCTCGCCCCACGTGGTGGAGGCGCCCTGTCCCCGTCTTGAAATTCCTTCTGACTTTTAAACAAGAGATCCCACATTTTCATCTGCATTTGGGCCCCTCGAATTACGGAGCTGGTCCTGCTCGGGAGCCACAAGGTTTGGGATCTCCTGCCCGTGGGTGGTAGAACCCGATGACTTTTTGAGCGAAGATACTCGCCTGTGCTGGTGCCCACCCATCCCCGGTCCGCAGAGGCAGCTCCCCCTGGAGGTGAATTACGGACAAAGCGCAGGAGAAGTTTTTTTGATTTTTCGAAGGAGTAAAGAACTCTCAGGAACCGCAACAGGAGCCCAGGCTTCAGAGCTACACAACCCACTTAGCCAACCTGCTAAGTTTCCCTGAGCCTGGCCCGGCCTCATCTGCACAATGAGAGCATGTCACCCCGAGGGGCGCTGGAGGCGACGTGTGCAGTGCCTGGAACACACCTCAGACGCCTTCCAGGGTCCCTGCGGGGAGGACCGAGCCGCACACCAACGCCTGGTTTCAGAATCACAGAATCCCTCGCCTGACGACAGTGTGGACGCCACGTACGGTCTGACCCCGGGCTTTACAGAAGGGGGGGGCCAGGGCCATCGACGGGGCAGATTTGCCCGCGGCCGGGCCCCGAGCCGGCCGCTGCCCGGGAGGCCCTGGCCCGGATCCGGGAGGCCCGGCGGAGGTTACCTTTGAGGCCGGGGACGAGAATCTGCACGGAGCAGGTGTCGTCCACCGTCTGCTGAGCGCCCCCAGCCCAGAGCACCGACAGGAAGGCCAGGCCGATCAGAGCCAGAGCCCGCTTCATGGTGAGCCTCGCAGCGCGCTGACTCCTGAAGGGGGGAGAAGCGGTCAACAGTGGCGGGAATCCCGGGGACATGCGGACAGCGCGTGACAGACAGTCGCCCCGCCCGGGGGCCGTGGCCGCAGCGGTCCCGGCGCGGCTCTCAGTGCTTTGGAGCCTCTTTCTCTCCGGTCGCTCTGTCTGTCTCTGTCACCCGGGTGCCACCTTAAACCTCCACCGGGACACCCCCTCTGCCCAGCAGTGACAATGGTGACAACGGTCACCGCTCCGGAGGTGTCCCCCAGATTCTCCTTCTGACCCCTGATACCTGATACCTGAGACACACAGAGGCGTGTTCACCGCTACGGGAAAACTCGGCCGCTCGGCCATGAAACACACATGGGTGAGCATCCACTTCACACGTCCGGCCCCCTGACCGGAGTCCCTGGCGCCCAACCCGCCCCCGGCCTCCCCTCGGAGGAGCCGCTCTCCTCGCCCGCGAGCCCACCTTCTCCTGCTGTTTCCAAAGCAGCCTCAGTGCACAGCCGCGGATGCATCCTTAGACGGCGCGGCGTCTAGCGGGCCGCGTTCTGAGTTTTATGAGATACTGGGCCGCACCGTGCGTCGTCTAACCGACGTCACTCAACATCGCGCTCCAGGATTCATCGACGTTACGCTGCCGCACGCATCTGTGGCTTACTGATTACCTCCTTACGTCAGTGAGGACGCCCCCCTCACCGAAGGGAGTGGGACAGGGACAGAGGTTGGAGGGACACAGCTGGCCCCCCGTGTCCCTGTGCCGGCCCCCCGCCCTGGGCCAGTGAGGAAGCACGCAGACTTCGAGGTCTGCCCCACGGGACCTTGGTGTCCGGATGCCACAGTGCTGGGGGCAGCTGTGCCTCTGGCTGCACCCGGACCAGCGCCCTGGCTAGACGGCATCTCCCGTCAGCTTGTTCCCTCACCTTACGGCGAGGCAAGCCCCCTGGGGTCACGCTGAGGAAGAACGGGCAGCGGTGCACGCAGCTCGGCACCGGGCCGGCCCCGCCGGACAGCAGCTTTTGACATCCCGGCCACCACACCCTGGGAAGGAGTCCCACAGCCGGCCCTGGCTTCCAGACAAATGAAGGGCTGGAAGCAGAGCTGCTGAGTGAGAGCGTCCTGTGCGCCCCGTGAAGAGGCTGTGCTTTAGCCAGATCTTCCACGAAGGGGGCAGAGATGACGGTCATCTGTGCCGTCCTGCAGTGAGGCCCGGCCCCCCACGTGTGGTCACAGCTCTGACCCTGCAGGGACAAGGCGGGGGGGGGGGGGCACTGCTCGCCAGATCGGGAACCACACGGTGCTCGTGTAACGCCGCACTGGGACGGGCACGTCGTTCCTGCCTCACGGGCCAGGAGGCCAGAGGCGGAGACCCCGGTGACAACCGAGAGGTGGTGGCGATGGGCTGGAGCCTGGGACTTCCGACCGCTGCCCTGTCAGCGCCACCCCTCACTCGGCCCGACTGCCGGCTTCCCCGGATCAAAGTCAGGGCCCACCCTCCCCCCCAGTCACGGCAGCACTGGGCTTTTATCTAATCTTCTAATACTCATGTTCGGTGGAGAGAAAAGGAGCTAACGTTTATTGAGCACCAAACGTGGACACACACGTCTCATTGGGTCCCCGGACCACCTGGTGACGTATACGGTCCCTGGTTTTAAAGGCAGTGAACAGGAGGCAGCGAGAGGCTGAAGGGCCCTTCACGCGTGGCCCCCGGCACCCACACCGACGTTGGAACCGCGGGGCAGAGTGACGAGCACGTGCCCGCAGCCCGGGCCCCGGTGAGTTGGCTCCGTCCATCTCCTTTGTCGGCTGAGCCCTGAGCCCTGAGCCCCGAGCGAGCAGCTCGTGCTGGACCTGCAGCCGCAGCTGGAAGAGCTTGGAGCGCTCAGGCCTGGGGCCGCAGGCGCTAAGCTGAGTGAGGGGACGGAAGGGTGGGCGAGCGGACGAATGAACGCCCCGAGGTTCCCAGCCGCAACTCGCAGAGAACGGGACGCGCTTCTCCTGCTGACGGTTCCCCAGGTTCCCGTGCGTGGCGTTCATCGCGCCCCGGGTCCGCACGGCGTTCCCAGGGCCAGCTCCTCGGGCGCACGCGGCCCGTGCGGGCCCACGTAGAGGGCCGCGTGATGGGATCGCGGCCCGGAATTCCTAACGGTCTTTGAACAAAGCAGCACCGCCGAGTGTGCGGCCAGTGCGGCCAGTGCGGCCGGTCACATTGTGTTCTTAACCGTAATGAGCGTAGCTGCTGCTTTAGCAGCGAGTCGTTTGCTTCTCTCGAGGAGGTACGTCTGGAAGGCCATGGGGATATAGAATATCCCATGTCAACTACCTGGCGATTTTTTAAAAGCCATGATAGACATTTGCTCCTCTACTTCTGTGCTCAGGCCAATGGATACTTGCCCCTTGGTATGTGTGGGAGGCCAGCTGTGTTTGGATTGTTTTAAATGTCTCAGGAACGGACATGGGAATTTCCTCTCTAGCTAGAGACAACTGGGCCAGAAGACAGCCACCTCGTTCAGCAAGACTCACTGCTCTCCCCCTGCAGAAGCCTCAGGAGCAGCCCCGAGAAGATCAGATGCCACCTCCCAAGAACGGGGAGCAAGGGGCAGAGGCCTGGGGCGCGGGGCCGCCGGGGCCGCCCTCCCACCGGCCCGCTCACGAGCCTGGGCCCAAAACGGGTCCTGCCAGCAGGAATCGGTGCGGGCGGGCCCTGGCTGGGAGCCTCTTTCCCAGACTTCGGGCTCCTTCCCGCCCTCTTAGAAGAGGAATTTTGTTTTATAAACGGGGAGGCTGCAGCTCCTCCAGGGTCTCTTCAAGAAAAACATCCTTATCTCCCCGCCGGGGCCCGCCCCTCCGTGAAGGAGGCCAGCCTGGCCGAGAAGAAAGGAAATTCAATTTGGAATTCTTGGTAGAAACACGATATAAGAATGAAACAGGGGGAAAAGTGCAGTTAATGGGCCAAACGTGCAACTGTACATTTTCATGAAACGTCTACAGCAGGGCCCACCGTCTTACGGGCACCGTGAATGCCTGCTGGCAGGCAGACACCCCACCCCCACCCCTACAGTGACGCTGGGCCTTCCCCAGCGCCTATGGCACTGACAGTTTCACCCCAAGGGCACACCTTTTTCCTATCTTTTTACCAAGACCATGAAGCAAGAAGAGGCCGTTTCCCTATTTCTTCCCCCTAGCCTTATGCAAATCATCTGTCTGTTCTTTCATTTGGCATACATAGATTTTTCAGATTCGTAAATAGAGCTGAACAGCTGTGAACGTTTGGGGCACTGCTCTGCTTGCTTACCCGGGCAACGTGCTTCCCATCAAACGGAAAATCCAGTTATACACACTCAGTGGCTTCCAAACTTTACCTCTTCACTTCAGAACCACTGCCTGACTTCGGCCGGACAGCCAACGTCAGGGCAGGAGGGCCCCTGGGACGCTGTGGAATCCAATTTTGGAGGCAGATGACCCCACCCTGCACAGGGTGACCCTATGTGCCCTTGAAAGCTGCCTTCTCCAGCCCCGCCTTTCGCCCCACATCTGGGACTCCCACCGCTGAGCCCGAAACAGAGAGGCTGGCCGCTGAGCAGAGAGAGGAGCTGGTCACCCCATCGCCCCCGCTGGGGGGTCCGCCAGGCCCCGGGAGCCCGAGCTGGCTGCTCAGGAAGGTGTGTGTGCCAGGGGCTGGGACGGGGGTTCTGCGGCCGCTTGTACCCCGCTGGGAGGCAGGAGAAACTGCGTCACCCCGTTGAATCTATGGAAACCTGATCATCTCCTAGTAACTGGTAGCTCGGGCGCTCGGCGCTCTGCTGCAGAAGTTTCCACCTTGGCTACCGAATCAGTCAAGCCTCAGAATTCTGGCCCGATCCCTGCAACACACCCGATCTGAGAGCAAATCCCTTGGCCCTGCAGCCAGTTCCTACCTGTGCCCCGTCAGGAGCCGCGCCTTCCCGCCCGAGCATCTCCCGCGGGTTCCCCACCCCCGTCCCGCTCCCAAGGCTGCGGAGTGGCCAGCAGAGCGTCCCTACCTGAGGCGTGCGCCAGGCCAGGCTGCTGTTTACGGGCCGCGGTCCCACACGTCGGGCAAGCGGCCTGGCTGTCAGACTGCCCGGCAAATCAGGCTGGGGCTGCGGTATTATCTGCAAACAGCTTCCTGTTTGAAATGCATCAGGCGGAGAAGGGAGTGTGGGAACTTGGAAACACGTGAGATGTCGGGGTCTTGGGGCCCCTCCTGGAGACGCCCCCCTAACTCTGCACCCAAAACTCCCCAGTCAGTCCCTTTTTATCCACCTTTTCTGTTCCTCTCTTTCATTTTTTGAAAAAATAAGCATGTGTATTGTGGAAATTTAGGAAAGGAGAAAGAAGAGCAACAATTATCACCTGGTATCACACAGACAGGACTAAATACAGGCTGGCATATTGCACGTTTTCCCTACGGGTTTCACTCCAAAAGCATAAAGTACTCGTCCGCTGCTCGTTGAGACCTAACCGGTGGTGAGGCCCCAAACTCCCTTCGCTCACTGGAGTTTCATTTAAGGCAACAAACACATGCCAAGTCCACGTCTTTGGAGGGGGCTGGGCAGATCCAGCTTCTGTGTGGCCTGAATTATACAAGAAGGGGCAGATGGGGGTCCTTTAAGAAAAAGACACGTATCAAATTATGATCATAAAACGTGAGGTCCAAAAGTGAATATTTATTAAGACTGACAAGAGAAGTCATAACAAATTACAAATGTAGGAACTGACAAATTCCACACACACCACAAAATCCATGAGAAAGAATGGATTCTTTATGAAAACCACCTGATAGCATAAGCAAATTTGACAACTTAGATGAAAACAGACCACTTCCTGGAAAACACAAACTACCACAGTGGACCCAATATGAAACGGAGAATTTAACAGCCCTATAGCAATTAAGGGGATTGCATTTGTAATTTTAAAACTCCCTAAAAGGAAACCTCTAGGCCAGATGGTTTCACAGGAGGATTCTACCAAACGTTTAAAGAAAAATTAACACCAATTCTACACACTTCTTCCAGAAAGTAGAAGAGGAGGGAACACTTACCAATTCATTTTATGAAGTTAGTGTTACCCTGATACCGAAACCAGACAAAGACAGTACCAAAGAAGAAAACTACAGACCAATAACCCGCAAGGATATAGATGCAAAAATCTTTAACAAAATATCAGCAAACAGAATTGAGCAATATATGAAAGGATTTGCAAACTATTTATAAACAAGTGGGGTATTCTGGGGATGCAAGGCTGGGTCAATATTCAAAAATCAACCAGTCATTAAGAATGCAGTGTTTGAAGAATTTTAATGACCTGGAGAAATGTTCACGATGGAATGATAAAGAATTAATCAGAACAAGGAGGATATAAAAAAAAAAATCAACCAGAGTAATCCACCATACTAACAAGCCAACAGAGGAAAATCACATGATGATATCAATCGAGGCAGAAAAAGCATTTGACAAAATCCAACACCCTTTCATGATAAAAACTCTCAGAAAAATACGAATAGACAGGGAACTTCCTCACCTTGACAAAGAGCATCCATTTTTTTGGATAAAAGATATTATTTTTTTAACTAAAATATATTTGACATACAATGTGCAAGTCCAAGGTATATAACGTGTTGATTTGGGCTTCCCTGGTGGTGCAGTGGTTGAGAATCCGCCTGCTGATGCAGGGGACACGGGTTCGAGCCCTGGTCTGGGAGGATCCCACGTGCCGCGGAGCAACTAGGCCCGTGAGCCACAACTACTGAGCCTGCGCGTCCGGAGCCTGCGCTCCGCAACGAGAGGCCGCGATAGTGAGAGGCCCGCGCACCGCGATGAAGAGTGGACCCCGCTTGCCACAACTAGAGAAAGCCCTCGCACGGAAACGAAGACCCAACACAGCCAAAATAAAAAAAAAAAATTAATAACGTGTTGATTTGATACACCTGTACCTGGTAATATGGCTGCCAGTGGTCAAAGTGTAAAATTAGTGAGCACGCCACTACACCATAGAGTTGTCATTGCTCTTTGTGTGGTGGGAATAATTAAGATCTAGTCTCTCAGGAATTTGGATGATTTAAGTAAAATACTGTTGTCTACATTCACTATACTGTGCCTCAGATCTCCAGGACTTATTTTTCTATTAGTTGCACATTTGTACCTGAAACACCTCTCCTATTCCCCACTATAACCCCTGGCAACCAACACTCCACTCTTTCTACGAGTTTGGCTTCCTCTGACCCACATGTAAGTTATATCATACAATACTTAATATTTAATATTTAATATTTAATATCTTTCTCTGACTGGATTATCTCACTTAGCGTAATGACCTCAGGGGCCAACCACGCCATCACAAATGGAAGGACATTCCTCCTTCTCGTGGCTGAATAATATTTGACTGTGTGTGTGTATATATGTATCTCACACTTTTACCAGTCATCCTTTGACAGGCACTCAGGTTTTTATACCTTGGCTATTGTGAATAATGCGATAAACCCGGGAGGGCAGACATCCCTTTGCTAATGTTTTCGTTACCTTTGCGTAAATACCCAGAAGTGGAATTGCACAACCATATGGTAATTCCATTTTTACTCTTTTGAGGAGCCTCCATGCTGTTTTCCATAGTGGCGGCACCAATGTCCATTCCCACCAGCAGTGTTTTCTCCACGCTCTGGGCAACACTAATTCCCTTTCACCTTCTCGATGACCGGTGTTCTGGCAAGCATGAGGCGATAGCTCGCGGTTTTGATGTGAATCTCCCTGATGATTAGCGACCTCGAGCATCGCTTCCGGTGTCTGTCAGCCATTTGGATGTCCTTTGGAAAAATGTCTTTCTATTTCGTCAAAGAGCATCTATTTTTAAAAACCAGCACTAACATCATCCTCGGGGGAAGGCTGAGTGTCCCCTCCCGAGATCAGGAAAATCAGGACAAGCAATCTTACTTCTCACTTAGCATCGCGCTGGAAGTTCCAGCCCATGCAGGAGGCGTGGAAAGGAAACAAAAGCCACAGGGATCAGAAAGGGAAAAGTAAAACAGTCCCTTGTTGCAGATGACATGATTGTCTGACAAGAAAATCCCAAGGAGTCTACAAAAAACTTCTAGAACTATTAAGTGAGTTCAGCAAGTTCTCAGAATACAAGATACAAAAATCAGTTGTATTTCTATAAGCTAGCAGTGAACGTACGGACACTGAAATTCAAAGCATTGTTTTGTTTTGTTTTAATTTTATTTTCAGCTGCATTGGGTCCTCACTGCTGTGTGTGTGAGCTTTCTCCAGTTGGCGGCGAGCGGGGGCTACTCTTCGTTGCGGTGCGTGAGCTTCTCACTGCGGTGGCTTCTCTTGTTGTGGAGCACGGGCTCTAAGCGTGCGGGCTTCATTAGTTGTGGCACGCGGGCTTAGTCGCTGACTTGTGGGATTCTCCCCGGACCAGGGATTGAACCCGTGTTCCCTGCGTTGGCAGGTGGATTCTTACCCACTGGACCACCAGGGAAGTCCCTCCCCTGCTTTTTAAGGCTGAGTAATGTCCCACTGTATGTATAGACCATGTTTTGCTTATCCGTTTATCCACTGGTGAACACTTGAGTTGCTTTCACATTTTAACTACTGTGAATAATGCTATGAACATGGGTGTACAAATATCTCATCCAGATCTTGCTTTTAATTCTTTTGGTTATACCCAGAAGTGAAGTTGCTGGATCATATGGTAGTTCTATTTTTACTTTTTTGAGGAACTGCCATACTGTTTTCCAAAGTGGCTGCACCATTTTACATTCCCACCAAAAAGGGTTCCAATTTCTCCACATCCTCACCAGCACTTGCTATTTTCTGTTTTTTGTTTTGTTTTGTTTTGGTAGCAGCCATGAGGTCGCTCTCTTTGTAGTTTTGACTTTCATTTCCCTCCTGACCAGTGCCATCTTTTCATGTGCTTATTTGCCTACATCCCAATTGATTTTTTGGGGGGTGGGGGGCCACTCAGCGTGGCTTGCCAGATCTTAGTTCCCCGACCAGGGACTGAACCTGGGCCATGCAGTGAAAGCACCGGGTCTTAACCACTGGACCACCAGGGAATTTCCTAGACCCAACTGATTTTTGACAAAGGAGCAAAAGCAACTCAGTGGAAGGAGGATGGTCTTTTTAATAAATGGTGCTGGAGCAGCTCAACATCCAGAGGCAACAGGTGAACCTTATACAAATATTAACTCAAAATAGATCACGAACGTTAAGTGTAAAATTATAAAACTTTTAGAAAATACATAGGAGAAAAATCTACAGGATCTAGGGATAGGCAAATAGCTCTTAGACATAAAACACCAAAAGTACAATCCCCAGAAGCAAAAATTGATAAATTGCACTTCATCAAAATGAAAACCCGGGCTTCCCTGGTGGCGCAGTGGTTGCAAGCCCGCCTGCTGATGCAGAGGACACGGGTTCGTGCCCTGGTCCGGAAAGATCCCACATGCCGTGGAGCGGCTGGGCCCGTGAGCCATGGCCGCTGAGCCTGCGCGTCCGGAACCTGTGCTCCGCAACGGGAGAGGCCACAGCAGTGAGAGGCCCTCAAAAAAAAAAAAAAAAAAAAAAAAGCTGCCTGACACTCCCTTTCTTTTGTTCTATATTATTAGGCTGCATATTCTGTCCTTGCCTCCTGTCAGGACAATGCTTTTCTATTGAAAGAATAGACGATAGCTCAGCATTTTCCCTAGCATGGCTATCTGAATTTATTACTGGTAGCTTTTAAAATTTATTTCAACTTCCTAAGCCATTATTGGTATGTCATGTACTTCTTTAGGTTGGTAGTGAAATTTGGAAGAAACTCATTTCTTTCATATGGTGTTTGATCTCAGGCATTTTGAGTTTGTTTTGTGCAGAGAGTAATCTGAGTTTTTGAACTGACCACACCATCGTCCAGGCTGTAACTGATGAGCTTTGTACGTGGAAATCACTGTGAACCACTCAACCAACTTAAACCCAAAATAATGCAACCCCAGCCTAGCTTCAGCCTTGCCCCAACTCCCCGCCAGGGGACAGCTGGCAACGTTGAGGACATTCTTAGCGGTCACACCGTGGAGGGGGCGAGGGGCACTGGCTTCCAGGACGCTGCTAAACATCCGATAACACACAGGACTTTGCACCACAAAGAATAACTAAGCCCCAAGTGCCAAGAGTGCAGAGGTGAGAACCCCTGGCCAGACCCCAAGGATGCCCACGGCCGCTGGGACACCCCCGAGAGGACCGGGATGGCGGTTGCGCCTGCACACCCGTTGTCACTGAGACGCAGTCGCTGGGCTGTGCCTGATGCTCGAGGGGTGAAGGCTCAGCCCCCGGCGGCCTGGCTACGATCAGCATCGCTGCTAAGTCCTCACAACCAGCCCCGAGCAAGGCATCATCGCTCCGTTTTACAGCTCAGAGGACAGGGCAGAGGATCAGAGCACCGGCCCATGATCACACAGGCAGGGGACGTGCCGCCAGACCTCAAGGACAGCAGATAGCACACAGCCATCGCAAGGCCACCCTCCCTCCCCCCAGCCCCCTTTCTCGTCTCACAGCTGCAGACGGGCGGTGCTTACCTTCTGCTTCTGAGTCCTGAAATGTCAGGCACTTTTCATGAAAAGCGCCAATAACCCGAGAATTACTCTCAGTTACAAAAATAAGTGATAATTTTATACTAACTTGCCTATTTCCAGTAGATTGCAAATTAGAACCATTTTTAGATCATAAATCATGTTTTACACCTGCTTTGCAAACAAGTACCAAAAAGCCATCAGAATCACTAGGTGCTTCTCCTCTGGGGCCTTCCCTGTCTTCCTCTTCCCTTTTTCCTCCTTCCCCTCGGCTTCTCCTGGAACGCGCTAATGTCACGGCCACCAGGAACAGGCTTTTCCCTCGGGAACTCTGACCTCCAAAGAGACGGGCCACTTCCAGGGGACTGGGACAAGAATCTGGCTCATCTCCCAGTTATTATTTACATTTCTCAGACATAACTGAGAAATCTGGACACGAGAGCCAGATCAAACCCATGTGTCTCTGGCTGGGAATGTTCCCCGGAGGTCACAGCACCGTGCAGCCGTATCTCTTCGACACTTTGTCCACGAGGACGTTAACCGCGGCCTGCTTCCGCCTGAAGGCTTCATTTCTCCAGAGCCCACGACAGCCCAGAGCAACGCCAGGCCCCCGGCCCCAAGTGTGAGGACCCACCCACCCATCCGCTCGCTGAGCCTGCTCGCTGGTGGACACAGAGCGGATGTGGTCCAGAAGCCCAGCGAGCACAGCCAAGGGCCCAAATCTGGAGCGCACGGCACGCCGTCACGACGAGAGGTAGGTTCTGGCTTTACCCCTCAGAGATACAACAACGTATCGCAACGTCTGGCGACGTGACATCACCAGAGTAGTACATCGGGGGACGCAGTCCTGGAGGCGCCCACAGTCGGCTGGAAGGCTCCCGAAAACCCCGACGGTGGGCGCCCCTGGAGCTTCAGGTTCAGTTGGCGGGTGGGCCCAGCGAGCGCAGCCGCCGAGGGCGAGCTGACCTGCCTCCGGCCCTGCGTGCCGCCCGGGCCCGGCTCCTGCCCACTAGGCCGCACATCCTGCTCCAGCACACGGCTTGAGACTTGGCTTGAGACTCCGAGTCAACAGATATGCCCTGACTGAACGGAGAGGCCTGCAGGGTGTGGCAAGGTCCCCGGGCCACAGGCCCAGGGGCAGTGGGGAGGGCAGGGCGGGGAGAAGCAGCAAGGGCAGCCTCACTTGAAGGTGGCAAAATCAGGGCGGGGCGGCCCTTGGCCTTTCAGCCGTGCAATTTAAAAACTGGCTCTACTATCTAAGACAGATAACCAACAAGGACCTACTGGAGAGCACACGGAACTATGCTCAATATTTTATATAACCTAAGGGAAAAGAATCTGAAAAAAGAACATACGTAAGTATAACTGAGTCACTCACTGTGCTGTACACCTGAAACCAACACACGGACACAAACCACAGGCACCCTCTTCAAAATCTTCCAGCTGTGTAGGACGCTACTTGATAATGCACACGGCTGTGCACCCACAGCTCTCAGATTTTGAAAAACATACCCAAAACAGAATATTGTGAATAATATTTTATTTAGTCATTTTTGTTTACAACTGAAACTCTGGGAACTCAAAATTAACATCTTTGCCTGTGAGCTTCTTATAGACACCAGAAAACGTTTCAACCTACGAGAAAAGAAATAACTCATCACAAAACATTTCAATACACACTCGTCTTAAAGCCTAAAGACTGTGAAATTGTGCCCTGTATGGTTTTTCTCCTCAGCAACCAGGCACAGAAGAAATCTACCGGACATGGCCCTATAGTCCCAACCTGGGGGCAAGCTCCTCTCCAGTGTCGTGGGACAGGCCTCCACAGCACTGCACCCGAGGGCTGGCTTCTCTAGGCCTCTCGGCAGAGATCCTGGGGGATCCCAGAGGTTAGTGCTCTACCAGGAATGAAGCAAAGTGACAGTTCTCCCCATATTCTAACAGGACCACCACCCCGCCCATAAAAACAGCTTTACTAAAAGTCACACCATGGAATTACTGTACTTCAATTTCTCCTAATAACTTAAAAGGTAGAGAATTCCATCTTTTATTGTTTTTTGGGGTTTTTTTGTGGTACGCGGGCCTCTCACTGTTGTGGCCCCTCCCGTTGCGGAGCACAGGCTCCGGACGCACAGGCGCAGCGGCCACAGCTCACGGGCCCAGCCGCTCCGTGGCACGTGGGATCTTCCCGGACCGGGGCACGAACCCGCGTCCCCTGCATCGGCAGGCGGACTCTCAACCACTGCGCCACCAGGGAAGCCCGAGAATTCCATCTTTTAAAACATCCCCCAAGACTTCCCTGGTGGCGCAGTGGTTGAGACTCCGCCTGCCGATGCAGGGGACAGGGATTCGAGCCCTGGTCCGGGAAGATCCCACATGCCGCGGAGAGGCTAAGTCCATGCACCACAACTACTGAGCCTGCACTCTAGAGCTTGCGAGCCACAGCTACTGAGACTGTGAGCCTAGAGCCTGTGCTCCGCAGCAAGAGTAGGCCCCGCTCGCCACAACTAAAGAAATCCCGCACACAGCAATACAGACCCAACGCAGCCAAAAAAAAAACCACCCCAATTTAAAACCTGACATATAATCCAAGAGGAAGTGGGCCCTCAGTTCACAAAGACTGGTTCTGGTGCCACATGGGGACAGGTTAGGCTGCAGTCTAGCCTTATCTGTTCTGGATCTTTCCATGATAAACAAGGCCTATTACCTTGTGTTCCACATTGTTCTGCTGTGCTTTATCCAAATGAACCTTTATGAGTCGGCTGCCATCCAGCTTCACGCGGATCCTCTTGCCTACAATCTCACTTGGGAAAACCAAGTCCTCCAGGATGGCGTCGTGCACGGCTGTCAGCGTGCGGCTTGAGAACAGAATACAGCGACAAGTGAGAAATCTAGCCAGGTCCGCCCTCCTGGGAGCCCCAAGGGTACCTCTTGAAGTCAAAAACATAAACGGCAAACTCCCGGTTCCTGAAGCCAGATTAACACTAGCTTTCAAGCAATTTACCTGCATTGAATGAATCACACCAAGAGCCATTACCAAACTAGAACAGGTTACCAAACACCCTATTTTCTTTGGCTCCACGGAGGGCACCCCCTGGGGATTTTAGTTGCCCGCGACCAGGAACTGAAGCCACAGGCCTAACCGCTGGGCCGCAGGGGACTTCCCGACACCCTGTTTTATTTCAAAAGCTTAGCGTATTTTAAACGTGATACCTTGTAAGCTACACATACACCAGCTATTACGAGTGACTTTCTCCAGGGGATGGGGATTAACGAAGACTTTTATTTTTATACATTATCTTTAGGTTTATTGTCAGTCGTGTGATTTCTCGACTACATCACTGCAGTAACCTCTTTCCTCTCTCCAAAACTATCCCCTCCGTTGCTGTCAAAATAATTACTGATGTCATTACACATTTCACCTACTAAAGACCCTCTGAAGGCTCCCCTTGGCCTCCAAAATGCACCAAACCCCCCTTGTTCCCTGCGATGGAACGAGGTGACATCCCATCCCAAAAGACACTATTCTATCACCAGCTCTAGGATGTGGCCCCTCCTATGAGGGTCCCCCGTTTTCAACCCATCCCATCCCACAAACTGCTAAGGGAACCCTGCACCTCTCCTGAGTATCATTTCAAGTTCACAACCCACCTGGCTGCCTGACGAGAAGGTTCAATTAATTCCAAACTTTTGGAGTATCAGCTTTGTACCACAGGATATCAGGAATGACCGAAAAAAAAGACAATTCTCACTCTCAATGTTTACGCAGCTACCTTGTATTCTGGAATGTGTCTAGGTCTTGTTCACCCCTCAGTGGATCAGACACCATGTTCTACTCATTTCTATTTCCTGTCTGGCAGCTCCCAAGCACACAGAAGGGGCTCCTAAACAACTGCAAAGGCCTCACTGCCCCATGGTGGACCCACTTTCCAAAGCCTTTTTCACCTCTCAAAAAGCAAATGAGACGGACGGCCCAATCGATCAATGGCTGCTAACCACCGACTAAGCACTTCTTACACTTACAGGACGAAGCAGGCACACAAATAAAAACCTGCTAATTACTTCCTTCAAACCATAAATTCGAACGGAATCAACGGTAGCCTCAGACTCAAATTCCAACACCGTCTAAAGCCTATTTAAAGAGGAGCAGTGGCAGCGCTGACTTCAATAATCACGAAGCACAGGAACTGATCTGCTTCAGAAGAAAAATACCGGAGGGCCTGCTACAGAGCAAAGAGCCAACTGCCAACATCTAAGTTTATGTCAGATAACCTGCCGTTCAGTCAAATTTACAAAGCATCGTCCATCAGCAACTACAACTGCGCTGACACCTTTAACCTGCGATGTGAGCAATGGAAAACTCTAACCTTTCAGCCTTAACCCACAGCAAAAGTAAAAAATGAGGATGGCAGGTCACAGCCCACCTGCACACCTGGTGTGCTTTACCCCACGGCACTCAACTCAACTCCTCCCCACTGTTCCCACCCTTTGCCCAAAGAACTGGAGGAAACAACCTCGTCTTTTGTGATAACAGTAACCTATTATACCACCTAGGTGTATATGTGTAATTCTTACCTCCAGAGCTACTTTTAAAACATTTCGCATATAATTATAGAAAAAACTAACTCACTTGATAAAAATTCCCGTGTGAATGGATTTCCTACGTTAACAAGATTTAATTTTAGGAGCCTACTGCAACTCTGACTATAAACAACACAGGCCAGTCAAGAACTGCTGACAACAGTGGTACGTTTTTCATGCTGATAAAACTTACCTCCTGGGACGTTTTTGCTTATTTTTTGTACGGCTTTTTCGAGTTGGCTTGGGCAGAATTCTCCTCTGTAAAGTAAAAATTATCACGCAACAACAACAAAAAAAAGACCGTAAGTCGGCAAGAAACCAAGCACTGTCAACCTGCTTTAAAAACCAAAGGACTCAGTGGATGAATAAATTCAAAGCTCCAGAAGCCAAACAGCCTAGACCCAACAAGTTACTGAGAACGCCTCTGAAGTAATCCCCGATTACCCAGTAATTCTTTCAGAATCCATGGCTTACATTAAAAGGGAACTGTTAAAAATTGGTTGCTCCATAATATGACTCATCTCCCAAAGACCACACCCCTTTTCACGTTCCATCTGGCCCACTACAGGTACTAAGCCAGGATACCACTCCGTAATTCCTCATCAGCCAGGCACTTAATTTCTATACATTTGTTTGCAGGAAGGCCAGATCTAACTGTAACAACAAAACAAACAAAAAAATCTCTCGACCGTGTCCCACTTTCCCTACATACCATTTCTTTGCATCTCTTTTCCTCCCCAAACCTACGTCTGCCGCACCAGGCAGGAAAATCTCGCTGAGTCTCAGACAGGCAATTCCATCAGGCTGAAAACCCAGGCTCACTGCAAGCGCACGTCTCACCGCGATCACCAGTGTGCACCGCCGGTGCACCGACGGCGCTGCACACACACAGCCGCCTTCGCTCTAACAGTAGCCGTGCGCCGCCTCCCTTTGGCCCAGTGCGAACACCCTAACCTCCGGGAACAGCTTCTTCACGCTCGCGAGTGATGTTTAACGGGACTCGCAAGACGGCGCATTCAGCAGCAGGACAGCTACCTGCGCGATAAAGACAACGTGCTTCCCGCTGAACTTCTTCTCCAGCTCCCGCACGAGCCGGACCTGGATTTTCTGGAAAGACTTCAGTTGAGGAACGGGAACGAAAATTATGATAGCTTTCCGACCTCCACCAACTTCAATTTCCTGGGGAAGGGAGAGCAGAGAGGCGCACACTCTCTTAGGCCCCCAGCGCCGCCCCTCCCGGTCTGGCCCAGCTGAAGCGGTAACGCGCCGCGCCGACACCGTCACACGCTCGACACCCGAGTCGCTGGGGCGTCCCGCCAACAGCACGTGCCCCAACGCCCCCCGGGAGGGACTCAACTGTACCTTGGCGGCCGTGATGTTCAGCTCCCTCAGCTGGGCCTTGAGGTCCGAGTTCATCTCCAACTCCAGGAGGGCCTGCGGGAGAGGAGGCAGGAGCGCACCCTCAGCGCCCGGACCCCGGACCCCGGACCCCGGCGCGGCCTCTGCGCTCCGCCCGCCCCCTCACCTGGGAGATGCCCGACTCGAACTCGTCCGGCTTCTCGCCATTGGGCTTCACAATCTTCGCACTGGAACTGAACATGGCCGGCACCTGGAAGCACGGAGCGCTCAAACCGGGCGGCCCGCGACCCCGCCGGCCCACCCGCCCGCGCGGCCCGACCCCGGTCGCAGCCCCAGCTCTCCCCGCACACGCCATCGGGGCCCGCGGGCCGGGTAATCGGCCGCATCCCCACCCGGGGACCCCAGACGTGTGCCCCTCAAAGCCGTCACACCAGCACGGAGGCAGCGGCCTACATACCTTGACCAAGCGGCCGACGCTGGCTGCCGCCGCCGACCCCAGTAGGCTTAGGAAGAGGCCTAGATCTCGCGAGAGTTCGTTAAATCCCGGCGGCAGAGGGGAAGAGGCGGGAATAGCCTGAGACACCAAACCGGAAGAACCACTGAGAAACGGTGGAAACCTAGAGAGTCCCAGGAAGAGGCTCTGGAGGACCAGTGCGTTGGCTACGCATTTCCTCCGCGAGAGCCTCCTCTTCCGGGCGGTTCGCGGGAGTTTTTCTTCGTTCTCTGGAGGTTCGAGGCGGTAGCCGGGTAGGCGGGCCGGAGTCTGGGCGGGAGCCCCGGGCCCGAGAATAGCAACCTGGGCTACCCCTTAGGTTAGGATGTTTAAAAAAGGCTAACTTAACTCGAGGAAGGGGCTTCCCTGGTAGCGCAGTGGTTAAGAATCCACCTGCTAATGCAGGGGACATGGGTTCGAGCCCTGGTCAGGGAAGATCCCACATGCCGTGGAGCAACTAAGCCCATGCGCCACAACTACTGAGCCTGCGCTCTAGAGCCCGCGAGCCACAACTACTGAAGCCCGCGTGCCTAGAGCCTGTGCTCCACACAAGAGAAGCCACGACAATGAGAAGCCCGCACACCACAACTAGACAAAGCCCACGCGCAGCAACAAAGACCCAATGCAGCCAAAAATAAATAAATAAATAAAACAAATAAATTAAAAAACAAAAAAAACGAGGAAGCTAAAGTCCCTGCTTCATGAAGCAATGGGAAGGAGTCACAGCCTTGGATGCCAGTTCTGTGTGTAGAGAACCCAAAGGATGACATTTGTGAAAGCTATTTGGAAACGAAGTGCTTTGCCAATAAATGTGATTTGCAGGCCACAGTGGCTCTCGTATTGACTGCTTGGTGCGGCCGACAGTTCTGAGACATCTGTGAACGGCGGTGGTGGGGCAGCCTGAAGCTGGAGGAGAACCACCCCAAGGGATGACGACCTGGGGGCCAGATGCAGGATGCGTGATTCCAGGAGGAGGGCCAGAGCAGGGGAAAGATGATTGGGAAGAGTCGGGGTTCGAGCTGGAGAAACGGATGTGGTTAAGGTGTTGTGAGAGATGGAGAATTGCTTTAGAATGGACCAAGAAGTCAACACAGAAGACTGTTTTGTTGGAAAAGTGCCTACCGTCCTGTCACTTGAAACTCACGTGTAAAGCACTCCCTGCCCTAGACAGGAGCCAAAAATACAATTCACAAATAATTGTTAATGCGAATGTTCTGTGCTAATACTGCCCTAGGTGCTAGTTATAAGGGAAACCCACTGGATCCTTGCCCTCGTGAGACTGCAGTTTAGTGAACATAATATCCCATAAATTGTATGGCTAAATATATAGTGATGAATTGTAATAACAGGTAACAGTAAAATGAGTAAAGGTGGCCAGGAGGATTTATGCTTTAAAAGTCAGGGAATTCTTTGGAAGAGATGGAATTAACTTGCAATGTGGAAGAGCAGTCACCAGGGACAAGGACATTTCCGACGCAGGGAACTAGTTGTTCCACATTATCTGGCAAAGGGGAGATAACTTAGTCTACTTGAGCTTCAGTTTCCTCACATGTCAAATTTAACAGCAATTATCTACATGGGCAAGGCGCTGTGGAAAATGATGAAAACAATACACTAGGTGATTTCTAAGATTTCCAACAACTTTAAATAAGCTAAGATTGTGTTCATCTCAGATTTTTAAAGCTATATATGCTTCTCTAATAATGTTTCCAAAAGAAAGGCAGCTAACTATCTCACTGGAAAATTGAAGAGTCAACTTGGGACTTGTTCAAGAGAGAAAGTATAGCTGCATCTGCAGTCTTATCTGGGCAGCCATTCTGAACCCTCTTCTTTTTTTTTTTTTTTTTTTTTTTGGTGGTATACGGGCCTCTCACTGCTGTGACCCCTCCCATTGCGGAGCACAGGCTCCGGACGCGCAGGTTCAGTGGCCATGGCTCACGGGCCCAGCCGCTCTGCGGCATGTGAGATCTTCCCAGACTGGGGCACAAACCCGTGTCCCCTGCATCGCAGGCGGACTCTCAAGCACTGCGCCACCAGGGAAGCCCCTGAACCCTCTTGATGAACCATTTCCATCTCAATGCTCTACATGCCTTTTCAATGCAGCTTCTGTGTCAGCCACTCCACCAAAGCAGCACCCCAAAAGTGCCTTCAGTAAAGTACTTTCTGGTTTCCAGTACTTTGATGAGAGGAGTGGTGAGAGAGGACATCCTTGCCTTGTTCCCCTTCCCTGGGGGAAAGCATTCTGTCTTTCATCAGTAAGTATATGATGTTAACCTTAGGTTTCCATAGATGTTCTTTATCTTTATTTATTGAGGAAGTTCCCTCCTATCCCTATTTTCTAACAGTTTTTATCATAAATGGGATTATGCATTTTATGCATCGATTAATCATGTGTTTCTCTTGTTAGCCTGTTAATAATGTAGACTACATTAATTGTTATTCAAATATTGAACCCACCTTGAATATCTGGAATAAACCCCAGTTGGAAATAGGATACAATTCTTTTTCATATTACTGGGTTCCATTTACTAACATTTTTTATAAGGATTTTTTTTTTTTTGGCAAAGACTAGTCCTTTGTTTTATTAATTAATTTATTTTGGCTGTGTTGGGTCTTCGTTTCTGTGCGACGGCTTTCTCTAGTTGTGGCAAGCGGGGGCCACTCTTCATCGCGGTGCGCAGGGCCTCTCGCTATCGCAGCCTCTCATTGCAGAGCACAGGCTCCAGACGCACAGGCTCAGTAGTTGTGGCTTACGGGCCTAGTTGCTCTGCAGCATGTGGGATCCTCCCAGACCGTGTCCCCTGCATTAGCAGGCAGATTCTCAACCACTGCAACATCAGGGAAAACGCAGGATTTTTTATGTCTATGTTCACAAGGGACATTGGTCTGTAGTTTTCTTTTTTGTACTGTTTTTGTCAGGTTTTGATATTAGGTTAATACGAGCATCATAAAATAAGTTGGGAAGTGCTCCTTTGTCTTTTATTTTCAGAAAAAATTGTGTAGAATCAGTGTTAATTCTTCAAGCATTTGGTTGAATTCTGCCATGAAATCATCAGGGCCTGGAGATTTCTTTTTCCAGGGTTTTTTACTATTATGAATTCAATTTCCTTAATAGTTACAAGGTTATTTGAATTATCTCTTTCATATTGGATGAGATTTGGCAGTTTGTGCTTTTAGAGAACTTGGTCCATTTCATTTAAATTGTTGAATTTATGTGAGTAGAATTGTTCATAATATCCCCTTATTATCTTTTTAATGTTCATAACAGTAAAAGATACCTTTTTAAGTAGGTTTCACGGGGAACCTTCAAGTCAATACATTATTTCCAGTTCCTGTAAGAATGAAAGTACTACCTGGAAACAGAGCACGTACCCCCAAGATTAGTTTAGCAGAAGAGCACGGACATGATAAAAGAGGTATAAGAGAACATTTGGGCAGTGATTGGGAGACTGGAGTCTGTTAGGGAGGACAGCACAGCACCCCTTCGTTAGGAAGATTTGACCTTCCAGAGGTCAGAGGAAGGTCACTCCATACCTAGAAAGGAGAGGTTTTACAATAGGAGAAAAGACATATAGAAAAAGTATAGATTGGAGGCACTGGAGTCAAATTTTGCTTAGGCCTCTGCCTAACTGAAATACAGTTCTAAATTGTTTATTCAGGAGAGGTGCCGTTATGAACACAGAGTCCTCGCCATGCTGGAATACAGCACCTTCGTTAGCTAATGGAGCATAAATAGCCCACATCTACCTTACAGTTGGTTATTAAATTGGCATCACTGTCAATATATCAACGTCTAACAAGTACCTCAATCCATTGTCTTGTAAGCCCTTTGCAAATGGGAATATCCAAAGGGTGACCAAGGGAGAGGAGGTCTTCACCGCTTGCTACATCAGTATTAGATGTAATTGTACTGCATTGTTCATCCAGGCATGAAGTTAACTCCATGTCCACTCTGAAAGGCACAGCATGTGCAGAGGCTTAATGACAGCCATTTTCCTGCACACTCAGAACCCTGCTCAATTGCTGGCATCAGTCACAGATGCAACATAATGATGCCTTTCTTCCCTCCCAGCCTTAGGCTGCATTAGTTTTCCTGCAGGGGAAAGCCTTGGTGGTGGGAAGAATAGGCACATTACAACTAAAACATGCCTGCTGACTGGGAAGGTCAGGAAAGCCTTAAAGTGGTGCAAGTAGGTGAAGCATGCAATGAAAACTGGCTGTATTAGGAAATCCAGCTGCAAACCCAAATGTTAAAAAAGTATTTTGTCTTTTCTCCCTACTTCCAAGAATGCTACTGAGTGAGCATCTGGACAAGGGCATGAGGGAGAACTAAGGGGCCCCAGGACACCAACCCAGGCTGACCTGGATGCCGTGAGCACAGGTCGAGGTGGCCTCTGTCCAGTGGCCTGTGTACGGCTGGTGAGGAATAGAGTCAAGTGCCCATATTGCAGGTTGTTCCTCCTTTTTCCGAGGGAACAGATGCAGCATCTTCGTCACTTCAAGCGTTTCTTTTAGTATTTCAAGAAACAATTGTGTAACAAAACTTTCTTAAAAACTAACAACTTCTTGTAAATCCAACTAACATATATTAAAGAACCTAAAGCTTTCTTTAGATATACCAATACTAAAACTAGGTTTTACCTAAAAATCATTAGTCTAAACCTATTACTTAGATATATATTTCAAATAACTGCCACTGGGCTGTCACTCTAAACAGACCAAACTATCCCTTACATATGGTTATGAGAGAAAGACCAAGTATGTACTCTTTCTCCCTTGACTGAAAGTTATTTGTACAATGGGTCTAATTTTCATAGACATTTCTATACAAATTGTAGATCTTCCTGGACTGAAAGCTACTTACCAACCTGAAGACCAGTTGATTGATTTATCTACTAACATTTAGGACAGAGGCTGCCTAGATTCTTATTCATAACTCTCATGGCATGTGCTGAACTTTTAAAACTTGGAACCTGAGAGAATGTTGCATGTGTACATTTAATAGATGTTTTTAATGTAAAAAAACACAAACATATGAAGGCTAAACAATACGTTACTAAATAACCAACAGATCACTGAAGAAATCAAAGAGGAAATAAAAAAAATAACTAGAGACAAATGACAATGAAAACACGATGATCCGAAACCGATGGGATGCAGCAAAAGAGGGAAGTTTATAGCTATACAAGCCTACCTCAAGAAACAAGAAAAATCTCAAATAAACAATCTAACTTTACACCTAAAGGAACGAGAGAAAGAAGAACAAACAAAACCCAAAGTTAGTAGAAGGAAAGAAATCATAAAGATCAGAGCAGAAATAAGTGAAATAGAAACAAAGAAAACAATAGCAAAGATCAATAAAACTAAAAGCTTGTTATTTGAGAAGATAAACAAAATTGATAAAACTTTAACCAGACTCATCAAAAAAGGAGGGAGAGGACTCAAATCAATAAAATTAGAAACAAAAAAGGAGAAGATACAATGGACACCGCAGAAATACAAAGCATCCTAAGGGATTACTACAAGCAACTCTATGCCAATAAAATGGACAACCTGGAAGAAATGGACAAATTCTTAGAAAGGTATAACCTTCCAAAACTGAACCAGGAAAAAATAGAAAATATTAACAGACCAATCACAAGTAATGAAATTGAAACTGTGATTAAAAATCTTCCAACAAACAAAAGTCCAGGACCAGATGGCTTCAAAGGTGAATTCTGTCAAACATTTAGAGAAGAGCTAACACCCATCCTTCTCAAACTCTTCCAAAAAATTGCAGAGGAAGGAACACTCCCAAACTCATTCTACAAGGCCACCATCACCCTGATACCAAAACCAGACAAAGATGCTACAAAAAAAGAAAATTACAGACCAATATCACTGATGAATATAAATGCAAAAATCCTCCACAAAATACTAGCAAACAGAATCCAACAACACATTAAAAGGATCATACACCATGATTAAGTGGGATTTATCACAGGGATGCAAGGATTCTTCAATATACGCAAGTCAATCAGTGTGATACACCATATTAACAAATTGAAGAATAAGACAAAATTCAACACCCATTTTGATAAAAACTCTCCAGAAAGTGGGCATAGAGGGAACCTACCTCAACACAATAAAGGCCATACATGACAAACCCACAGCAAACATCATTCTCAATAGTGAAAACTGAAAGCATTTCCTCTAAGATCAGGAACAAGACAAGGACGTCCACTCTCGCCACTATTATTCAACATAGTTTTGGAAGTCCTAGCCATGGCAATCAGAGAAGAAAAAGAAATAAAAGCAATACAAATTGGAAAAGAAGAAGTAAAACAGTCACTGTTTGCTGCTGACATGATACTATATATAGATAATCCTAAAGATGCCACCAGAAAACTACTAGAGCTAATCAATGAATTTGGTAAAGTTGCAGGATACAAAATTAATGCACAGAAATCTCTTGCATTCCTATACACTAATGACGAAAGATCAGAAAGAGAAATTAAGGCAACAATCCCATTCACCATTGCAACAAAAAGAATAAAATACCTAGAAATAAACCTATGTAAGGAGGTAAAAGAACTGTACTCAGAAAACTATAAAACACTGATGAAAGAAATCAAAGATGACACAAACAGATGGAGAGATATACCATGTTCTTGGATTGGAAGAATCAATATTGTGAAAATGACTATTCTACCCAAAGCAATCTACCAATTCAATGCAATCCCTATCGAATTACCAATGGCATTTTTTTTTTTTACAGAACTAAAAGAAAAAAATCTTAAAATTTGTATGGAGACACAAAAGACCCTGAATAGCCAAAGCAATCTTGAGGGGGAAAAAACGGAGCTGGAGGAATCATACTCCCTGACTTCAGACTATACTACAAAGCTACAGTGTTCAAGACGATATGGTACTGGCACAAAAACAGAAATACAGATAAATGGAACAGGATAGAAAGCCCAGAGATAAACCCACACACCTATGGTCAACTAATCTATGACAAAGGAAGCAAGGATATACAATGGAGAAAAGACAGTCTCTTCAATAAGTGGTGCTGGGAAAACTGGAGAGCTACATGTAAAAGAATGAAATTAGAACCTTCCCTAACACCATACACAAAAATAAACTCCAAATTGATTAAAGACCTAAATGTAAGGTGAGATACTATAAAACTCTTAAAGGAAAACTTAGGAAGAACATTATTTGACATAAACCGCAGCAAGATCTTTTTTGACCCACCTCCTAGAGTAATGGAAATAAAAACAAAAATAAACAAATGGGACCTAATGAAACTTAAAAGCTTTTGCACAGCAAAGGAAACTATAAACAAGATGAAAAGACAACCCTCAGAATGGGAAAAAAATATTTGCAAATGAATCAATGGACAAAAAATTAATCTCCAAAATATATAAACAGCTCATTCAGCTCAATATTGAAAAACAAACAACCGAATCCAAAAATGGCCTGAAGACCTAAATAGACATTACTCCAAAGAAGACATACAGATAGCCAAGAGGCACATGAAAAGCTGCTCAACATCACTAATTATTAGAGAAATGCAAATCAAAACTACAATCCGGTATCACCTCACACTGGTTAGAATGGGCATCATCAGAAAATCTACAAGCAACAAATGCTGGAGAGGGTGTGGAGAAAAGGGAACCCTCTTGTGCTGTTAGTGGGAATGTAAATTGATACAGCCACTATGGAGAACAGTATGGAGGTTCCTTAAAAAAACTAAAAATAGGAGTTCCCTGGTGGCACAGTGGTTGAGAATACACTTGCCAATGCAGGGGACACAGGTTCGAGCCTTGGTCTAGGAAGGTCCCACATGCTGCAGAGCAACTAAGCCCATGCGCCGCAACTACTGAGCCTGTGCTCTAGAGCCTGTGAGCCACAACTACTGAGCCCATGCACCACGGCTACTGAAGCCCGCGCTTCTAGAGCCTGTGCTCCACAACAAGAGACGCCACCACAATGAGGAGCCCGCACACCACAACGAAGACCCAACACAGCCAAAAATAAATAAAATAAATTTATTTTTTTAAAAAAACTGAAAATAGAATTACCATATGACCCAGCAATCCCACTATTGGGCACATACCCAGAGAAAACCATAATTCAAAAAGACACATGCACCCCAATGTTCATTGCAGCACTATTTACAATAGCCAGATCATGGAAGCAACATAAGTGTCCATCAACAGATGAATGAACAAAGAAGATGTGGTACATATATATAATGGAATATTACTCAGCCATAAGAAGGAATGAAATTGGGTCATTTGTAGAGACTTAGATGGACCTAGACACTGTCATACATTGTGGAGTAAGTCAGAAAGAGAAAACAAATACTGTATATTAATGCATATATGTGGAATCTAGAAAAATGGTACAGATGAGTTGGTTTGCAAGGCAGAAATAGAGACACAGATGTAGAGAACAAACGTATGGACACCAAATGGGGAAAACCATGGTGGGGGGGGGATGAATTGGGAGATTGGGATTGATATATATGCACTATTATGTATAAAATAGAGAACTTATAGGAACCTGCTGTATAAAAAAAATTCAAAAAAAATAGGTGCATTTAGTCTCACAGTCACAACTTATTCTACTTATATTTATGTTAGAAAATACCTGCTAACTGGTTTTTATGCATTTGCTAGTTTATTTATTCTTTAACTGTACAATAAATAAGTCAGTAATACGGTGATTGAGTAACAAGCCTCAAGAGAAATATGATCTGTCTTATTCTCTGGCTTTTAAGATACTTTGTTAACCTTTTTGTGGTGTATCATCACGGACTCCTGACTCGTATTCACTTTATAACAACCAAGCTCAGCCACTATTCTCCTTCAATGTTCAAGTTGTCTTACTCAGTTTGGGCCAGAAGGAGCCCTTTTTAAATCAGTTCCCGTGTCCTGTGATTGCCATTAATCTCTAAGCATCTTCTCACCTTCTGGCATAAGGAGGTGTTGCAGGCTCATTTTGTACTATTCTGTCTCAAACATAGGATTAGCCTTTTGTCCAAAAAGCCTTGATTCCTTTTATTAAAAAGTGATATTGGAGGCTGGAATTTCAGTACTAGGGTGCATCATGGAGGTCCTCTTACACCACTTCAGTAGACAGGGCTAGAAAAGATGCATTTTGTGTGTGTGTGTGGCACGTGGGCCTCTCACTGCTGTGGCCTCTCCCGCCGCAGAGCACAGGCTCCGGATGCACAGGCCCAGCGGCCACGGCCCACGGGCCCAGCCGCTCTACAGCACGCGGGATCCCCCCGGACCGGGGCACGAACCTGTGTCCCCCACATTGGCAGGCAGACTCTCAACCACTGCGCCACCAGGGAAGCCCAAGATGCATTTTTACGATAGTTTTTTCATATAAAGCCATGAGTTCATATTGATATTTCCAGTCCAGTTCTAACAGCACAGTTCCTTTTAATATTCTTGATTATATAATTATATCTCCTTTTATAATAAACAGCTTAAACATGAAAGCACAATTTACCTAAATGTGAATACAAATACTTACTTGCTTTATCTGGCAGTATGAGAGAACAAATTCAAAATAACAATTCAGGGCTTCCCTGGTGGTGCAGTGGTTAAGAATCCGCCTGCCAATGCAAGGGACACAGGTTCCAGACCTGGTCCGGGAAGATCCCACATGCCGTGTGTGCCACAACTACTGAGCCTGCGCTCTAGAGCCCACGAGCCACAACTACTGAGCCCACATACTACAACTACTGAAGCCCGCACACCTAGAGCCCGTGCTCTGCAACAAGAGAAGCCACCACAATGAGAAGCCCATGTACCGCAACGAAGAGTAGCCCCCGCTCGCCGCAACTAGAGAAAGCCCGTGCACAGAACGAAGACCCAACGCAGCCAAAAATAAATAAAATAAATTTTTTAAAATAACAATTCAATATTAATATAACTCATACAGTTGTTACTGAACCAAACTTGGGTCCACTCAGCTGCATGCAGCAAAGTCAATTTACTGACCCCTGGTTGTGGTGAAGGAAAGTATAGCATTTGTTGCAGACACCAAGCAAGGAGAATGGGTGGCTCATGCTCGAAAGAACCAAACTCCCTGATGGCTTTCAGGGAAAGGTTTTTAAAGACAGGGTGAGGGAGAGGGTTAAGGGGTGCATAATCGACTCATGCATGTCCTTTTGATTGGTTGGTGGTGAGGTAACAGGGTGGCATTTTAGAAGTCAACATCATCAACTTTCCGGTTCCATTCGATCTTGGGGCTGCATGCCAGCAGTCAGCATGCGTGCCGGTGGTCAGCATGCAGTCAACTTCCTCCACCTGGTTGGGGTTTTAGTATCTGCAAAACAACTTAAGAGTGTGCATCAGACTTATCTTTACTTGTGAAACAGAACTGGGAGTTCTTGTGACTGATATATTTTTTAAGTTATGGATGCTCTCCTGCCTGACTGTCCTATCTTTGTTTCTGTATTCTTTACTTCCCCAAATAATAACTGCGAGGGCCTCTTCTTTGTTCCACATGTAGGAGCCTAGGAGGTCACAGTGTATTTCCATAGCCTCTTTTCCCAATTAATAATAAGTGAGGACACAAACAGGTCTGTCACTAGGAAGGCCTCTACTGGGCCTGCTCGGTTTCAGCTCCCCCTTTTCTTTGACCCTTTTCCATCCTGAGGGGAGCAGGGGATGGGACAAGAAAGAGAATAAAGTTTTAAATAAAGAGGTTAATCATAAATTCAGCAGGGGAACTCAGTTTTGGGGGAACTTAATTTCACAATTGCTTAATAAAACTCAAAAATTTTCTAGTAGGATTTGCAGTTTGTTTGCTTTGTTCCACATTATGTTTCATTCTGGTGTGTATTGAAATTTCTCTGATAGAGAGTTTGGCTCAATAATTTGAGATTGTTTTCACTTTGAGGATCTTTTTTTTTTTTTTTTAACATCTTTATTGGAGTATAATTGTTTTACAATAGTGTGTTAGTTTTCCCTCTACAACAAACTAAATCAGTTATACATACACATATGCTCCCACATCTCCTCACTTTGAGGATCTTTTAAAAAATATTTATTTATTTATTTGTTTGTTTGTTTATGCATGTTGGCTGTGCCGGGTCTTAGTTGTGGCACACGGGATCTTCGTAATGGCATGCAGGGTCTTTAGTTGCAGCATGTGGACTCTTAGTTGCAGCATGCATGTGGGATCTAGTTCCCCAACCAGGGCCCCCTGCATTAGGAGTGCAGAGTCTTACCCACTGGACCACCAGGGAAGTCCCCACTTTGGGAATCTTGACATCCTAACAACTAATAGTTCTAAGGTCATAGAACAGGGTAGTTTTCAGCTAGACAGAAGACACAGAGTTTATTTTACCTCCAGTTAATGGAAAGAACTTCAACAACTCAGTCTCAAAAATTCTTTAAATGGGTTCATTTAGCTACCATCTAACATCTATCATTTTGTCAGTATACCAATGGCTAAATGCATGTACAATGGTGAGGAATGGGAATTTTTTTTTTGGCCATGTCGCACAGCATGTGGGATATTAATTCCCTGACCAGGGATGGAACCTGTGCCTCCTGCCGTGGAAGTGCAGAGTCTTAATCACTAGACTGCCAGGGAAGTCCCAGGAATGGGAATTTTAGAGTATCTGGTAGAACTAGGTTGCTATTTGCTCCAAACCAGAACTATATCTTTTAATCAAATCAATAATTGTTGAATTTCCTATCTTGTTTTTCCTTTTCTGAAGCCAATTGTTGGGCCTCTTTAGCCAGTTTTTCTAAATTATCATTTGGGGAAATAGCACTTTGGACAATGACAGAGGTTTGGCTGCTGTTGGCCCCTTTAAGGGCAGCATTCGTTGCAGAAATACCAGTAAGGTGTTTTCCCCTAGCTTCCAGAGAGTCAAGTTTATATATACCACATATTCTTTATTCATTCATCTACCAGTGGACAATTAAGTTGCTTCTTTTACTGAACCAAACTTGGGTCTTGAGGCTGTCTTTTCCACATTGTATATTCTTGCCTCATTTGTCATAGAGTCATTGACCATATAAGTGTGGGTTTATTTCTGGGCTCTTTGTTCTGTTCCATTGATCTGTGTCTGAATTTGTGCCAGTAGCATCCTATTTTGATTACTGTATCTTTGTAGTATAGTTTGAAATCAGAGAGCATGATACCTCCAGTTTTGCTCTTCTTTTATAAGATTGTTTTGGCTATTCAGCGTCTTTGTATTTCCATACAAATTTTAGAATTGTTTCTTCTAGTTCTGTGAAAAATGCCAGTGATATTTTGATAGGGATTGCAATGAATCTGTAGATTGCCGTGGGTAGTATGGACAATTTACGAATATTAATTCTTTCAAGCCATGAGCACAGCATATCTTTCCATTTGTTTGTGTCATCTTCAATTTCTTTCATCAATGTCTTATAGTTTTCCAAGTACAGATATTTGCTTTCTTAGATTTACTCCTAGGTATTTTATACTTTTTGATAAGATTGTAAAATGAGATTGTTTTCTTAATTTTATTTGATAGTTTGTTGTTATTGTATAGAAACACAACAGATTTCTGTATATTAATATTGTATCCTGGAACTTTACTGAATTCACTAATGAGTTCTAGTGGTTTTTTGGTGGTGTCTTTAGGATTTTCTATGTGTAATATGATGTCATCTGCAAACAGTGACAGTTACTTCTTCCTTTCCAACTTAAAATCCTTTTATTTCTTTTTCTTCTGTGATGGCTGTGGCTAGGACTTCCAATATTATGTTGGATAAAAGTGGTGAGAGTGGGCATCCTTGTCTTTTTCCTGATCTTAGAGGAAATGCTTTCAGCTTTTCACCATTGAGTATGATGTTAGCTGTGAGCTTATCATATATGGACTTTATTATGTTGAGGTAGGTTCCCTCTCTACCCACTTTGTTGAGAATTTTTATCATAAATGGGAGTATTTGGTTTTGTTAGGGAGCCTTCATTTGCTGAAGTTGAAGAATTTGGGGGTCTTGCTTGGACTTGACTCACCTAGTATGAGAGAGCTGGTCTGCAGAGTAACTGAGTCTGGAGTGGACATGGTTCCCCATCCCATCCTGGTGCTTTTTACCAGAAGGGAAAAATCCCAGTTCAGCCCATTAATCAACATAGAGCTAAAGCTACCCAGGTAGAGTCAAGATCTGAAGGAAAACCAGAATTAAAAAAAAAAAAAACAATCTGAGGGGCTTCCCTGGTGGCGCAGTGGTTGCGAGTCCGCCTGCCGATGCAGGGGACGCGGGTTCGAGCCCTGGTCTGGGAGGATCCCACATGCCGCGGAGCAACTGGGCCTGTGAGTCACAACTACTGAGCCTGCACATCTGGAGCCTGTGCTCCACAACAAGAGAGGCTGCGATAGTGAGAGGCCCGTGCACCGCGATGAAGAGTGGCCCCAGCTTGCCACAACTAGAGAAAGCCCTCGCACAGAAACGAAGACCCAACACAGCAAAAATAAACTAATTAATTAATAAAACTCCTACCCCCAACATCTGAAAAAAAAAAAAAAAAATCCGCCTGCCAATGCAAGCAACACAGGTTTGAGCCCTGGTCCAGGAAGATCCCACATGCTGCAGAGCAACGAAGCCTGTGCGCCACAACTACTGAGCCTGCGCTCTAGAGCCCGCGCGCCACAACTACTGAAGCCTGTGCGCCTAGAGCCCGTGCTCCACAACAAGAGAAGCCTGTGCACAGCAAATAGTAGCCCCTGCGTGCCACAACTAGAGAAGGCCCACGCGCAGCGACAAAGACCCAACGCAGCCAAAAATAAACTAAACAAATACATAAACAAAACAATCTGAAGTTGATTGTAATATTCATGAACAGATTTACCAGATTTTTGTGTGCAAGCCTGAATTTTGTTCCAATTAATAGGCTTTGGAAAAGCCCTAGGAATTGCTCAGTGAAGTTGCCTAGTGATTGCTCGAGCCTGATCATCTAAGTTAGTGGGCTGATATCTCCGTTGTAATTCTAGAGACCTGTCAGGATTTTCCCAGTCAGCGGTTTCCGTGCAATGCTGGGCTGGCCCTCACCAGTGAGCTTATGAGGTAGCTGATGTAAGTCAGAGGAACCAGGTTGATAAATCTGAACGACTATATTGAATTCCTCTGCAAATCTGTCAGAATCTTCGGTGACTTTGGGAAAGCTTTGACTCTGGCTCCCACTTCAGCCTCAGTCCAGGGAGCATATGAAGTTAAAGGTTTTTTTTTTTTTTTTTTTTTTTTTTTTCTCGGTATGCGGGCCTCTCACTGCTGTGGCCTCTCCCGTTGCGGAGCACAGGCTCCGGACGCGCAGGCTCAGCGGCCATGGCTCACGGGCTTAGTTGCTCCGCGGCACGTGGGATCTTCCCGGACCGGGGCACGAACCCGCGTCCCCTGCATCGGCAGGCGGACTCTCAACCACTGCGCCACCAGGGAAGCCCGAAGTTAAAGGTTTAGACTTTGGTTCCTCAAAAGGCTTAATGTCAAAGGAGGTTTTCTGACAGGTTCAGAGGAGAGGGGGTGGGGAGAGTTTCAGAGCAAAAGAAAAGTTCAAGGAGAGAAGTAGTGTGAGGGAACTGAGGGTGTAGAGGAGGGTAGGTGGCACAGAAGGGAAGGAGGGAGGTGGAGGCAGGCAGTGTGGCCACGAGGAGGGCCGAGGGAGAGACACGAGATGGTGCCAGAGGGGAGACTGCGACCAAGAAGCCAAGAAGAGGAGCCTGAGGCTCCTGGGCCACTTTCTCTTCCTCGAATCACTGTTGCCTCAATTGATCATAAAATCCTACTTTGCCGAGAGACAATTTTAGACCCATTATAATGTTGGGAAGGCGCAAAATACCAATTAAAGTAAGCTTTCCACTCAGTTTTGGAAAACTTTGAGCTATTTTAGTCCAATTTGGTTGCGGGGAAATTAGGTTTGGGATTTCAAAAGTTTCCCATGAGGGCCGTTGACATTTTAGACTGCCTTTGGTCATATCAGTCCATTTCGTTAGAAACACACACGAGGGAGGCATGCGGTTTTTAAACATAAAACCAGTTGGAGCCCCTGTACAGGGGGTTCCTCAAATTACTCAGTTAGATAACTGGGATTCCATTTCCTAGAGGTTTTCCTCTACAGTAAAGAACAATTTTCAAACAGCTTAAATGGTTTACAGCACAAACGGCTCAATTCAAACAGCTTGCAAGCCAGTCCCGGCCAGTCGTGAGGAGGCAGCGTGGTCCTGGAGGAGCCCGGCCAAGGTCTGTTTCTCAGCCCGTCTTTAGGAGGCCGCCCTTCTGAAGGGACAGGCCAAAGGCTGAAAACCCAGCACTGCTTCCCCTGAAGCAGTCCCTTCCCAAAGGAACTGGGCCAACAGCATTTTCAGCCACAGCTTCGGCTGAAACAGTCTGACCTCAAGAGTAGACCGAAGTGCCAGATGAAACTCTTATACAGAGCAAGGCCTTAACTGGCGAGATGAAACCTTTCAATAGATCCTGAATAAAGCCTGGAGAGCTTCAAACACAAAGAGGCCGTGAGCTTGGATCCAGGAGAAAGATGTACCTTCAAACTCCAGGGTCTGCAAGAAAAGCAGTGAGCCCAATGGGGCAATGTGGGTACCAGCCCTGTCTGCGCACCCGGAGGTGTTGGGAGTCTTCTCCGGTCCCTGTAAGGGCAAGAAAAGTGATGACCTGAAGCAAACAGACTGCCAGGTATTTCTCCAGCAAAGATGCGTTTATTCAGGATCCGCAGAGAGGTGGTGAGCCGCGTGGGAGCCCTGCATGGTGAGGGAAAGAGCACTTTGGCGCAGAGGAAGAGAGAGGCGGGAGGGCTGTGCTAGGCAGTCTGCGGCTTTTCATTGGCTGAGTCCTTGCCTGGAGGGAAGGGGAACCCTTCCTCCCGTTGGGCTCCGCCGTTGTTGCAGGGCATGCGAGCTTCCCGTTCTGGTCTCCCAACTCTATTTAATTCTGCCAATCAGTTTTTTACACTGGGTCGTTCTGGTCCAGGACAGAATACGGCCAGGGCAGGGAGCACAGTTAAACGAGCAAGATCTGTTCTCCTTTAAAAAGTTACTTCTTTTTTTAAAAAAATTTATTTTATTTATTTATTCTTGGCTGCTTTGGGTCTTTGTTGCTGCACGCGGGCTTTCTCTAGATGCGGCGAGCGGGGGATACTCTTTTTTTTTTTTTTTTTTTTATTTTTATTTTTTTTTGTGCTACGCGGGCCTCTCACTGTTGTGGCCTCTCCCGCTGCGGAGCACAGGCTCCGGACGGGCAGGCTCAGCGGCCATGGCTCACGGGCCCAGCCGCTCCGCGGCATATGGGATCTTCCCGGACCGGGGCACGAACCCGTGTCCCCTGCATCGGCAGGCGGATTCTCAACCACTGCGCCACCAGGGAAGCCCGAGCGGGGGATACTCTTGGTTGAGGTGCACGGGCTCTAGGCACGCAGGCTCAGTAGTTGTGGCTCACGGGCTCCATCCAGAGCGCAGACTCAGTAGTTGTGGTGCATGTGTCATGTGGGATCTTCCCGGACCAGGGATAGAACCTGTGTCCCCTGCATTGGCAGGCAGATTCTTAACCACTGTGCCACCAGGGAAGTCCCTAAAAAGTTACTTCTTTATTGTGTAAAAGTCCCCATGAAAAAGGATGCTGTGTTGGGAACGCTTCATCTCAGCTCTGTGGGCAGAAAGCCTAGAGGTTGCCGGGGTGAGAAAGCCTGGACTTCAAAGTCATTCTTTCCCCTCCAAATCACACCTCCCAATGTTAATAATAAAGTGACAGAAGAAGAGTTACCAATGGGTCCTTGAAGATAAAATGAATGTATGGACCTTCCTGTCTGATCAAGAATTAATGGATTGAATTTAACCAGAAGGTTTTTCTCTCCCCTCCACTTATTGCTGGCAGGGTTTTTATTATTATTATCTATCAGTTAACGTAAGAAGCACGTGAGTGAAATAAATGTGCGAGCCTGAAATGAATGTGAGAATCTTGTGCATTTAATTGAAGCAAGGTCACTGGCTTCTTCTGGAAAGTCTCAAGGTCACTCTTCCTAGATAACAATATGTGACCTTTAGACATTGGTGACCTATCAGTAGACAGAAGGTAATTGCTCACATATTACTATTTAAATTATAGAAATATTTACCCTTTTGACTTTTATCATAAACTGATCATTTGCTCATCTTCAATATATTTCATCAAAAGCAACATCATCCTTCCCATTAATCTTCATGAAACATGCACAGGATGAAAAGAATTGGTGTGCCACTGAGGACATGCTGTATTTCGGTCGTATTAGAGAGGCACGTGCAGTCAGTGGATATGCACAGCCACCGTGCACAGCGGCATCAACTCCATTTTTTTTTTTAATCTGTGCTAAGTTGGCTAGTTTTAGTAGCCATTCTTCATCCTCTAAGCACTTAGCAGAATATGGACTGCTGTGTTTGTGAAAGTACCCCTGCGGTTCACCATTCAGCTCGGACACCCTGTTGAGAATTCTTCATCTGCTGAGCCCTTGGATTTCTTTTTTCTTTTTTAATTTTTATTTTATTTATTTACTTATTTGGCTGTGTCAGGTCTTAGTGGAGGCATGCAGGATCTTCGTTTCGGCATGCAGGATCTTTCGTTGCGGCGCATGGGCTCTTTGCAGCGCGCGGGCTCTTTAGTTGTGGCACATGGGTTCAGTAGTTGCGGCGTGAGGGCTTAGTTGCCCTGTGGCATGTGGGATCTTAGTTCCCCGACCAGGGATCAGAACGCGGGTCCCTTGCATTGGAAAGTGGATTCTTAACCACTGGACCACCAGGGAAGTCCCCGTCATCTCCATTTTTCAAAGCACAGAACAGAGACGTTAAGCAACTCAACAAATTTATACAGCTAGAAACCGTGCAGCTGGAATCTGAAGTCAACATATGTGAACTTCATAGCTCAGGGACAGGAGAGCAGCAGGATTGGGGGACTGAGCTGCACCTGCAATTCCTCACTTCCACCACCCAGGCCCCCCCCAGGTGCACTGACACCCAGCGCCCCACAAGACCCCCGCAATTCCACGCTCAGGGAATCTGACCCCCACTTGCCAAAGGACTGAGGTCAGGAAACCTGCTTGACGAAGCCTTGCAGAAACGACCCTCATTGTCACTCTGTTGCTACCATTGTTCTCGTCTACAGGTCCCTGTTAGGTGGATCTTGGTGACCATCTTCAAGGACATCACGTAAACGGGTTAAATAAATAGCAAAAGTCCATTGTCTCAGGAAGATTGCAGCTAAAAAGCCGTTAGCTCAGTCCTTGATCTATGTTTTCTGGGCGACAGAGGTGGGGGGTGCATTTTGTACTGCTCTTCAAGCTGAGGGACAGGCTGGTGGACTGTTTCTACAACTAGTAGAAACCTGGTAGTGTGGTGGGCAGGGGCTCCCAAGGGCATTTGATGCCCAGGGTGGGTTATTATCTTAACACCCTCCTCTAGTCCACAGAAGTATTTCTGATTA
The DNA here is from genome assembly GCF_026419965.1 of Kogia breviceps. NCBI lineage: Eukaryota > Metazoa > Chordata > Mammalia > Artiodactyla > Physeteridae > Kogia > Kogia breviceps. The sequence goes on from NC_081320.1 coordinate 101,378,648, forward strand.
TAATCATGTGATTATCATTAGTAATCGTTAGTTTCTTTTTTAAAAAAAAAAACCCTCTTTATTTATTTGGCTGCATTGGGTCTTCGTTGCTGTGCGCGGGCTTTCTCTAGTGGCGAGCAGGGGCTGCTGTTCATTGCGGTGCGTGGGCTTCTCATTGCGGTGGCTTCTCTTGTTGCGGAGCACAGTCTCTAGGTGCGCGGGCTTCGGTAGTTGCGGCACATGGGCTCTAGAGCACAGGCTCAGTAGTTGCGGCACATGGGCTCAGTAGTTGCAGCACGTGGGCTCTAGAGCACAGGCTTCAGTAGTTGTGGCATGTGGGCTCAGTGTTTGCAGCACACAGGCTCTAGAGCACAGGCTTCAGTAGTTGCGGCACGTGGGCTCAGTAGCTGTGGCGCACGGGCTTAGTTGCTCTGCGGTGTGTGGGACCTTCCCAGACCAGAGATCAAACCTGTGTCGCCTGCATTGGCAGGCGGATTCTTAACCACTGCGCCACCAGGGAAGTCCCGGTAATCATTAGTTTCTTAATTCACTCTTTTAAAACTAATAATTAACGTTCAAAAAGATGAATAAATTTCAATTTTAATGATATTTATCAACTTTAGTAAATTTTTTAATGTACAAACTAAAATCTGCACTTTAACAAAAATATTCACCTTTTAGTTCTCACTGCTCTCTTTCATTGTTTTAAATTTTAAGCATAAGTGCTGACGTAGAATGACAAGTGAAGTAATGGAAGTTCGAATCCTACTTCTTTGTGTTTACAGTCATGGCTTACAATCTTTTTTTTTACTTCCAATATACTTTTTAAATGCAAGAGGACACAGTGCCCCAGGGGTTAGACCGAACCATGCCTGAAGCAAGATCTATACTTCTGAACCACGTGAACTTATTACAGCTGAGTGCTCTTGCATTGGAACCAACTGTATAACTGGGAGGTCTTGGAATTAACTTCCATGTAAAATATAATGTTTGTGAAACGTGTTGACCTAAAACAATAAAACAGCCAGTTATTTTACCAGCAAAACGCGTTTATTTGGGAACAGTGAAGAATTGCAATTCAAAACTTGCAACCCGTGGGGAACTAGAGGCAAGCCCTAGGAACAGAGGAGGGGAACGTATTTTATAGAGGAGGGGAGGAACTGGGAGGGGCTCTTCTGAACTAAGAGCCCATTGGAGGAAACTGGGAGTTTGAAGTGTAGTGGCTTCTCATTGGCTGGGCTGTTGCCAGGCGAGGAGGAATTCTTCCGCCCTTCTGCTGGGTAGTAAAGTCACAACCATCTTCCTGCTGGAGATGCAGGTAATTCTCTTCCTGTTCAGGCTGCAGTTGTTTTAAATGAGGTTCCTGTTTATTCATTTTCACAAAAGGTTAGTAGTGAAAATGGGAAACTACACCGTTTCTAGACCAACAAGAGAGGTTTTCTTCTGGGAGCAGTATCTGTCACTGACAGTGTTTGGAAACTTTGGTTGGGTTTTATTATCAATTTAAAATGCTCTACAGAACAGGCGCCTGGGTGCTGCCTGCACCAGGGCGAGGCTCCCCCCACCCAGGCGTTGGTGTCACGGTGGGCGCAGGGTTTGTGTGCTGTGGGATGACGGAGAAATGTGACGAGGTGGAAATCAGAAGGTGACACTATGGTAAACCACATCTGCATCCAGGTTTAGTGTGCGTCTAACCCCTGTGGTGACGAGCGTAAGTCACGGTCTCAGGGTGTGCGCAGTAAGGTCCTGAGTGCACTGGGGGTCCTAGCACACCGCGAATGGCCTACAGACGACGTGGAGCCCCGGGGACTGCCATCACAGTGGGCGTCTGGCTACAATGGGCCAGACCCCTGGAGGGGACCCGTGCTTGTTCTCTCCCCCTTGACTAAAGGCGGCAAAATGATGTCTCCGGCCGCTGCTCTGACCTTACTGCCCCTGGATTCCCTGTTGGTGCTACTCATGGCTTCAGATTAAGAGCCAGAAGATCTGGGATCAAGTTCCAGTTCCAAAACTAACTAGATGACTTTGGACAAGTCATTAAAACTCCCCGAGCCTCTGTTTCTTCGTTTATTAAATAAACATGAGATCTGCCTGTTGATCTCACAGGGTGAGGTGAGACGCTCACAGAGCAGCAGAAATGGAGACACGCGGCCCGCTCCAGGGCGGGAGGGGCGCCATTCAGCAGTGCTCTCAAACCTGAGCGTGCATCGCCGTCCCCTGGCGCTTGCTAAACCACAGAGTGCCGGGCTCCGCCCACACAGTTCTCATTCTGCAGACGTGGTGCGGATGCATCGTCCTGACAAGTTCCCAGGTGACGCCGTTGCCAAGGACCGCTCTTTGAGAACGATGCCTTAGGTTTCCCAGGGTGGGCGTTGGACTGCGGTCTGAGCCCTGGCTGCACCCTTTCTGTCTGCATGGCTGCGGCCAAGGTACATAATCACTTGAAATCTCAGCTTGCTTCTCTGTAAACGGGATAATGTTAGTGTTGGGATCGGTCATGGCTGTGTGTACGCTACTTAGTACAGGCTTCCTGAATATCAGTTCTGACAATGTGAAAGCGATTCTGTGGCGTCTGTACACTCCTGGGTACGAATAAACAAATACTTCATTTCTGAAGCAAGAAATGGCTTCAGAGAGTTATCTATCCAAAATCAAACATTTTGGGAAACGCTAACATGTTTTACAGAAACATGATATATAGACTGGTAGAATTTTTTTTTTTTTTTTTTTTTTGCGGTACGCGGGCCTCTCACTGCTGTGGCCTCTCCCGTTGCGGAGCACAGGCTCCGGACTCGCAGGCTCAGCGGCCACGGCTCACGGGCCCAGCCCGCTCCGCGGCACGTGGGATCCTCCCGGACCGGGGCACGAACCCGCGCCCCCTGCATCAGCAGGCGGACTCTCGACCACTGCGCCACCAGGGAAGCCCTAGACTGGTAGAAATTTTTATTCAAAAAATATAATTTGCCGGAAAATGTAAATTGGAGTTACAAGCACATAGTTTGAATATATGATGTTACATGTGTTCCTATGTTGATCTATAATTTTTGCTAGGTCAGCAGTTCTTAAGATTTTGGCCTCAGGACTCTGCACTTATTAAAATGATTGAAGACCTTGAAGAATTTTTATTTATATGGGTTATGTCTATTGATATTTACCATATAAAAAATAAAACACAGAATTTTCATGCCCTCTCTGGCACACCACCCTCCCAGCACCTCCACGTGTTCAACAACCTGACAGCTCTCTGAACTCCATTGTTTAAGTATGTGATGGAGGCTTCCTCATGTGGGCATGATTGATTATTACCTCAGTCTCCAGCCCTCTCCCCTCCCCAGAGAACAGAGGATGGAGTTGAAAGTTCCAACCCTCTGACCACGGCTTGGTCTTTCTGGTGACTAGAAGCCATCAAGGAACCCACCAAGAGTTGTCTGCTTGGAACAAAAGACGTCCCTATCACCCAGGAAATTCCAAGTGTGGTGAGATAACAAGGTATAAAAATGTTTAACTTTCAGAGGTAATGTCAAGGACATAAACGTCAAAAACAAAACTTTAAAACTCTTAGTGAAACATACAGGGGAATCTTTTTTATGGGCAATGGTTCTCAAAGCGTGGTCCCTGGGGCTTCCCTGGTGGTGCGGTGGTTAAGAATCCACCTGCCAATTCAGGGGACACGGGTTCGAGCCCTGGTCTGGGAAGATCCCACATGCCACGGAGCAACTAAGCCCGTGCACCACAACTACTGAGCCTGTGCTCTAGAAGCCGTGAGCCACAACTACTGAGCCCGCGTGCCACAACTAATGAAGCCCACGTGCCTAGAGCCCGTGCTCTGCAACAAGAGAAGCCCGAGCACTGCAACAAAGAGTAGCCCCCGCTCGCCGCAACTAGAGAAAGCCCGTGCGCAGCAAGGAAGACCCAACACAGCCAAAAATAAATAAATTAAATTAAATTTTTTTAAAAAGTGTGGTCCCTGGCCAGCAGCAGCAGCAGCAGCTGGGATTTACTGAGCAGGCATGTGTCACAAAAAGAACCCAGGTGAGGAAACGCTTTGGATGAAATGTCCATTGTCACCGGTGATCACAGAAATGTACCTGAAGACCACAGTGAGACACCGTTGACACCCACTTTCATAAATTTAAAAGTCTGAAAAACTCAGTTATGGGGAGAGTAGGGTTCTGCAGGCTCTCCGAGAATTTCCTGCTGAAAGTAAAAATTGGTGCAACTACTTTGCAAAAGTGTGTCACAACTTCTTAAGTCCCTTCTGATCCCATCGAGAATTGATACCTTTTAAAAGCTTCTTCCTGATTGACCACGTGAGGAAGAGGGCTCCCTACCATGTTACGACCGATGTCAGCAAAGCAAAACGACACCACGTCCCGCTGTGACTGCTCGACAAAACCTCACTGCGGTTATAACGCACCGTCTTCCACATCTCTTACCCGCATACTCCTCTTTCCTATCGCCCAGGTTATTTCTTTTTATCCCTTACAACAATGGTCAAGTGCCTGTCTCATGTGTCTAGTAATTCATTCCCCTCCCTAGAGCAGAAGCTCCATGTCATCTCACCCGTGTCTACAACAGTGCCCTTCACGAACTCAAGTCACAAGAGCAATTTAAACTTTTCTAGCTGTCGCATTTAAAAAGTAAAACAAAAAAAAAATAAATAAAAAGTAAAATGGGGCTTCCCTGGTGGCGCAGTGGTTGGGAGTCCGCCTGCCGATGCAGGGGACACGGGTTCGTGCCCCGGTCCGGGAGGATCCCACATGCCGCGGAGCGGCTGGGCCCGTGAGCCATGGCCACTGAGCCTGTGCGTCCGGAGCCTGTGCTCCGCAACGGGAGAGGCCGCAACGGTGAGAGGCCCGCGCACCGCAGAAAAAAAAAAAAAAAAGTAAAATGAAACAAAACATAATTTTAAATATATTTGTTTAACCCAAGATAGTCAAAATATTATCAGCTTAACATGCAATCAATATGAATCAATATGAAAAATTAATGACGTTTACCTTCTTTTTATTTTTCAGTCTTCAAAATCCAGTGGAATTTGGATTAGTCCCCTTTCACATGCTCAGTAGGCACATGTGGCCAGGTCTAGAAGAGTGCCTGGTATATTGTTGGCACTCAGTAAATGCCTATGGAATTTTTCAGTGGACCCTGAGAAAAAACAGCAGATGTTTCCGTTACCCCTCATGTACAGATTACAGTGGAAAATGACAATAGCTATTTCTATATGAGTATGTTATATGCCAGGCAGTAAACTATCCATTTTGCAAAATTTGTTATTTCTCCTAATACCTCAATTTAAAGAAAACCCTTTTGCAGTGGGAATTTTCATTCCCATCATTCGGATTTTTCAGTTGATGGAATTAAGTCTCCAAGGGCTAAGGATGTGACTGAGGGCACATATCCCCTGGTAGGTATCTTCTGACTCTGGTCCAGAGCTCAGCACCGTATTGAGAATGGGCCAGTTTGGGCCCAGGGTTAAGGAAAATCACACACTGCGAGCCAGAGATTCAGATAGAAAACATTTTCAGATGAGTAATCAGTCAATGAAATGCCAGAAGAAACAGTTTTGTAATTGTAGAAAGCCGCACGGATGACTGTCTGAATATACTCAGATAATTCCGAACTACAACTTTGTAGGGACCGTGAGTCTTCTGTGATAAGGGACCACAGGGACTTCCCTGGTGGTCCAGTGGTTAAGACTCTGTGCTGCCCCTGCAGGGGGAACGGGTTCAATTCCTGGTCAGGGAACTAAGATTCTGCACGCCATGCAGTGGGGCCAAAAAATAAAATAAAATAAATTAAATAAAGGACCACAGCCAGCTAATTTACAAGAAAAAGCAAGTCCCAAGTAGGTCTGACCCCAAGGTCAGGGGGATAGGGTCAGGCAGCACTCTTCCATGGGCCCAGCCTCTCTCCTTCCCCAGGGAATATTGCGGTCGACAGCTGTGTCTATACCCTACACAACTGTCATTGTTTCATAGCCGGCTGAGGATCCCAGTTCTTTCAGAGCTTTGAAGTGAAGACGTCTGCTTTTGGCCCCCACTACCCTAACTACCTTCCACTTGAGCTTCCTAATCAGAAATCCGCGCTTCCAGGTGCCATCTGTGTCCATAACTTAACCTGTGTCGCCAGGAGAACATGAGCTAGAGATGCTTCTAAAGAAAAGAAGGTCCAGAAAGAAAATTTCCAAGACCTGGCCGGTGCTCATCCAGAGGCTACAGGAGCTCCAGAGGCCCTGGGCAGAGGGGGAATGAATGACCGTAAAGAGAGGGGCTGCGGTCATCCTGAGAGCGGTCACTGGTGCATCCCTGGCTTTCATCATATATCTACAGGAGAGGAGATGAGATGATCTATCATTAATTGATTTTTAAGGACAACTTTTTTGAAAGAAGCTACCTTGAAGTGCAACAAAGTTAGGGATGAGGAATGGACTAGAGCCAATTTAAATTTAAATTAGGGAAGTTGAAATCTTTAAAATGGATGTTCATTGAGTTCACATGCAAGAACACACTGACTACACCTCTGCTGTCCCTTCTTCCTGGAATATCCTACTTTCTTCTCTCTGCCTAACTCACCTGAATGAACTCTCCTTTTATCCTGCAAAGCCTTACTCAGGCACTATTGTGTTCCCTGGCCCTCCAGGCAAGGGTGCTCACTCTCCCCTGCCTGGCACACACTTTGCTGACGTCCTCTATTTGTTCACAGGTTTATCTCGGGATTCCTTGGTGCTCAGACTACTGCCTTAGTGAATTCTGCATCCCCAATTCTGCATCCCCTGGGGCCTGGGGAGCACACAGTGCGTGTTCGATAACGTTTGTTGAACTGAAGACTTCAAGAAAATTAAGTAAAGTTAATTTGAAAAGCAAGACTTGTCAATAGAGAGGACTTGGAAGTCGGTTTGCTTACCGGGCAAAATGTGAAATACTGGGCAGAATTTTAAGACATTGCCTTTCCAACTAAATTTTCCCCTTGGGTCGTAGTGCGCTAAGTATTGGACATCCTGCTGGTTACACACCGGCCTGGGTGGGGCTGGGAAAAGGGCCACCCCCTTGAGCGGAGCACCGAGGCGGCGGCGAGCTGCAGCGCTCACACCCCTTTCCCCCTCTCCCTCAGCGGCACCCACCCCTCTTTTTCCTTTGTGAACCCCAATGTCTTCCCGGCCACGACAACAGTGAGCCAGTAGACCAGCCCATCCGCGTGCTTGGCCAGTCCTGAGTGCACCGCGCACCGCGGAAGCGCCCCAGAACCACGGTAGGCCGACGTCGGGGGCCCGTGGCCGGACGTCCGATGCCCACCGCGCGCAGAGCCTGCAGCGCCCACCGAGCGCGGGGAAACGCCCGAGCTGTTGCAGGCGGCGGGGATTGGGCGAGAGCAGAGCCGCATTCCTACCCACCCCGACCGGTCCCCGCCCACGCCGCCCAGACCCCGCCCAGGCGCCCCTATCCCCGCCTCTGCCCCTCCTTAGGCCCCGCCCCCGGGACTTCCGCCCAGGCCCCACAGTCTCACCGATGTCCAGGAAATTGAAGTCAGAAAAGCGGGAGTCTGGGCCCCGCCCTAGGTCCCGCCCCCCCTAGTTGCGTCATCTCCCTGCGCCGCCGCCGGAAGTCCGGCATGTGTGATGACGGCATGTGGCCGGGAGAAGGGGTTCTCGCCGGTGACCGGCAGTGAGCGATGACCAGACTTCTGGGCGTGGTGCACAGAGTGGCTTTGGCTGCCGTACATTGCAGTGGCCGCAGCTGCCGCGGGCTCGCCATGTTTTATGCCGTGAGGAGGGGCCGCAAGGCCGGGGTCTTCCTGACCTGGTGAGGGAGCCGCGCCTCCCCGGGAGCGGGTTTAGGGCGGCGGTGGGCGGCTCCGCGGCGGGGAGGCGGCTGCCACCCCCGGAGCGCACGGCCCTCGGCCTGGAGTCGGCGCGCGTGGGCTGCCACATGGAGGCCTCGACTCCGCTTCGTTTTTGCTGGGAGTGTCAGAAACGCCACTTACAGTCTGGGGTGGCCAGAGGCCTCTACTTAATCCTTTTTCCTATCTATTACAATGAAAGAGTTTCCACAGGGTTACACGTGGTGGAACTCAATGCCTAATCTAATCTTACGGGTGTTTTTAAAAAGGGAAATATTTTTAAAAATAAATTAATTTATTTTGGCTGCTTTGAGTCTTCGTTGCTGCGCGCAGGCTTCTCATTGCGGTGGCTTCTCTTGTTGCGGAGCATGGGCTCTAGGTGCACGGGCTTCAGTAGTTGTGGCTCGCGGGCTCAGTAGTTGTGGTGCACATGCTTAGTTGCTCCGTGGCATGTGGGATCTTCCCGGACCAGGGCTTGAACCTGTGTCCCCTGCATTGGCAGGCGGATTCTTAACCACTGCACCACCAGGGAAGTCCTAAAAAGAGAAGTTCTTGTAAACTAATGTTTGTATCCCTATAAGGGGTCCTTTGAGGTAGGTGGGATTATTCTCATTTTTGGTTGTAGTTACCATGGTCAAGAAATTCTTGGGGCTAGTAAGTGACAGATGTAGGACTTGAACCCAGGTGTTATGACTCCATAACCAGGACTCTTCCCACTGTATGATATCAAGGTTTATTATCAGTCTTTGTGTGTGTACGTGAGTGCATAGTGTTCCCCTGTACAGCTGGGCTACTGAGGAATAAGCATCTCAGAAGCTGGCCTTTCTGTTGTAATGAAATGATTGAAGACCCCCAAATTTTAGTATGCTTTGAGGAAAGCCTTATGGTGCAGGTGTAGTGACTCGTTGGCACCTAGCATGACACAGGGTGAAGGGTTGGACGTGCAAGATAAGACTACAAACTGTAAGGCATGATCCTTTGCCCCCAAGGAGCTGACAGCCCCAGCCCTTGTCACACTGTTCCCAGCCTAAGACAAGGATCGTGAAAAAATAGGGTGACGGAGGGAGGAGCTTACATTGCACTTTGTTTCAGGGATGAATGCAGAGCCCAGGTGGACCGGTTTCCTGCAGCCAGATTTAAGAAGTTTGCCACAGAAGAGGAAGCCTGGGCCTTTGTCAGAAGCTCCACAAACCCTGATGGTTCAGAAGGTAGTCACGACTCACATCGTTGTAACATTTTAACCTATTCAAAGCCTTTCATATCCCAAGTGTCACTTGGTCTATGTAGCTACTCTCTAAGCAGATAGAGAAGAATATGATTGTTTCCATTTTTCCATTTTGCAGATTAGGAAACAAGCTGAAAGCAATTTAGCATAGTGACTCCTGTTGGTAACAGTATTGGAGACAAGCCAGGACTCAGATCTCCTATTCCATTCAGTGTCCTCACTATCCTTAATTCCATCTTTTAAAAATACTTATTCTTGTTATTGGATTGAATGGGCTCTAGTTGTAAAATGACCAGTGTAGTTCTTGTCACAGCATGCACCTGTATGGTGTTTCATTTTTACCTAGGATAGAGTCACACAATCGGAATTTCCTCCAGTTTCACATGTTACCGGAAGTAGACTTAATTGAAGTTTAGGGCCCAATATAAGGGATATCAGGTAGGCAGGACTGAGGGTGGCTGCTTTAGAGCACAAAGGTTTAAAATGTAGCCTGCCTTGAAGAAGTGTCTTTAACTTTACTCACAGACATTTTTTACTACAGTGGATGAAGACTGAGAGGAGGATATTTTAAATCAGCTTCTTTTGAACAGTGTCTCGAGCCCACTAGATGCTCGAGCATTGAACGGGTGCTCCTCTGGGGTGTCCTGACACTTCTGGACAAAGCGGGATTCAGGGAGACGCAGATCATGCTAGGAGTCTGCCCTGAAAGGCAAGTTTCCGAGGCAGAGGAGACAGCTCATGCACCTCCGTTTCCCAGCAGCTTTTAAAAGGGGGCGTGATGTGACAGTTCCGTTTTCTACCCAGGTGAGAAATTGGCTTGGGATAGAAAGCTAGTGTGCAAGTATGACTCGTGTCTTGGTTGGGTTCTTAATACTTCTTTTCACGGGTTTTTCGTTTTAACCAATTAGTAATTTATTCATATCTCAGTTCTTCCAGTATCAGTATGTTTCTGTTTATTAAATTCTCCAAGTCTTAAGGCAGGATAGTTTTGTTTGTTTGTTTTTTTGCGGTACGCGGGCCTCTCGCTGTCGTGGCCTCTCCCGTTGCGGAGCGCAGGCTCCGGATGCGCAGGCTTAGCGGCCACGGCTCACGGGCCCCGCGGCACGTGGGATCCTCCCGGACCGGGGCACGAACCCGTGTCCCCTGCATTGGCAGGCGGACTCTCAACCACTGCGCCACCAGGGAAGCCCCAAGGTAGTGTTTTATATCTGTGAATCTGCTTTTCTTAAAACTTTACAGAGACCTTCAGTTAGTGACTTACATAATATATATAAATGGGATTTAGCATCATGAATGTTTGAGAGCCATACCAGGGCAAACCTGTTAGCCTCTTTCCCAGTTTTTCTTTTAATATTACATTTATCCTTATTTGGGGATTACTGAGCTATTTGCCAGTTACTGTGGTTTATATAAGTTGATTTTAGGTTAATTTACTTAAAGAAAAACCACAATTTTGTGAAGGAAAAATTATCTGACAATCGTAGTATCCTTTTCCTTCAAAGTCATGTCTGTTCTTCAACAACTTTCATTTCAATTTAACTTTCTCTGTTATAGTAAATAAAACCAATTATATATATCAATATTAAAATTCTGCAAAATTGCACTTCAGCCTGTACCTCTAGGGGTACTTTTGCAGAGCACCTGCAGGAGTATTTTCAAGGTCAGTATGAGGTAACACCAGTACAGCGGAGCGGACATGTCAGTACCGCTGTGGACGTGTTGGCGCTCCCCTCGAGCTCTGCCTGGCTAACCTTAGCATTCTTCGGAGAGGGGTGGGCTGAGAAGCTACTCCGGGCGAGAAGTTCCAGCGTATGCCTGTCTAGGCGGCGCTCAGTAAATGCTGGAGCACCGTCTCCACCCCTGGTTTAGGGGTTTAGAGCAAAAAGTGCGCTCTGCAGTGTTGAGTTAAGGTTGTTATTTTGGAGATACAGTGAGTTGCTCCTTGTGTGTTTCTAGTTCCTCTCCATAAAAGGGCAGCGTAGGAAAAGCTGTTTCAGATCACCTAATGCTAGGCCTCATTTTATAGCAGCTGAGGGGGGTTAAGTCAGTTGACTGAGTTCACAACTGATAAAAGGTAAAGCTCAAATTGAAACTAGTTTTTTTTTTTTTTTTTTTTTTTTTTTTTTGGCGGTACGCGGGCCTCTCACTGTTGCGGCCTCTCCCGTTGCGGAGCACAGGCTCCGGACGCGCAGGCGCAGCGGCCACGGCTCACGGGCCCAGCCGCTCGGCGGCACGTGGGATCTTCCCGGACCGGGGCACGAACCCGCGTCCCCCGCATCGGCAGGCGGACTCTCGACCACTGCGCCACCAGGGAAGCCCCTGAAACTAGTTTTTTGAATCCTGGTCTAATTCATCTTCTGCGTCAGCTGCCGTAATTATATGAAAGAGTGAGTGAGACACAACCTGAGTGGGTGTGAGAATCCCTTGGGGATTACCCTCAGGTCCGCCCTGGCTGGGCCACTGGAGGGAAGCTCTCCAACAGTGCTGTCCCTGCAGGGACCCAATCCCATTACCTTTTGGTTTCTATTTCCCTTTTTTAATATGTCCCATTATCTGGTCTCACTTTAGATATGAAATTTGGACTCTTGTTTTCTCTGGGGAAAGAGCCCCTCAGATTTTCAAACTGTCTTTGAGCGCTAAAGGGTTCAACACCCTTGGTATCTGTTCTGTCTCCATCGAAACTAGATTTCTTTTTTAACAGCAGCTTTGCTCTCGACTTCGTATTGCCCTCACTGAGCTTATTATGGAATATTTAATTTCCCAGGACGTCAGTGTCTGAGGTGGTGTGGCCTGTCTTAAGTCTTTCCCTCTATAGAGCCACATACAGGGGGTATTTAAACCTGACTTAGTAAAGTTCTGGATTCTCAGTCATTTCATGTTGTGTCCATTGTTTCTGGCTTTTGAGTAGACTCTACCTTTCAGGGCAGAAAAATAAATGTGTACAGGAATCACAAGTGGAGGCAAACAAGCGACTTCATGAGCCCTTAGATGAAGCTGAAGGTGAAACCACAGAGCCATGTGCAAAGCATGTGAAACTGAATGCAGAACCGCTGCCTTCAGTGAGCAAAGACACGTTTTCTTATATGGGTATGTCTTTCCTGGATTTTTAAATTTTTAATACAGTAATCATATAAGTATATTCATGTGTAAAAACTTTTCCCATTTTCTTAATGAGGGAAATTTGAACTGATGTATAATATTCTTTTTTCCCCCCCTTTCTTTTTACATATTTATTTATTTGGTTGTGTCGGGTCTTCATTGCACCATGTGGAATCTTTCGTTGCGGCACGTGGGCTTCTCTCTAGTTGTGGCGTGCAGGCTCCAGAGCGCGTGGGCTCTCTAGTTGGAGCGCGCAAGCTCAGTAGTTGTGGTGTGGGCTGAGTTGCCCCAAGGCATGTGGGATCCCAGTTCCGTGACCAGGGATCGATCCCGTGTCCCCTGCATTGGAAGGTGGATTCTTTACCACTGGTCCACCAGGAGAGTCCTAAGGTCACTATTTTATAATTGGTCTAATGGTGTAGAATTATTAGAATTTTGGACATTCATAGGAAAATCATTGTATAGGCTATGCATGAAAAACTCTTTGATCTTTGTAAACACCAGTGTTCTAAGTTTTTCAAGGGAAACCAGTAGAAAATGTTTGGTCAAACTGTATGAAAACTATAAATCAATTTTTGCCGTTATGTGGAAAGCAGAACCACATGTTCTTGATCTGATCATTGAGTGATAGTAATTGAGCAGACGCTTGTGAGGCGACTGGGAGACGAGCCGTTTGCAGTGCACTGACAGTTGCCAGAAGCGCGGGGGCACCTGGCACAGTGCCTGACGGGCACTGGCAGCCGCACGGAGTCGGGAGCAGGAAGGGGTCGTGTTGAACATCACGTTGAGTGGAGCGGAGGAGCCCTGCCCCGCGCCCGTGTTCTCGGAGCCCCGGCCCCACTCCGGCTACAGGAACGCGCTCTGCTGGCCGCTCGCCGCCCCCCGCCTTGCCGCTGCCTGTTCAGTCTGCCCTCGGCCAACGCGCACCTCACGGAGCGCGGCCTCCGGTCGCTCCACTGCCCTGCTCGCTGACACCGGGCAACCGAGTTCCCCTCCGCCCTGCCGAGTGCTCCGCTGCCGTCAGCAGCCGGAGGACGGCCTCGTGTCACGCCTTCTCTGCCTTTTGCTCTTTACTGCGTTGGTCTGTTGATCAAGCCCCCCGTCTAGATGGAAAGAAGCAAAGGCGGGACCACAGTTCACTAGTTGCGAAAGGACCAAGAAAAAACGTTAGGCCAACATTTGTCGGAGGACTTGACCTTCTGGCAGGCAGGTCATAATCGGGGCACTGTTGTCTGCAAGGGCAGCTCCTGGGGGTGAACGTGGCCTTCCTGCACTGCCCCGCACACACGTGAAGAGAGGGGCAGTGGCTTTGTTCGTTGGCCTCTGTAACAGGGAATGTAAACAGCAGCGGGGTCTGGGCTTACAGAGCGATTGCTTTCACCTTTAATTCCCCCTGGCAAGCAGAACCGAAATAGGAGTGGATTCCAAGCAAAAAGCGTCAAGTGCCCCCATATAAGGCACTGGTAATGTTTTCCTGCGCGGAAAGCTTCCACAGCATAAGCACTCTCTCAGTTTAAAATGCTAATTCAATCGTAGTAAGTTTTTAGGTGAATTTCAGCTTTTAGTAACGGTGATCTGGTGGCACTCACTAAGTTTCCCGCTTACAGGGCACTCTGTCGTCGTCTACACGGACGGCTGCTGCTCCAGTAACGGGCGGAGGAGGGCTCGAGCAGGAATCGGTGTTTACTGGGGGCCAGGCCATCCTTTGTAAGTAAACCAGAAAAGCTGGCTTTTATTAAGCTTCCATTTAACCGAATCATATTCCAAAACTTGGGAAAGACTGAGGCAGGATCCACTTACTGGTTGATTGTTTGGTCGCGTTGGCAGGGGTAGTGGAGGAGTCCCACGTCCCTGGGAGGTGGCTTTGGCAAGGATGCATGAGGGGCAGGCCACCATACTGGGAGCCCTGCCTGCCCCTGCGAGTCTTGAAGATGAGTGAGCTTAGAGGTGACCCATGTTTTTCAAAAGGCACAAAGTCAAGGTGATATGACGTGAGATCATTCAAATACACCTGCCCCCCAATATGCAAGAACTTGAGTAGTAACTGACAGCCCCAGAATTCAGTGTAAAAGAGGGGTTGGACCCCTGTGAAGTAGCCACTCACCAGTGTCCGGGTGCCTGAGCAGCCCCGGGCGTGAGCAAGGTCACCTGCGCACCAGTGATGCTGCTCTCCAGCCTCCCGGCCTGTAATTCCTTCGGCCTTCACGTCGCTGCTTCACTTAGCCTGGAACCCTCTAAGGGGTGGCAAGCTCGGGTGGCACGAGTGGCCGCCAGTTTAGTGCCTGCCCAAGAACACATGCTGGTGTGTTTCAGGTCCAGAAATTAAACCTGGCTTTTGCCTTCTGGTTCCGAGTTCTCCTACAAGACCACACCATGGCACTTTTCAATAAAATGTTAGTGTTGTTGGTTTGATTTTTGTATGATTTCATATTTCAAATAAAAAAGTATACAAGCCTGTTATCCATTAAGAGACTTAAGGAATCACTTTGAGAATCAGCTTATAATTTTATTTTCTTTTGTACTGTTTTGAAACCAGAAATGTAGGAATTAGACTTCCTGGGCGGCAAACAAACCAAAGAGCAGAGATTCATGTAAGTCATCAGAGGTATTTTTCCACTAAAAATGTAAGTTTATCGTCCTTTACCATTGACTAGAACGGTGTCAGTATACTGTCTACTCTCCGTGCGGATAAGGTACTCAGAATCCACAAGAAACTTAATTTGGGGCTAGTAACAGTCCTGAAGAACAGGAGTTTTCTAGAAAAATTATGAAACTTGTTTCAAATAGCTGTCTAAGCAGGAGAATTGTAGGTGTAGCGTTATTTCACATAGACAATATTATCATTATGGTTAGCACAGAAAAAGGAATTTAGATTTTAAATTTTTTGGTAATTTTGAACATCAGTGTCAAAAGTTGAACAATTTCTGCAGCATGACAACTGATTTGTATCTTCAAGGCAGCCTGCAAAGCCATCGAACAGGCAAAGGCTCAGAACATCAATAAGTTGGTTCTCTACACAGACAGCATGTTTACTATCAATGGTAAGCACTTACATTTGACTTCTTCTAGGGTTTTTCAAGTACATATGAAGGGAAATAGGTATTTCCTTCCCCTGGAGGAGGTGCGGCACCAGGGCAGGACCCAGACGGTGAAGGGGCTGGCGTTGGGCGTGTCTGGTGCCAGGGAAACCCGTGCTGCTCCGGTATGTGCGGCGGAGGCACGCTTTGCCAGGTGCCGGGGGCGTGGCCGCGAGGTGGAAGATGTGTGCTCCCTCTGGGGGTACCGTGTGTAGGGCCTGTGGGGTGGGGGCCTGGGGGGGGCGCCGATGAGGCTGGAGGGGGCGGTGCCTCAGTCCGACGGCCTCAGGGCAGACACGGGTGAGAGTAAAGGGATGGGGCGAGCCCGAGCACGGCCCCAGTAAGGAAAGGAAAAGCCCAGAAAGCCACTCGGTACACGTGGAGCATTGGTCAGAGGGGAGTCTAGGGAGGAACAAGTACCAGAACGTTCGAGAATAATGATCTGTGAGGCTTCCTTCTAGGCATCACCAATTGGGTGCAAGGCTGGAAGAAGAGTGGATGGAGGACAAGCACAGGGAAGGAGGTGATCAACAAAGAGGACTTCGTGGAGCTGGACAGGCTGGTCCAGGGCATGGACATCCAGTGGGTGAGTGTTGTCTTAGGTGGTCCCCGCTTGTGGCCGTTAGGACCAAATGAAAGAAACTAGCTGGACAGTGTAATGGTTTCTGTGAGTGATTTGATGACTTCAGTTAAAATAGCGGGGTCCGTGGAATTGCTGTCGTAGCGTACGTTAGAGCACAGTGGAGTCTTTTGACCATCCTCTGAGTAATGCTGCTCTAACAGGCGGGTCCTGCGTGCAGAGTGCTGGGTCCCGGCACTGAGACTGAGGGGCTCCGGGCTCTCCACGTCGTCCTCGCCCGGCCGTATCTCGCACTGTTAGAGCGACCTGTGATCGTCAGCCTCCTGGTTTCTTTGGAAGCAGCCGTAATGTCAGTTCAGGCTAATTTATAATGTACCCTCTTAAAAATATACTTGTGTGATTAGACCTTAGTAACATAATTTTTCTTCCCAAAATGGAGGTATTTTTCTTACACCAGGTCACTTTTTAAAATTACCTTTTCGAACAATACAGAGCAAGTTAAACGGCAGCCATTTTTTTAACCCTACTGTGCGCTCCCAGCCCAGGACCCCTGGTGACCGTTTGGCAACCTGACAGTTAAACATGCCTTTCGGGGAATTCCCTGGTTGTTCAGTGGTTAGGAGTCCGCCCTTTCACTGCCAAGGGCATGAGTTCGATCCCTGGTCGGGGAACTAAGATCCCACAGGCCATGCTGTGTAGCAAAAAAAAAGCAAACAAACAAAACAAACAAAAAAACAAAACTTGCCTTTCAGCAACATAAGTGCAAACAGTGGTTAAATCACATGAGCGTATCCCTTTGTAACAGCACTGAGGGAGAATCAGGTGTGTGTGTGTGTCGTATACATACCCATCCACACATCTGCTCTGTCCAGAACGCTTGCCGGGTCCCACTGTTAAGTGGGAAAAAGGCAATACAACAGTAAAATCCAATTTGTGGAGAAACAAAACGGGATTTCTGTCGGTGTATCCAGCACACAAGTGCGTTGTGCCGTCAGAATTGTGCTGAGGAGGAGCTGTGAAGGGCGCCTTCACACTTGTCTTCTCTGAACGGTTGACGTGTTTTACGGTGAGGATGTAGTCATGTGTTGCTTGTGTAAAACATTGGTAAAAATAAAAGGAAACTTTTTTTTTAACAGATGCATGTTCCTGGCCATTCGGGATTTATAGGCAACGAAGAAGCTGACAGATTAGCAAGACAAGGCGCGAAGCAACCTGAAGACTGACCAGGTCCTTTAATTCTTGGAACAACTTGAGCCAGTGGCTGTTTGTCACCTTTACTTACTGGTGTGAAAAATAAAGCTGTAGGCTGGACCACTGCAGTCGATGGGCAGACACAGCTTTCAGACTAAATCGGAAAAGCAGGGTAGTGGTCCATGGCATGTGCCTTAAAGGTGGTTGGATGTGTCAGAAACTGAACATCCTTTGAGACTTGAGAATTATTTGAGGTTTTGCTAGAAGTATGCTTTATTGGGCTTGATACTGTTCTCATTAGTTTTATTGCAGTCTAGACAAAAGTGTTAGGCCTTTGATTTAATAAGGATGAGTAAAACATCAGTTTAAAAATGCAGGCAAGGGCTTCCCTGGTGGCGCAGTGGTTGAGAGTCCGCCTGCCGATGCAGGGCATGCGGGTTCGTGCCACCGGGAGGATCCCACATGCCGCGGAGCGGCTGGGCCCGTGAGCTGTGGCCGCTGAGCCTGCGCATCCGGAGCCTGTGCTCCTCAACGGGAGAGGCCGCAGCAGTGAAAGGCCCGCGTACCGCAAAAAAAAAAAAAAAAAAAAAAAAAAAAAAAAAAATGCAGGCAAGAAGCCTAGACGTATTCTATGAGTTCACTTACCCTACAGTTGGCAAGACCGATTTTTAGGTGGGCTTGTACCTATGGGCGGGTTGGAGGAAGGCACGGCTCCCTTGCTGGGCGCAGTCCTGCCAGGGCCCACGCCTTGGCAGAGGGACGGTGGGCTGGTCTTACCTGGCGGGGCACTGTGATAGGGCCGCCTGCACACGGGCAGCCCTGCCCGACCGTTAGATAGCAACAGTCAACAATAACTTCTAAAGACCAAGATTGTAAATAAATGTTTTAAATTTGGGGGGGCAGGGGGGCTATTTTTGTTAAAAGCACTATGCAAGTTAAAAAAAAAGTTTGACGTGATTATTTTTATCTTTTATTACCTTTCTGTCATAAAAACATGCAGAAAACGATACAAAACAAATGTATAGCTTATTGAATTACTGTGGTTATTATAAGGCGAGTACCCTTGTAACTACCACCCAGGTCAAGAAGTAGTGCTTTGCCAGATGCCCAGAAGGCCCTTCACACGTTCCTTCCGTCCCAGCCCCTCCCTCCCTCCAGAGCTGATCCTGACTTCTACAGAAATGACTTCCTTGCTTTTCTTTGTGGCAGTTTTTAGTCTAGTCTACTCTTTTTCTTAAACTTGGTATTTCTTTTTTTTTTTTAACTTGGTATTTCTTAAGCCTCTTTAATTTACAGGTTCCATCTCCATCTCTGTTCTTACGGTCTGTCTGTTGAAGAGCCTGAGCCATTTGTCCCGTCGTTTCCCACTGTCAGTTTTGTTGCTCGCGACCTCGAGGTGCTCTCCAGTGTTTTACTCTGTCCTCGGTATTTCCTGCAAATTGGCGGCTGGATCCAGAGGCTTGATCACAGTCAGGCTCCACCCCTCGGGCACGTGTGCTACATGCTTTCATCAGAAGGCGGGGCGGTTTCATCCTGTTGTTGGCAGCTGCCAGCGCCCGGGGCCTAGATCCGTTAATTAGGTCGCAGGACGCTGGTATGCTGTCATTTTGCTTACGTTTATTGGCTGGAACAGTTTTAGAAGATACTTCCCCTCACCTCATGCTGGCGCTCAGTGTAGAATTCATGTACAAAAGGCGAGATAAATGCTAAGAGTGGCTCCCGGTCATCCTAAAAAGGTAGCCCAATCGGGGCTTTTATTTATATATTTTTATGACATGTAAACATGTGTATATGTCATGAACTCATGTACTTAAACCTGTTTGATGGGTTTCAGTCCATTGCAGTCTTCCTCCTTATTTAACCCAAATTGCAGTGGCTTTGGCCTGTAAGAGGGAGCCTCCTCAAGTTGGCTCTTGATTTCTTTTGATATTCATTATGTACACGTGTGCACAGACACACACTGACCACACACAGACACACGCACGCACAGACTGTGCACACGGTCATAGAGAGCTTTCTTGCAGTCTGAGGTGTCAGGGTGTTCTAGACCCATCTTGTACCTGTCCTGCTCTGGGCCTGGAATTGGCTTTCTCTCTCTGTAAAAGGGTCTGTGGTCTCTTTTTTTTTTTGTTTTTTTTGTTTTTTTTGTGGTACGCAGGCCTCTCACTGTTGTGGCCTCTCCTGCCGCGGAGCACAGGCCCAGCGGCCATGGCTCACGGGCCCAGCTGCTCTGCGGCATGTGGGATCCTCCCGGACCGGGGCACGAACCCGCATCTCCTGCATC
This sequence comes from Kogia breviceps, assembly GCF_026419965.1. Lineage (NCBI taxonomy): Eukaryota > Metazoa > Chordata > Mammalia > Artiodactyla > Physeteridae > Kogia > Kogia breviceps. The sequence goes on from NC_081320.1 coordinate 101,397,922, forward strand.
GGCAGGCGGGCTCTCAACCACTGCGCCACCAGGGAAGCCCTGTGGTCTCTTTTAACGGCAAAAAAAAAGGCGTATTTCAGAGCCTCGGCGCTCGTTGCTACACGGTTGGTGGTCATTTCTAGGCCTAAAAGATACATACGTGTGCGCACACACATTTCAAGAGAGTGTCTTCTGAGCTCATGTTGACAGTCGTAAAACAAACTCAGGATCCAGGGCATTCACCCTCTTCCATGTCACAGCTGCGTCTCCTACGCCGAGTTCCTGGTTCTCAGGCTGTGGGACTACGGAGCCAAATATTCCCTGACACTTGCTTGTTCTACTTCAACATGTACTACGTGGATACTAACCTTAATATACCATTAATTACAATGAAAACAGCACTGGAGCCACATCGTCAACTGTTACATAGTAAAATCTCTCCCCGCTGCCCTCATTTAGTCTTATTTCCCTGTACTTAATGCTCATAACCAGGGTCTAGGTCAGTGTCAACTTGGCAGCCATACTCCCTGGGCTTCTGTATGTTGAATTCAGCCTGTGTCCTTTATACTTGAAGTTTTGCAGAATATGAAATCCTTGCCTACATTTTCTTTCCTTGAGTGTCTTAAATATTCTGTTTTCTTCCAGCATAAAGTGATGCATGAAGAGCCTGATGAATCTTATTTTCTTTCCAAGTCATGTATTCTTTTTGCTTAGATGTCCAAAGTGTTTTTTCCTCTTTCTCGAGTCAGCAGTTTTGTTAGAATGTGTCATGTGTTGGTGGCCCTGGGTCAGTGTTTGCGGGTATATGGTGCGCTTTTTCTGTATGTATTTTCAAATCTACTGTTTCAAGAAAGTTTCCTTGAATTGTGGCCTAGTGCTCTGTTTTAGTTTTTGCTTTGGTTTTCTTTTTGGGGGGACCCCTGTTATCTGTATGTTGAAATCTGATTTACCCATCTTCAGTATTTGTCACTTTATCTTGAATCTTTTATCTGTCTTAGATTGCTTCCATGTCTTGGCTGCTGTAAATAATGCTGCTGTGAATATAGGGGTGCATGTATCTTTAGAGGTCTGTTTTCAAAGAAGGCAGTTAAAGGCAAGGGGTGTGCCGACCTACAGATCCCCCGGCAGAACCCCTGGGTCCAGGAGAGACCTCGCTCAGCTGAGGCTTTTGAATCCCACCCTCTGTCCTTCTCAGCCCATGTCCTCTGTAGCCACACGTGGACCTTCTCCAGCACCGTGGTGGCCTCTGCATGGGGGGTCTGTATGATGAGCAGGGTACCCCATTCAGGTATGCGACATGCTTCAACTAACACTTTAGAACCTGGGGGCCAGCTGAATGTTAGTGTCCCCAAATTCCTGTGTTGAAGCCCTGACCCCCAGTATGGCTCTGTTTGGAGATGGGGGTGTTTGTCTCTCTGTTATGAGTGCTTGTCTTATGTTTTGTTCTTGTGTGTTTATTAAAGTCTGATGGGCAAGTCCTGTATTGAGATTATTGGGTAGCAAGAGGATGAAATGTGAAAAGAAGTTGTATGCAAAACAAGAAAGGATAGAGGGCTTCCCTGGTGGCGCAGTGGTTGAGAATCCGCCTGCCGATGCAGGAGACACGGGTTCGTGCCCTGGTCCGGGAAGATCCCACATGCCGCGGAGCAACTAAGCCCGTGAGCCATGGCCGCTAGGCCTGCGCGTCCGGAGCCTGTGCTCCGCAACGGGAGAGGCCACAACAGTGAGAGGCCCACATACCGCAAAAAAAAAAAAAAAAAAAAAAAAAAAAAAAAAGGATAGAAAGGTTGTCTGGTTCTTCTCCCCATCATACCCCAGAGAAGCGGCACCCTTTATGGTGTTTTTTAAAAGGCTCTGGAAATCTTGGATCGTTCAGTTACAGCCCCTTGGCCACCACGTTATCGTGACACGACGTGACGGGTTTTTTCATGAGGCCATGTAGCTTCGCCCCCCAAAGGGCCTGTGTTCAGGGCTCGTTGTCAGTAGCAATGAATCTGCTGGGCCTCCCCCAGGACTTCTCTGTGAACAAAGTCACGAATTAGCTTGAGTTTGGGAGCACGATGCTTTCCCTCTTCCCGCTAACTCCCCTTGGCATTCACCCCCGAACCCACACAGACACATGCAAGACAAAGGGTGAGGGCAAGAGAACATTTCTTCTACAAAGACAGAGAGACCGCCAGCTATGATGCAGCCCATCCTAAGGTTTGACCGAGATGCAGGGTGAGGCTGGACATCTTTTTAAAAATTTATCAGCTGTTTGCATATATGATTTGCCATCTAAAGAAGGTGATATCACACTTTATTCAGGCTTCCTACAGGGTACTTCAGAAGAAGCAGATGCATAGCATGGTGACTCTAGTTAACAGTACCGTATGGTATACTTGGATTTGCTATGACAGGAAATCTCTCATACACACACACATTTAAAAAGGTAACTGAGGCGATGGGTGTGTTAATTAACTTGACTGTGGTAATCATTTTAAATGTATGCATATATCAAATCATCACATTGGCCCCGAAATAGAACCCCATAAATATAGTTAAGTGATCTTTGACAAAGGAGCAGAGGAAATACAATGGGAGCAAAGATAGTGTCTCCAACAAATGGTGTTGGAACCATTGGACGTCCACACGCAGAAAAGTGGATCTACACTTCTCACAAAAATTAACTCAAAATTTTTCACGCTCCCTAAATGTAAACTATGCAGAACTATGAAACTCCTAGAAGGTAACATAGGAGGAAACCTAGATGACCTTAGGTATGGTGATGACTTTTTAGATAAAAAATCAAGGCACGGGACTCCCCTGGTGGCGCAGTGGTTAAGAATCCTCCTGCCAATGCAGGGGACATGGGTTCAAGCCCTGGTCCAGGAAGATCCCACGTGCCACAGAGCAACTAAGCCTGCGCGCCACAACTACTGAAGCCCGTGTGCCAAGAGCCCGTGCTCTGCGACGAGAGAAGCCACTGCAATGGGAAGCTGGTGCACCGCAACAAAGAGGAGTCCCCGCTTGCCACAAGTAGAGAAAGTCTGTGCACATTACAAAGCCCCAACACAGCCAAAAATCAATCAATCAATCAATTTAAATGGGCCAAAGACTTCACAGACACCTCAGTAAAGGAGATATGTAGGTGGCAACTGAGGACATGAAAAGATGCTCCACATCGTATGTCATCAGGGAAATTAAAACAACAGTGAGAGACCACCACACAGCTGTTAGAGTGGCTGGAATCCAGACACCGATAGCACCAAACGCTGGTGAGGTTGTGGAGCAACAGGAACTCCCATTCATTGTTAATGTGGATGCAAAATGGTGCAGCCCATTTGGGAGGAAGATTCTTACAAAACTAAACATACTCTTAGCATATGATCCAGCAATTGTGCTCCTTGGTATTTACCCAAAGGAGTTGGAAACTTCTGTCCATATGAAACCTGCACATGGATGTTTATAGTAGCTTTATTCGTAATTGCCAAAACTTGGAAGCAACCAACATGTCCTTTCGTACGTGAATGAATAAACAAACTGTGGTCCATCCAGGCAATGGGATATTATGTAGAGCTAAAAAGAAATGACCTATCGAGCCATGAAAAGTCATGGAGGAACCTTAAATGCATGTGACTAAGTGAAAGAAGCCAGTCTGAAAAGGCTGTGTGATTCCAACTATGGCATTCTGGAAAAGGCAAAACTATGGAGACAGTAAAAAGATCAGTGGTTATGGGGGTGGGGGTGGGGGATCGTGGAATAGGCGGAGCTCAGAGGATCTTTAGGGCCTTGAAAATACTCTGTATGAAACCATAATGATGATACACGTCATTATCCGTTTGTCCAAACCCACAGATTGTACAACACCAGAGTGAAGCCTAAGGAGAACTGTGGACTTCGGGCGATGGTGCTGGGTCAGTGCAGGTGCATCGACTGAAACAAGCGTCCTGCTCTGGGAGGGGGTATATGGATAGTGGGCCGGGGGGGGGGGCGGGACGTGAGAATTCTGCGTACCTTCCTCTTTGCTGCCAACCCGCAGCTGCTCTAAAAGCAGGCTTGTACACTTTAAATGTATACAATTTTATTTGTCCGTTATACCTGTGGAGGGGGAGCTGCAAAAAACGCCAACAATGTTTTCGATGAATGAAGAAAAACGGAAAAGAAACCGTTTTCCCACAGCGTCTTCAAAATTGCTAGTAAGTTTATTCCGGGTTTATCTCCTTTTCAATGCAGTTATTAAGACTGATTATCATTTATGTATAGAAAAGCCACTGTCTTTGGAAACATTAGTAATTCCAGCTTACTAGGCTCCTACTGGGTTTAAAACTGCTCCCATTAACCTCCTCGAGTTGTCCAGGTATACAGTCCAGTCATCTAACAATCGTCTCGTTTCTTCTTTCCCGTATGTTATGTCACTTCTTCCAGCCTCGTGTCTGATTGCCTCCCGGCACTTCCTGCCTGTTTCCCGTTCAGGTGAGAAGCGGCGGGGAAGGAGGGCCTCAGGGCAGACGTGTTCGGTTACGTGTGCTTTCAACCTCGTCAGGCGTGTGGTGCCGCCTCACGCTTGTCTCTGCCGTACCCCACCATCCGAGAGCACACTGTCGCGTTTATTTCTTGTAGTCGATCTTACGAAGGATAGGCCCCCGGGCGTCACGGCCCCCAGCCTGTGTCCCCGGCCCCGCCTCCACCTCCGCCTTTCACGCCCCCGTGGTGCCCAGGTTCTGCACACGGCCAGCCCCCCGCCTCTGCTCCCCGCCTTCCAGACGCTGCCGCGGCTGCTGCTTTCTCCTTCCTCACGGTTGCGCATCCCCGAGGACTCCCTGACCTCAGCCACCCGGCCCGGAGGTGTGCACCACGGTGGCCCTGGCTGCATGGCTGTGCTTCCCAGTCCGTGTGCGGAGACACCCCACTGGGCCGCAGGAGCTCGCCGGGGAGCTTCGGGGTCGGAGGGAAACGCAGCCAGACTCCAGCCTGGGGAGGCTCGCGTTCAGCGTCAGGCCACGCCTCCCGGTGACGCGCCCCCTTGCGAAGCGGGGGTCGCAGTGGCTGCTGGCCTGAGGAGCCAGTAGGTGCCGGGACCCACCGAAGGCCACGCGTCCGCCCTGGGACGGGTCCGCCGGGCGCACGTCCCGCTCGCCCACAGGTGTGGTTGCCGAGGAGTGAAACACGTTTCTTTTGATACGTATGTGGACTGACTCTCCTAACGACTAAGTTGCTGGGCATAGAATTTAGCTGTTTAGACCTAACTTCGTCCGGGAACTGCCAGGTGTTTGCTTTGGCCGCAGGGGGGCGTGGAAACGTTTACGGAGGCGTTAAGGATGCGGTGAATGGAGAGAGCTCCAGAAGCTGTGGGCTCTCCTGGTAGTTTTCTTACTGTTCCATATAAATCACTTCCTGCTTGTCTGTCTTTCCAGACAAGAAGTGGAATGTGAGTTTCCTGTTTGGGAGAGATTCACATTTTTGCATCTGTAACAAGGGCCTCCGTCGCACCTGTGTTCCCTCTGGGGTTTAGACGTGTCCTGTCACGTCCCAGTGCCACGTGGGCCCTTCCAGCGTCACCTGGTTGAGGGTCAAGGAGACTGAGAGCCCCCAGGGAGGGCGATCCCAGCACCGCAGTTCAGCAGCTTCAAGATGCTCGTTATTTGAGGTTTCAACATCTCTGAATTTGGGGTGTCTTATGGTCAGGGATGTGTCTCTCTTTAGCTGTCTCTTCACTCCTTCGGGGCCATGAAATAACTGCACTATTATGGCTGGGGGGCCTTAGCTGTGGTGGAATAGGTGGCTCAGTCCACAGGCAGTGTCTCGGGTTTGGGTGCTGGGGTCTCTGCCCACAGCGCCCCCTGCCCTGAGTGTGGAGGAGCTTCAAGGAGACAACAGACCCAGCCGCCGTGCATCTCCTGGAGGGTGGTCGGGTGCTGATAGCTCTTGGGTGCAGAGGCCACGTGGTCTGAGTCTGGGAAGTGGGCTGGGGCTGGGGGACAGGACACGCGAGAAGAACCGCCCCCACCTGGGGAGAAGACAAGACGGGGGCCTCAGCGGCTCGGCCAGGGCCAAACAGCACCTCTTAGACAAACGTCAAGTAATCAGGGTCCGGTTGGAGGACGTGGAGCTGCACGTGTGCTCGGGTGCCGCCATGGGCTCAACTGTGCCCAGAAAATTGTATGTCGGAGCACTGGTCCCGGCACAGAATGTGGCTGCGTTTGGAGACTGAGCCTTCAGTGAGGTGGTTGCATTATAATGAGGCTGTTTGGGTGGCCCTCGTCGCACAGGGCTCGAGAGGCACTTGCAGCCGGAGGGCCGCGTGAGGACACGGCCAGCAGGCGGCTGTCTGCAGGGCAAGGCGAGAGGCCTCCCAGAAACTAGCCCTGCCGGCATCCTGATCTTGGAGCCCCAGCCTCCGCGACTAAGGGCAGGGAAGCCTCTCTACTTAAGCCCCGGGGCTGTGGTGTGTTTCGGCGGCAGCCCGAGCAGATGGGTGCAGATACATTCGTGAACGTTTGGAGGATTCCATTTCAAAATAGAAATGGCGACCGCAGGTGGTGCAGTCGTGATGACTGCAGATTGTTGACTGAGTTATTGTTGCTAAGTTTCTCAACTAGTGTTAGGTGTTTAATACAAACACAAATTGAACGTAAACATTGAGGAAGAATCACCTCACACCTGTCAGAATGGCTCTCATCAAAAAGAACACAAATGGGGACTTCCCTGGTGGTCCTGTGGTTAGGACTCCAAGCGTCTACCGCAGGGGACACAGGTTCGATCCCGGGTCGGGGAACTAAGATCCTGTACGCCACGCAGCCCAGGCCGAAAACAAAACCCCACAAATTAAAAAAATGTTCGCAGGGCTTCCCTGGTGGCGCAGTGGTTGGTTAACAATCCGCCTGCCAATGCAGGGGACACGGGTTCGAGCCGTGGTCCGGGAAGATCCCACATGCCGCGGAGCAGCTGAGCCCGTGCACCACAACTACTGAGCCTGCGCTTTAGAGCCCGTGAGCCACAACTCCTGAGCCCGTGCGCCTAGAGCCCGTGCTCTGCAACAAGAGAAGCCACTGCAATGAGAAGCCCGCGCACTGCAACGAAAAGTAACCCCCGCTCGCCGCAACTAGAGAAAGCCTACGCACAGCAACGAAGACCCAACGCAGCCAAAAATAAAAAATAATAATAGTAAATTTATTTTTTAAAAATGTTGGCGAGGGTGTGGAGGGAAGCGAGCCCTCCTGCACTGCTGGTGGGAATGTAAATTGGTGTAGCCACTGTGGAGAACAGTATGGAGGTTTCTCAAGAAGCAGAGCTCCCATATGTAGAGCTGGAATTCGGGGCTTTGTGCCCCAGCCTCTAGTTTGCCAGCTCTCAGTTGGCAACTTGTGCTGGGCCTGGGCGGGGCTTCGGGTGGAGCTGGGAGGGACCCCAGAGCCAGCAGTGAACAAAACCTGGGCGGAGCCTAGAGGAGGCCGGGCCCCAGCAGAAGGCGGTGTCCACCTGTCCCCCGCCACAGCAGGGGCCCGCCCCGGGCTCCGGACGCGGCCCGCTTCCCGCCTGCGCTCACGCTGGCTGGCTCCGGCGCCCGTGAGACACAGCTGCCCGATGGGCACGGGGTTTCCAGCCTGGACCCTCCCCAAGCCCGGCCGACTGTCCTCGGCATCTGCCGCCAGACCCCTGGCAGACCTGCCAGACGTGCGCACAGCCAGGCGGTCGGCTTTGTCCCCACCCAGCCCGCCGCGCCCAAGTCTTCCCCGTCTCAGCGCGGCGCATCCCCTGCCTCCGGGCGGGCGCTCAGGCCGAAACCCTGGGAACAGCCCTGCCCCCATGCCTGGTCCGTTCCTGGTCACATCCTGTTGGCCTTCATGTAAGACGGATGCAGAGTCGGGCCAGTGGCCCTCAACCACAGCAGGCCCACCAGCCCGGGACCCAGGTCGGGTCCTGGCTTCCTCCTGCCTCCCCGCAGGCTATGCTCAGCCCCAATAGCACGCGGGGGCCGCCCTTCCCCTCCCTCCTCCCCGCCCTCCCCCTCCTCCTCCTCCACGCCCTCCTCCTCCCACGCCCCCTCCACTCCCTCCTCCCCGCCCTCTCCTCCCCGCCTCCTGCACCGCAGCCCCTCTGGGCGCCGGGACCCCGCCCTCAGGCCTGCCCTTGCTGTTCCTCAGCGGCGCACTTTCGCTCCTCCAGCCCGCTGACCGGCTCCGTTGTCTCCTCCCCACACCTGCTCAAAGGTCATGTAACCCGCAGCTTCCAGGCCACGCCTCAGACGAGTGCAATTCTGCTTCCCTGTCGTGCCAACTCTCTGACTCCCTGTCACCGTCACACACGTGTGCGCATACACACATGCACTGGGCTGCCACTTTTCTTCCTCTTCGCCTCTGTCGTGCTCCTGCCACCATCTGACCCACAGGCTGTTGTTTTTTGCTTGTCCCCCTTATTCGAACTTACACTCTGTGAAGCCAGGGAGGTTTTTTTCCTGTTTGCTTACTGTTGCATCCCAGGGCCTAGGATAGCGCCTGGCACAGAGCAGGTACCCGTAAATATTCGTTGAATGAATTGCAACACAGAGCCTTATCTGAAGGGTCTGAGCAGAGCAGAAAACCAGGGGCAGGGACTTCCCTGGTGGCGCAGTGGTTAAGAATCCCCCTGCCAATGCAGGGGACACGGGTTCGAGCCCTGGTCCGGGAAGATCCCACAGGCCGCGGAGCAACTAAGCCCGTGCGCCACAACTACTGAGCCCAAGTGCTGCAACTACTGAAGCCTGCATGCCTAGAGCCCACGCTCCGCAACAAGAGAAGCCCACGCACCGCAACGAAGAGTAGCCCCCGCTCCCTGCAACTAGAGAAAGCCCGCACGCAGCAGCAAACACCCAACGCAGCCAAAAAATTTTTAAATTAATTAATTAATTAATTTTAAAAAGAAAACCAGGGGCAGGTTCCCGGCCGGAAGTAGGAGATTAGGAACAGGCTGGAGCAGGCAGACTGAGGATGGGGGAAGGGGTGGGGAGGGGCTGGGCCGGCTCTGAGAGGACACCAGCTCCCGGCTGACTCCTTCAGGGACAGCTGGACCCAGCCCAGCGTTTAGGGGATCATCAGATGTGCTGAGTCACTGCATGCTTGGCCAGTGGGAATCTGTCACTTCGGCAAAAGTTTTACTTTTCATCAGAGTGAGATTTGCTTTCTGAAAAATTATCCTTATAGTTCAGATTTCAGTATCTATTATTTATACAGTCTTGTGGTTTTTATTACCAAGAAGATTTAGTCCTAATACTTACTTTTCTCAGTTGGCCTTCTCGTGTTTCTGCTTCCTGCCCTCAGCATGGGTGGGGTTAAAATCAAAAACAAACGGAAACCAGTCCTGAAATTCCCCTGAGCAGACAAAAAAACGACTTTGGCCACACAAACAAAGCTTAATTTAGCTTATTTTGCAAGACCACCTTGTCCTGGGTCATTTCTTGCTTAGGCCTCTGCAAATCACGGGCAAAACTCAAATGGTTTCCCCCAAATTGGTTATGAGGTAACCACTGACCAATTCCCTACCTTTAAAAAAAAATTCTAGTATTACAGCCAATCACTGTGAAGAGTCAGCAGTCACGGCCTCCTAGCTACACCTGCTGCTTTATAACCATACATCCCAAGCTTCCTTCTGTGTTTGTTTTTAAATTTTTATTGGCGTATAGTTGATTTATAATGTTGTGTTAGTTTCAGGTGTACAGCAAAGCGAATCAGTTATACATATACATATATCCACTCTTTTTTAGGTTCTTTTCCCATATGTGTCATTACAGAGTATTGAGTAGAGTTCCCTGTGCTATACAGTAGGTCTTATTAATCTGTTTTATATATAGTAGTGTGTATATGTCAATCCCAGTCTCCCAATTTATCCCTCCCCACCTTTTGTGTTTGGGTTGGAGTCCTCCTGGTTTTCAAACCCTTTTTGGTGTGTGCACAATAAATTTTTACTAATTACCACTCTGGTGCTGCATTGGTTTTACTTCTGGTACTTCTGAACGTTTGACAGTGTTTACCAGAGAACGTTCTGTGGAACACATTTAGAATTAGTGGATGCCTCTCTAGGATGGGGACAAGTTTTGTCACCACTAGGCAGTTTCTCCATGACAAACATCACCCGTTTTCAGAAGAGAGATGACATCAGCAGAGTTTCCTCAAAGTGTTTGACCTCAAAACCCTTTTTTTGAGTCATTTTCCTCAACATATGTGACTTGGAACACATTCGGGGAAAGGCTTTATTGGAACAAGTGTTTGGGGGACAGTAGGATCCCAAAGATGACAGGTGAAGATGGGAGAGGTGACCTCACACTGGAGTAAACATTCGGTTTTCTTTTCATCCTGGAGGCACGAAGGTTTGGGATAATTCACTGACGTGCTGTAAATACGCCTGCATTTCCCCCCCCAGGAAAAGGAGGCTAAGGTTGTGAGGATGTCTTCGACCTCATTTCAGAGATGTATTAAGATCAAGAGAAACGTTTTCCTCTTAATTAGTTTGAACAAAATTTTGCTGACTGGGGCCTCTAGGCAGCTGGTCCTGAACATTCCTTCTTTGTTAAGAAATCCAGACTCGTGTTCCCTTTTTCAGCTGAAAACATTTACATGCACAGATGGCTTGTTTCTCAGTTCCAAATCCCAGAACTTTTTGTAAAAATTAGTATCAGAATTTTTCAAATATACACACAAAAAAGAACAGTTTCATAGGCATCCAATTCTCAGTCACCCAGCTCCATTCTATTAAAGTTCTTGTCCTTTTATGTGCTGAGTTAGTGAACTTGCCGGGTCTTCTTGACTTGTGGGATCTGGGGCCGCCCCACTGGTTTCATTCCGTAGGTCTTACTGTTAACTCTACATTTATTGATGGATGGACCCGTGTTTCACAAAAAACTTTTATTTCTAGCTCTCTCTTTTCAAAGGCTCCTGAAACAGTGCTTTTCGTCCAGATGCTCTTTTGTAGCTTCTAGCTATTGCCATGTCCTCCATTATTTATTACGCCCAATCTCCCTGAACATTTTCTATATTTTCCGGAAAGCCTTCCAGGTTCTTCCGTTTAAAGACATTCACTCAAGTTTGGCCCTAACGGGAGAGGAGTTTAGACGCAGCCTCCCGCCGTGGCATTGGGTTTGCTCTGGCATCGCCCGGACTGGTGTTAGCCTGAGGGCCCGGGAGGGACGGGTGTTGAGCTGAAGACACAGAAGGATGAGAAGCCGAGAACCGTTTTGCTCTTTTATTCTCTCTTTATTAGAAACTCTCCAAAAGTAGGAGAATTGGGCAGTTTGTATTTGCCGTAAGCATCTGCTGCGCTGTCTGCCCAACTGTTCCTTCTTTCCCGGGGCCACGCTGTCTCCCTGCCCATCCTGAGGCTGTGATGGGGCTGCCAGGCTCGGGGCTTCCCTGACGGCTCCCCACGTGGCCACAACCAGGCCTCGGGCTCCCACAGAGACCTACGGCGTGGACACGTGGCTCTTGCTCCGCCACCTGGAAACTTCCATGAGACTGGATGTCCAGACACTACATCAAGAGCTCCTTTTCCCTGAATTACAAGCAAACAGTTTCAGACCTACTGGTGGCTGTTTCCTGACATGTACAAAAAGCTCATCCCGGTGGATGAGAATTAAGGCAAAGCACAGAGGAAAGCTAGTTCTTATGTGGAGAGAGAGGCAGACAGACAGACACAGGCAGAGACAGAAAGAGACAGACAGAGCTGTTAAGTTCCTCCGAGCCCCGAATCCAGTTGTGCTCAAGGCAAGGGATGCTCTAACCTTTCTCAGTATCATGAGCCAGGACCTCTGTTTTGTTTTGTATGCTTAAGCAGCTTGTTGGATTTCTGTCAACAGCACCCTAAACAACAGAGCTGAGGGCTGCATTTTTTTTTTTTTTAATTATTGAAGTATAGTTGATTTACAGTGTTGTGTTAGTTTCAGGTGTACAGCATAGTGACTCAGCTTTTTTTTTTTTTTTTTCTGCGGTACGCGGGCCTCTCACCGCTGTGGCCTCTCCCGTTGCGAAGCACAGGCTCCGGACGCGCAGGCGCAGCGGCCACGGCTCACGGGACCAGCCGCTCCGCGGCACGTGGGATCTTCCCGGACCGGGGCGCGAACCCGCGTCTCCTGCATCGGCAGGCGGACTCTCAACCACTGCGCGCCACCAGGGAAGCCCGACTCAGCATTTTTGCAGATTATACTCCATTGTAAGTTATTACAAGACAATGGGTATAATTCCTTGTTGTTTCTCTATTTTACACATAGTGGTTTGGGTCTGTTCCAGAGAGCTGCGTTCTTAAAGGGCAGGTGAGCGGAGGAGAGCAGCTTGGTAAGGATGCCAGGACAGTACCCGCTTCCCCCCGGGCTGCAGGAACACGGTGAAGCCAGGTGGGTCACGTTGCTGCTGCCTGAGAGTGGCTCTTGGGCCGCAGCACAAAACTACCAGCAGTGATCGTGTCCTTCACAAGACAAAGCAAAACAAAGCCCTGTTTCTCTTAAGAATGTCCTGATGAAGTAGAAAAAATTATTAATTTTATTAATCTTGACCCCTGAGTAGACATCTTTGTAATAGCCTCTAGGGCAAAGCAGGAAGCATACAGAAAGCATCTCTACTGTTCGCCAAAGTTCCCTGGTTGTTTTGAGGGAAAAAGCTCTTGTATGACTGAGCTGCAAGCCAAGCTTGCCGCCAAATAACTATGGTTATTCCAACCAGGGTGTTTGGCAGACATTATCCCCAAAATGAACTGAGCCTTATATATATATAAAGAAATTTATTTTATTTATTTTGGCTGCGTTGGGTCTTCGTTGCTGCGCGCCGGCTTTCTCTAGTTGCGGCGAGCGGGAGCTACTCTTCGTTGCGGTGCGCGGGCTTCTCACTGCGGTGGCTTCTCTTGTTGCGGAGCACAGGCTCTAGGTGCATGGACTTTAGTAGTTGTGGCATGTGGGCTCAGTAGTCGTGGCGCACGGGCTTAGTTGCTCCTCGGCATGTGGGATCTTCCCAGACCAAGGATCAAGCCTGTGTCCCTTGCATAGGCACGTGGACTCTTAACCACTGCACCACCACGGAAGTTCCGAGCCTGTCTTTTAAGAAAACAACTGACAGGACTTCCCTGACGGTCCAGTGGTTAAGACTCTGTGCTTCCAATGCAGGGGGCGCGGGTTTGATCCCTGGTCGGGGAACTAAAATCCCACAAGCTGCACCATGAGGCCAAAAACATTAAAAAAAAAAAAAAAAGATATTTACGCTGAAAAATGGAAGTACACAGGAGAAAAGTGCTTGGAGAAAGGAAGAGCAAGGAAGGGAGGTGGGACAACTGCATGTCAAAGCCCTGGCAGCAAGGAGGAACGGGAGATGCGGCGGAGGCCCGGGCACGTGGAGGGCAGAGAGTAAGAGGGAGAGGCGGTCAGGCGCCAGCCCCACGGGCCGTGGAGCCCGGGCAGAGTTAGCAAGGAGGGTTAAAGTCGAGCAGTGACATGATCTGGTTTGTGTTTTTGAATATATGCTCTGCAAAGGATGGCCTGCAGTGGGGCAGAGGTGGAAGCGGGCAGTCAGTTTGTTGTCAGTTCCATCAGGCCAGAAGACTGAGGCAGGAGGAGCTGGGGGGCAGGGACGTGAGTGGATTTGTGGTGTGTGTGGAAAGTCAAATCCACAGGATTTGCTGGTAGGTAGGACTGGATGTTGAGGGCGATGGAGAGGAAACAGGCTTTTGGATCAAGGCCCTGGTGGTTGGTGCTGCTGTTTACGGAGTTGGCAAAGGATAGAGAGAAACATGTTTGGATGTGCGGGACTCGAGAGTTCGGTTTGGTCACGTTGGTTTTGCGGTACTTGATTAGCCCTGGGACACCAGAACTGGGCGGGGTGCTGGGGGGTCGTAAGGAGCGGGCTGAAGGAACAGGGAGTGGCGGCTGTGATGAACTGGCTGATAAGAAGAGAGGCTGTGGGCTTCCCCCTGGTGGCGCAGTGGTTGAGAGTCCGCCTGCCGATGCAGGGGACGCGGGTTCGTGCCCCGGTCCGGGAAGATCCCACATGCCGCGGAGCGGCTGGGCCCATGAGCCATGCTCATTGAGCCTGCGCGTCTGGAGCCTGTGCTCCGCAACGGGAGAGGCCACAACAGTGAGAGGCCCGCGTACCGCAAAAAAAAAAAAAAAAAAAAAGAAGAGAGGCTGTGATTGGATCTGGGAACCTGAGGGAGTGGTGGGAAGGGGGAGGAGGGGAGGAGAGAGCAGTGGGGGGCAGAAAAAAAGCGGGCAGTGACGTCTCAGGTGGAAGCCTGAAGGATGAGCAGTAATTGTCACGTAAGGCGCTGGAGAGGCAGGCTCTCTAGGAAGGATGTGGGCACACACGTGCCCCCACGTTGCATCCTGTATTTGCAGTCAGGGTGCCACAGAACAGAACTGAAATAAAAGTGTGCTCTTCACACAGTGTTTCTGGAGGTTCTAGAATCAGCTGTATGCTTTGGGGATGTGCTGCGTCTGAGAGCAGTCCAGCCTAAGTCCCACACGTGTTCTAGTTACTTGATTCCCTGTTAAAGATACTGGGGTGAATGGCTGAGATAAGCTGATCTCTTTGATTGATCGATTTGAAGAGATAAACCTAGGCTGATAGAGCAGCTGGAACTTTTTTCCCTCTTGTCAGCTAAACTGATTAGAAATTCAAGGATTGGGAAGCTTGTATTTATTCTAGGACATGACATTATATAGGGAAAGGAGATGAGATGAAAAAGGGAAAAAGGAAGCAATTAAAAATTATAGGGTGGTATTGCAGACTGCTGATATTGTAAACATGGGGGGGGTGAAGAGTACAATATCCCACCCTGAACGATGCCGGGGGTCCTCTGTGGTGACTTGATCTGGCTTCAAGCCACAGCTGCGCACCATCTCAGCGGCACGGGCTTAACAAAAATCACTTCTTTTGGGCATTTGCTTTCTTCGCTGTAAAATACAAACTATTTAATCTCGGTATAAATTGCCTCACAAGATGGCGTCTGGATGTTCAAGGAGACTGTAGCCCTCAGCCCGCGAGGCACGTGCGCAGTGCTCGAGGGCGCTGAATTTTACCCGATCCCACGCACCGGGAACACAGTGCCGGCCAAGCAGCCCCTCCGCTGTACGACTGGGTTCACGCAGGGTCGGGCCACACTCGGCCTCCTGCAAGAGGAGCTGATTGACAGCCACGGTGGGCGGTCGGCCCCGCTCAGGTTCGGCTCCGTGGGGTCACCGGGCCTGAGCCGAGCCGGCGGACAGCCCTCGGGGGACACCTGCCCCGCGCTCGAAGCCCATCCGCCGGCCCGCGGGAAGGAAGCCCTCGGCCCGGGGCCTTCAGGGCGCTTCCCGCCCGCTTTCCTTTTCCGCGCCGCCCTCCCTCCCTCCCGGCGGCTCCCGGGGGAGGGGTCGGGGGAGGGGCGGCCTGCGCGGGTCCCAGGAGCAGGTCCCGGGCTCAGACCGGCCCGAGTAGGTCCGGGGACAGGTGGCGGCGCCGCCCCCTGGGCCCGGCCATGGTGCAGGCCTGGTACATGGACAAGTCGGCCGACGATCCGCGGCGGCCCCACCGCGGGGAGCCCGCGCGCCCGGTCGGCCTGGAGCAGCTGCGCGGGCTCGGGGTCCTTTACTGGAAGGTACGCGGGACCGGGGGCGCGGTCGGGGTTTCGCGGGGCGGGGTCTCCGGGGCGGGGTCGCGGGCGGGAGAGGCCTCCGCTCATACCCCCGGGGTCCAGCGCGCTCCGCGCCCCGGGGAACGGGGGCCGCCGCTATGAAGGGGCCCCCGCCATGATGGGGCCCCGTGCGCCTGCCCGGCGGCGGGGCCGAGGGTCGGCGTCCAGGCCGTGGTGCGCAGTGCGCACGCTCAGTAGCGGCGTGGGGGCGGTGCGGTGCCCAGGGCGAGGCGGGGGGGAGGGTGTGAGCGGTCGGAGCGCGGCGGAGGGTCCGGTGCCGGCGGGGTCGTCGGCCGCCCGGGTTGAAGGAGGGATGGGGAGGGTGGGAGGGCTTGGGGTCCCTGCAGGGCCCGCAGCGAGTGCGGGTCTCCGGGGGAGGGGCCGGGGCACCCCCACGACCTCCTGGAAGGCGGCGTCTTCAGGGCAGTATCGCGTCTGTTCTGAGAAGAAAATAAGTTTGTTTTACTGCAAATCCCTGCACTTCGGGTTTCGCGGTACACGTGACAGTTGAAGAGCAGGTGTGAGACAGTGGCCAACTTCTGAGTGTACCCGAAGGGTACAGTAAGACGCTGTAAAAGTCACCTCTGCGGTTTTCCAGGGGCTCAAACCCAGTTTCTCCTGCCTCCTCGTGGTGCTCTGGGTGGTGAGGCACAGCGCTGTCGAAATTAAACTTCGTTTGCTCTGTGTATTTTCGGACCTTTCTTAATAATCACCGCGCTTGAGCAGCGACAGCGGGGCAGCCTTTTTGCCTGTGCCGTCAGTGCAGCCGCAGGGCGGCAGGGAGCGCCCGCACGCGCAGGGTTTGAAGGTGGATGGAGGGAGCACGAGTGCATACCGTGTGGATCTGCTCATCTGGGGGGTCGTCTTTTAGCAGCTCATGTATCGCTGACGAGTGCTTTGAGGTGTTCTGAGTTTGCTATTCAGGAGTTGGGATACCGTGCGCATTTTATTGCAACATAAGGCAAACTATGTGAAATTCTTTGCCAGTAGTTTTAAGGAGGAGTTCATAGTAATGGTGTCTGGGGCCCAAGGGGTGTGGTTCATGAAGATGACCTTAAAATTGGACGTTAAATAATTGATGGGATTATGATAAGTGGAAACGGTGAGAGACCGTTACAGGCGTAGGAAGCGGTCAGGAGCAGGGGTGTGAGGCTGTGAAGCGTCAGGTATTTTTGAAGAGCAGCCCATAATCGTATTTGGCTTAAAATGTAGGTGTTTAAAGAACGGACTAAGGACAGAGGAGTAGAAAAGGCAGTCGGGGCCAGGTGGTAGAAGGCCTCTTGTCTTTGTCTAAGGAATCTGCCTGTTATTTGTAGGCTCTGACAGCTTCAGGTGTTTTGGCCCGGGGAAGCAAAGTAACCAAAGAGATGCTATCGAGAGATCAGTTAGACTTGCAGAGTGGATTGGTGGCAGAGGAACAGGACATAGTGGTGTGGACAGGCTTGAGGCGATGAGAGCTTCCCCTGGGCTCCTGGCGGTGGGACTGGAATCCCCCGCAGGACCATTGTGGAGAAGGGAGGTGGGACTTAAACACAACTGCGTAGACTTTAGCTGTTATGGAGAGTGGGAAAACCATGAAAAGAAATAGGGGAAGGAGGGGGAGAAAGCTTGGTTTAGTATGGACAAAGGACTAGATGATAAATTTAGAGTATAATCACATTGGAGATCCAGAAAGAGAATGTTTCGATGCATTCATGTGACCTCCTGTTTGTGTTTTAAACTCTTTTAGCTGGATGCTGACAAATACGAGAATGATCCAGAATTAGAAAAGATCCGAAAAGAGAGAAACTACTCCTGGATGGACATAATAACCATATGCAAAGACAAACTACCAAATTACGAAGAAAAGGTGAGGGAGCTCTAAATTATTTGAAAAGGGGAATCATTATATTTGCTATTAATAAACACAAGCTTTTCTTTCTTTTTTAATGTCTTCATTTTGGTTTTATATCAGAGTAATGCTGGCCTCATAGAATAGGCTGTGAAATACTCCCTCCTTTTCAGTTTTTTGGAAGAGTATGTGTAGAATGGGTTTAATTTTTCCTTAAATGTTTGGCAGATTAACCAGTGAAGCCGTATGGGCCTGGAGCTTTCTTTGTAGGAAGGTTTTTAGCTACGAATTCAATTTCTTTACCAGATATAGGGCTATCCAGAATATCTGTGTGTTGAATAATCTTAAGTAGTTTGTGTCCTTCATGGCATTTGTCCATTCCATCTGAGTTGTCAGATTTATTGGCATGAAGTTATTCAGACTATTCCCTTATTTTCCTCAAAATATCTGTAGAATCTGTAGTGCTGTCTCCTTCATTCCTGATATCGGTAATTTGTGTCTCTTCTCTCCTTTGCCCAAGTCCCACTAGAAGTTTATCGATTTTGTTGATCTTGTCAAACAGCTTTTGGTTTCATTGACTTTTCTCTATTTTTCTGTTCCCTATTTTCTTGAATTCTGCTCTTTATTTGCCTTCGTCTACTCACCTTGGGTTTAATTGCTCTTCTTTTTCTAATTTTTTAAAGTGGATGCTGAGGTCATTGACATGAAGCCTTCCTTCTTTTTTAATATAGGTGTTTGGTTCTGTAAATGTTCCCCTATGTGCTGCTTGAGTGGCATCACACAAATTTTGTTTGGTATTTTCATTTTCATTCAATTTAGACTATCTCCGAATTAACTTCCTTTTTGATTTCTTCTTTGAACTATATGGGTTTCTTGACATATGTTAGTTTCCAGTTATTTGGGGACTTTTTCCAGAGATTTGTCTTCTGTCAGTTTCTGATTTAGCTCCATCGTAGTGAGAGAGTGTATTTTGTATGATTTGAGTCCTTGTAAATATGTTGAGTCTTGTTTTTTGGGCCAGAATATAGTCCATCTTGGTGAATGCTCCATGCGAGCTTGAGAAGAATGTGTGTTCTGCTGTTGTTGGTCGAAGTATTCTGTGAAGGTCAATTATTTCCAGTTGATTGATGGTGCTGTTCAGTTCAACTATATCCTTACTGTTGTTAGAGGCATACTTGTTCAAGACTGTTATGTCCTCTTGGAGATTTGACCCTTTTGTCATTACACAGTATACACCTTTATCCCTTGTGAGTTTCTTGTGCTGAAGTCAGCTTTGTCTGAAAGTAATGTAGCTCCTTGAGCTTTCTTTTGATTAGTGTTAACATGGTGTTTCTTTCTGCAGATCTTCACTTTTAACCTACTTGTGTATTTATATTTAAAGTGGATTTCCCATAGAGAGCATATAGTTAGAGGGTTTTTTGTTTGTTTGTTTTTTATCTATTCTGACAGTCTTCTGTCTTTTAATTGATGGATTTAGACCATTCACATTAAATTGATTATTGATGTGGTTGAATTGATATATACCATATTTGTGACTTTTAATTTATTGTACTTGTCCTTTATTATTTAAAAAACGTACCCCTTTTTTCCTTCCTTGTCTGATTTTAGTTGAGCATTTTGTGTGATTCTGTTTTCTTTCCTCTTAGCTTAGCATTAAAAAAAAATGTTTTAGTGGTTGCCTTAGAGTTTTATATTCTGGACATAAAAGCCAGGAAACTCTGGGGCTCCCCTTCATACTGGGCTTCCCATGCTAGTCCACGCTTATCCTCCTGCAGTTTGTCAGAATGACCCCATAGGTGTTTCTACCAGCTTAGGCTTCAGAGGCTTCTGCTCTAGGTAAACTGATCTCAGCTGTGACTCTGGGTTCACCTCTGTCTGAGATTTCAGGATCGTGCTTTGTCCTGTGACATCAGTCCCCTGATGGATCTGAGAATAGTCATTGATTTCAGTTTGTTAAGTTGTTTTCTTGTTGTGAGCATGGCAGTGACAACTTCCAAGCTTTTACGTGTGGGACCAGAAACCAGAAGTCCTCTCCTTGACTTACCCACCTGCCTTCAAGAATTGTTAACACTTAATGTGTTGGAAGAACCTTAAAGTCACATGCTTCCTTTTCTCCCCTCCCTATCTTTGTGCTGTCATTGTCAAGCGTTTTACTTTTATAAGCCCCACACTCTATTATTTTTAAGTAGTAAATTATATGGTGAAGAGGATTAAATCATATTTAAGAATACTCTTTAATTCCCGTATAGTTGGCATTTCTGGTGCTCCTTACTCTGATGACTAAGTCCGTGTTTTCATTTGGAAACTCAAGTCTGAGTTGGTCTTGGTTGATTGATTTATCTTCTGGTGAAAGGCCATGTGTTCTCACCTCTTGGCATGTCTGGTAATTTTTGATTGGATGCCGGACACTGTGATTTTGTTCCCTTGGGTGCTGGGTATTGTTGTATCAGTATAAATATTCTTGAGTTGTTCTGGAATGCATGTAAGCTTATTGGAAACAGTTTGATCCTTTTGGGTCTTTCCTTTAAGATTTGTTAGGTAGACCAGCCTGTAGCTAATTTTTCCCCACTAATGAAGCACAGTTCCTCTGTGTCCACCACACAGAGCCCCGTGAATAGTGCGGTTTTTCCAGTCTGACTGGTAGGACAGGCGCTGTTCCTGGGTTGGCGTCAGTGCCAGGAACCGTTCCTTTCCACCCTGAAGAATCCGAATGGTTCTTTGCCCAGCCTCAGGTAGTTTTCCTCGGCACATTATGATGCGCTCTCAGAAGATACTGGAGGGAGATCCTCTGCGGGCCTTGGGGATTTTCTCTGTGACGTTCTCTCCTCGGGGGCTCCCGTCTTGCATACTAGCCCCCTGGGTCTCCCCGGGCTCTCAGCTCCGGGTGCTCTGCCTGGGTCCCCCGCTCCCTGCACCACCGCCTGAGAACTCGCTCAGCGTGTAAACTAGAGCAGGAGCAGGGGTCCCCTCTCTGGTTTCTGTCTCATGGGTCCCTTTCTTCCCTCGCCTGGTGTCTGGTGTTTTGCAAACCATTATTTCTTATATTGTGTTTGTTTTGATTGTTGGAGGTGGGTGGGGACATCCAGTTTCTGTTACCCCATCTCATATGGGAGTGAAGTCAGGGTTGTTTTAAGTTCTTAGTTTTATGGTGATTCCCGGGTGCCCGTTAATAAAGAAACTCACTGATCCTTGGCAAAATGAGAAAACAGATGTGCAGAGTTTTTAATAAGTTAAACGACTGCCTTGTTTTTGAAATTGTTATCGTTGCTTTCTCAGGAATAAGGTGACTCCTTTATGAAACAATAGCGACAATAATAGTTGTTTTAGAATTTCTTTTTCTTGACAAAGGTTGGCAGCTGTGTTGGTTCCAAGACTTTTTGTTTCGTCATGCTGAGCTATGAACTGTGAAGCTGCGGCCTTAAGTCACTGAGCTTTAGCGTCTTAATCTTATCATTGGACACCTGGAGGGGATGTGGACCGCTTCCCATGGCCATGTTGACAAAGCCAGGCCCAGATCCCAGGTCCTCCTCCTGGTCTCCGGCCCTTTCCGCTGAACCCGCCAGCAAGGCTCCCTTCCATTAGCTTGGACGTCTTGTGTGTGTGTGTTCCTGAAAAAGAAAATATAAGTAGGTGAACCAACACTTAACACGTTGACCTAAGAATGAAAGTGGTGCAGCAACACCAAAATTGTTGAAAATAGATGTGTTTTGTGGTCTTTATCGCCTTACTTTGTTTTACATCAAATTATTCTTGTCACTCAGAGTACAAATATTATAACACTTTACAAAATGGCAAAAGTTTTCACCAAGTGCCCTACTGAGTCATGAGATACTCCGAGATTTACATGGTGTCTTCTTACTTGGAATTTTAGACCTCCCATCTTGCACAGAAGGGGCTCATATATTGTAAATGCTAGTAGTTAGGTTATTTTTATCATTATCATCTTGTAGAATAGCTTCTCTCCTGAAATAAAACCCTGTTCCTAATATAGGCTTATCTCTCTTTTTCTTCTGAAACAAACTTCTTTATTATCTGACTATCTCGTGTTTGCCTTAGGTTTCCTCGTGGTTAGACTCAGGTTACGCGTTTTGGCAGGAATGCTACGGAAGTGGTGTTGTGTCTGCGCAGGCTGCCCTGGCGGGAGGCACGTGCTGTCAGAGCGTCGTGTCGCCGGTGATGCTAAACTTGGTGAGGCTGGTGCCCGTCAAGTTGCTGTGTTGTGAAGTGACCATTTTTTCCCCTGTGTAACGAATAAGAAATTTGTGGAGAGTTAATTTTCGACTGTGAAGCTCGTGTTTTCTATCAAACTTTGACTCGGCGATTTTAGTAAATCTTGATGATTCCTGCCTGAAACAGTAGCACTGTCGGTAAAAACGGTGACCTTCCAGCCATCATCCTCTTGTACTGACTTGGCCTCTCCGTTCTCTGCTGTCGATTTACATCAGTACGGGCTTAGGGAGCCTTATTTTCCTCATGGCTCTGTAGTCCATCCCTGCCATGATCCATTTTGATGTTCAGATTGTTCCAGACTTGGCAGGTGGGCACCCCTCTCAGTGGCCCCTGCCCTCCCGACGCGTCCCCTCGTGTTTATCAGCACCTCCGTGCTTTCTGGGTCGGCGTGTTCCAGGCCTTTCCCCTGACCCGGCCCTGGAGTCGGCTGTTCTTCCGGGGGGCTCGGTGCCCTCACTGCTACTCTGGGGTCAGTGTCCCAGGTCCTTCTGCCAACTGGATGAGGGGAGAGAGAGAGGGAGAGAGAGAGAGAGAGAGAGAGAGAGAGAGAGAGAGAGAGAGAGAGAGAGAGAGAGAGAGTGTGTGTGTGTATACTTGTGTGTGTATACTTGTGTGTGTATTGTGTCCGTGTGTATACGTGTGTGTCCATCTGTGCGTATCCATGTGTATGTCTGTGTGTCCGTGTACATATGTGTATGTATGTGTGCCTGTGTCTGTATGTGTGTGTGCGTGTGTCTGTGTATATGTGTGTCGGTGTCTGTATGTGTGTGTGCGTGTGTCTGTGTATGTGTGTCCGTTTGTGTTTGTGTGTGTCCGTGTGTGTGCGTGTCCGTGTGAGGGAAATCATTGGCTCACACTGATACCTCCGAGTCCAGTCACACTCCTCAGGACTTCTCCTCAGTCTGTAGAGACCCACGTCTCTGTCCTCCCACAGCAAGAACTCGGCCCCAGTCCCGTCGGTCCTGCTACACACCCCGTGGTTCTGGGATGGCGGCTGCAGCCACACCGTCACGGACGGCAGGCCGGTCCCTGGAGTTGCAGGCTTGTTCGTGGTCCTGTCTCAGACGGAGGAGACAGTCAAAGTAATGTGTTCGGAAAGTACTTAGATGAGTTCTCTCCTCCTTCTTTGGTTATGAGCATCTCTCGATTTCAGACCTACGGCCCCCCTCCCCGCCCCCAAGCTTGTTTTCAGTTTATTTATGTCTCTGTAAAACATAACTAGGTTCTAAAGCCAAAATTACACCACAGGGCAGATCCGTCTCCCCGCCTCCTCCACGCCGTCCCGCTGACCCCGTCGTGACCCGCGCTACCGCTTTCCGGGCATCGTGACGGCGCGCCCGCATGCTGTGTCTTCTCCCTCTCTCTGCCTGGGCCTTGGAATTGTTTCCAGTGTCTTACAGCCAGTACGGCAGGGAGTAGCGTGTGCGTATCGTGTGTCGCCAGGGCGTCTCTTCCGGGTGAACCCCACGAGGGGCGCGGGGTCAGCGCATGCTCAGCTGTGCTGACCTTCCAGGGGCTCCGGGCCCCGAGCAGCGGGGGGCCCGTCCGCACAGCCTCCCCAGCCCACGGGGTTGACAGGGAGGCGTTCATGCGCTTTACTCTCACCGTCAGGGGCAATTTTCCAAACATCTGGGGATTTTCCAGAAACGTGCCGACACTATTCAAGGAAAGCTTTAAAACTCCTGCGCAGGAGGGGGAGAGACGGGAGATCATAACAAGGCAAGATGGGTGTTTACTGTAGAATTCTTTCAACTTTTTTTCGTGTTTGAATACTTTTATTATAAAACGTTAGAGGGATAAAGATCTGAAAAACACAAAAGTTCATTTGGACAAGTGGAAAGCGTTCGCTGAGATGCTGACGGCCCTCCTCAGGTGCCCACGTGGTTTCTGATCTGCCCGTGTGATCAGTGCGGCTGCCGTGTGCGTGTGATCACGTGTGTGCGTGTGATCACGTGTGTGTGCGTGTGATCACGTGCGCGTGTGACCACGTGATGTGTGCGTGCGTGTGCTCAGCGTGCCTGCCGTGTGTGGTGCAGGAGCCCGGATGTCTGTGTGGGAGTCCAGGCTCTACACACCCAGGCTGTGTGACGTTGGGCTGGCGACCTGGCCTCTCTGAGCCACATCCCTCATCTGTCAAACGGGGCTGACAGAGAGCGCCCGCGTGAGTTACTAATCTAAACTACAGAGAGCGTTGCCCGGCACATGGTGCGTGCTGTGTGTGCATTCTTTCTTTTCCTGCTAGTCCGCTGGTAGGTTTCGTAAAACATTCTAGCTCCTGCCCCCTCGTACGCGGGATGGTCTTCCTCATCTTGTGGAGCGCGTGTCTGGCACCGCGGTCCTGGTCTCGGGGCTCACGAGAACCCCTCCTGCTCTAGGTGAAGATGTTTTACGAGGAGCATTTACACCTGGATGACGAGATTCGCTACATCCTGGACGGCAGTGGGTACTTCGACGTGAGGGATAAGGAGGACAGGTGGATCCGGATCTTCATGGAGAAAGGAGACATGATCACTCTCCCCGCCGGGATATACCACCGCTTCACACTGGACGAGAAGGTGGGCCTGCAGTCTGCTCTGCTGGGGCCTGGTCTGTGCACGGACGCAGACACTCAGCCCTGCCGCATGAGGCGAGGATGCTACCTCTGAGCGAGTGGCCGGCGCCCCGGGGCCCTCCGCCCGCCCAGGCCCGTACATGCCGGTCGGCGGGAGGCAGCCGTCCAGGGGTCCGGCTAAAGACCCCTAAAGATGGGTACGCCAACTGTTTCCAGTTTTTTGCTGTTGTAAACGGTGCCGTAATAAGTAGCCTCACACATTCGCCATTTTGTACTTATGTGAGTGTACCTGAGGGATAAATTCTTGAAAGTGAACCCTGGATGGACAGGTGTGCACGTTTCTACTGTGACGCAGGCTGCCCTCCCTTCTGATTCGTGGGAAACCGGTACCAAAGGAAGCGGGAGGGGAGGAGGGGCACGTGCCCAGGCGGGGCCAGCGCTCACGGCTGGTGTGTTTGCCGAGAGAGCGCGGGGTCAGCACTGAGCTGGAGCTGCAGGTGCTTTGGCCGCCCGAGCACGAGGTCTTCTCGCCGTGGCACCGACGCTGCCTTTCAGAAGATGGAAGAAAGCGCCAAGACCCAGGGATAAAACAGCAAGGAGCGTTAACCTCCGTAGCTGGTCTAACCATTGCTGCCGTGTTTGCTTGTTTTCTAGAACTACGTGAAGGCCATGCGGCTGTTTGTGGGAGAGCCAGTGTGGACGGCGTACAACCGGCCGGCGGACCACTTCGAGGCCCGCGGGCAGTACCTAGAGTTTCTGGCGCAGACGGC
Source organism: Kogia breviceps (assembly GCF_026419965.1). Lineage (NCBI taxonomy): Eukaryota > Metazoa > Chordata > Mammalia > Artiodactyla > Physeteridae > Kogia > Kogia breviceps. Next base: position 101,422,886 of record NC_081320.1, read on the forward strand.
CTAGCGGTGCCCTGGGGCCTGGCGCACCCCGGCCCCCCTTGTGAAGGTCCCAAACCTGATGGCAACAGAAAATCCGTCATATTCTCTTTGCTTTTGTGTTGTAGACTTGATGCTAGGTGAGCTTTCCTCTGCAAGATTGTTGGATCAGAATATGTTTTAACGGGAGCAGCTGTAGAACCGGTTTGTACGTGGAAGCACCTGTGAAGATCTGGGCAAATCTGCTCGTTTTCTCTGATTCAGGATCAGTGGTCAGTGGCCCTGTGTCAGCTCGTGCCTTCAGCTGTGACCCAGTGAGTTTCAGCGCCCCAAACGCAGCCGCTTAGCTGCTCCATCTGGACCCGATTCTTGGACTTTAAGTGGATCCCAGGCAAGGCGACAGGGGATGACGGGAGTGCGCAGAGAGAAGACGCACCTCTCCCCAAACACGGGGGAAGCTGGGTGGGGGGTGCCGTGGGGGGCGAGCTGGCGTGTGAGGGGGGCCCTCGCTTGATTATGCCACGTTCTTGTTCAAGATAGAGGAGCTGCCTTCATGTTATGCTTGTGGCTTGGAGTTACCTTATATTCTGGTACATACGGTTCCTTAAAATCATCCCATTTAGATCCTTAGTGGGACGATATGTGTGTCTAATTAATTTTTATTTTATCTGGGTTATTACTTGTTCCAGGTGAGATTTCTAGGTTAAACTCCCTACAGTAAATCTCTTTTACAATCAAGCCTTTGAATTTTAACAGAAAAACTTGTACCTTTTTTTTTTAGTTAACAATTCTGAGATACAATTATACCTAATTCGTTATAATCATAGAAAAACCCTAAATTAACCTCATATTTGAAGGGCAGTTTGCTTTAAGTATTTTTTTTTAACTGGATTAAAAATCTTTATGTTAAAAGCGATCTGTCGGGACTTCCCTGGTGGTCCAGTGATTGAGACTCTGCGCTCCCAATACAGGGGACACGGGTTCGATCCCTGGTCTAAGATCGAACTGGGAACTAAGATCCCACATGCTGCGCAGCGCGGCCAAATTAAAAAAAAAAAAGCGATCTGTCATCACTTCCACATTGTTCTTGGGAGCGTGTGTCCACGGCAGAGGGAATTCTGAATTTTAGGATTAACGTGTGCTCTGGCAGCACGATGGTAACACCACCAGGGCCCCCGCGTGCTGCACGTCCTCGCCTTGATGGGGCTCCGGGGACGCCTCGGGGCAAGGGCGGCTGCTTCTGCAGGCCTGGCTCAGCGCTAGCGAGCACGCTCTTTCGTGCGTTCACGGTCGTCAGGACGCTACGTCGGGGTCTCGCAGGAGCGCACGGCTGTGAGCTGAGCTGCCCGTCTGGAGCCAGGTGCACCCGCTTGTTGAGTAAGACACAACAACACGTGTGTTATTTTACAAACGTGTCCTCTCTTGAAAGGCATGTAGCACTTACTGGAGGGCGGCGTACGGCGGGGACGTGATGAGCCAGAACGTGAATTATTGCCCTTGGGTGTAGCTTCACACTGGTTCACGTGTCGGCACTTTAAAGAAATGCCCACTTTCCCCTTGCGCCTGCTGAGGGTGTCTGCCGTGCACCCCGACCGTGCGAGGAGAGTCTGCCCGGTTTGGGCCCGCGCCGTGGTTTCCGTCCAGAGGCAGGCGTGGCCAAGCCAGGATATGGCCAGCCTTGTCCTGCCTGGATCCAGATTAAACATGTAGCAAACTGACGTTTTAGCCGCTCGGTACTTCTCCCTGCTTGAAATCCAGCCTTTAAGGCTCCTGCCTTCCTACGGGGTCCCCGCTCTGGGTGCTTCGTCCGTGTCTCCTGAGGGGGCGTGGCCGCGTCGTCCTGACGTTTATCCAGCAGGAAGGGTGGTGGGCGAGCAGGGCAGCCTCCCGGCCTGATGCGCCACTGATTGTCGCTAATTAGAAGCAGGGAGAGCTTTGCGGGTGTTGAGCTGTTTCTGCCCTTCAGATAAGAGTTCTCATCTACTCGTTCTGTTCACACCCACAGAGAAGTTGTAAGTATATTACAGCGAATTTCCCTATATTTACTTTCATCTGTGGTCACTCACGTACCAATGATATTACTGTATACGTTTTGAAATGTAAGCTATTTATAATCTGTTGAGAGAAAAAAATGCAGTCTCCTTTCGGTAACAGTGTATCTACATACGTTACACACAAAGAAAAATATTCTCAGTAGTTTTCTCTGGATAGTAAAATTATGGATTACTGGTTACGTTTTTAGTTTTGTCCATATATAGTTGATAAATTTGTCTACAAAGAACACAGGAAGCTTCTGGTCTGAACTCTGAACGTTCAGACTCCTAAGTCGGCCTCTAACAGAGAGAAGGGAGTGTGGTGGTCTGGTCAGGACCGGAACCGGGCTGAAGCAGGAAGGGCCGCGGGGGGCTCGGGGCGCCGCCACCCCACGTCTCTCTTGGTTTGCTTTCTGGGTCCCTGTTTCTCGTGTCTTGTTCCCGGGCCCCGTGTCCTAATTTTTGGTTGAGAAAACATGGCTGCTAGATTGAATTCTTGCATCGAAGCAGTGCTTTAAAATATGAAAGTGTCGGATGCCGATCTTGCCAGAACGAGGCAGTCGCAGGTGCGAAGCCCAGGGGCAGCCTCCTGTCTGTCCAGTGTGGCTTCCCTGCCACGAAGCTGGTGGCAGTCCTTAGAGAACTGGGAGGAAGCATTCGTTTGGACCCAGTTGTTGGTAAGCCCCAGACGGCTTTTCGTTTTCCCTGGGAGGAGTTGTCCTGAGTGGAGGTGGAGTCGACCTTTGTTTAAGGAGGCACTGATGGGATGACCCGCAGGAACGCAAGCGAGGGCGGTGCTCGGCCGCACCAGGTGGCGGTACCTGCTGATTTGCCGGAAGTCAGGAGCGGAGCCCCCGCCCCTGCAGGCAGGGCCAGAGCTCAGACAGGCGAGCAGGGTAGGAGGAGGTGGTGCCCGGGGCGAGCATCCCGCGGCTGGCTGGAGGCACGTGGAGGCTGGTGGGCAGGCGCTGAGGGGAGGGCTGGCGCCTGCTGCTAACGAGGCTCAGCCCAGGTGATGGGCCTCGTCCCACCGGGGACCCCGATCCTGTGCTGCTCCCAGGAGCTCAGGCCTCGCAGGGCTGGCGGGAGTGCCTCCGGGCGACGGGCAGCCGCCTGACCCTCAGTCCCGCAGGTCGGCTTCATCCTCTACCCCTCCCGCCGGGGAGCTCGGTGCAGACGCGTTTGGGGCCTGGCTCCTCGCAGCCCACTGCCCGGGAGGGCTGAGTCTCTGCCCAGCTCTTGGCGCACGCTTCCCGGGGCTGGCGCTCAGAGGAGGGGCGGCGGGCGTCTCCCACGTGCGGAAGGAGCAGCGCGGTTCCCGGATGTGGGGCGGGGCGGCCTCTATCGCTTTGCGGGGGAGCCGGTCTCCCTGGGCGTTCACACACCTCCCGGCAGCCCGGGGGCGAGGGCAGACAGCCGCTGGAGGCGGATCAGAGCAGGCTTCACGCTTACTTTGCGGGTTGCAGCTCCTCAGAAGTGAAGGCAGCGCAGGCCTTGCTGCAGGGAACAGCCGCTCCGGAGCCGCCTGACGCGGGCCGAGCCCCGTGTCTCCATCCGTTCCCGCCACCAGCGCGGGACACAGCACAGACCCCGAGTTCCCGCAGCTCTGGGGCTGCAGGACCGGGAGCAGGGGCCGGCAGGTCGGGTTCTGGGGGGGCCCCTTCCTGGCGCAGAGGGAGAGCCAGCCCTGGGGTCTGCGGCACTGACCCCTCGTGGGCCCCTCTGACGCCACCCCCTGGGGCCACTCGGCCCGTGGCACACTGACAGCGGAAGCTGAAGAGCTTTCCCTTGGAACATGAATTCAGGCTCCCTGCGTTGGCGCAGAACACCAGCCTCCCACGTCACGTCCAGGAGCGGTGGAGAGCCCTCCGCTGGCCAAGGCGGCTCCCTGGCTGCCGAGGCCGACAGGCAGCTCAGCACCGGTACTGAATCAAACAGCCCTGGCCCTGCTGACGAAGAGGGGAAATCTGATTCCAAAGACGTTTGAGGGTGGGCGTGTGTGTGCAAAGCGCGCGCGCACCCCGGCTCCGGACGAGGGGGCTGCCAGCTCCCAGCATGCGTCCCTCCCCGTCTGCTTGGGGGCCCTGAGGCGGGAGGGGAGGAGCCTGGGGGGCCTGGGGCCGCTTGCTGGTGCAGCCGGGCCCTGCTGCGTCGGGAGAACCTTCCGCAGCTTCCCAGGGAGCAGGTGCTGTTTCTCTTGAGTTTCCAGGTGTTCTCAGGTCTCCTCTGCCTTAGGAGGTCGTTGTTTTTGAAAGCATCCTCTGAAATGCGGTGGCGTCCAGGGTCCGGATGGGAGGAGGGCACCCAAGTCGGTGGGTCCGGGGCTGGCTCGTCCTGCAGCTCAGCACCCTGGGCCTGTGTGCACAGCGACCCGTTGTGGAACGAGGTCTGCTTTTCCAAGGAAAGAAGCCCTCCGCTCAGACCCCCTTTTCTTTGTCTTCGTTCTGTCATTGTATTTTAATGCCTCTTATTTTCCAGGTTTAAGATGCTTGTGTTTGTTTTGCACAACTCTTCCAAGAAATCCCCAGTTCTAAAACCCAAAGGGGATCTCATGTGAGCGATACAGGAGCCCAGCAAAGGATACGGTGAAATCAACGCGATTTGCTTTTGCACCCATGTTTTCGGGCCCGCTCCATCGTTAATTAACCCTGATGGCTGTCTGGTGAGGCAGGACGCGGGCTGCCCCGACGTTATCGATGGCCCCTGCGGGGCACGGAGGGGGCACACAAGGACACGCTGGCAGAGCCTTGCTCCCTGGGGGCTGTAGAGGGTGTAAGGCAGAGGGGCCGCCCGCGCGGACCCAGAAGCACGGCAGGTGGTTTGTTCCCGGGTATCTAACAAATCCGCGTTAATCCTCCCTGAGAGTGCTACCAGCAGGGGTCGTGGGCTGGATACTAACCACCAAAAATTCACGTCAGCTGGGACCTCAGAGCGTGACTCTATTTGGAAATGGGGCCTTTGCCGATGTGATTGGACAGGGCTCTCGGTGAGGTCCTCCTGGGTGAGGGCGGGCCCTGAACCGAGGCCCGGGGCCCTTACAAGAAGAGCAGCCACGGAGGCAGACGTCGTGTGAGGACCCCTGAGGACGGAGGCGGGGGGCTGCAGCCGGAGCCCCCGGAGGAGCCGGGCTCGCGGACGCCCGGGGTGCGTACCGTTGGCCCGCGCGTGAGATGGGGGACTTGGGTGGTGTCCAGCCGCCCCGTCCGCGGTGATTTGCCGCGGCAGCTTCGGGAAACTAACCCAGTCTCTCAGATGAGACCCCGGGGCTGGGAGGGTTCAGCTTTCCACCCACGCTCGTGGCGGCCAGCAAGAGGCTGGCCCCGGGCCGGCGTCTCCCGGTGCTGGTGTGGGGAGAACCCGGCACAGCCGTGGGCCAGGAGGGAGCCCCGGGCACTGTCCCCGCTGCTCGCAGGAGTCCCGGGTTGGCGTCCTGGGGGACGGCGCCCATCTCTGAAACTGGAACCCTTTCCCCGTCGCCGCCGGCCCTGCCGGTCCCGCCCCAGGAACGTGTCTGTCGGTGCCCCCGCTCCGCTGGTCCCCGGACCCCCCCCCCCCGCACCGGTGCACCCGGGTCACGTCCTCCCGGGGGGATCCTTAGTTGAAGGCTCCTGACTGGTGGCCGGAGTCCACCCTGCTGCCCGCCCGCACGAGGCCACCTGGCATCGCAGTCACCCTGGGTGCCCGTGTTGTCCGCCGGCCACATCGGCGCCGTCTCGAGGGGACGTCCTCCGTGCACTGTCCCGTCGTCCTCCCGGCTGAAGCGAGTCTCTCCCGCGCCTTCGCCCACCTTGCCCGGCACCCGCCAGACGCCCTGCTCTTGGGAGTGACGGGTTGGCCGTGAGGACCAGGCGAGGGGACCCAAGGCTGTGGAAGCTGCGCCGAATCACGGCGCTGGTGGCCCCGCCGACCTCGCTGAATGAGCGGCCCTCTCCCCCAGGTGGCGCCCGGGGGCTCCCGGGGCCGCAGCCCAGCTCCGTGCCGGCCGCGTGCGCTGCGTGGGGCCCCGGGCGAGCCTCGCGGGGACGGAGGGGCCGTCCCGGGCTCCACAGGTCTATTTGAGGGAATCGTCCTGCACAGCCCGTCCTGCGTGTGCGTGTGCGTGTGCGTGGTGTGTGCGCATGTGCACGTGCAGGTGCGCGTCACGGTACATGAATGCACGCGCTGCCAACCCTGACAATTCCGAGGCGGCGTGTGAAGCCCCCTTCCCCCGAGGGGCCCCAGCGCCGCCCCTGGAAAACGCACCGTAGGCCTTGGATGCGGCCCCAGCCCTGCCGGGTGCAAGACTGCCTTCCTGAACAGCACGTCTTGTTAGCGTCAGCACGTGGAAGGAAAGACTTTATCTCAGCGGCTCTTGAGTATGTGGTATGGATTGGAGTATTTGTGTTCCGGACGGGGGGGCACTTAACGCTGTGTCCCGCTTTTTGGCTTGGCTTTGCTTTCCGTGATCGCGAAGGGTGCCGTACACCCTTGTGGGCGGCGGATCTTGGGCGCCCGCGGTCCAGCAACATGAGCGCTCCTGCCAAGGCTGCTGGTGGACGACCCTCCCCCTCACTCCCGCGCGCTCCCTCCTCCCTGGGCCCTGAGGGTTGCGGAGCCCGGAAAGCCCTGCACTGCGGCTCCCACCGCCAGGCCAGGCCTCGCCCCTCCCAGGGCACTAGCGCTGTTCCCCGCGGGCCGCGGAGGCCCCAGGATGACGAGGCTGTCGGTCTGAGTGTCCCTGTGTCGTGACACTGACCCGCCGGGACCGGCTGGCCTTCCGTGGCAGCAGTGGGAACCATCCTCAACCAGGCGTCAATTGCTTTATTTCCAGAAATCGAGAGAAAACATAAAGGGTGTCATTAAACCACCATTCTAAACAAGGGACTGGCCCTCTGCAGACACCCGTGCGTCTCCCAGGACCGTCCCCCAGCCCCCTCCTCGCTCCCCTGGGACACTCACTGAGCCACGGGGTTCCTGCACCTGTTTTTCTCCAGTTCTGCAAACGTGGACCTACAAACAATGTTTGTATTTTACAAATAAGTGGCATTTCATTGTATATACAATCCTAATCTTGATTGTTTGAGCAGGTGTTGGATATGTCTATGTGAATACATGTCCAGACCATTCCTTTTAATCGCTGTATATACTCTTCAGTTATAGAGCACGTCACACTATGATTTTTAAATCACTTTTTATTTTTTAAAGGCAAAACATTTACCAATTTTGATGATTTTTTCCCTCTGGTTATAAAAACAACACACACACACAATGTGGAAAAACGTGAGGTTCAGAGTCACAGAAGGGCAGATAAAAATGCCTTTGTGCTCATCCTTGCTGTGACTGCGATTTAACATCTAGTATTACTTTTCAGTCCCTTCTGTTAACATCTGCACGTATTATGTAAATATACATTTCTTTTGCGTACTTTTCCATGCCATTAGCTTTTTAAACATGGTCTTGCATAAATGCGTCTTAGGGACATGGGGCAATTAGTGAAACCATTCCCCTACTTTAAAATTTTGACTCAGTTGCTGCAAACTTCTTTTCCAGAAAAGCTCATCTCTTTCTGCTCCTACAAGCCAGGCCTGGGTGTGTGTCTCAAGACGAGGTTCATGGACTGTCAGGTCTCCCGCCTGGTGAGCATCTGGCTGGGGGGGAGGAGGGGAAGCTGGCCCCGTTTTGGACTGGCTCCTGCTGGCTCAGTCACTCCTGGGCTCACCAGCTGCAGACGCTGTCCCAGGCCCGAGGGTGCCACAGCGGACAGGCCGCCCCGCGCCCTACAGGACACAGGTCACGGAAGGGTGGAGGCGAGCTGTCGCAGGGGCCCTGCTCCCCGCGGGCTGCCCACAGCGTTGGCGCAGGGACCGCAGGGAGGGGAGTGGGTGTCTCGCCAGCTCAGCTGCTGTGACAGATGCCACCGACAGTGGCTCTGGGGGCTGGAGGTCCGAGCTCCAGGTGCCACAGGGCTGGCTGCTCCCAGGCCTCGCTCCATGGCCGAGTCCGCACATGGCCTCTCCCCCCCACCCTGTGACTCCATCTCACCTGTGTCACCTCCTTGAAGGCCCATCTCCACAGACGGTCACGCTGGGGTGAGGGCTTCAAACCGTGAGTTTTGGGGAGCCTCTGCGGAAAGAGCTTTCTGGGCGCTTCCCAGGAGTCTGTGTGATGCGCGGAGGGGTCCTGGGTCTGGGCCCAGGGCGCGGGTGCAGACCCGGCCTCGTGGGGGTCGGAGGAGACCACACACGGCACCACCTGACGCATTTAATCTTTTAAGAAATTAAGGAAAAGGAAAACTGAGTGCGAACAAGATAAAGTACAACTGTTACCGCAGACCTTACAGACACCCAGGGCGCGCTTCCCTCACTGCCTCCGAGGATCTGCAAACGTGCGGCGCCCCAGCGGGCAGGGGTTTAGCGCTCGCCCTGCCTGTCTTGACACCCCCGGAGGGAATGGGGGTCGCGGGGTGTGTGTCCAGGATGCAAATACTGATTTATTGGGGAACCTGGAGTCTGGTTTCTGACTGGCCTCCACCTGCGTGAGCCTGTGCAGTGTTACCTGCTCTGTACACAGGGGACCGGGAAGGACGGTTCCGGAATCCAAGGGGATCCGAGCAGACGCCTCCCGCCCTGCACAAGTTCAAGGTGGAGGCCGAGCCTTGTTTACCAGCACCCCTCCCCCGCCCTACCCGCTGCCAGACTGGAAGAAAAACCCTCAAGGTGAAGAAATTAAAATGGAGTATTTTGGGGCTTTTGAAACATAAGGAGTTCTGATCTTTCTTCTTGAAAAGAGACGATTTTAGAACCTCCTTGGTATCCCACAGTCCTCTTGGTGGTCTCATCTTTTTCTCCTATTTATTTTAATGTGTAATGAATCTGTACTTCAACAATTCCATTGGGACCATCTGCTCAGTAGATGCTGCATTTGTGTTTTTACTTTATTACAAAAATGACCAGAAATACAGCTTCGCTTTGCTTTACGCAATAGATGTTTATCTCAGAGTCTTTAAAGTGAGTTCCATTTTAAAGTGTATTAGAATAGCTGGATATTTAAAGGACCCTGGCCCCAGAGTTCTTTAGTGAAGAAGCACTCAGGTACTTCAGAGACTTTAAGGGCAGGAGTGACCGTGTAAACAGGACCGCAGACGCCCTGACCCTCAGACCCGAGAGAACATGTGACTGCGCCGTGAGGCCCGCCCTCGTTCTGTGCAGTAGGGCCCCGAGTTCTCTAGAACCCAGCCCCAGGCGTCCCCGCCCCCGCCCCCTCTGCTGTGCAGGTGCAGGAGGAGGAAGGCCGGTCCGCTCACCCGTCACCAGGCCCGTCTGAGGTGACCAGCACAGGCTGGGAAGGGTCAGAGGAGCAGAGTGGACGCGGTTCGCTTTGGGGCGTGGGCGGGGACGAACGGTCTCTCTTCCCCCTTATCTATCTGTGAATCCTCTAGAACATTCAGGCTTGGAGCGAGAATGGTTTGTGTTACGTGGCTCAGCTTAGCACACGAAGCAGGTCAGCTTCCAGGAATGCACTGGAGGGGCCGAGGCGCCCTGGACCCCCTCCCTCGGGTCACGTTCACCCCGCGTGTGCAAACGGCTGGAGCGGCCTGGGCCTCGGCTGGGTGGAGAAGGCCGGCTCGCAGACGCCAGGGCAGGGGGTTGGTCGGCTCGGGCGTCAGGCGGGAACTAGGCCAGCTTGAGGCACTGCGTGTTGAAGCAGTCCCCCTCCTTGCTGGCCACGGCCTCGAGCAGGGCCTGCTTCTTCTGCAGACTCCGGGATGACTCCAGCTCATACATGGTGGTCAGGTTGAAGAGCGCGCTCTCGTGCAGGCAGTGCCGCGGGTCCTGCTGGGTCATGGCCTCCAGCTGCCGCAGTGAGTCCTTGAGTCGGCCCAGGTAGAGCAGGCACACGGCTGCATTGTTGTTGGCCTGGAGGGGGACACGTGGGACTGGATGCAGCCTCACAGGGCCCGAGGACCTCCCTGGCCCCCATGAGAGCGCCCGACGCTGGCAGACTTGTCGGCGGGGTGGGGGGCATGGGGGGGAGCCACCTCTGCTCGGGTGTCTTACCACCGCATTTGCTGGGTCAATCCTTAGAATCTCTGTGAAGCATCGGTGGGCTTCTGCAAAGTTATTCTGACCGAGGTGAAGGAAAGCTCTGGAAATAAAGCAATACACAGAGGATTAACCAGGTAAGTCAGGATGCGGGCAGGTGCGTGGCAGCAACACTGACGGGGCAGCTCCCAGAACTGGAAGCCCACAGGGAGTATCAGGCAGCACTGGCCCCTCAGGCGTCACCCGAGCCAGGTGGTGTCAGTGCTTTCCGGACGTGGCAGGGGACAGGGCATTCTGGGGAGCAAACTGCAGTGGGTCTAACGTCTGTTAGTTTAATTCAATCCCTGTCAAAATACCAATGGCATTTTTCACAGAACTGGAACTAAAAATTTTTAAATTTGTAGGGAAACACAAAATACCCCAAATAGCCAAAACTATCTTCAGAAAGAAAACTGGAGCTGGAGGAATCATGCTTTTTGACTTCTGACTATACTACAAATCTACAATAATCAAAACAGTATGGTACTGGCACAAAAACTGACATAGATCAGCGGAACAGGATAGAAAGCCCAGAGACAAACCCACACACCTATGGTTGACTAATCTATGACAAAGGAGGCAAGAATATACAGCAGAGAAAAGTCTCTTCAGCAAGTGGTGTTGGGAAGACTGGACAGCCTCATGTAAAAGAATGAAATTAGAGGGAATTCCCTGGCAGTCCAGTGGTTAGGACTCGGCTCTTTCACTGCTGGGGCCCAGGTTCAACCCCTGATCAGGGAACTAAGATCCTACAAGCCCTGTGGCATGCCCCCCGCCCCCGCCATCAAAAACAAGAATGCAATTAGAACATCCCTTCATGCCATACACAAAAATAAGTAAACTCAAAATGGATTAAAGACCTAAATATAAGACCAGAAACCAAAAAACTCTTAGAGGAAAACATAGGCAGTACACTCTCTGACATAAATAGCAGCAATATTTTTTTGGATCTGTCTCCTAAAGCAAAGGAAATAAAAGCAAAAATAAACAAATGGGACCTAATTAAACTTAAAAGCTTTTGCATAGCAAAGGAAACCATCAATAAAATGAAAAGGCAGCCTACTGAGTGGGAGAAAATATTTGCAAGTGATATGACCCATAGGGATTGATATCCAACATATATAAACAGCTCATTCAGGGACTTCCCTGGTGGTCCAGTGGTTAAGAATCTGCCTTTTGAGGCAGGGGATGTGGGTTTGATCCCTGGTTGGGGAACTAAGAATCCACATGCCACGGGATGCCTCAACTAGAGAGCCCGTGCACTGCAACGAAGAGCCCACTCGCCGCAACAAAGATCGCGTGTGCCACAACAACCAAGACCCAATGCAGCCAAATAAATAAATAAATACTAAAAAAAATAAACAGCTCATTCAATTCAACATAAAAAAAAAGATTAAAAACTGGGCAGAACACCTGAATAAACCCCTATTTACATGGTCGATTAATCTATGATAAAGGAGGCAAGAATATACAATGAGGAAAAGACTCTTCAATAAGTGGTGTTGGATAAACAGGACAACTGCATGCAAGAGAATCAGACTAGACTCCTAACTCACACCACACAAAAAAATAAATTCAAAATGAATTCAAAACTTAAATGTAAGACCTGAAGCCATACAACTTCTAGAGGAAAATAGAGGCAGTATTCTTTGACATCTTAGCAATATTTTTTTGGATATGTCTCCTCAAGCAGGAGAAACAAAAGCAAACATAAACAGCCAGGACTACATCAAACCAAAAAGCTTTTGCACAGTGAAGGAAACTCAACAAAATGAAAAGGCAGCCAACCGAATGGGAGAAGATATTTGCAACTGATATATCAAATAGGGGTTAATAGCCAAAGAACTCAAACAACTCAACATCAAAAAAACCTGATTGGGCTTCCCTGGTGGCGCAGTGGTTGAGAGTCTGCCTGCTGATGCAGGGGACGCGGGTTCGTGCCCCGGTCCGGGAAGATCCCACGTGCCGCGGAGCGGCTGGGCCCGTGAGCCATGGCCGCTGGGCCTGCGCGTCCGGAGCCTGCGCTCCACAAAGGGAGAGGCCACGACAGTGAGAGGCCCGCGCACCGCAAAAAAAAAAAAAAAAAAAAAAAAAAAAACCTGATTAAAAAAATGGGCAGAGGACCTGAATACACATTTTTCCGAGGAAGACGTACAGATGGCCAGACACATGGAAAGATGTGCAACATCACTAATCGTCGGGGAAATGCAAATGAAAACCACAATAAGATATCACCTCACAACTGTGAGAATGGCTGTCACCAAACAGAACACGAACAACAAGTGGTGGAGAGGCTGTGGAGAAAGGGGACCCTTTTCCCCTGTGGGTGGGAATGTAAACTGGTGCAGCCACTGTGGAGAACAGTATGGAGGTTCCTCAAAAAACTAAAAATAGAGCTGCCATATAAGCCAGCAATTCCACTCCTGGGTATTTATCCAAAGAAAATAAAAACACTAATTAGAAAAAATACATGCACCCCTACGTTCACTGCAGCATTATTTACAATTGCCAAGATACAGAAAGCAACCTAAGTGTCCAGCAACAGATGAATGGATAAAGGGGTGTGCGTGCGTGCGTGCGTGCGTGCATGGACTATCACAATATTACTTGGCCATAAAAGAGAATGAAATCTTACCATTTGTGACAACATGGATGGACCTAGAGGGCATTATGCTCAGTGAAATAAGTCAAAGAAAAACAAATACCGTATGATTTGACTTATATGTGGAATCTAAAAACAAATGAACCAACACAGAACAGAAACAGAGTTACAGACACAGAGCAAACAGGTGGTTGCCAGAAGTGGGGTGGGTGAGGGGAAGACAGAAACAGGTGATCAAGGGAGGGAGATAAAGAGATACAAACTTCAGATGCAAAATAAACATGTCACGGGTCTGAAATGTACAGTGTGAGGAATACAGTCAGTAATAATGTGATGACTTTGTGTGGAGACAGGTCATAATTAGACTAATGGTGGTGATCAGTTTGAAAGCTATAGAAATATCAAGTCCCTATGTCGTATAACAGAAACTAACAGTGTTGCAAATCAATTATACTTCAAACAAACAGAAAAAGATCAGATCTGTGGTTGCCAGGGGAGGGGAGGGGGGAGGGGGGATTAGATGACGGTGGTCAAAAGGTACAAACTTCCAGTTATACGTAAGTACTAGGGATGCAGTGTGCAACACGATGAACAAAATTAACACGGCCGACTGTTATCTATGAGATGATGGATGTTCATTAAACTTGGGTCCTCACTTCATGAGATGCCAGTGTGTAAATCAAATCATCATATGCTGCACACCGTAAACTTACACCGTGCTGTAAGTTACTTATATCTCAATAAAACTGGAAGGAAAAATAAAGAAAAAATACATACCTGTTCATTAAAACCATTATTTTACCCTGCAGTCCATCCAGTTTCTGTGTTACTTTCTCTACGTCTTGAAAGTACTTTTCAGCTGTCTTTATGTCTCCAATCTGCTTTGACAAAATTATGTAGTCAGTTCAGCTGACAAATGTTAAATCTACACCCACATATATAGTTTCCTAATGTTATGTTAGGATATCGAAGACATTTATGTATCAGGCAGAGGGTAAAACTCTGGTATAACCATTTACTGATTATCACTTTTTGTTACCAAAAAAAAAAAAAAAAGTAAGAACCATTTAGGATACAGCGGGATGTCAACATCTATCTCTATGTCAGAAAGTGAGTGGTTAATACACCTGCATGTTAACAAGTCTCTTACAGTTTTTAATTTGTACTCTTCAAAAGGAATCCTGGGGCTTCCCTGGTGGCGCAGTGGTTGAGAGTCCGCCTGCCGATGCAGGGGACGCAGGTTCGCGCCCTGGTCCGGGAAGATCCCACATGCCCCGGAGCGGCAAAAAAAAAAAAAAAAAAAAAAGGAATCCTGGCATAGCATTGTGAAAAATAAAAATAACCCCCGACTCTGGCCTGGCCTCGGGCCCATTCTTAAATGTGGATCATTTCAAGAAACCTCTGTTTGCCATGTAGCACTCAGGCAAAACACGCTCCACAAGTCCAACTTGTATATTTGGCAAATTAAACTTGATATTATCGTTAAAAAAACAAGACTGACTAAAAAAATACCACATTTACCTTTTGGTATAATATTACAGTCTCCCAATCAATTACTGGGGGGTTATTTGTGACCAGTAAAATGATAGAGATCATCAAAGTAACACATTTCAGCCATATTCTGACCCAATAATACAGAACTCTATTGTCCGAACAAATGGCCACACTCTTATCAAACGGTTACGGAGACCTCAGCTCCCTCTGAAATGAAGCCAGAGCCACTGGGGGTCCTGATGGCTAACCCCCCTCCCCCGTCCTGCCACCGCTGCAGACCACAGCCTGGGGGGTGGGGGGTTAGGAGGGAGTCAGGTCTCCTTCTGCATGAGGAAGGAGATCACTGACCTAAGGCTTAGACTGCAAAATACAGGAAAAATGAAAATCCTGTGACAACAAAAACCTTACCACCAGGGTGAAGGAAGAACAAAGGCCTCTGTGTTGCAGGCCTAAAGGAGCAGCTGACTCCAGGGCATCTCGTTACAACACCCCACGAGATGTCTCTGCGTCTGCCGAGGGGACAGCATCGCAGCTGCAGTGGTCAGCGCCCTCTCTTCCGCACGCTCACCCCCATCCCAATCCCGGGGTCCTCCAGCCACCTGCCGGGAGAGCTTGTTCCCTTCCCTTTCCCTCCAGGGAAGCCCGCGGTACCTCCCTGCAGCCAAGGGCAGGTGTGCCCACCACCCAGCACCAAGGGTCTGGGTTACTCTCCACAGTGAGACCCCTGCAGGCAGCACCCGGCCCCTTCACGTTACCCTGGGAAACCAGGGCCTGGTGTTTGGTGACACAATGACACTGGCTGCACTGCTGTTGCTGTGAGTAATGAGCGCCCTCCGTCGCCAATCCGGGGAATCTCGAGTCCTCGGCCAGCGCCCATCAAGCTACCCTCATGGTCTCCGGCCCCTCTCTGTTGTCAATGCTGCCCCCGAAAAACACCCCACCAGGAGGAGGAAACAAAGTGGTGCCACCTGCGCATCTGCCCGCCCCACCCCCCTCGTGCACACGGTGGGAGCATCCGGGGTCCCCCACAGAGGCCTGGCCGTCTCTGTTCCCCATTCCCTGCAGCGCGCTCACTTACCCTGCGTCCCCCAAGGGCCCAGGTGCTGATGGAGATACTGACGCTCACCGGCTGATAACAAAGGTGCACCAAGCCCTAAATGTCTGCTGGGTGCTGTGCTAAGTGCTTCCCACAGCTCACAACTTCTAACAAGCTGTGCTATTGGTCCCACTCCTTTCTTCACTCTCTGGATTAAAAGGATGAGGCTCACTGGGCTTCCCCGGTGGCGCGGTGGTGGAGAGTCCGCCTGCCGATGCAGGGGACGCGGGTTCGGGCCCCGGTCCGGGAAGATCCCACATGCCGCAGAGCGGCTGGGCCCGTGAGCCATGGCCGCTGAGCCTGCGCGTCCGGAGCCTGTGCTCCGCAATGGGAGAGGCCGCGACGGTGAGAGACCCGAGTACCGCAAAAAAAAAAAAAAAAAAAAAGATAAGGCTCAGAAAGGCTGGGCAGTTTTCTCAGGTCACGTAGCTAACATAACAGAATGGGACTGTCCAACTCCCAGACCACGTGACCATGTGCTGGCCCTCTGCACCACATGGCCTCAAGGAGCTGGTATGGGACTTGCGCTGAAACTATTTGCTGGTGGGAGATAACGAAGGAATCTTAGAATTTTCTTTGCCACCTACTGATTTTCCTGGTCATTAGAAGGTAAGTTCACATCCTTATATTTCTGTTTTTTTTTTTTTTTAAAGAATTAATTAATTTATTTTTGGCTGCACTGGGTCTTTGTTGCCGTGCACGGGCTTTCTCTAGTTGAGGCAAGTGGGGGCTACTCTTCGTTGCGGCATGCGGGCTTCTCATTGCGGTGGCTTCTCTTGTTGTGGAGAACAGGCTCTAGGCACATGGGCTCAGTAGTTGTGGCTCGCAGGCTCTAGAGTGCAGGCTCAGTACTTGTGGCGCACGGGCTTAGTTGCTCCACGGTGTGTGGGATCTTCCCGGACCAGGGCTCGAACCCGTGTCCCCTGCACTGGCAGGCGGATTCTTAACCACCGCGCCACCAGGGAAGTCCACATCTTTATAATTATTAAAACATAATTAGGATTTAAAATCCTACTGATTTTCTAAGACTTAGAGGCAGCGTAAAAAATTAAACAATATAAAAAGGCAATTAAAAGTATTGCAAAGTATCTAGTTAAGCAAATAAACAAACCCAAACCAGTTATTTGAAGAAAACAACAGGTAATAAGTGGATGAACTAATCAAGGAAAAGAAAGCCTGAGTAAACAATTATAAATGTAAAAGGAGAAATAACTATAGTTAAAATGAAATTGAAGTAATTATGAAAGAAGACTATATTTTACAGAACTCTAAGCAAAAATATATGTGAATACACAGACCAAACAGCTGATTTTCTTGGCACTCTAAATTGCCAAATTGATCCCAGAAACAGAGAGAAAAAAACCTCACACGTGGAACACTAAAGCCATTAGTAACAATAATATTAAGTTATCCGACAAATCCTAGGAGGGTGGCTTAGGCCTCTTTGAGGTCAGTTATTCAAATCTCCCAGGAACATGTAATTCCAGAGTATCCAAAATATCCCAGAGAACAGAGAAAGCAAGCAAGTAAGCTATTTTTATGAAGACAGAACACAGATACCAAATGCTTTTGAGAAGGGCACGCTCGCTCGCTCGCTCACACACACACACACGCGCGCGCGCGCGCACAAACCCAGACCAATTTCACTTATAACGATAACTGCAGAGATATGGGGACACTTCCCCCGGGAGCCCAGCGTATTGGAGACACAAACATGAATACTTCTGTGGCCAGAAATGTCTCCAGGGAAGCACCGATGACTGTCAGGGTCCCTCCCCAGGGCCATCAGGTCCGTGACTGCCACAGAAAGACTGTGCTTTCATATTTCAGGGTTCCTAGATGGATTTCCAACATACATTTCTCAAATTATGCAAATTAAGACAGAAATGAAGTTTCCGAGATTGTCCTGAGTAGTGAGAAATTAGAGCAGATACGGAACATTATTTTAGTATGAGAATCAGGATAATAACCGGGCACCATGAGATGCCGGGCACGGCACCGTATTCTTTACACGGCTGTCTCTTTTCATCGGCACAAGGACCCCAAGAGGCAGCCACGAGCGTCCCTGGTGCACAGAGGAGAGGACGCAGCTCAGGAGGGTGGCTAGCCCAGGGTCAAGGCTAGGTACGCACCAAGGACCAACAGAAACCCGGGTCTTTCAGATGCTAGAACACGCATTCTTCAACATCCATGCGTTACTCAGTGAAGGTCAACCTTCAGAGCCTGGGGCAGGGACCCCGGGCGTCCTGGGAGGGACTTGGACGACACACATGCGGCCTTCACTGTTGGGTTGTCTTGGGACGCCCCCTTGGGGGAGCAGCGTGTCTGCGGGGCGTGGAGGTGGGGCGCGTGTGTGCACGCATTCGTGTGCGCAGTGGCCAGGAGGTGCAGGAACCTGGGCTCTTGGTGACCTTGTTCAAATTCCTCCTGTGGGCCCGACCCCTGGGACCTCGGGCAGGTCAGTCGACCCCCGGGAAGCCTCAGTCTGCTCCTCTGTAGAGTGGGCTGGTCACACGGCGGAGGAGGATGGCCCAGCAGGGCACCCGCTCAGGGCCAGAGCCTCCCCGCATCCACCCCCCCTTGCTTCGACCACCACGGACGGCCCCGTCAGGCTCCCGCCCAGGCTGCGGGTGCTACGGTCGACACCCTTAGAGACTGACGGCGCGGGGACGAGGCACCCGCGCTCGGCCTGCGAGTGTGCGCCTGCCGTCTTGGGGAGGACAGGAGCGCGGACGGGCGCCCGGCACCCCGGCACCAAACGCGCCCCGGCCTCAGCGCCATCCCTGGCAAAGAGGGTACGTCCCGGCTTCCCGCACTGCCGGGACCGTGGCTCCAAGAGGGACCTCCTTCGTCCACGCGCGTGGATTCAAGCGCGCTTTCCCGTAAAATATCAGCAACTGGCCACGTTATCAGCCAATGAAAGTAAGATTACTGACGGCTTTGTCAACACACTTCTACCTGCAACAGGGCAATTTCTCAAGGAATCCATCTCAGCGCTTCCCAGATGAAAATCTACGAAAATGCTCGTCTAGCAATCGGCTTCCTAATCACGTCAAAGCCCAGAGCACAGTCAAACCGGGACCAAGAAAACTACCCCTTCTACAGTCACAGAAGTCGGATTTGATGTATTTCCTGTGCTCTTTCTTAAATCTACAGCATCCCCGCTACGGCAACCCCCGGCCCACCCTGCCAGCCGCGCGGCTCCCACCTGGAGGAAGATCCGGCCGATGCAGCTCAGCAGCTGGGGCTCCTGCTCCGGGTAGTACTGGATGACCGAGCGGTACGCGTCCACGGCCAGCACGTAATCCTGTGGGGACCCAGAGAGCATCCTAGAGTTAGGAGGGTCATGCTCCGTTTTACACGTTACAGGAGCTCAGGTACCTGCAGACTCGCACGGGAAGCGGAAACGCGAATGCGTGGGCAGGTGGGACGTGGCACCGCCGTGAGGGCGGCCGACGGCCCGGCAAACCAGGCTCTGAGCTCTGTGTGTAACTACGGTCCCGAGAGCCTTCCTCTCCCCGAGGGGCTCTGGTTGTGCACTTAAGGGCAGAGGGACTTTCTTCTTCCATCTTCTGAGCAGCAATTAGTATTTCACCTGGACTCACTCTTTTCTGACAAAATCCTTAATTGGTGAATTCTGTCTTGCCTCCATCTGCCAGACACAGAAACTGAATTTATTAATAGCGTCTCTTAAGTATTTTCTTTACTAAAACTCGAGGTAAAGTTCTTAAATGTAGACAAACGAAAGCCGCGTAAAACAGCTGGGCCGGGAGAGCTCGCTGGCTCTGGCGGGAGGAGGCCATCCAGGGCACCTGGCCGTCTTGCCAGGGTCACAAGGACAAATCCCCAACAGCCCCGAGCTCAGACGGCAGGGTCACCGTCCCGCCCGCTGGTGGAAACGGTCCCGGGCTGGGGCGAACAGCTCCCCGCGTCCCCCGGGTCAGCAAACAGCAGGCCGTGCGGCAGTGCTCTCCTCACCGGGTCTTCGTAAAACCCCAGAAGGTACTTTCTTTTCTTTAGTCGTCTACGTTTTCAATCTCATGAAAACTGGGACAGGTGTTACTAGTTCCCTAACTGGGATGTTATGAAGACAGACAACAAGGAACATTCCAGTTTAGCAGGGGAACAAAATGGAAAGACCCCCCAGGCTGGCAGCGTCAAGAGCAGCTAGCTCATCACAACGACTGGACTCGCTGGTGCAGGCGGCGAGCCGGCAGCGCGCGCCTGTCCCCCGCGGCGCCTGGGCTCCTGGCACCGCTGCCCGCGCCCTGCCCAGCGGGAGCGTGTGGGTGCGGGCGTGCCGAGAGCCCTCTCCCGGGGCGGCAGTGACCCCCGGTGCCTGGGGCCCGCGGGACGCTGAGCCCTGGATTTCTGCGGAGAGACGGGGGCACCTCGGCGCATCTGAGAATCACCCACTGTGCTGACCGCCTACGCCTCACTTCTGGTTTAGGGCGAACGAAAGGCCGCCTCGCCGAGCGCGTCCGGCGGCGCCCAGCTGTCACCGGCTCAGGCCAGAGCACACGCCCGATCCCGGCCCGCGTCTCTGGCCGGCGAGACGCAGCGCGCCTCCGGGTGGCTCTGGCCGGCGTCGCCGCCTGACGCCTCCACGTCTCGGCGCTCCGGCCTGCCACGGAGAGGCATGCGGCGCTGTCCCGCCGCAGCGGCGCTCCTTGGAGAGCACGCCTGGGCGGACACAGCCGTGCGGACCCCGTGCGGAGGCTTTCAGACGAGGCGCCGGGCCGGACGGGAGCCCCGGGCGGCTGCGGCCTCGGGCCGAGCCCTGGCGGTTCCCAGGAGCCCGGCCTGCAGTAAGACCAGAGCTGAGCGCGGCCCAGAGCTTGTCAGCGGACGACCGTTTATTTACCGGAGGAAACGAGTAAATGCGGCCCCGGCGGAAGGGCGCTCTTGAGGGCGAGCGCCGTCCAGGCCGCGGTCAGGCGCGCGAGGCCCGCTCGCAGGGACCGACTGCTCTAGCTCCGCCCTCCCCCTCCTCTTTCAGCAGCTGCGCCGCCTGGCGGGGCGAGGTCGGCAAGAAGGCGGCGTACGGGCAGTGCGGGCGGGCGGCGCGGCGCCCTGAGTCTCCCAGATGGGCTGGGGTGCCCAGGCTGCGACAGTGTTTCAGGCACACGTTCGGGCTGAAGTGTGTGAACAGACTGCTCATCATTAAAAAGGTGAAGCAGCGTTCACGTCGCCGTAGCAGAAATGTTATTCAGCATAAGAAGCGACTGCTGAAGTAACCCAGCGTCGCCCATACGCGAACGAACGGAAGGGACGGGACGCGCCGGTGAGGCCGCCGCTGCTGTAACGCTGGGCTCGCTCACTAGGTGGCGACAGGATGCGCACGCGTGCTGGCGCCCCAGCCGCAAAGTTTTTCATTCCTTTTTTTACCTCGTGGAAATGAAAGCAAAATCTAAAATCTCAAATTAAACTGCACTTGTGGTAAAAGTATTTTTGAAGCACAGTGATCTGTTCTGTACTGAGTCCCGACAACGTAGGTACAAGACTTAGTCTGGCGCCTGGTGGTATCATCACTCCAGCAGTAGACAGGGTGTTTTTATCCCACAATTTTCTATTAATGTGCCTTAAAAATGCACATATGAACCCACCAGTGGAACAGGAGACCCTCCTGAGGAGTCCCAGCCCGTGACCAAGGAGACACTGATCGGCCTGTGACTTTACAACGCGTCCTTTGTTTCTGCGCGTGAGCTGGCGAGCTCCGCGGAAGGAAGGCGGCAGTGGCCCTGGGCGGCTCCCTCCACCCGCGGGAGGGACAGGGCGCCGTGTCGGGGGTCGGGGCGGCAGGAAGGGAGGAAGGGAGGAGCTGAGAGAACCAGAACGCCTTAACCCCAAGGCGCTGTCCAAGGGGGGCTGCAAGTGCATCCCTTCCGGGCCTTCGTTTCAGGGGAGGTCCCCGGGGCTCGGGGTTGGGAGGGGCACGCGAGGCAGTCTGCATCCCAGGGTCACAGCGACGCACGGAAGGCAGGGTCCTGGGGCAGGAGCCGAGCGCACACCCAGGCTGGCCTTCTGCACGGGACCCACAGCTGGCCCGGGACGCGGTCCCCTCGCGGGGCTGCCCTGTCAGGGTTCGACACCAGCTCCCGGAGCCCGCTTCTCCCCTTGGCCATTTGCCTGCTCCGCTCTGCTAAAACCAAGCTCAGGAATGACCCTGGGCTGGCCCGTGGGACGGCCACGACGTGGCCTCTTAATGGCCTAGAAGATGTTAACGGAGCTGCTCTGGGTATCTGCGGCTCACTGATTCGGGCAGCAAGCAGCCTCCAGCCCCTGCAGCTGGGCCCTGCTGGGGAGGCACGGATGGAGGATCAAAGGAGCTGTGCCCTCGGTTCAGCCTCCTCATCCCCCAGCCGCCTCCCCGGGGGCTGGCGGTGGGGCGGGGGGCGCCCATGGGGGGCGGGGCTAAGGAGCAGATCTGGGGAAGCCTGTCCCCAGATGCCACGACCATTGAGCGCAAGGCAGGTCAGGACGAGGGAAACCACCTCCTCTAATGGGGGGAACAGAGGCCAACTCTGGGGCTGAATCCAGAGAAAAACAGGGGGGAGAGAGAATTGAGAGCATGAGGAGGATTTCAATTAAATCATCTCGACCCCTGTTCGAACAATTAAACTTGGCAGTGTAAATTCTACATTCTATTGACATTTCTTTCAGTAGAAATTAAAGCACGTTTATCCTGAGTGTCTCACTGGCCTCTCTGCTCGATAACCGCCCCCCCCCGCCCCCCGCGCATGCACAGCACCTCGAGGTCCCAGCGGTCCCCCACGCCCTGAGAACATCATACCTTCATGAGCAGCAGGCAGTTGGCCATGGAGCACGTCACCCGGCCCAGGCGGGACCGCCACAGCTGCACGGAGGCTGCAAGAGTGGAGTACAGGTGAGTGCGTGGGGAGCGGGTCCTGCCGCCCGCCCGACCCAGACGGACGGACGCCCCCGCCCCCCGGCCCGGCCACCGCTCCCTGTGCTGCACAGCCCACACCTTGGGCTGTGCTCTCGGCGACCTGCTCAGCCTCGGGGAGGACAGGTCCCATGCCCTGACCAGGGCCACGTCCCCAGGTTGGCACGCCCGAAAGATGGGAAAAGCCAGCCAAGACGACAGCCCTCGCCCTGCAGCGGGGCCACTCCTGGTGTGACCTGGATGGGCTGGAGGCCTTCCGGCTGTAGGGCTGGTGGACGGTCACACCGCGGTGTCAGCAGCTGCGCCCCGGTTAACAGCGGCCTGCCTGCCCAAGGCCTAGGTGTCGTGACCTTTTCAGTGGAAGCAACAATTCCTAACCCATCTGCCTCAGCAGGCTCTGAGGGTAGGGGGAGCAGAGTAGATGCGGGGCGGGGAGGCTGGAGAGGCCGGTGCTCGGTCAGATGTTGAATCTGCCATCCAGCTCAGGCCCAGGGAGAAGCACGTCCCAGACACGTGTGAACGGTGACCACTGGGCGACCTTGCCTTAAACTGACCTTCCTCCCACTGCCGGGACCAAGGGTCAATTTTGGGATAACAGTCTCCTAGAAATGACGCTTACTCCTGGAGTGCTTGAGAAAAGGACAAAAAACTTAATTGTCAGAATTAAGAACGTAACTCACTTTGCCTTTCAGCAATTAAATATGCATTAGCTGCTTACATTCCCCTTAGGACATCATTTTTGTGAAAAGAAAAATTCTGAATATCTTTCCTTAACGAATGTAAAATGTGGATTCTCAGTGAACTGCATTTTATTTTGATTATCTTTAAGGACTTTCTAGTGCTTTCTTCCCTTCTTTGCCTTATAAATCTGTTGATCTGCTGTGAGCTGTCAGGTTTCCAGGCACTGCTTCCTGAGCTCCAACAACTACCTGCTCTTTGCCACCAAAACACAGACCCCCCCACCATGGGATGACATGGCCAGAGTGGGAAAGATGCTAGGGCGGGATGTCCCAGGGCACAAAGATGCCCACGTCAGACTCCTGTTATCTACCTGCACTTAAATCCCTGAGAAGGACGCACGAACATCGCACGTACAGACCTGGTCCCCTGGGATTTCTCAAAGAAAGGGATCTGTGTTTACAGCACAAACGCAGACAGAGCTGTTGGTCCTTGAGGATGGACATCTCCTGCCTGGGATGCTTCCCCCTTTCCCACAGTCACGGGCGCGTCCACGGTGCCTGGCGCCCCGGGCCCCGCTGTGCCCGAGGCACGGGCGCAGATCTTTGCCCGGGGGGTTCTCCTCTCAGGCCACCTCTCCTGCTTCTGGCACATCTGTCTCCTCACAGCGTGGCTTCAGAGGAAGCCCACCCCTTGCCCACATCATCCGTGCTCACCCGTGGTCACCAACAGTCGCTCCAAGTCAGGTGCAGAGCGGGGGACCACTGAGCCCCTGGAGACCACATAAGCCCACGGGCTCATGTGCAGAGGTGCCAGCCTCTCAAGGAGGTGCCGTCTGAGCTGGGTTTTGAAGCATGATTAGAAGTTCTTCTCTCTAATGTTCTCAAGAAATCTCAGCCAGGATAATCTTTTCGAAATGCAGTTCAGCCCCTGCCCGCCCAACACTCACATAAAGACCCATTTCCACGGCCTGGCCCCCGAGGCTCTACACGCAGGGCCCCATCTTCCTTTCCTCTCCAGCTCTGCCCAGGCCTCAGGCTCCCTCCTGACACCCACGGGCGTGCGGGCCAGGCACCCACCTTGCTGTGGACGCTCACATCGATTTCTGGGGTTACATGCTGCAGGCGGGTCTCGGCCTGACGGGGCTCCCCGAGAGCGGGGTTCACGCCTTATGCCAGCAACAACCACGGTGCCTGGCTTGGTCCAAGAAAGGACGGGGGACATGAATGCACGAGAGGATGAGTGCATTACCGAGTGAGAAGGAAAAGAATGAGACAGAGAAGCCTTTGGGGCTGAGTCCTCTGGCGATGTTGGCTGATTATTTAAGGAAGGCAAATCTGGCACTGACCTTGTCTGTTCTCCTGGGCCATGCTGTTTATGCTGCCATCCTCCGCCAGGCCCTGCTCCAAGTTTGTCAGGATCTGTGCGAAATGGAGGGAAGAACAACAGAAATTACTTTGCTTCCAGCCGCTGCCACAATATACTCCGGGAAAAGCACATTTCTCTGGATGGAAACCCACTTGTCAAGGAGCGTTTCGCAGGGACACATTTTAAGCTTCGTTGCTCACAAGGCACGGAGGTGACTGAAAACAGGGAGCTGCTCTCTGACTGGTGGGGGGTTGGGGTTTATGGCGCTCGTAAGGCATCAGAGACCCCAGACGTGGGGCAGATATCCTCTGTCTGTCAGGAAAGCATCAGGAACGTTACACAAGAGGATGATTATTAACTTCTGTGAAAACATCAGTCTCGCTCCTCCAGGGCGCCTGAGATGTGCAGCCTTTTTAAATGTATCAAATAAATTCTGAGCATCTGTCACTTTACGTAGTTTTTACTGTTCAGCTAATAACCTTGCGTTGCTTCCTCTGTGATTTGGTTTCCCCGAAAGGAAAGAAGTTGCTACCACGGTGATCTGGGCAGAGGCTGTGTTCTTTTGGAGGGCAGGATGAGGAGAAGAACCGTGTTAATAGTAAACACTGTTTGCAGGGAAGGAAAAGAAAGACGTGCTAACTGAAAACGGGGGTCTCATGCTTCTGTGACGGCCGACTTCAGGCCACGCGCTTTGGGGAGGCACCCCCTTGTGTAGTGGGCCACCCTGCCAGGCAGCACGGCCCCAAACGGCCCACCCTCAAGAGGCCAAGTTCACGACCAGCGAAGCAGCTGCTCGGGGCTCTCACCGGCCTCGTCCCATCCACACAGAGACGGGCCAGCTGGGCCTCTCTGCTGCCAAGGGTCAGCGCTCCTCAAAAGGTGGACGACAGTTCGCTGTGAACACGAAGGCCTGTCCTACCGTGACCACTCAGGACACACCCGGGCTTCAAAACTGTAACCTCGAAGATGAGCTCGTTGGTCCAAACGAGGTCAAATGATATTTTTCAGCTACTCGGTCTTCTGATAAATAATCATAAAAACAGAAACTGACCAGGAAAGAAGGTCTCGAAGGTGCCATTGAGGAGGGACAGGAATGAAGAGAAGGACTAAGAAGTTCTGAAAAAGAAAAACAGGAGGCCTGGCTCTTCCCAGCCCCGGGGGCCACGCACAGCGCAGAGGGCCCGAGGCCTGGCCTCCACTCACAGGAGGAAGGATGGGACATGGGGGGAGAGGCAGGCCTGACAGCCAAACCAACCACAACAAGAGAGCAAGAGAATCAGAAGCACAGACTCCGGGAGGGCGGGGTCGGGAGTGGTCCTGGCCCCTGCAGGGCATCTCCAGGCACCTGGGCAACCCACCCGGGGGGCGGGGGACACAGTTACCTCCAGCCTGAGCTAAATCGCAGGAGAACAGTGTCTGGGGGAGAGAGTTCCCACCCCTATGACTTCACACAGTCACAGTAACAGCACGCTGATCTACCAAAGGTCGTTTCTGTAGAGCAAAGTGTAGAAACGCTCCCACCCAAAGCCTGAGCTACTCAGATGGCAAATGTGGCCGCATGCCCCTCCTGGCCCTCCTGTCCAGGTGCAGGTCGGACGCCACGACCAAGGCGGGCCGCGCCCACGGCACCCATTCTGGAAGATGCTCCGGAAACGCGAGCGTGGGGCGGCCGAGTCGGCAGCAGCCGGGCTCCGGGCGAGCCATGTACTTCTGAAAGTGACTACAATACGGAAATGACAGTGGTTTGAGCGTGTGAAGATGCTGCCTGGACATGAATAGGGAGCAGCCGGGAGGAAATGTGGGCCTGGGAGACGGTTCTGGACCCGCTGTTCTGTCAGCAGGTGGGCGTGACCAGAGCTGAGAGACTGTATCGACCCCCCCGCCCGCCCCACCCGCGGGTCCTGGGCTGTCCTGGATTGGCTCTGGGACGGGCAGTGTCACTCCAGCAATGCAGACGCCGTCAACACTCTGCACAGCAGCGGAGGGAGGACAAAGGACTCAGGAGGCCCGGGCTCGGTTGTTTTGTCCAAGGAGAAAACTATACGCCTCGCACGAATATCCCAGCTGCCTGACTCCATATGTAACCAAGACCACTTGATCTCAGGGCTTCCCTGGTGGCGCAGTGGATAAGAATCCGCCTGCCAATGCAGGGGACACGGGTTCGAGCCCTGGTCCGGGAAGATCCCACATGCTACGGAGCAACTAATCCCGTGCGCCACAACTACTGAGCCTGCCCTCTAGAGCCCACGAGCCGCAGCTACTGAGCCCAAGTGCCGCAACTAGTGAAGCCCGTGCCCTAAAGCCTGTGCTCTGCAACAAGAGAAGCCACCGCAATGAGAAGCCCGCGCAGCAACAAGAAGCCTGCGCATCGCAACGAAGAGTAGCCCCGGCTCGCTGCAACTGGTGAACGCCTGCGCGCAGCAACGAAGACCCAACACAGCCAAAAATAAATAAATAAATTTTTATACGTATATATATATACACACACACACACACACACACACACATATAAAGGACCACTTGATCTCAAACAGGCAATATGTCACCTACTCATATTGAAAGGGACCAAACCCATGCTCCGACTTCTCTGCAGTTACTCTGGGTTTGGAAGATCACTTACAAACATTTCTGGGTTCCCGGCGAACTTGAGCAGCCCACAAGAAACACCCCATTTACACCTCTCCAGAAATCCTAGAAGTTCGTGGGCCCTGGTGCACGCGCATGACCTCGGACTCCGGTATTTTAAACTCCAGGTTCTGAGTCATATGCGGGGTGCAGCCCAAACCCTGCCCTTCTGATGGGCTCCAGGCAACACCAGTTATGGGTGGTCTGGGGACCCCGGTTTGTGGGAAAGCGCTCGGGGAAGGAGCCCTGGTCCTGTCCTTTGTTGGCCTGTCAACGGGCTGTGGGTGGGGAAGGTCTAGGCACCGGGTTTACACACAAAGCGTCCAGTCCTTGGACCCCTGGGGGCCGGCCCTAACTCAAGGACCCAAGGACTCACTAACGACCTGCGGAGTTCAGACTGAGGTGAGAGCAGGTCTCCCTAGAGGGGCTTAGATTTCTCTGGAGAGTCCTGGGACCTTCTCAGCCCTACCAGTCTCCTAGGGGACCTTTCTGGAGGCTTCTTGGAGTTGCTGCAAGCCACTGCAGGACTCTTAAACACTCCCATGGGCCACGCACTGTGCCAGGTCGCTGGTCATCGAACCCACACAGCAGCCTGGAGGTGGCTGGCGGCTCCTCCTCCTCGGGCTTCTGCAGGCGGGTCACCCCACCAGGAAGAGTCAGGGTCACACCTGGAAACACCCGGCTGCCTGACTCCAAAGCCCCTCCAACCACGGCCTGTGGGCATCCCCCCGGCAGGGCATCACACCTGGCAGCAATGCTCTCTCTTTCCATGCAGGTCAGAGAGTGAGAACCTTCGATGCCAAGGTAAACAGTGCCAGGATGCAGATTCCAGACCTCTCTGTTCCACCGAGGGCTGCCTGTTGCTGGGCTATCACACAGGTGCCGGGCGGGACCGCCCGCCAACTCGGGTGACCTTACGGCACACTGTGGGTCACCTCTGGCACATGGGACTTCACGCGGGGCTGGGGCTGCTGAGGGGTGTGGTCAACGTTCCCACGTCTGTTCTGGGATCTGCAACGACGCGACCTGGAGTTTCCACAGGCGCGAACTTCCACGTGAGCCGCGTCAGGATACAGATCGTGCAAACCCTGACGACCGCGACGCTCCTGTCACCCCCTCCTTCTGGGCCCTCCGAGCACACCCGGGCCCAGGGGCGCGAGCGCCGATGGCAAAGGGCAGAGGTGTGGCCTCGACCAGGGAGCAGGAGCCGTCACCCCCCTCCTCTCCGTCACCTCCCTTCACCTGTCAGTCACTCCCATCTTATCTGACGGAGCCACCGTCCGTTTGTTCTCTGCTGGAGCAGCAGGGCAGAGGGGCACGCGGGCCGTGGGCGCCAGGTGAAGCCGGGCAGCGGCGGGCGCGGCCAGCACGCCGACGGCCAGCCCAGCTGGGCGCTTCCCCGAGTGGCTGGCAGGGGAGGGCGGGCGATGTCTTTTCTCCCTTCCGTTCTTAACTGCGTTTACAAGTAAAACAGCATAACCGAGCAGGTCCATCTGTTGGAATTCCTTTTCAGTACAGATATGAACCCTTCCTGGAAACGCCCCTCTCACCTCTGCCTCATTAGGGTGTCCAACCAAGAACAGAGCAAACCGACGTCCCTTCCCAAGGGGCTCCTTCGGCAGTGAGGGTCTCTAAAGAGGCACTTCCTTACCTGGTGCCCCGAGCCGGGCTAAGGTGGGGCGGGCGGAGGCTGCAGAAATCGAATTGTAGGCCAGGGCAGCACTGAACTTAAACCCACGCGGCACGTCCCCATCAGCGGCGACCCGAGCCCCACGCTGATCTGGCATCACGACATATGCCAACAGGCTTAGAAACGTGTTCCCTGGCTCTCTGCCGACGGGACCCAGAGGTGCGGCGGCCCGCAGAGAAGCCGAGGAGCGGGGATGGGGGCACAGGTACCGCCGCTGTGGCGTGACACGGATGTGGCTCCCCCAAGCCACGGGGCTCACTTATTTTAAATCGAGGTACGTTTTGTTCCTCATCGCTGCCACTACATCTGATCCAAACGGTTCCTACTTCACCACGTGGTGCTTACTTGTCACCTTCTATTTCAAAGACAGCAGAGAAAACCCTGGACCGTTTCGTAAAGGTGAGCGACGTTCTGCTAAAACTGGGCCGCACCTAAAAACTCGAGACAGCGCTCTCGTCAGGCTGAACACACAGGCTCTGACCGTCCTCCAGTGAACCTTCCGTGTAAGGAAAGCTCAGCTTCTTCTGAGCAAACGGCGCTGGGGATTCCATAACGGGTGTTACGTCCCGCTCTGCTCTGCTTACCTGGACCCTCGGCGCCAGCCCGTGTGTGGCAGAAGCCTTGCCCATTGCCGGCCGCCCCGCTGTGTCTGAACTTTATCTTCCCGTTGGCCCGCGGCCCTCATTTAGTTCTGCAGAAAAACTTCTACTTACAAAACCAACACGCACGCCGTGTGCGGCCTGGAAAGAGGACCGAGGTGACCTGTAGTCATTACCCACACCGCTAGCACGCTGGGGTGCTCTGCCTTCGGGGCGTACGACTCCCTTCACAGAGGCCATCCTGTAGCTGTAATTCTAACTCTGCAGGCTGGCGCTGACAGCGGATGTCACAGCCTGAACGCCTCCCACGTGGCGGCTGTGGAGCCCGCGTCACGCGCCCCCACACCGCAGCCCGGCGCCCGGGGAGCCCCGGCTCTGTGTCCTGCTGCTTTGGTCGGGGAGCGGCGGGAGGCCTCGATCCCGGTGTGTCCCTTTGCAGAGAGGGCGCCGGCTGCCCGGGCCGGGGGCCACCGGGTGGCCGGGGTCTGCCCCTCACCCACCCCGGCTGCCCCCGCCCGCCCACACCTCACTCTGCTGCCCCCCCGGGCCGTCGCCTTCCACTTGGGGAACCCGTGCTGGGGCTGAACTGTGCAGACCTGACGTGTGCTGGAGAGGCGGCGACCAAGAGCGGGCCCCGAGCACACGTGCACACCCCCCCCCGCAGCACCGAGCGGGCCCCGGCTGGCTTTCTCACTAAGGACGGAAAGCTTCGTGCTCTCCTCCTTGCCCCCTTCCCGGGCGCGGCTTCCACGCCCAGCCCTGGCCTCCGGAGCGACGACAGACGCCACACACGCAACGAAACCGACGGGCACGGAGCGCTTCGGGGGTGTGGGGCGCGCCGCGGCTTTCCTTCCGGAGACGACGCCCCGGTTTCGCTGCCCGCCCGAGCGAAGCCCTCGATCGCCGCCAGGGCTCTGGCCGGTCGGCGGCTCCTGCCCGCCCCAGCCCCCGTGACGAGTCCAGGCGGCGGCCCTGCTGGACCCGCCGCAGCTGCACCCCGGCAGGCAGTTGGGTCTGGGAGGCCTGGCGGGCGCTGGCTGAGCCTGGACCCCCTGGGTCTGGGGCGGGCAGGAGGCCAGCAGGCCCGGCCCGGCGAGCAGGCTGGCGAGGGGAAGCCGAGGCGGGGGGCTGGGCGCGAGCGTCACCCCTGGGAGAGGCTACGTCACAGGCTGACTCATCTCCTTCCCTGCTGGACGCACCCCCTGACCCACTGGGAGCAGCTCCTGGCAGGGGAAGCGCGGCTGGCGCCCTCCGGCACCGAGGGTGACGCAGGAGGCCGAAGCCGCGATCCAAGGCTTCCGGGCACACGCCGCACGTGCGGGGAAAAGGGCAGCAGCTGGACCCGCAGAGGGTGCAAGGCGCGGGCGGCGGCCGGTTGACGGCCGGCGACCTGCTCTCGCTCAGGCCCCTCGCGGCCGGACCTCAGCTGTACTTAACCCTCGGAGGCTCCGTCTCCTTGTCTGTACGTCAGGCATGACACGGCCTTGTACAGTCATCGCGAGCATTTACGGAGCTTTCACGTAAAGCGCGGAGCACAGCACCCGTCGTGCGGGAGGGAGCGCCGAGCACACCCCCGTGCCCGACGTCCGAGCCCGTGGCGTCAAGGGCAGCAGCACGTGGCAGCAGGCGTGGCGGGGAGAGCACGGAGCCCGCCGGGGAGGCCTCGGCAGACAGCCTTAGCGTTAAAGCCTTAGGGTTCATATGCACTTCCGCTGTGTGACACGGAGGTGAGTGAAAAGCAATAAAAAACAGTCATCTGTGTGTGATTTAGAACATCGCTGATTTAGTACCAATTACAAGTTTTGCTTTCCTATTTCTGGAAATAACTGTATTTTAACCATGTTTGAAGAGTCAAGGAAAGGAGTGTTAGACTCTAAAAAATAGTGATGACACAATTTCCCCCATCAACGGATCAAATTAGAAGAGAGCAAAGTTCTTCTTTTTATCTTTTAAGCGATAAAAGCCAGAAGCCGACGCAAAGCTTAAGAGTGTCAGGTGGCCTGCTGTGGCGTCCACTCTGTGAGGGCGGGAGCCCTGCCACTTCCCTGCTGGGAACACGGAGGACCCCCCGGTTGCTCCAGGAAGGTCCACCAAGAGCAGCTGGGGACTGAAGCAGGAACTCGACAAGTACAAATAACCTCGTTTAAAAACCTGTCACATGCTGCCGCTCCTAACTGCTTGCTATTACAGCTTTGGAAGGCCTTCCACAGACGACGCTGCAGCTGAGCTGCACAGCAAGGCTGCCAGGCGGGTAGGAAAGGCAGGCTCACTTCCAGTCTGAAGACGGAGGCTCTCGGGGGCGCGGCTGCCCGCCGCCCGGAGACGGGGAGACTCTGAACCCCACACCTCTCCCTCCCATCTCATCTTCTGTTGATACAACTCGATGCCTTCCACGCAACTGTTACTTTACAACCCAGAATAACTCGGGAAGCACTTCTGAACCTTATCTGCCTTCGGAGTCAGTACTGCGAATGACACTTGTCATGATACACTATAATTTGCTTTGATTCTGGAACATTTTAAACCATTATCTCTTTAAATACTGCTCTGATGCCTCCGTCTGACATGAAGCAGGTGCGCGTAGACTTTTGCAGGGTGCGTGAGTGGTCGGGCAGCCCGGCACGTGTTCACGTGTGTGATTTCTACACAAGAGGAAACGCTCCTGCTTTTCATTAACTAATAATACCGGGAAGAAAGATTTCAGGCTTCAAGCTTTGCCAAAACCCCGCCCCCAGAATAATTCAGCAAGAACAGTGAATTGCAGGGTCACAAGGAAGCGGGTCAGCCTGCCTTTCGGGGGGGGGAAGCAGAGTGGTGGGGAGGGGGCAGGGTGGCGTGAGGTGCCTCTCGTGAGGGCGGGGAGGTCTGGCTGAGGCCTCCGTCAGGAGGGGAGGCGCCAGCGCCCACCCGGAGCGGCGGTTACCTTGCTGCAGACGGCCTTCACCCTGTGCAGCCGGTCCAGCGACTCCTGGGGGTTCCCCAGGTACTGCTGAAGCTCCGCATGTAGGATCCGCATCGAGAAGGGGACCATGGAGCCTAGAACCAAAGTCAGAGCAGAGTGAGTCTGTTTGCCGTAACTGAGCTCAACCGAGCACCCTCTCAAGAGTGAGCAGCCACGCAGCAGGGCATCTGCAGATGCGCAGAAGGGATGACGGAACCCCTCGTATCTCGCTAAAGTGTGCAATGATGCCAATTATAAAACGTGTCTTGGTTTTCTCTGTAAAGCTGTATGTTCTAGACAATGACCAAAGGAGAAAGCTGGCTGTCACCACTTTTCCACTGTTACGCCACAACCGTGTAGAAGTTATCTCAAAATGAGTAGAATGGTAGAGACCACCGCCTGCTCCAGTAAAAGAAAACAGAACACTCGTGGATTCTGTGTACTTCTTTGGGATGTCTGAGCTCCTGTAGAAGGTTGCGTAGGTCGGGTTACCGGGGAGGGAAATGAGAGACGGTGCGCCTCGGGCCCAGGTCCTAAGGATGGAGCGTCAGCCTGACTCCGGGGTGTGTGTGTGTGTGTGTGTGTGTGTGTGACTCCGGGATGTGTGTGTGTGTGTGTGTGTGTGTGTGTGTGACTCCGGGATATATGTGTGTGTGTGTGTGTGTGTGTGACTCCGGGATGTGTGTGTGTGTGTGTGTGTGTGTGTGTGTGTGTGTGTGACTCTGGGATATATGTGTGTGTGTGTGTGTGTGTGTGTGTGACTCCGGTGTGTGTGTGTGTGTGTGTGTGTGTGTGTCAGCTGGCCTCGAAGACTCCACTGCCCAGGGCTGGCCCAGAGGGAGTGAGTTCTGGGCAGTGCCACCTCCATCAGCGTGCCGGGGGGTGTGATCCGAAAAGGACTGCAGTTGAAATGAGCTTTCACACAGCGTCTGAATGTGGCTGTGTTCTCTCAGGGTGAGGGAATCTTTCTGTTAGTGTCACGTTCCTCTCTGACATGACTTGGATATGTATCTGTATCGGTATATATTGTAATTTAGTAAGTATATAAGTATATAAATGCCATCAAATAATGAAACAGCCTGTGCTGATTATGAATGACTTAACGGATGTGACAGTGCCAGCGCAGGGCAGTCACAGATTCAGAAGGGACCTCTCAATACTTAGGCCTGGACTACACTTTATTATTATTTTATTTTTTGGCTGCGTTGGGTCCTCGTTGCTGTGCGTGCGCTTTCTCTAGTTGTGGTGAGTAGGGGCTACTCTTCGTTGCGGTGCGCGGGCTTCTCATCGCGGTGGCTTCTTGTTGCTGAGCACGGGCTCTAGGCATGCGGGCTTCAGCAGCCGCAGCACACGGGGCTCAGGAGTCGCAGCATGTGAGCTCTAGGGCACGTGGGCTTCAGTATTTGTGGCTCACAGGCTCTAGAGCACAGGCTCAGTAGTTGTGGCGCACGGGCTTAGTTGCTCTGCGGCACGTGGGATCTTCCCGGACCAGGGATCGAACCCGTGTCCCCAGCATTGGCAGGCAGCTTCTTAACCACTGCGCCACCAGGGAAGCCCCTGGACTACACTTTAAAGATGGTTAGAAGCAAGCTGTGTGACAGCTGCAAGCTGCTCAGCCCCTCTGTGCCTCAGTCCGTCCATCGTCCATCCAGCAACCATCAGCGAGGGTCTACCATGTGCCACACTGAGGTGGCTTCATGTTTGTGCTTCTTGTCTTGAAAAATTGTATGATGCTCTATGGTCTTCAGTAAGGATAGGGAGAAGAATGGTCAAAAGGACAAACAAAACTAAGGAATACTAAGGAAAATAGTTTCTATTGTGATTGTGAGCCTAGAGAAAAGAAAGATGTGTTTGAATTTTTTTTTTTTTTTTGATGACACTAAATAATTGCCACGTCTGAAGAAGACGGATGACTGAGTTGACATCATGGCATCAGTCATTCCGGCTTTTCCTAGAAGAACCATTTCTTTTTTTTTTTTTTTTTTTTTGTGGTATGCGGGCCTCTCACTGTTGTGGCCTCTCCCGTTGCGGAGCACAGGCTCCGGACGCGCAGGCTCAGCGGCCATGGCTCCCGGGCCCAGCCGCTCCGCGGCATGTGGGATCTTCCCGGACCGGGGCACGAACCCGTATCCCCCGCATCGGCAGGCGGATTCTCAACCACTGCGCCACCAGGGAAGCCCAAGAACCATTTCTTGACCATCGGCATCACTAAAACGGAATTGCGCTAACATGGTAAGTCACACATAAGCTGTGTCTGTCATCCCTATACATCAAACAGAGAACAGGCTGTAGTCGTTCCCACATGGTTGAGAATTTACCTGCAGGGAGAGAATCTCTAGAACACTTTAAGCTTTATAAGATAAATGCAGGAACAAAATGTCTGTGAAGTTCCCAAGCCCAACTTATAAATGAGCTGAATATATGACAAAAGGTAGCCAGGAGTTACTTGCTCTTTGCCCTGGAAACTGCCCATGGACCTGGGTAAGTTTTTGCATCTAAAAGAACATATGAAGATATTTCAAACTCAATGAAAATGAAAATACTACTTATCAAAATTCGTGGGATGCAGCAAAAGCAGTGCTAAGAGGGAATTTTACAGTTTTAAATGCATATATTTAAAAGACCTAAAATCAATCATCTAAGCTTCTGCTGTAGGATACGAGACAAAAACAAGCAATATAAAAGCAGAAGAAAAGAAAGAAAAGAGCAGAAAGCAGTGACACTGAAAACAGGAAATCAAGAGAGAAAATCATCAAAATCCAAACCTAGTTCTTTAACAAAAATCAATAAAATTTATAAAACTCTAGCCAGGCTAACCAAGAAAAAAGAGAGAAGACATGAATTACTAGTATCAGAAATGAAAAAGGGGTCATCACTACTGATCACATGGACATTCAAAGGAAAATAAAGGAACATTATGAACAAATCTATGTCAACACATTTTATAACCTAGATGAAATGGGCCAATTCCTTGAAAGACATAACCTACTTACTAAAACTCATACAAGGAGAAATAGATAATCGAAATAGGCCAATATCTACTTGAGAAATTACATTGATAAAGAATAACCTTCCAAAAATAGAAGGCACCAGGCCCAGGCCCAGATGGTTTCACTGGTGAATTCTATAAAACATTTAAGGAAGAAGTGGTACCAATTCTCTACAATCTCTTCCAGAAAATGGAAGTGGAGGGGAGGCCCCCTAATTTATTCTATGAGGCCAGCATTACCCTTATAGAAAAATCAGGAAAAAAAATCAGCATTATAAGAAAGGAAAACTATAGATGAACGTAGCTAATGAACATAGATACAAAAATCCTCAACAAAATTAGCAAGTCAAATCCAACTAAATCAAAGCCAACAAAAAATTAGCAAATCAAAACTAAGTGTATAAAGGAAATCATCCACCATGACCAACTGGGATTTATTCCAGGTATGCAAGGTTGGTTCAACATTCAAAAATGAACTAACATAACCCATCACATAAAACAAGCTAGACAACAAATATCACACAATAAATCAAGAGAAGCAGAAAAAGCCTTTGACAGAATATACCACCCATTCATGATTAAAACTGTCAGCAAACTAAGAATAGAGGAAAACTTCCTCAATTTGATAAAGAACATCGATAAAAACCTACAGCTAACAGCATAATCAATGGTGAGAAACTAGATGCTTTCCCCCTAAGGTCCTGAATAATGCCGAGATGTCCCTCCCCTTTTCACCGCTCCTACTGAACATGGTACTAGAAGTCCTAACCAATGCAGACAGAAAAAGACCTTTTGCAAGACCAAAAGAACGTGCCTGCAGTTCTGTCTTCTCTGGGCCCTCACACCGTCTTCTCTCCAGGCACCGTCTACTATGGAGTAACAGACATCCCTGTCCCAAACGGTCGAGCTTTCCACCAGAGCCTGTCTGTGCTGGACCAGACTCCCGCAGCTCTGGGAGGGGGATGCAGGCAGACGCCGGCGACAGGTGACACTCCACGTGCCTCCCTGTGACTCGCATCTGGAGTTGGGACTCTATCCAGACGGCCGAGAGCAGGAAGAGGAAGAGCCAGCACCGGTCCTCCTTAACCACGTCACCCTTGCCCGTGGCTTTCCTGGGGGTGTCTGGGAGAAAGCCAGGGCCAAAGTGGGAAACCGTTTCCCCCTCTTCTCTCCTGCTAGCACTGGGAAGGTCTCATACTGCTTAAAAAACTCACAGAGCAGAAATCGAGACGGAAGCACACACACAGCCTCATGACACATCAGAAGGAGAAATGCCCCTCTCTAGAGAAATACACTGTCCACACAGCCAAAACAAGAAAAGCAGCTGGAGAAACGCGGTCTGTTAATCCCAGCTTGAACAGGTTAGCAGCCAGTTACTCAGTGGGTTTTAGGCGCCAACGCAAGCAGAGGCGCCGGATGTACGCTGGTCACGAAGGGGATGTGACCGCTGTTCCCAGGCACACCCCACAACCTCGCCGATAAAACACAACAGAAGCTGCTTCGACGTAACTCAGGCCTTTCCTGCTTTTGTTTGTTTGTTTGTTTTAAAGAAATGCAAATAAAAGTACCTTTAAACGGATTCTCTCAGTCTAGCAAACCCAGCCTTGCTGTGTGTGAAGAGTCACTGGGAATCAGTGAAACCCTTCGTGCCAGAAGAATCCGGAGACGTGAAATGCGCACAGCTCCGCACCGGCCAGAAGCCTGTCTCCCCTGCATGGAGAACACGCCTTGAAAAAGAGGGCAAGTCAGAATCTGGAAGGAAACGTATTTCCCAGTGGATCTGTTTTTTCTGGAAAGTTCCCGCATATAGTCATGACCTGCCAAAATCTAGGTCGGTATAAATACGGTAGAAGTGCTCTCATTAATCATTTAGAAAACATTAAATGAAAACACTCCTACACAGTTCCTGGTATCCAGTCCCCTGCAGCACTGCAGACCCACTTGGCAGCCACAGAGTCAGAGCGGGATGCACCAGAGACCACGCAGGCCCC
This sequence comes from Kogia breviceps, assembly GCF_026419965.1. Classification (NCBI taxonomy): domain Eukaryota; kingdom Metazoa; phylum Chordata; class Mammalia; order Artiodactyla; family Physeteridae; genus Kogia; species Kogia breviceps. The sequence goes on from NC_081320.1 coordinate 101,459,935, forward strand.
GTGCTGGGCAGCGAACTTGAAGGAAAAAGCAAGAGGAGGAACGTCAGCTTGACTGCGGGGGGGGGGGGCGGGGGGGGCACACAGGCACAGGACTTCCCTGGCGTGGAGACGGTCTGGACCTCCCGCCACCCACTCGCCTGCGTGCTGGGTGGGTGGCGTCCTCTCTCAGCTTTCCTGGCCGCCCGCCCAGCAGGACAGGGGACTGGGACACGGCCAGGCTGCTGGGAGGCCCGAGTGTGCCGATGTGATGGCGCATGGTGCCTGGTGGACGCCCAGCGGAGCGCAGACTCCGCGGACCCTCTGCCCACGGTCGGCAGGCTCAGCTCTCCCCCTGGGGGCCCGGCAGTTCCCCTTGCCGTCAAGGCAAGCAGGACCCGGTGCCTGACCGCTGCTCTGCACTTGTTTCCCTGGACCTGGCGCCCACCCCCGTCCTTCCTGGAGCCCTGCGACCCGGCGGCACGCGAGGAGCGGAGCCCCTGCTTCCTCTGCTCTGCCACGAGGACACGGGCCGGGGGACGCCCGTGCCTGGCGGAGAGCACAGAGTCCCTCACCCACCACAAAACAACCCTCAACGAGACACTTCCGACTTCAAGGCTGCATCTGAAACAAAAAACCAGCCTGAGCGGGTCCTGGGCGACTTATCATTAAAGGGGTAATTCGGTGCTGCCCCAGAGCCCGCGGCAGGAAGGGGAATTCAGGATGGCCCGTGCTGCCTCTGCACGAGTCCGAAACGTGGAGTCTGACGCAGGGGGTGCTGGGAACGCACGCGTCTCCCACGTTTCTCGCGTGAGACGGGTTACAGGAGGCTTCCCTCGGGTGTCCTGGCGATAGAGGTGGCGCCCCGCACTGAACATTATCCTCTCTCTTAACCATCTGTTCCGGGAAAGACTGGAAATGCCAGAGCTCGTCAGGAGAGCGAGCAACGCGAAAAGCTGTAGGGTTTACCAACCAGCCTTCTCGGGCTGAGGAAAGTACGCTTGGGGTGATAAACTCTGAAGAGTTCCGGCACAGAGGAAAGTAAACTGGAAATCGAACCTAAGCAGCAGATGTTAACTCTGAGACACGAGTTAGTTTTCTCATGGAAAACAAAGTATGACATCTGAAATGTGCTGAACAATTCTGAACCACCACGTATGGTTATGTGTTGATAAAAAGGTTCTGAATTTAGTCTGAGAACTAGCAATGTGACTTGCATGATTCTGGAGGGAGGGCGGAAAAGGACTGAGGACCCAGTGACAGTCCACCTTTGCTGACCCAGGCGCGGAGGGAGCTGACGGGACCCAGAGGGTCACAATCCCAGTGTCTGTCTCATCGGCTTTAGTCTGACTCGGTAATTCATAAGGACCAAGTTCTGAAATAAGACTTCATATGAAATCGTTGTCGCTCTAATCACTTAAACTAAACACACAGATTTGAATTTAGTATCAGAAGAGGCACTGCGATCTGTGCGTTTCTTAAACAACAATCAAAATGTCTTTCATTTCTAACAGAGAGATCTGTGGCTTCACAGTTTTCCTCCAGGTGCACGGAAAGCTGGAGTGAACTGTCCTACGCAGAGGTGCACTTTGACAGCCCGAAGCTCACTTCCAACATTATGCTTTCTTTCGAACAGGAGACAGAATTCCAACAACAGACAGAAAAGATGGTGCTGGGATGGGAAACCTTAGTGTCCTCCAAGAGGCTGAAAAGAACTCCATCAGGAATGGGTATGTTAACGACATCAGGAACGGACATTTCATCTCTTTTGAAGGTAAAATTTAAAGAGTGAACCCAAATGTAATGTTAATAATAATGTATCAACACTGGTTATCAGTTGTAACAAAGGCACCAGACCAAAGCAAGACGTTCATTAAAAAACACTGTCAACGATCTCGTAATACTATCCATGGATATAATCCCTCTCAGCAGTTCTCAAGAATACAAACCCAGTAAGAGGAGAAGCCATCTGTTTTAGTGTAACAATTACAGTATCAAAAATAATTTGATTAAAAGCAAATTAAAGGGAGAAGGCTATTATAAACATATGAAGAATGGCTCTCAAAAGAGAAACAACATGAAGGGTTTTGAAAAGGTACTTTAAAGCCTTAACAGGAACAGTAATTCTGAACTTGTCAACATTAAAGACAAACAAAACCCAAAACACTTATCTGGGAAAAGGCTGGCATCCGTGACCCTCTTGTTTTCTCCCCGGGAGCTGAGATGGGAGCAGGTTTCCCGGGAGGGTGGATGCTCTGCGGGGTGTGTAGGGTGGTGTCTGTCTTCAGGGCCAAAGACGATGTGGGCAGGGAGCGTGGGGGACCCTTGCTAAGCTGACAAAAAGGTTATGTTGGTATTTTTTAGGGTTAGAAACAATATTTCCCAGAATGGGAGAAGATATTTGCAAGATTCATAACAAATAAAGGATTAGACACCTAAAATATGTAAAGAACTACCACAAATCAATAACAAAAAATAACCCAATGGAAACGTGGGCAGATTATGAGGAGTGGGTCCCCTCAGAGGAAACTGCAACAGCCAGTAACACACAAAAGCCATTTAACCCTAGAAGATGTAACGAGAGGTAGAATTTCAGACCTGCCAGATAGAAGTCTTATCGATAAGACTTATTCACAAGTGGGGAAACAAAAACTGGAATACACTGGTTTTGGGAATCTAAATTAGTATAACTACTTTGGAAAGTAATTTGACCATTTCTTGTAAGATTGGAAATACAACCACCACACAGCCTGGCACTGACACTTTTAATTTACACCTTAGAGAAATGCAGGAACACGTGGCCAAAGAGAAACACGCACCACAACGCATCGTTCATCAGGGTCTGGAATTGGAAAGATCCTACGTGCTCACCTCATGGATATGTACGGATACAAATAATGTTACGTGGGAAAAAGAAGCAAAATGAAGAAAGATACACTCCTCACGTGTGTTTCAAAAGCCTGTGGTTCTCTCTGTATTGCGTGTGTATGTGTGTGTATGCAGTGGAAATGTCAAAACATGATATGGAAACACAAATTCACGCTAAGCTGCTTTGGGAGGGGGTGGAAATGGGGAGCTTTAAAGGCTGAACCAATAATACTTGAGTTTATTCCCCCAAAAATCTGAAGTAAATATGAAAAAAAATGTTAATATTTGTTAACTATCTGAGTGCTTAGTAAAACCCTTTTTTGACATTCTAAAAAATTTAATTTTCGTTGAGTAAAGAGTGGATTCAACCAGGAGGCACCCCAACATAGGACTTCTCAAAAGGGACAGAATTGGGTGGGTAGGAGCACACAGGACGCGAGTGACAGAAAAACCAAGCGTCTCCAGCTGCGAGAACCGGTCAAGCAGCCCAGTGACACCTGGTTCCGCAAAACCGTGTGTGTGAGGACCCTGCCGGAAGCACAATCAAGAGCTCTAGACAGGGGCCTGCCACCCCTCAAGCAGCGGGACGCCGCCAGGAAAGACAGCCTTGCCCGGGAGAGGGGACGGGCTCTCACGGTGCCGCTGGGGCTCCGGGCTCAGGCCGCTGTTCTGACATCTTCTACCAGCACGACCGGCGCTGAAGCTCTGGGTTTCCAGAGCTGTGTGACAGTCACAGGTGGAGAAGCTCGGTGGCCGGGTGTCGCCCTAGCGTGTCACATCTGGGTGTGTCCTGCTGGGGTGTGGGGACCACACGTCAAGGAGGAGACGCGCGCTGTCTGTTCACAGCCCCCCGCCAGGGCTTCTAAACCCCACACCTGGGAAGGAGCTCTGCTCACCACGCTGTGAGCAGCTTCTGGCCCAGCCTCTCGGGCCTGGAATTACAGGGAGGCGCATACGGCGAAGGGGGAGGCGGCAACCGACGGAGAGCGCGGAGAGGGAGGACGCAGGTGAGGGACGAGCGAGGACAGAGCTCGAGGAAGGGGCTCCTCCAGCCTCCGGTCGCCTGTTCAGCAACCACTGCCCTCATTCTTTCTTGTGAACAAGGCTGAGAATTCCAAACAACTGATTAAAAGGCGGCCTGAGTGTGTGAAAACACACACTCCCTGAAAGTAACTCCATGAAAACTGGTAGAATTGTCAGAGGATATATAAGACCACAGTACTCTTCCTTTCTTAGATGAAAATTAAGAAAGAAAATTTCATGGTTTTTACTTATGATTCATTACGACTTGTTATGAACATTCTGAATGGGTAAAAATTATGCCCAGTATTTAAATAGAATATATTAAAGCTCATTCATAAATGTTATTTATTAGTTTATATCATTATAGCTTCCTTTTAAAAGCACACTGTAATGACCTGCTCTGCTTATATACTGGAAGCTAAGATGAAATGAATGAATCAAAATCTCACACTTGGGCTTGTTACGCCACAAAATGAGAAGAAAAATGAGTGAATAGTCAGCGTATCATTATGGATGAACGTTAACACACTTTAGCTCAAGTATACGTATGATTTATGTCTATTTCATAAGTTAAATTAGCTGCTTAATGATGCAGGGCCACTAGCTCCTCTTTACCGCGATCCCAACGCGATTTAACCGCAGGCAGAATCAGAAGGCCACGTTCAGTGCGCACATCCTTAGGACGAGACGTGCTGAGAGCTGAGGGGAAGGACGACGGAGTTCTACACCTGGACCCGAGGACCTGATTCCTCATTTCGCAGCAAGCTCGGTGTCACCTCCGTGAACCTCTGTCTGTGAGGAGGGAGAGCAGGGCCGCAGTGGCCACAGGACAGAGTACCTGTAGTTTAGAGCCACTGGGCGATGGCCCGCGCGCTCAGAGTTCTGAGATTTTGTCAGCAGCAGACAGAACCCCTGTCGGCATCAGCTGCCGAGCCCCGGAGCCAGCGGAGGGTCCCGCGCTCTGCCGCGAGCATGACCAGGCCTGGGGGTGAGGGGGAGGCAGTGGGCAGGCCGGCGTGGGAGCCGTCAGGCCACAGTCCGGCACGGTGGGAAGAAACATTTTTCTCCTGTGCTGAAGGGCAACGTAGCTGCTCCTTTTACCAGAAGGATGGGAACAGCCGTCTCTTGATTATCAAGGCTGCCCGGTAGAACTTATTGAACAGAAATATCCCCACACTTCCCCACGTAACATGCCTTTAACCTTTCCATCGAACACCTTTCCACTATTAAGAAGTGGCGACAGAGACACATCCTCATTCGGGGTAGAAGCCTGCTCATCGCCTTCTGCGGAAGGGATGGACCACAAATGGCTAGGAGGCGTAGGCGAGAAAGGAACGCAGGACCTCCCACGCCGGGGACAACCGGGGGATGCCGGGCCTCTCCAGACGAGCACGGGAGGACGTGGACTTCCCTGCGACGCCGGGCGCACGGGTGAGCCTTACGGAGCGAGAGGATGGCTGCGGCCCTGCTCCTCAGCGCTGGGGGCCTCCTGGCACACGTGTGGGAGGGTGACCTTCCGAGAGAGGAGGCGGACACGTCTGCCTGCCCTGGGCAGACACCACGGGGCTCCCAGAGCAGGAAGCACAGGCAGGTGAGCAAAGCCGGGGGGCCTCCCACCCACTTCTAAACCTGTGGAGCCACCACTGCGGCTGGGGCCACACCCCTGAACGCTTGCTCACCAGGGCTCCTGGCTTTGGGCCCTTCTTGCCTGGTCCTCTGGAGACTAGCTGGACCCGACGGGCCACTGGGTGGTAAGAAGTTTCACAAATTTGGGACGGGGACCCTGCCGCCCCTTTTCTGACTCTGCGCGGTATAGCACGGCTGGTTCACTTCCACTCAGTCGCGCCAACCTCATCAAGACAACCCGTCTGATTTCTGCCCTGCTGTAGGTTTTAAAAGCTACCTTTCCCCCCCCTTTTCTACAAGGGGTGAGTTCCTTCAGTCAAAAAGAAGAAAAAGAATTTTTACACTAGTGAGGCTAGAAGTCTAACAGTACCTCACGTTGAAAATCCTCCTTCTAGCCTGGAAAAACTCAGAGCAATACAGACCAACTCCCATTGCGTGAAAAGTGGAGATGCTGAAGGATGAAGCACTGAGGACTAAGAAAGCCTAACCCCCCAACCTTTCCTGTGTCCCCCAAAGAAACAGGATCTGAGATTTAAGGAAAAACAACAGAAAAAGAAGTTGAGAAACGTGTTTTCACTTCTGGTCTTCTCAGTTCATCATTTACACCAAGTTAAAGAAGATGTTGATTTGGTTTTTTGAAACTTCTACAAAAATTACCATCTTTATTATTAATTGGGCCTTTGTAGTCTCTTGTCCTGTTTTTATATTTTCTTCCTCAATCAGGCTCTGCATTTCCTGGCAACCAGGACCTTTCTCTGTCGCTCTACTGCTGCATCCCACAGACGCTGACCAGCCAATCTTACAAAAGATGGCAGTGACCTACGGTGTGTCACTCGTGAATCAAGAACAGATAAGAAAAACAGCCAGTGCAGTGATTACGACACGCGGCCACTTCTAAGCAACGTACACGTACGACCTCATTTCCTCTTCACGACTCTCCAGGAAGAAGCAAGGCTACCACCCCTGTTGTACCGATAAGGACACTGGGGCAGAGGTGCCGAGTCACTGGCCCAAGGTCACCCACGAGTTAAGAGGAGGGGCCGGGATTTAACAGGGAGACTGGCTCCAGAGCCCGGGCTTTCAGTACCCGTGCTTATGCTGCCTCTCAGAGGTCCTTCCAAACTGTTTTACATTTAATACAAACATTTGATGGGTTTCAAACATATTTACAAGGTTCTCCACCGAGAGATGTTCATTCTACCTCAAGGCTGCTCCAGAAGGCTCTCTGTAACCGGCCCTCTCCCTTCCCCAAGTTTTACTTCTGGCCACCTTCCGATGGCCCACCCTGCAGCCCAGCGTCTCCAAATGATGGTCCTGACCCACTGGTGGGCTGCAACCGGACTTTTAAATAAATCAAATAAATCAGAACGGAGATTAGGAGAAAATGGCACAGAATAAGTACTGCTGCATGACCGGCCGTCCCTGTTTCATTTCTGTGTGTACGTCTGCACTAGGTCACGATACAAGATTATCTTTTACTCCGGAGCACGGTCTGAATGTCACCACCGAATCCTCATGCCAGGTCTTGTTGCCATGGCACGGCAGGCGCCCGAGAAATGGCTGTGGAATACGCAGACGGATGCGTCAGTGGGTCCGTCCGGGTCAGCGTGTTCAGGAGCCAGAGTGAGGTCACCCTGTAGGTCAAGGCCCACTGCGGGCCGCTCGTCTGATGACCAGGACTGGATACGTAAGTGCAGGCAAAGCAAAGCACATGCAAAAGCACTGACGTTAACGCCCAGCCTTACCCCTGCGCCCAGGGTACACGTGCGGGTAGTACTCGTAATAGAGATCTGGCTGATCCAGGTTTCCGAAGGGCTCAAACTCCATCTCGGCATTCTGGAACAGGCCCAGCTTCACCAGCAGCGCCAGCCTCACGAACCAGAGCTAGAAACACAAAATATAACGGAAATAATAGGTTATCTGTGTATCGCAGGTTCAGAGATTCCTATTCCCTTTTAATTTGATATTAGAGCTCGATTTCAAACACATTAAAACAAGAGCTAAACTTTCTTTCTTAGCACGTTTGCATAATTACAGGTTTATAAATGTATAAAAATGCATTTAGAAAGAGACACCCCCTGCTCGAAGGAGAGCAGAATCCAGGGGTTGGGGTGAAGGAGCGGGGAGGCCGGCGAAGACAGGCGGAGCGGACGGCGGAGCTGTGTCGGGGGAGGGGCGAAGGGCGTGGCGTCTCGTGGGGAGGGGCGTGGGGGGCGCGGCCGGTTCCGGTGGCCAGAACTCAGGGCACCTTCAGGAAACCAGCGGAGGCCACGTGAGAGGGCAGGGCTGGGGCCTCGGAAGTGACCCAAGTCAACCTCGCTCCATCACGGAGAGAAACCAGGTGCAGAAGCAGTGACCACGTGGCAAGGGCCGGACTGAAAAGCCGGGGCGCCGCTCCGAGCCCGGCCTGCCGTGCGTGGCCGCCTGGAACCTGGGGGCGGCGGGCAGGGCTCGCAGCTGCAGAGCAGGAAGGTGGCGGCAGTCTGGGACGACGGTGAATTGGGAGCGGGGTCGGCTCACGCAGGAGGCGCCACCCTGGCCGTGCGGACGGGCTTCAGAGATGAGGAAGGAAAACCTCCTCCGCTTGGGCCTCGGGCGGGGCGCCGCGCGGGTAGCCGGGGCCGCGCGCTCCTGAGCGCCCCCCGCCAGCTCCCCGCGGGCGGACGCAGAAACAGGCGCACAGCCCCGACCGCCGCGCCCCGAGGTCTCCACGGCCCCTCCTCTCACCAGCTCTTCACGGACCTGGTTTGATTGGGGGGGCGGTTCCCGTAGAATTTCGAGTAAAAGTTAGCAGACGCCCCGTGGAGAGGCGGGAACTGAAGGACTTTTGCAGCCGCTCCTGCTCGCCAGAGGAGCCTCCTGTGTTCAGAACTCTACTTTCCGCGCTCCTCCCTCTAAGAATTTAAGGCCCCCCCAGCCGCCAGACGCTGCTGAAGCCGAGAAGGATGGGGCTGTACCTGCAGGGAGTCGGCGGTATGGCTGGTCGGCAGCCCGCTCTTGCCGTAGCCTTGGCCGTGGGCCGTAAGGAGCCGCCCGCACAGGTCCACGGCTGCCCTCCAGTTCTTGCAGCTCTGAAAGACACGGGGACACGTCACCAAGGGCTCAGCCGTGACAGGCAGGAAGGGGGCCGAGCCGGAGACGCGCTTGAGGCGAGCGAGAGAGAGTATCTTACCAGTTAGCCACGGACAGAGCGCGGGGGCAGAATTCTCGTGGAAAGCTCCCCGACCGCAAAACCGTAAGGCTGCTTTCCTTTTCAGCAGGACACCTCTACCTTGTGGTTTTTATCAGATTACAGTCGAATGTTTAATTTTAACCTGTGTGCTGGATAGATCTGTAGCTAAGGTCTGTGTGTGGCTGCCTGTAAGTGGTTTATATGTCTAACATGATTCTGCGTTCTCAATATGAAAAATAAACCAATGAGCTACGCGCATTGAACACAACGTGTTCTAGGCCCTGTATCCGCGTGCAGCGCTTCGCGTTATAACTAGAACCACAGGGTCGCTGGCTGATACCGACACACGGGCTCAGGGACCCGGCCTCACCGTGCCCACCTCTGCCCTGCTGCGACCCAGAAAGGAGGGCCGCCAGGCAGATGGGTGGGGAAACACCACCAGAGGGAACGTTTGACCCTTTAAGAGGCTAGAAGTGGATGGTGGACGCAGGCTCTCCCGACAGAACAGGCACCACCCGCCGCCGCGCACGGCAGAGGCTGGGCAGGTCTGCGGGGCCGGGGGCGGGGCCGGGGGCGAACACACATCTCTGCACCTGTGAACCTTGGCTCCAGCAAGGAAGGGGGACAGTAAAGTGCTGTTTTCAAGGACGCCCCGAGTGACTTTGTGTCTGTGAAGTGCTTCCTGAACGAGAAGCCGGCGGTGCCGGGGGAGCGCGCCCAGCCTGTTCTTTCCCCAGCGAGAATTCACATTTCTTTTTATGACGCACTCAGCAAGGACCAGCTCCGCGTGGAGGACCCCTCCTTCCCCTTCTCTCTCTCTCACGTGCGTGTGCGCGTGTCCGTGTGCACGCCCAGCCCGCTCGGTGCAGCTGGCCCGGGAAGGATACGGCGAACTGGTCGTGTGCCCTAACGCAAGCCGGCTGCCCTCCCCAGCCACGGGCACCTCAGGCTCCTCACGGCGCCTCCTGACCTGACAGGTCACGGCTTTTCAGTGCTGAGTGACATTCCAGCGTCTGGACGGACCACCGTTACCCATTCACCCGCTGAAGGGCACCTTGGCCGCGTCTGGTTTTTGGCCACAATGAATAAAGGTGCCGTGAACATGCAAGTGCAGGCTTTCGTGTGGACGTGCGTTAGAAATCCCCTGGGCAGACAGCAAGGAGCAGGACCGCCGGGCCGGATGGCAGGATCGTCTGGCTTTACAAGGGCCCTGAAGGCCGTGCACACCTCCTGCTCTCCATCAGTAGAGAGCGGAGCCTGCTGGCCACACGCCCGCCAGCACCTGCGGGGTCAGCGTCTGGCTTCCGGCCGCTCTCACTGGCGTGCAGCGGTCTCTCAGTGTTGCGCGGGCTTCTCAACACTTTCTCGCGTTACTGTCCCCTCGCATTATTTTCCTCGCTGGCCCGACAGCCAGCACCAGCTATCAGATTCCCGTCAGCAAGCTGCAACTGTAACAGGATGACGCAAACCTGATTTCTTAAAATATATCTTGCAGCTTTTTCTTTCCACGATGAGAAGACTGGCATGTCAGGCCTCCTCCTCCAGGGCCATATGCTGTCCAGCTCTGAGAGCCACTGGTCCATCCTGAGACCGGACTGGAGCCACTTCCCTCGAAACGGTCCAAAGTACGACAGAGACGATTTCCAGGAACACAGGACTTCCACGTTCTGGTGGGTAGCTCAGAAATATTTTTAGGCTGGTTAAGATAATTTATACTAAAACTATCTTCAGATGCTTTCTCTGGTCTAAATTCGGCGCAATAATCCCTTTCTATGGTAACAGCAGCCGTGTATATCCTCCTTGAGCTGCAGACGTGGAAAGGGACAGGGAAGGGTGTTCTGCTGAGTTCGGACCAGCTCTGTGTGTACATCTCAGCGGGTCCCGTGTACTGGGCTTGGTGACGGCCTCTTCCTGCCCACCTGCGTCACACACGCCGACCCCTCCTGCTGGTGACACTAGATCGCAACAGAGCACATGGGGCAGTCTTCCCAGGAAAGGACTTCAGCTGAGAGCGAGTAAGGGATGACCCAGTGAGGAGGGCAGGTGTGAGCAGCCGGGAAGCACAGGAGGAGGGAAGGCCCTGTGGCCCGAGGGAGGGGGCCGGGTGAGGGTGGGCAGCACAGGTGAGGACGGGGGCAGGGAAGGCCAGGCCCCAGCGCAGGCCTCCAAGAGCACGGCGACATTCTGGAAACAGCAGCCCCTGCCATGATGAAGCGTGAGGGGCCATGCAGATGTCGCCGCCGCACTCGGGAGGGTACCCGGTCCCCCAGGCCCCGCGTCGGCCAGTGGACCACGCCCACCGCCGCTTGGCCCCTTCCGCAGGCTCCAGGCGGCTCCGTGCGCCCTCCGAGGAGGTGGGCGCTCATCTGCTGCCCGGGGAACGAGCAGCCTGCAGGGCCCAGGATACTCCGTGGTCCCGACAGGACACGCGGCCGCTGCCACCTCGGAGGGACTGTGGACTGTGTCCCCTCAATGGCTTGTGACTGGTCCACAGCGAGAAAGGCCCGGAGGCTGAGAAAATTCTACAGGATGAGATGTCTATCGAATAAAATAGTAACAAAAGGCGGCTCGTACACGGTGCATCTCATTTTTCTCATTATTATTAATTGACATTGAATTTTACAAAAGTTTTAGTCTGCTAAAGACTAGAAAGTAAAAAAACAACAACAACAACAAAAAAACAAACCCCCGAACCACGAGAAAAACCCAAACCCAAACCCCAGTGTCCTCGGCGCTGAGGCTGAGAAGCACAGCTGCAGGTGGCCTGTAGCAGTGTGTGGGGGGCAGAAGGCAGCGGGACAAGGCTGGGTGACAATCTGGGCCTCTGAGGTACTCAGAGGAAAAGAAACACAATCAGCTGGCCGTGTGGCCTGTGCCCGCCAGAGGCGGAACGTGGGAGAAGCTGCCCGTGGAGGGTGGGGGCAGCGGCGGGGCAGGGAGAAGGGGCCGTCCGGTCGGCCGGGCGGGGACACAGAGCCAGAGTGAAGGAAGGTGGCGTCCTGGGAGCAGGGAGGAGACGCGGGCGGGTGGGGGTCAGATCCACGAGACGGGAGGTGAACGAGCAGCGGCCGGCAGTGAGGAGGCAGCTCCGGGGTCTGCAAGTCGCCAAGCTCCCGGGGGCAGCGCCAGGGACGGCGAGACTCAGTGCTCGTTTCCAACCAAATACTCGGAGCCTTACAGAGCCAAGGCGGACCAAGCTGGAGACAGGCCGACTGCCCGCTGGGAAGGAAGGAGAGAGCTGTGGTCGGGGAGGGACTCGGACCGCAGACCTCGGAGGCGAGCGCCGGAGGGAAGGCAGGCAAGGCTTCTGTCCGGGGGTGGCGTGGGGAGGGGAGGCCATTCATTGAGGAGTAGGGGGAGGGGCGGGGTCTGAAAGAAGCAGGGACCCTTTAAAAAGGCACTGAGAGGAAGCAGGAGAGCCCACCGGCACACACACAGGGGATGGGACTTGGGTCTTGGGGACAACGGGTAACCCAGCGGAAAACCTGACTCCTTAGTCTGTAGCTTCCCGCAGGCTCAGGCTGGCGGTGAGCAATTAGGGAAACGGCTAGCGATGTTCCTCCGGCGCCAGTACTGAGAACTGGGCGGGAAACACTGCTCTAGCGGGCGGCCTAGCTCACCCGTCCTGCCCGCGTAAAAGACAGCCTCGCCTTCCAGGTAACTGTCAACTGCCACTGTGTCCTGTCTCCTCCTCGGGGTGAGGTCCTGGGGCAGTGGCCTTGTCTGGGGCACTGGTTTTAGCCTCTAACAGTATTTCTTTACTATGGCCCTTATCACGTATAGATGCTCAGAGACTTGTGAAACATGAAATAGTAAATTCATAGAACTATAAAAGGCAGTAAAAAAAAATACATTAGTAATGGAAGAGATGCAAATCACAATTTACTAGTGATTGACCTTCAACAGCTCCCACCGCACCCCCCAAAAAAAAGAAAGATAGAAAAAAGAGAAAAAAAAGCAAATGCCATTGCTTGCCTAAGAAATGAGAAAAAACAATTTTTTAAAAAGAACAAGTCAGGGCAGACAAGGAGACATGAAAGCAAGTACGTGCACGTGGTACCGGTAAACGCGCACTGCTATACTGTTTCTGAAAAATACGTATTAATAATCTGTATTAATATGTTTCAAAACTGTCCCTACTCTGACCCAGTCATTCTCCTCCTAGGACTGATCCTAAAGAAATAATCCAAGGAGGACTGGGTCCAGGACCTGCAGGAAAAAAATCCACGTGTAGGTGGATCCACGCAGTTCACACCCATGTTGTTCAAGGGTCAACTGTAATACGGAATTGTGTTTGTATAACACCAATACATATACATATATCTATCAATATGCACACAGAGACACACTGCACGTATACACACACACTAAACTAAATGTTAGTACATAATACCATCATGATATCGCTTATATGTGGAATCTAAAAAAAATGATACAAATGGACTTATATATAAAACAGAAACAGATTCACAGACATAGAAAACAAACATGGTTACCAAAGGGGAAGTGGAGGGAGGGATAAATGAGGAGTTTGGGATTAACATATACACACGACTGTATATGAAATAGGTAACCAACAAGGGCCTGCTGTAGAGCACAGGGAACTCTATTCAATATCTTGTAATAACTTACAATGGAAAAGAATCTGAAAAAGAATATATATATATATACACATATATATGCGTCTGTATATATATATAAAACTGAATTGCTGTGCTATACACCTGAAACTAACACAACAGAGTAAATCAAATATACCTCAGAAAAAAACATCAGTACATACTAACTAAGACGTTAACCGACAGTGGTTTACACAATCAATTTCTCCTCCATTTTTCCGAAGTACGAGCACGCTGTTTGTAAACTGAGGAAGAGAGGTCTGGGACCGAGCACAGGCTGCACACCCGCTGGAACAGCAGCCTCACAGACGCGGCCTTGACGTCCTGGTCTAGGAACGGACGGTGGCTTGTCCACCTCTGCCCCACGTGATGGGGCCCCGACTCGTACCTGAGGTGCAGGAACCACATTAATGCCTGTAGAGATAACACATCATTTTTTCTACCACGTGCAGATGTGTACCAAGTACTAAGTACGGCAGCTGAAGCAAGAGGGGAGAGGGTTTCTTCTGGGGTGGGTGTGCGGGGGGCTTTAGCTCTAGGACATAAGGAGCCCATTGACACCGTCCCAGAAAGAATGTGTCTGGGAGCAGAAATATATTAACGAGACTATCTGATCATGGATGTTTATGTACTTTTGAGACAAATAAGAAATAGTTATTACACAGCAAAGGCTCCTATGTTATTTTATAGCCCCTATATATATAGGTACCCACCACTAATAAAACATTTAAATGTGGAATAAAATTATTTGCAGTACTTGCAAATATGAAGTGCTCCATAAATGATTAAAAATAGTAAAATGTATCACATAAAAAGCCTTCGGCTCTTGCTAGGATTCTTATACTAAGATATGCTTTCTATATTTCAAACCAGATCACCATTAAAAATGAAGCCAAAACCTACCATCTTAATTATTCATTTTTTAAAATAAATGTAATAAGTCTTTTCAAAAGTGGCTTCTTTCCTAACTGAAAACAGAAAGCAGACCTGTTTGTGCTCCTGTTAGTTTCTTCCCACTGACGACTGGGTACAGGCACTCCCACTCCCCCTTCCTTCCCCCCATATACACAGGTTCCGCATCCAAGGAATCAACCAACCTCAGACTGAAAATTCAGAAGAAATTCCTGAAAGTTCAAAAAAGCAACACCTGGACTTGCCCTGCACCAGCAAAGAGTCACGTGGCACTTAGACGGTATCAGGTGTTGTTAGTGATCTAGAGATGGCGTCAGGGACACGTGGGATGTGGGTGGGTTACATGCCAACACTCTGCTCTTTTATACAGGAGATGTGAGCGCCACGGGTCTCGTGTCCGCGGGGGTCCTGGAACCAAACCCCACGACACCGAGGGACGAGTGCCAAGGGAGACTCACGCCGATACTTGCCCCTCTTGACGGCACGAGCCTTTCTCAGGCTGAGCCCTTTTCTGGTTAATATCACTGGTCGGTAAGTGACATGCAGTCATTTCTAAGCACGCTTACACTAACCCGGCGGCCAAACTTCTAGGAGTCAGAACGACCTACTTCCTCGGGACAATTAATAACAAACAGCACGTGGAGGGAGTCTGGGCGCCTCCTGCGCACCCGTCGGCAGCCGGACTGAGGGCTCATCCTGCTCCCCTCTGGTCACTGCAGCTCAGGACCAGAGGTGACCAGACAGTTCCTCTAATGTCTACGTTAAATCTGATTCTCTTCTGGTTTGAGAGTCAGACATGGTGGCAGAGGAACTGGAGAGGAGAAATGAATTTCTCTGTATCATAATTTAAAGAGAAAAAAAGAAAGAAAAAAGGGAAAGAACATAAAGAAGTTGCTAGAAAAGGTGACCGTTTACAATCTATGATTCGTCAAATAATATCCTTCCTGACAGAACATTTACGTGGCTAAACTACAAGTTTACTGTGTACTTCGAAGACACTTCCAGGCACAGGAATATCTGTGTTCACGCCAAGTGGGATCAACACAGACTGTCTTGTCCACCAGAGGCCTGGCAGCCATCAGGGGCTACTGACTGCTCCCGGGGGTTGCAGGAGCGCCGGGTGAAGGGGCTGCCGCAGGAGCATGGCCGAGGCCAGGAGCACCTCGCAGGGGCCGCGATGCAGCCAGGGGCCGCGATGCAGCCAGGGCTGGGCGACAGAAGCAAGCGCAGGCCAGAGGTGACGGCCGCAGGAGAGCTGTGGCTGTGGGACTGCCGTCAGGAAGGAGCTCGCCGCGCCCTCCAGCCCCTGGTGCCCCCTCTCCAACGGGGAAGCAGGAGAGCAGGGGCAGGGCAGGAAGGGCCGGAGGACAGATGCGGAGAATGACCAGGGCTGGCACCGGGTGAACCTGGCCGAGGCGGATTTGCGGCCAAAACTAGTTCGAGGTTTCCAGGGCCCTCCCGGTTTCAGGGTTGAGGCTGAGGGATTATCAGCTCGTTTTCAAGCATGAATACGAGCCGGGCATTACAGGCAGCCTTTGCACTTCGTTTTTCTTGCTCAGCACTGTTCTGGAAATTTATCCATACTGATGAACGTGGCTCTTGTGCACGTATTTCAACCGCTCTGGATATTAAGGTTTTTAACAAAGTTTTTGGCCGATACAAATCATATAGCACGTTCCTGAACACATCTTCATGAGCATGTACAGAGTCTCCCTAAAGTGTGTGATTAAAAGCGGCACAAGCCACGTATCTTACCAGCTGCTGCTAAACTGCTCTGCGAGGCAGCCCTTCCGGTTCAGGTGCCCCCGCACGCGCTCCCCTGCTGACATCTGGTGCCACCAAAACGACGGGGCTGACACGCAGGACACTCTTGTTTCACTGAGATTCCTGCGGTCCCAGTGAGGCTGAGCATTGTCTCCATGCTTATTGGCTGTCTGGTTTCTATGAACTGCATCTTCGTGTCTTTCGCCTATTTTTCTATCGGGCTGTATCTGTTTCTTATAAATCAGACGAAGGTCTTGATGTATATTTCAAATATCTTCTCTCATTTTTTTAACGCTGTTTATGGTGTTTTTGCTAAACACAGTTTTAAATTTCAAAGTAGTCAGGTTATCGATATTTCCTGGAAGGTTTAGTTTTTCGTGTCTTGTTAAGAAGTGCTTCTCTGGCCTGAGTCACTAAGAGTCTCTTCTAGTTTTGGAAATTACTTCACTTGGAATTCCCTTCTGGGTCTTCTCGGAAGCAGCGGTCTTTTTATTTTCCCACTTGAACACCCAGTTAATGCCGTGCCCTCCATGCATCAGTCCATTCCCTTCTCTCCCCAACAGCCTGCCACGCGGCTCTTCCCACACACGTCCCCCGCGCCAGTCCTGCACGGCCCCTCGGTGTGGGGACCACCCCTGGCCTCCATCCTGCTGCTGTGGCCGGCACGCAGCGCCTGCTTCACTTTCACTCTTTCCAGCTCTCGTCCTTGTGTGAGTTTCCAGTGAGGACACGGGGTGGACGCCGCCTCTATCCCACACGTCAAGCGTGCGCACGTGTGCATACGTGTATGTGCGTGTATGCACAGACATGTGCGCTGGATGCAGGGAGGCGGGGGTTACTGCTCCAGCATCGAAAGAGTGTGCACTGCCTTCCGCTTTCGGATGCTCTTTCGCTCTCCGGACTTGCCTGAGAGGTGAGGTAGAGCCGGCAGGGCCAGGGTCCCTCTCTGTTCCCAGAAAAAGGCCGGAGGAGACAGGGCTGGCCTCTGCCCCCTCCTCCCCATCTCCCTGCACAGCTCTGGGTGGCCTGATGGGCGAGCCAGGTAGCAGGTGTGCAGGAGGGGATGAAGGGGAGCCGAGGACAGGCCGGGGCGACCACACAGCATTGGCTCTAATGCCCGGCACCCCCTTCCTTCAGGACAGCGGGACCTCAGCTCCGCAACCCGTGCGAGCCGGGGCCTGTGATTATAGGCCGCCTGCTGCTTGACGATAATTACGGATTTCTCCAGAGTGTCTTGTGCTATTTCTATCTCATTGTTTTCCACCTCTAGTTCCCAATTCTTGGTGGTCCTCCTCTATTTTCAACAGTAGATGTCAGAAATGTTTTGGTAAAGAAATTGTTTTTAAAATTAGAATTTAAATATACCATGTTAATCTTTAAGTGCTGTGGAGAAAATCTTAAAAATCTCATAATTATTGTATATGACATGTACAACTCTGATAATGAAGGTATTTAGATATGGGAAAAAGATCTAAGCTTAAATAAATATGACTTTTTAAAAACTAGGAAGTAAGGTATAGACTCTATTTGAGAAACTGAACATAGGCATTCCACAACTTCCAAAAGATGAGAAAAATAGTCCAATAAAAATCACTCAAGTAACTCACAGTATGTACATAACTCTTCCCCACCTACGACTCAAATGAAATCATTAACCGCCACATATGACACCACTGAAGTGATTAAAATGTCTTTCTCCAGAGGCTGTGACATTCATTTCCCTGTATGTTACAGTCTTAGAATACTCTGACATTACTTAGGAAAATACATTGAGAAACTCTTTCTTAGTCTTAAAGACGAGAGCAATTATTTTAGGACATAATTAAAATGCCAGGGCAAGGTTAACAGTCTTTTTATGAATACATTTCCCACCTTAAACAGGTCTCCTTGTTAGGACTGTTAATAAAATGTCTACTGGCCTCAAGTATTTTCAATGTATGAAAAACAATCAAACCACCGCACACATTTATTAACAGCAGGAATAATCAGAGGAGGTAAAAAGATGGCCTGAGAATTAATGACACTGCCTGTGTGTGGCTCTGCGTGTCCTCTCTAAGCTTATCATTGCAAGTCACACTTTGGGTACAGCCGACTGCTCACGACACTGGCCAAGGAAAGCCAGGAATGACAGCGGCCCACTCCACAAGGGAGACGTGTTCATTCCACCAGATTCACGTGGCCTGGACACAGCTACCTTCTAAGACCTGTAACTTCATTAACAAACGATAATGCATACAGACACTTAAAGGTCTGCTGTTCTCTCTCCCTTTTAAAAATAGAATATCTCCACATCTTTCCTTCCCAAAGCTTCTCATTCATAGGAATAAGTCTAGAATCACTTCAGTGAAAGAAACTCAATGAAACATTTGATGTACAATGTACAACGTACAATCAAATGTACATTTGATGTACTAAAAACTAAACTTTAATTGGTTTCAACGTGAAAATATCAGCAAACCGCCTAAGCAAGTGTTTCTTTCTTCTTCTTTTCTTTTTGTCAGGTCTCTCTCTCTCTCTCTTTTCTTTAAGCAAGTGTTTCTTGCTGACCTTTTTGAGGACACAAGCTTTTGTAAGGTCATAAAAGATGCCGTGGGGCAGACAGTTTCCAGCGGCTCACAGGCCACCGGAAGCATCTGCCCCGCCCAGCTTAAAATGCCTGCAGTCAGAGTTTCCTATTTCAGAACAGCGTCTCTGTCTGGTGTTTGCACTTACTCCTGTTGATGAATAAAGAAAGGCTTTTGTGTGCATTTCTGGGGAATCCACTCATTTAATAATAAACCTTCTATGCCAAGGGGAGAAAACAGAGTGTTTTAAGAAAATCAACATAAAATTATTTCACTCTAGTTATTTTTGATGAAGCATATTCAGTCAAAGTATATACTGCTTCCAGTAACTTGATCATTTGAAATAATGCTTTTTAAAACCTGGACTTAAAAAATAAAAAGTACGTTAACATGATGCTCTTTGCTGCACAGGACTGGTTATCTCATCCAACAAAATTCTATTTATGTGGAAGGGCTTAGGATAAAATACTCAAAGTCATTAACTGGAGGGAAAATATTATGAAGGGAAGCAGGACTTATCAAAAAAAAACCAACAACAACACAGAAGATCAAATACATTCTTACTTACAATGAGCTGTTTCAATCCAACAAAAGACTGTTCTACCGAGTTGGCGTTTAAGACCTGTCTCTTTGCTGCAGCTTTTTCACCCAGGAAGCGAAGCATTAAGTCTTTAACTGCATCTCCCTTGAAAGAATATAAGAAAAACATGTCAGGACAATAAAATGTTAATTAAACTCAGCTAACCAGAACCCATAGCTAACCAAATTTTCTTTTTTCTCCATTGGTGTATGGAGGTCAAAATGTGGTTATGGTACAGTCAAACTTCAATAAAGCAGATGCTAAGGTATCACGATCTTTACTAAAATGTGCAGTTTAGAATGGCTCTTTCTCTTGGAGAGGAAGCAGTGAATCACCAGCGCCTGTACCAGGCTTATGTAAGGGGCACAGCAAGCCAGGCAGGGGGCCAGAGGCACGGGGCGTGGGGGGCGCGAGCGACACCGCCGCTGGGAGAAGCGGCGTGCACGGTGGGGCCCAGGCTGGGGCCAGCAGGCCGGAGCGCCCTCTGCCTGCATCCTGCCAAGCTGCCGGCCGGCCTGGGCCCCGAGCCCCTAGGGCCTGGCTAGAATAGTTAGTGGTGGCCCCGGGCTGCGTCTCTCGGGGTCCCTCCCTCTGCTGGGCCCCCCAGCTCGGGGAGCGGGCTGCTCTGGAAAGGCCCCCACTAGCCTCCACGCAGGGGTTCTCTCAGCCCAAGCCTCGGGTTAGACCCGCCTGCACCTGGGCTCAGTGACCGCACGGGAGGACAGATGGGCGAGGCCAGGGGAAGAGGGGTCGTCCAGGGCCAAGCGACCCAGGAGAAACCTGGGAGGAGCGAGGGTGGAGGCCCAGGTGCTCAGAGACCAAGCTGCACGTCTTACACGGGGCAGAGATATAGAAGCTGCAGCTCTGTGATTTTTTTGCTTTCAGAGGGTAAGGTGAAATGCTTCAGATGCCAGAACCACAGAAGTGGCTAACTGATCTAGGAGGGATAATTAAAGGGCGGAATAAAAAGAACTCAGCCATATGGCTCCATAAAGCTTTGCACAAATGTAACTCCTATCAGACAAGGAGCTTTATCTGAGCCAGAGGAACTGCGAACCAGGAAAGGGCAAAATCACATCTTCATGCCGCCCGAGGGGAGACCCATCTAACTTCTCCATCCTTGCAACCTTCTCAGGTAGTAAGACCACACTGCGAAAATCTCCTGCCCTTTAAAATTCTGTGAGTTAACACCTGAGTTAGCAGGGAAGTTCCCGAGACACGAGCGTATGCAGAACTGACAAACATCTCACCCCTGAAAGCCCAAAGACGCGACAAAACGCCTAACATGCACCGGCTCTTGTCGTGTCACTCAGCTGAAGGCACTTCTGACACGGGGGGCACAGCGCCTTTGCCGCAGACCCTCCATGCTGACTGGAGCGAGGGGAGCAAGCTTCCTCCCCAGGATGTCTTGTGAGCTACGCGGGGCGGGATCCACCTAGAACCCCAGGGACCCCTTCCAATCAGCAAACCTTCAGGGGAGGGCACCCAGGCCAGGGGCGTGAACAAGTCAGGTGCTGGAGCTCAGCTTGCAGAGCGCCTCCCCACCTGCAGTGTGGGAACGGCTTCAGCAGTGCCTTCTACGTTTTAATGGATGGAGTGAAAGCAAAACCCGGAGCAGCTGACCCCCAGAGTACGGGCTTCGGGCTTTACCGCCAGGAAGCCTGACGACACACGCGGTCACAGGCAGCGGTGCTGAAAGGACAGGGGCCAAGCCTCGCCCGGCGCTCTGCCTGGGCACTGACGAGAAACATGGCTGCTCCTCCCGGGAGGGCTCCGTCCTCTCAGTCCAGGGGGAGTGAAACCCCCCCAAAAGACGACATCCCGGGCTTCCCTGGTGGTGCAGTGGTTGAGAATCTGCCTGCCAATGCAGGGGACACGGGTTCGAGCCCTGGTCTGGGAAGATCCCACATGCCGTGGAGCAACTGGGCCCGTGAGCCATAACTACTGAGCCTGCGCGTCTGGAGCCTGTGTTCCACAACAAGAGAGGCCGCGACAGTGAGAGGCCCGCGCACCGCGATGAAGAGTGGCCCCCGCTCACCGCAACTAGAGAAAGCCCGCGCGCGGAAACGAAGACCCAACACAGCCAAAAAAAAAAAAAAAGACGACATCCCAACAAACAAAAACAAAACGAACTCCAAGCTCGAGGTCGTGGAGACATCGGGACGCGCAGACGTCGCTGGTGGACTGGACAATGGTGCAGCCGTTTTGGAAGACAGCTTGGACATTCCTCAAAATGTTCGCCACAGGTTTACTACGTAACCCAGCGGCCAGCGACCCCGCACCGCGCAGACCGCGTTGTGCGAGGTCAGCCGCGTCTGACAGCAGAGAGGAGCGACGCACTGACACGCGCTACGGTCCGGACGACTCTTGAACAGGCTTCCGTGAAAGAAGCCAGTCACGACGGACCCCAAGTTGTGTGATCCGTGTGTATGAAGTGTCCGGAAGAGGAGAATCCAGAGAGATGGAAAGCAGGTCAGTGGTCGCCTGGAGCTGGGCTGGGGTGCAGGGATGGGAACTGAAAGCAGAAAGGCCTGCGGCTTCCTTCCGGGCGATGAAAACGTTCCACAAGTCGACTGTGGTGATGGCTGCACAACCCTGTCAAAAATGCTAAAAACCGCTGAGCTGTAAATCAGGGGCGCGAATTATATGGTATGTGAATTGCATCTCAATTAAGCGGTAAAAGCAAAAACAAATCTAAACCCCTTTCGCAGGGGGCCCTAAACAAATCGGTATTTAAGGGAAGCCGTTCACTGATACGTCGGCCTTAGGACGGTTACAAATCGGCTCGCACCGCCCACTCCAGACCTTCCCTATGTCACACGCACGTTCAGCGTAGGTCAGCATCCTTCACATCAGGAACCTAAGGAAGGGGAGCCAGGCCCACCCGTGAACGCGGCGAACAAACGCGGCGGCAGCAGCTTCTGCTTCTGTCCATCGCGGAGTGACCCAGCCTGGGCTTATCGTCCTAACGTGAACAACCAGAACACGGAAAACACAGACACAACAAGTGTCTTCCGACACAGAGAAGGATGTGATCTGAGACAAGGGAGAAGAGGAGCTGAGTTCTTTCTTGAACCTAAAGGCAGCTGTGGACCACAGTGGTGCGGGGGGCACACCAAGCCTGGGGACCTCGCCGAGCGCGGACTGGCTGGGAGCTGGAGGGCAGCCGGCAGGACCTGGCAGTCAGAGCACCAGGCAGGACGGAAGCGTACGAAGAGCAGGGCTGGAAATCCGCGTGGGCCCTCGAGGGTGCCGCTGAGTGGGAAACGGTGCGTGCTAAGGGTGGATGCTCTGAGGACGGGGAGCAGGGACAGGGCAGCTGTGAGCTCACGTGGGGCTGAGAGACGTCCAGTCCAGGCCAACCACTGCAGAGCGCCCCCGGACACACAGGCACTCGGTACAGGCGTCAGAAAGGCCACCCAAGTATACAAGCTACTCTAAACTCACCCCAAGAAGCTAAAAAATGAACCTGAAAAGGATCAAATAAATCTGCTGGCCAGAACAAAATACACGTCTTTTTGAAGGGAGATGACAAAATACAGACACTCAACATTAGGAAATCCACAATATCCACCCTCTGATAAAAAAATCACTGGACGTGTGAAAACGCAGGCACACGTGACTCACGACCAAAAGAAAAAGTAAATACAAATAGACTCTGAAATTACAGAACTGATGGAATTTTCAGAATAGAACGGTGCAAGAGCTATTATAAATGTGCTCAAAGATCTGAAGTAAAACTTGAACAGAATGAGGAGAGAAAAATATATAGAAAGGAACTGAATGGAAATTATAGAGACGAAAAATTTACTGACTAGCATCAGCTGCAAAGTACAAAGTGCAGAAGGCAAGGTGAACAAACTGAGGGACAGAATGACAGGATCCCAAGCTCAAGTACAAAGAGAAAAATGACTGAAAACAAAAACAGGAACAGATCTGTAATGACCTCATTAGTAATATCAAGTAATACGTGAAACTGGAGTTCCCAGCAGCAGAGGAGAGAGCGTGAAAAACAGAAGAGCTAACTGAAGAAGTAATGACCAAAAATGTTCCAAAATTGATGAAAATAATAAAGCCACAAATCCAACAGGGTGAACGAAACCTAAGCAAGATAAACATAAAAGAAAACCACGGGAAGGCACATCAGAATCAAACTGTTGAAAACCAGCGATAAAATCTTAAAACCAACCAGAGGAAAACAGATACAGTAGGTACCGAAGAGCAAAGATAAAAATTACTACAGACTTCACATCAGCAGTGCTACCAACCGGAAGACCACGAAAGGACACCTTCAAAGTGCTGAAAGGAATAAAGCTGAATCGATCTCCAAGTCTACATGTTGCGAACACACTGCATTTCCGGCAAAAAGGGCTTTGACAGTGAAGATGAAATTTCTTCAGACTTAGAGGGGAGAGAATTCGCAGCTGGCAGACCTGCGGGAACAGGGACGTCTTCGGCCGTCTGCAGGTGTCCAACACAGGGACTTCGCATGGCCCGGGAAAGCGGTTTTCACAAACTGTGGGCTTCCCTGATGGGATTCCCGTCAAATCCAAATTGCAGGAAGGGCGAGGGGAAGGAAGGAATCAGGGAACAGAATCAGACAGGGTGGTGGAAAGGCCCAGCCAGTCTCAAGTCTGGACGTTGGGTTTCCAGACCCACCAGCAAGGCCACAGCATTCTGAGTCCCCACCCTACTCTCTTGCCTTCACTATCTTACTACCTTTACCACCGACACTGTGCTGCTTCTATTTACTTATCTCTTCTGTCTCTCCCCCTCTCCCTCCTTTACTCCCTCTCTCTCCCTCCTTACTGGACAAGCTTCATACAAATATTCTCCAACTTCCATTCTTCACTGGTTCTGAAAATTTCTGAACGATCACTTCCCCACAGACTTTCCATTTATCTCTTTAAGAACACAGGCCATCTAAGACTCTAATTAGTTAAAAATGCTTGGGGCTTCCCTGGGGGCGCAGTGGTTGAGAGTCCGCCTGCCGATGCAGGAGACGCGGGTTCGTGCCCTGGTCCGGGAGGATCCCACGTGCCGCGGAGCGGCTGGGCCCGTGAGCCATGGCCGCTGGGCCTGTGCGTCCGGAGCTTGTGCTCCGCAACGGGAGAGGCCACAACAGTGAGAGGCCCGCGTACCGCAAAAAAAAAAAAAAAAAAAAATGCTGACAGTCCTCTTCTGATGCTATGTGGTTGGATGAAGTGTTATCGCTCACCTTCACGGCCTCTAACATAACTCAGACTCTGCTATACAAGTCACTTCGTAAGGAAACAATTTAACAATTCCCCCCCCCCCCCGCCAAATTTTACCCCATAGGAAGGAATTTTTAATTAGGCACCAATAGGTGAGCAATTTGGAAAAATTTCGAGGTGTTTTAGAAAGCTGACTTGGAACAATGCTGCAAGTTACAGTGGCACCGGGAGACACTTGTGAACAGGTAACTCCAACAAATGCTTGGTTGACCGCTTACAAGCTTGGTGCGCGCAGTGAGTTAACAGATGTGTTCTACCCCGATCTTAAGTCCTCTGGCAAATAAACACAGCATTTCCAAGGTAAACCACACAGTTTTTCTTTTCTATCCTGGGAACGAAAAGTTCTCTGAACGATAATATACAACGGAAGAGACACGGGTGAAGAAACAACCAGCACATTTGTTCTATGGGAAAGTCAGAAACATTCTAGGAACTATTCTTAATTCGTACTTCAGTTTGCCATGAGGTTTCCAAAACAATCACTGTGAATTGCAAGAGGTACGGAAGACATTGCCTTAGGATTTAAAGGAAGCAGAAAGGAAACACGCTGTCTCCTGGCTGGCCGCTAGTGTGGGTCCTGCCCATGCAGTGGGCTCCCCGACCCTAGCTGATTCACGCAATGCCCTGCTTATTTCACAATTAGCCACCTGGAAGCTTCAAAGCTGCAGAGGAGCTATCACAGAACCCGTGCTTTCCACTAGCAGAGAGGGCCTCCATGCCTGATTCAGTCTGGGTTAAACTAGTAAGGAACATCAGCACTTCGTGTTCCCCAGCTCGAGAATGACCGACACGCTTTACTGCAGGAGACCACCCAGCCACCCCGGGGCATTCAGCACCCCCAGCCCTGTCCATGAAAGCTCATTAGGCAGCCACACGGAAATACCTCTACATGGCTCTAAATGCACCCTGTTGGGAACCACTGTGTTAAGTCATCAAATCCTGAACATCAAATATCCCTGAAATCAGAGTCCGCAACTGTGACTCACTGAAAAGACCCTGTGGAGGTAAATTCATGTTCAGTACATTCTACTCATGAGGGTGGAGAAGGGGGCTGAGGACAGTGCCCGGGGGGCAGGAAGCCCACAAGGAAAGATGTGCTTAGCGAGCAAATACGCCGTAGAGACGGACATGCAAAATATCTGGACCCTGCAGGCTTTCACTTCAGTTACTGAGAAAAACAGCCAACTGGCCTCACTTCTCCAGCAGCCACTCTGCTTCGTACGGGACTCGGCCTCACGGGGCCCAGGGCTGCACTGCCTGCACTGGGCTTTCTGACCCTGCCGAGTGTGCGGGAAGGGGGCACTCCTTCCCCCGGGAGGGCCTGCCGAGGACCGCAGGGTCCCCCTTCAGTTCCCGGAGGAGAGGCCCACACAGGACCTCGTGGGGCACAGACACTGCTGAGCCCACCTGCAACCGGGCAGGGCAAACTACCCCTGACGTGCAACTGAGCTAACCTCACGTGGACGTACACGCGCACCTACAAAAACATTATCACGAAAGGCAGGCTACATGCCATCTTATAAAATACGAACCTCATTAAGTATTCTGCTATAACATCGTTGTTATTTTTTCTTTTTTTCACGATAAAAATATTTATTTCCATATAATATCATTTTTACTACCTACGTAAATATTCCACTGAAAAAACAAGATGTGTCAAATGTATTCACCCAGCCATGATCAGCCTGAAAGTCGTGATGATGGACTTGCAGGTGGTCTCCGTCTCTTTGCGATTATAAACCTCACGCTGACGTGCAGCCCCAAAGCCGGGTGTCTGCACATCGGTGAGATTATTTCCTCACAAATAATCCCGAAGGGTGGGACTTCTGGGTCAAAGGGTACGCACATCTGGACGTGCATTTTACAACTTTACTTAAGAAGGTTTGTACCAAATTATCAGTCCCACCAGGGCTGCTTAAGGAGGCTATTTTCTCACATTCTAACAAAGATGGAATAATTATAAATAACTTAAGACAACAGAAAATGAAAATAACTTTATCACCTTTGATTACTGGTAAGACTGAACTTTTTAATATTGCTATTTACTGTATGTAATATTTATATATTTTTACGATTTATTATTTTGAGGGGCCATTCGTACTTTTTTTTTTAACCGAATCTATAAGAACTCTTTCTACATCAAGCACATTATATGTACTGCAGATATAATTTTCCATATGTAAAAAAAGGAACGGGGACTTATCATTTACTAGAGCTCAAATGTCATAAATAAACTGATCACGCAAAGTTCAGAACTACTTCAGAGAACTGTGATGCAAATACCTTGTTGGTACTTATTTCTAAGACTAAACCACATTATATCAGAGAAATCAGCAGGGTTCCAAATTACCTAGTGACATCATAAAGATTCTCGCAATCAGAATCTTTGGAACTGCTGAAAAAGAAGGGTTTTTCAATCCTCAAAAGGTTTTTTACACATGTACACACACGACACAGAAGCAGACGAAAAGGAGTGAGCCGCGGACACAGAACCACCAGCCGCACCGAGGAGGCGCGCCCACCAGCCCACGGGCGCCCCAGAGCCCCCCGCTACTCTCACCTGGAGGTTGTCGAACTTGAGGCCCGGCATGGTGAGGTCCTCCTTGCCCACGAACACCGTGCTGTACTGCTGGGTGGTGACCGACATCAGCGCGCTCCTGGTCGCCTCCCCGGGAATCCAGGCGTCGTTTCTCCGGTCCATCTCGCTCATGCTCAGGGCGGTGGCAAAGGGGTCCTCGCTCCCGGCAAACACAGCCTGGATCTGCGAAAACGGTTTTGGAGACTGAGGAATTTCCAGAGAAGCTGTGGAAACACCTGACTCTGATCTTTCCGTCCCTGGGGAGTACGAAGGGGCGGCAGAGCCCAGGGAGTTTTCTCCCACCGGGGTGGCGGCGAGTGAAGACAAGCTTTCCGGAATCGAAGGGCTGGCGTTGGGATTACTGACGGAGATGAAGGTGGAGGTCGTGAAGGAATCAAAGAAGTCTGAGGCCAAGGAGTTAGTGCTGGTTGTGTCGCCGAAAAATTTGCTCAGGCTGGGGCTCGGCTGGACCACCTGAGGAGGGGTCCTGGCGGCCGCTTCGCTCGCGCCGCTGAAACTGGGCGACTTCACCATCTGGGACTCGAAGCCGTCGCGCAGGACCTGGGGCTGCGAGCCGGCGGGCGGCGGCCGGCTGAAGATGGTGCACACGGGCACCGGCTCGTCTTGGGGGGACAGTGCCGGCCCCGCCGCGGGCGCCCTCACGTGCCCTGGGCCCAAGTCCTCTGCAGCCTCGTGCTCAAAGGCGGGCAGGTCTTTCACCTCCTCTTGCTCTGGGCCCTCCTTCAACGATGCTCCGCTGTCGGGGGTCATGTCCGAGACGCCTTTAGGTGTGTCCTCTCCCTCACTTTCACCGTCCTCACTCAGAGCGTCCAGCGCTTCTTCACCGACGCCGCCTTCCCGTCTGCGATCTGCGCCGCCTTCTGCGGTCTCCACGACATCCTGCAAACAACCCAGGTCCCCCGCGCCGTCCTCGCTGTTGTTCGGGGAATCAGAGATGAGGACGCTCTCCATCATGGGCTCATCGAGCTTGTCCACTAAGTGATTCGAGTCTTCTGACCCCAGCTCGTCTCCACCGAGATCAATAGTTTCCTCGCGATAGAGGAGCTGCCCCTGGTCCTCCTGGGGCCCTCGCGGAGCCTCGCTCTGGGCCGGCCCCTCGGGCGCCTGCTGCTCGGCACCTTGCGCCCGCTCCATGGTCACCTGAAACAAAGACAAGCACGCACCAGCCTCATCAGCTTATGTCTCAGTTACTACTGCGATGATCCTGTCTTACTGAAATTGTTTTTTAATTTATAAAAATGGTGAATTCGTGTCCTTGTAGTGGTGGATACGCATCACTACATACACTTGTTCAAATGCACAGAATGTACCGCACGGAGATGAGACCTGAAGTGGACTGTGGACTTTGGGTGATCATGATGTGCCGACGCAGGCCCATCAGTTGTAACCAGCGCACCGCCTGGCGGGGATGTGGATGACGCGGGAGGCTCTGCCCGTGTCGGGGAACCAGGGAGATGAGAAGTCTTTGCACCTTCCTCTCAGTTTTGCAGGGAATCCAAAACTGCTTTACAAAAATAAAAGTCTGCTAAAAATGGTTATCAGTTTATCCGCTATATATTCAAATGGTTTAAAATTCAATAGCCACCATTTCTCCAGCCATTTATTTATTTATTTTTGTGGTAGAAGACACATCATATAAAATCTACCACCGAAATCACTGCTAAATGTACGGTTCAGTGGCACTGAGTACATCCAGTTTGCTGTGCGACCATCACCACCACCCATCTCCAGAACTCTTCTCATCCTGCAAAACTGACATAAATAACACAGCAAACACGAACTCCCCATCTCCCACTCCCCCCGCCCCTGGCAACCACCATCCTCTTCTCTGTCTCTATGAATCTGGCTACGCTAGGGAGGGTATTTGTGGAATGACGTGGTATTTGTCCTTTTGTGTTTGGCTTATTTCACCGAGCACAATGCCCTCAAGGTTCACCCATGTTATTGCATATGTCGGAATTTCCTTATTTAAAAAAAAAGATTTATTATTATTATTATCTTTTATTTATTTTTGGCTGCGTTGGGTCTTAGTTGCGGCATGCAGGCTCTTCACTGAGACGCCCGGGCTTCTCTAGCTGTGGGGCGTGGGTTTTCTCTCTCTAGTCGTGGCGCGCAGGCTCCAGGGCGCGTGGGCTCTGTAGTTGTGGCACGTGGGCTCTAGTTGAGGTGCGTGAGCTCAGTAGTTGTGGTGCGCAGGCTCAGTTGTCCCGTGGCACATG
This sequence comes from Kogia breviceps, assembly GCF_026419965.1. Classification (NCBI taxonomy): domain Eukaryota; kingdom Metazoa; phylum Chordata; class Mammalia; order Artiodactyla; family Physeteridae; genus Kogia; species Kogia breviceps. The sequence goes on from NC_081320.1 coordinate 101,489,112, forward strand.
GGATCTTAGTTCCCTGACCAGGGACCAAACCTACGTCCCCTGCATTGTAAGGTGGATTCTTTACCACTGGACCACCAGGGAAGTCCCAGAATTTCCTTATTTTTAAGGCCAAGTGATATCCCATTGTATGTACATACCATGTTTATCCATTTATCTGTTGATGAACACTTAGATTACGTCCACCATTTGACTCCTATGAATACTGCCGCTGTGAACGTGGGTGTACAAATATCTCTTCGAGACCCTGCTTTCCACTCTTTTGGATAAAAACCCAGAAGTGGGATTCCTGGATCATTCATGTGGCAGTTCTATTTTTAATCTTGTGAAGAACTACCCAAACTATCTTCCATTAGTTACACCATTTTACATCCCCACCAAGAGTGTACAACGGTTCCAATTTCTCCACATCCTCACCAGCACTAGCTAATTTTCTGTCTTTTTGACAGCAGCTATCCTAACGGGTGTGAGGTCTCAGCCTTTTAAACCCTACTCATTCTTTAAGACGCAGCTGAAGTTCCGCCTCTGCCCTCAAGCCTTCCCAAGACACTTCAGCCTATAGTAACACCATATACAAAAATAAACTCAAAATAGATTAAAGACCTAAATGTAAGACTGGATACTATAAAACTCCTAGAGAAAAACATAGGCAGAACACTATTTGACATAAATCGCAGCAATATTTTTTTGGATCTGTCTTGTAAGACAAAGGAAAAAAAAAAGCAAACATAAATAACTAAACTTAAAAGTTTTTGCACAGCAAAGGAAACCTTGACAAAAGGAAAAGACAACCAACTGAATGGGAGAAAATATTTGCAAATGATATGACCGCTAAGGGATTAACATCCAACATATATAAAGAGTTCATACAACTCAATGTCAAAAAATCAAACAACCCAATTGAAAAATGGGCAGAAGAACCAAATAGACATTTTTCCAAAGAGGAAATGCAGGTGGCCAACAGGCACATGAAAAGATGCTCAACATCGCTAATCATCAGAGGAATGTAAATCGGAACCACAGTGAGATACCACCTTACACCTGTCAGAATGGCTATCATCAAAAAGATCACAAAAAATGTTGGCAAGGGTGTGGAGAAAAGGGAACCCTCCTGCACTGTTGGTGGGAATGTAAGTTGGTGCAGCCACTGTGGAGAACAGTTTGGAGGTTTCACAAAAAATTAAAAATAGAACTACCATAGGACCCAGCAATTCCACTCCTGGGTATGCATCCAAAAAACCAAAAAACACTAATTCAAAAGGATACATGTACCCCAATGTTCACAGCAGCATTATTTACAATTGCCAAGATATGGAAGCAGCCTAAATGTCCTTCAACAGATGAATCGATAAAGAAGATGTAGTATGTACGTATGTGTGTATATACATACACACACGCGCGTACACACAATGGAATACTACTCAGCCATAAAAAAGAACAAACATTTTCTATTTGAAACAACATGGATGGACTTGGAGGGCATTATGCCAAGTGAAATAAGACAGAGAATGGCAAATACTGTATGATGTCACTTATTTGTTGAATCTAAAAAATACAACAGGGCTTCCCTGGTGGCGCAGTGGTTGAGAATCTGCCTGCTAATGCAGGGGACATGGGTTCGAGCCCTGGTCTGGGAAGATCCCACATGCCGCGGAGCAACTAGGCCCGTGAGCCACAACTACTGAGCCTGCGCGTCTGGAGCCTGTGCTCCGCAACAAGAGAGGCCGCGATGGTGAGAGGCCCGCGCACCGCCATGAAGACTGGCCCCTGCTTGCCGCAACTGGAGAAACCCCTCGCGCAGAAACGAAGACCCAACACAGCCAAAAATAAATAAATAAATAAATTAATTAAAAATACCTATTGATCTATAATAAAAAATATCTATTAAAAATAAAAAATACAACAAACAAGTGAATATAACAAAAAAAGAAGCAGACTCAAACTAGTGGTTACCAGCAGGGAGCGGGAGAGAGGCGATACAGAGGTGGGGGGGCGAGAGGTACAAACCACTGTGGCTATGAGACAGGCGACAAGAATGTGTTGCACAACACGAGGAATACAGCCAATATTTTGTAATAACTGTAAGTGGGCTGTAACCTTTAAAAATTGTATACAAAAGAGAAAAGACAAAGAAAAAAAACTATACGCAGCTGGTCTTTAGATAAGATTACTTTTTCCTCTGTCAACACTTTCATCACAGTATTCCAAACTAGCTCTCTTTCCCTTTTATAGCCTGGACCACCCTGAGATCCAGAAGCAAGATTACTTTAAAGTCGGCTCAAAGTTAAACATTTTGGAGAAGTTTCTTGACCAGCATAGTCAGTTACGAATTCCTCATTTACCACATATTCACTTAATAATTATTAGCTATAAATAAGTCAAAAATACAATGCAAAGGAATGAAAGCCCCTTTATTTGTAATGTTTCACATCTCCAGTGGGAGGCTGCCTCAGGCACATCAGAGTGGATGCCCCCCGACGCGTAAGGCTTTTCCCTGGTCCCCCCCAGGCAGGACACGAAGACCACGCATGAAGACCACGGAACGGCAATGACTTTGTTTAACCTTTGCCAACAGCCAGACGAGACAGGCATCAGCTGCCCTAAAACACAGATGAGGACACTGAGAACCCGAGAAGTGATGGGACTCATCTGACCGGGAATGGGAGCAGGCCCCCCGACTAAGCCCCTGAGGACTGAAGTACCCCTGCGCCCAGCACAGTGCCTGGGACCTGGGAGATGCCAGGAACTACTGTGGTTAACTGGGCGCTTCTCGGAATAAAAACAGTGCAGATGACCATGCCAGGTGCCCCGTCACTACATTAGCGGACACTTGTGAAAAACCGTATGATAAAAGAAAAGGTCCGATACAATTACAGGAGAAAGTGAAGAATATCAAAACTGGCAAAATCACATAGATACTTTCTTTATGTGCAGGGAAAAGTGGAGAAAAGTCTACTCTTAAAGTAAGCAGAAATCACTGCCAGGTTAATTTGTGTGTATTTCAAGATACAGAGAAAGACAGACTAAAATGGGGGGACCTGGGAAAGACTGCACACAGATGACCTTGAACTACTTCTCATAAGGCAATGCAATAAGAGAAGACTCATCACTACCAAGACCCATTCATTATGTGGACTGGATCATTACAGCAAGAAACAACTGCTTAAGCAATGATTAAAGAAACCCAGATTAAAACTATGATTTTAAAAACTTTGACCTGTGAAACAGGCAAAGAGTTTTAGAAGTGACAGTTCTGGGGAATTTTAGGGAAACACTGTTATGGATAAGGGGAATGCCACCTTTCTGAAGAACGGCTTTGGCAGGAATAAAACTCCGACAAGCAATTCTGCGCTTACCAACTCACCCAAACTTCTTGTTTTCAAAGAAATCATCTTCTGAAAGGAGGAAAGCTAAGAGGAACGCTCTTGCAAGTCAAGGCTTAAGTCTGTAACTTTGTTTTGATTCTCTCCAGTCACCCTGTTTCTAATCCAACCTAATTTAGAAAATCAATGTCACCTGTTTCCTAGTGACACTGTTTACACAGAGGTTACCCAGCCCAGAGTAAAAATTCAATTGTTTACCTTAATTTCGGAATGGAAACTACACATTTACTAGAAACACCGGCAAAGGACTGGGCTGAGGCGCCCTGCAAGTCAGGGATCATTGCTCGCCGAGCACCACTGTGTCTCAGACACCAGCTACATTAAGGCTACGTTACTGGCTCTCAGGGAGATGACAGAGAGGAAACTAAGTAACTGTGAGACACACGCCTTACCGGCCCCAGGAAAGAGGGCTGTCTATGGAACGGGACAGCGGTAAAGCCCCGTCTTGGCTTTCTGACTCCTTCCACCAGAATCCCTTATCAGGTTCTTGCTCCTTTCCCTGACTCTTCTGAAGGCCCCTTTTCTATAAACAACTTTTATTAAACTGGAGTGGATACAATGTTTATAACACCTACTTCCCCTCCTTTTCTGGGCTAATATTCTGAGATTTGTCACACCCTTGTTTTTCCTTAATTTTCCACGTTTGTTGCCTCAGACATGTTAGATTTCTCGGTTGTTGCCTTAGTTTCCCCTCCCCACTTTTAACCTGAGAACCGACCCTGTAAGTGGCATTAAGCTGTGATTCATCTTTGCTGACGATGCTCTATTGTGTGACGTTCCACACCCTGATATCTATTCTTCTGTTGATGGATATTTGAGGTGTTAGGTTTGTGAATCTACAGACAGTGCTGGTATGAATATTCTTGTACATGTCTCCTGCTGTACGTGTGAAAACTCCTTCATGACATTATTAAAAGTTAAGCGTGTGCGGTGGGTCATTCATAGAGAATACACCTCTTTATCAGATAACGCCAAATTGCTTTACTAAGTGGTTGTACCAATTTACACACTTAGTAGCAGTGTGTAAGTAGTCTTCTTGTTCAACACATTCACCTACACCTGATATTTTCAGACTTCATAATATCAAGATGATATTAAAAATTCCTACAAATCAACAGGATTACAGATGATCCAACAGAAAAATATTTTGAACAAAGATTTGAACAAGGTGAAAGGGATACACATTTCACAAGCATGTGTCCTGTGACAACAGCCACACAACTTGATTTTTCTAGAATGATTCTACTTTATACATACCCATGGTTGCAGTAAAATTAAGCACCTCTTTTCACTCTCAAGAGTCCTGGCTGAGACAAAAATGGTCCCACTACTTATGTATCACGGAGGAACTCCTGCACATGGGCACCATAAGCTATGACCGTGAATGTCACAAACAGAAAATACAAACCAAATACCGCCCCCTTTTCAAAGCCCCCAAAATAAAAAATCTGGAAACCACCACTGCCCATAGGCACCATAATAAATAAACAGCAGTATATTAAAAAATGGAATACTAAACAGCAGTGAAAACGAATGAGCCATCCTATAGTGAATGCAACAATGTTTGAATCCCACAAATCTAATTCTGCACCCAGAACCGGTAGAAAAATAAACAGTATGATTTTTCTATATGAAGTTCAAAACATGAAAATTAAACAATATACTATTTTAGGAACACAAACACAAAAATAAGCTGATAATAATGCCCAATTCGGTTGGGGAGGAGCTTGGAAGTGACAGCAAGGGGAGGTTTGATGGGGGAGGGACACATGAGAGTCTGAGCTGATGGCAGCACTAGAGGCAGAAGACGCCGTCGGGTCTGCACTTGAACTTTGTGTTTTCCATGTATGTTACATGCAGTCTTTACATTTCATAATCTAAAAATGGAAAAGCATATGAATCTGTTCTTGATTTGCATGTGATATAAATCTTTGCTTCTCTTACTACTGATTTAATAAATTTTATGAAATCATAGACATGGTTTTAAGCCTATGTCAGCACCAAAATGCTAGCAAAGAAATTGGACTTTCTCTTTGTCCAGTTGAGTTCTTTGCCCAATGACCTTAATTAATGCCTTAAAATATTTTTAAAGTACTAACTTTAAGTGATGTAAATTCACTAAGAACAATGAAAACTACTGCTGTTCAGGCTCCCTTTCTGGACATTAGACTCTGCAATTACAAATCTTTTACCAGGTTGCAATAACGTAAACCGTATTTCCATGAAAGAACTATGCCACGAGGTAGGAATCTAATTAGCACATATTTATAAAAGCCCCACGTAAAGAACACCCACCACAGATCAAGCATTTTACATGAGTTATCATATTTAATCCTTAGGATCAACTCACAAAGTATTAGCTCCATCATACAGCAGAGAAAGTCAAGTGATTTGCCCAAAGCCACAGTACCAATACTTGCCGCTGACAGGATTCCAACACAGTTTTTCTGCCTCTGCTCTCCTTGTAAGGCTCCTAGAGAGGTCGTGACTGAGAGCCGCAGGCTGAGGCACAAAGAGCTGCGAGTAACTGCTTGAGTCTTAGCTTCACTACTAAATAAGGTGACCTCTGAAAATGATTTAATCCCTTAGCCTCGGCTTCCTCATCTGTAAACTGGGATAATGAACATTAAGTAGCAACGGATGCACAGGAACTTTTTAAACTGTGATGAGCTGCACATAAACATAGTAATTATAAGTTTAATGACGAAGCAGAGTGGTAACACAGTCTTGGAACGGTGAAGATCCTGTTGGAAATCACAGGATGTGCGGGCTGGTAAGTATTATCCTATTTGCGGTCCTCAATCCCCTTCTCCCAGCCCATCACACAGGGGCCCTAACTAGCTGTATGCCATCCAGCAAAACCTTCTGAATTGACGAAAAGAAACAAGAAGTATTTAAATACAGTGTTTCCCAGTAGCTATAAAGAGATATGGCAGGTCCAAGGAAATGTTTCATTGGGGTCAAACTCTTTTGTGGATGAGGGTGAGGAAAACAGGTATATTTTAGAGCACATCTTTGAGCCGTATGCTCTTTTACAATAAAAGTGTTTTCAGATCTTCCCAGTATATGCACTCTTATCAGTCAGCTCTGTCCTGGAAGGAATCAGCCAACATTTACAAGACTTACATGCTTTTACACAAACCACCGCATTTTGTCCTCACAATACTGAATCTGGTCTGGAGAGTCACTGTGAACGTCCACCTGCCGAAGAGTAAACCAGGACTAAGAAGTCACTGAGGGCCACAGCTGGGACCTGGGCCGCAGACCCCTCCTCAGCTTTCGGTGCCAAGCGTTGGGGGCTGCTCCGGGGGTGTGCAGCCAACGGCCGCCCCCGGAAGGGAAGGCCCGCGCTGCGGACCCGGCAGGACCAGCCTGGGCTTGGCGGGAGGAGGAACAGAGACGAGACCCCGGGGAGGAGACACCCTTGGAGAGGAGAGATCCGGTGAGAAGAACCCCCGGGAGGAGACCCTCGGGGAGAACACCCCAGGGAGGAGACCCGGAGAGAAGACCCCCGGTCGACAGTGTCTGCGGGCCGGCGGGGCTGCGGTTAGGGACAGCACGACCCCCTCCCTACAGCCCGGGCCCTGTCCTCACCTGCCACCGGCCCCCTGGGGTTGGAGCAAGAGTCACCTACAACCGTAACCCAGTGTGCAAGGAGAAGGCAGAGGAAGCCGGGAAAGTGGGACTGGAATCGGCGCCTCCTGCGGCTTCCGCGCCTGCGCGCGCCTGCTCCCGCGCATGCCCAGTGCAGGCGCCGAGCGCCCGGGACGTTTCCGGTTCATGCTGCGGCGGGCTGGGCGTGGGCCCCAAGGTGGAAATCCGGGGCGGGGAATGCGCGGGGGGAGTCCAGCCCTTCCCTGGGACTGGGGAGCGAAGTCGTTGTGACCCTCAGAGGCGACAGACAAACCTGTGGCAGAGGGGCAGCTGGAAGGGAGATGGTTAAGCTCTTTTTTCTCCTGGCCAAGGCACCCTAGAAACATTTATTTTCAGGGATTTGTCTTTGTGCCTATCTGTATTTTCAGCTTTTCCTGCCATGCATCTGTACTACTGTGTAACCACATTAACGGTAAAAATGGTAATAATAATAATAATAATACGAATAATAGCTGGGTGGATTTAATCCAGCAGTATGAAGATCCTGCATTCCTTAGTGCCACAACTTAATCTTAGGCAAACGGTGCGGTGAATAGGATGCCCACGTCTGTGCTTCTGCTTCTTTGCTTTCTGGTGTAACCACCCAGATCTCTTCGTTCATCCAAGGAGTCCTATCCAGCTTAAGTGCCAGGCACAGCGCTAGGCGCTGGGTCACAACTAAGCCAAACCAGACCCAGCCAATTGTTTATTCTTATTTTTTAATGATTTAAAATATTTTATTTTTGACAAATAAAAATCGTATATATTTAAGGTGTACAATGTGATGTTTTGCTATATCTATACATTGTGAGATGATGACCACAATGGAACTAATGAACTTATTCATCACCTCACTTATTTCCCATTTTCTGTGTTTGTGGTGAAAACATTTGAAATCTCTCCACAAAATTCAATTATAGTATATTTTTAAAAATTGGAGTATAATTGCTTTACAATGTTGTTAGTTTCTGCTGTACAACGGAGTCAGCTGTATGTATACATATATCCCCTCCCTCTTGGACGTCCCACCATCCCACACATCTAGGTGATCACAGAGCACTGGGCTGAGCTTCCTGTGCCTTATAGCATGTTCCCACTAGCTATCAAGTATAGGATACATTACTATCTCTCCAGAACTTATTCATCTTATAATTGAAAGTTTGTACTTTTTGATCAATATCTCCCCTTTCCCCCACCCCTCAGCCTCTGGTAACCGCCATTCTACTCTCTGTTACAATGATTTCAACTTTCTCTTTTAGATTCCACATGTATGTGGAATCATACTGTATTTGTCTTTCTTTATCTGGCTTATTTCACTTAGCACAATGTCCTCTAGGTTCATTCACGTTGTCGCAAACGACAGGACCTCCTTCATTTTAAGGTTGAATAATATTTCATTAAATATATGAAAATCATGTTAAAAAATATTGACCAGCTTAAACTGATTATTCTCCTTAAATTGATTAATCAAACCTTGAGTTATTTTACAGACAGCACTGCACGTGTCTCCAGGATGACCCCTAAAGAATCTTCAGTCTACAGAACTCAAATAGAAATGTTGCTGGAGCCCTTTATGAGGCAAGAAATCTTTCAATAAGGAAAATCTGGCTTCCAGCAGCACCGATAGTTTATATGGACTGATTTGAGGCTAACCAATCAGCTTCCAAGTTTGAAACTTCCCTAACCCCTTAAATTTCACCCTGAACCTTGCACTGGGGAGACAGATTTGAGACTTGTCTCCTGTTTCCTTACTGGGCAACCTCACAATAAAGTTCATTCTTTTCTCAAAAGCTGGTACCATAGTATTGTCTTCTATGGGCATAGGGCAGTGAGCCCTTGCTGAGTGTGTGCATACACACACACACACACACACACACACACATTTAGGTTATTTCCATGTCTAAGCTATTGCAAATAATCCTGCCGTGAACATGGAGTGCAGATATCTCTTCAAGATAGGGATTTCATTTTCTTCGGTTCTCAAAAGTGGGATTGTGAGATCATATGGTAGCTCTATTTTTAATTTTTTGAGGAATCTCCATACTGTTTACCATAGTTGATGTATCCATTTACATTCTCACCAGCAGTGTACAAAGGTTCCCTTTTCTCCAATCCTGCCAACACTTATCTTTTAACTTTTTGGTGACAACCATTCTAACAGGTGTGAGGTGATAGCTCATTGTGGTTCATTTGCATTTCCCTGATGATCAGTGGTATCAAACATCTTTTCATATACCTGTTCCAGACCTCGTTATTTGAAACAAAAGATTAAGGGAAGAGAGAAAAGTTAAATGGTCACACAGAGGGAGGAGAGGCGCATGGTCCTGGAAACCTATGGGACCCAGGTTAGTGAAGGAGGTTCAGCTATGGGGATTTGGGGACTCCATGCAATGTCATTCCTGTCTGCCAAAGGCATTGCCTAATGTCAAGGCTGCCAGGCACTTTGGGAGTACTGCCTGAGCGGGGCAACCTCTCCAGCATGACAGTCCTTGGAGATCCAGGGACCCCAGGATCTTCCCACCAGGCTCCCTACAGAAGCAGAAGCTGCCAAACAATGCCAGTGGTTCGATGCCAGGCATCACCCCAGCCCTGGCAGTGCGATCCCTTGGCCACTCCACGCACACTGCCTGGCGCCTGCAGATATGAACTAGGCCGGTCCCTGACTTAAAGATCCTGGTCCCGGCCTACCTGAGTCTGACAGGCCAGGCACATACCCTAACCCCCCAACTTAACCCCTCTGTGCCCTCAACGGTCACTGAAATTTGCAGCGGCCCATCTGTAAAATGTAAGAATGATGCCTTAGCCGTAAGGCTGGAGCGAAGAACTTAACGACAGTGCCTACAAAGCATGCGTCCCGGCGCGCAGCCGTCCAACGACAGCGTCACAGCCCCAGGGGAGCCATTCCCTCTGAGGCGATGGAGCAGGGAGGGGCCCGAGCTGCAGACCACCGGGCGGCCGTAACTGCAAGCCGGGCCGGGCCGGGCCGGGCCCGCTCAGCTCCGCCTCCGCCTCCGCCTCCCCGCGGGAGTCCCCAGGCCGGCCCTCCCCTCGCGTTCCCACTCTCCGGGGCCTGGGAGCTGAGAGCCCGGATGGGAGCTGAGAGCCCGGATGGGAGCTGAGAGCCCGGATGGGAGCCAAGTGAGCATGCGCACAAGCCCGGCGCTGCCGCCATTGGCCGCCGGCGAGGAGCGCATTGATGACTCATCAGGAAAACACAGGAAGTGAGCGCTACGGGAGCCGGGATGGGCCATAAAGAGTTCCGGTTCGGCGCCGCCGGGCCTGGCGGGAATAAATGGACGCTGAGGTGGGGCGCGCCTGCTCCGGAGACCGGCCTTAGGCGAGTGAGCCGCCGCAGCATGGAGGACGACGCGCCGGTGATCTACGGCCTGGAGTTCCAGGTGGGTGACAGGAGGGCCCCGCGACGCTGGTGCAGTCGAGGTCACTGGGGATTCGGGGGCCAGAGGCCGTGGTTATCCAGGACGGGCCAGGGGCCTGCGTGACACACGGGGGGCGCAACGGTTCTGCCCGCGACCCCCGGGCTTGGGAGCCCCCGCCGCCTCCCCTCAGCCCTGGGCGTTCCTTGTGGCCTGACTCTCACCACTCACGTCGGTGTATTTGCTTGTGTACCTTTTCTCCAGCATTGGCGTTCCTGGAAGCAGGCACTGTCTGTTTTTTTTTGGGGGGGGGGGGGCGGGGGGCGTTTAATTTTGACACAAGGTTAAGTCTACACTAAGAGTTGCGAAGGTACACGGAAAGTTCCTGTGTCCCCTTCACCCAGCTTCCCCTAATGCTGACGTCTGCTGGAATTTCACCTGTCTTTCCCCTGCTTCCTGTTTCCTTCTCGTCCTGTACTCTCCAGTGCCTCTTCACCATGACCGTGGCAGAGTTGGTGCTCAGCGAAGGGCTGAGATGAATGGACCCCCTAGTGTAGCAGTGGATCTCCTAGGGGATGCACGTGGCAGTCTAGAAGGACAGGGAGAGAGCCTGTGTGGACAGAGTGAAGGAGTGGGGGGAGCGGGGTAAGGGATGAGCTAGAAGGGCAGGTAGGTTGCATTGAGCTGGGCCTGTTTCAGCTCTGTATTGGTTTGTTTATTCAAATGGCTTTTGAGGACCTGTTATGCTTGAGGCGCTGAGGGACAGTTACAGAGAAATAAAAACACAGTTCATTGCTGTATAAAAGTACCTGATACTTAATTGTGTGCAGCAAATGTGTGTTAAAACCATACATGATTTCTGCTTTCAAGAAACGTACAGTGAGGGCTTCCCTGGTGGCGCAGTGGTTGAGAGTCCGCCTGCCGATGCAGGGGACACAGGTTCGTGCCCCGGTCCGGGAAGATCCCACGTGCCGCGGAGCGGCTGGGCCCGTGAGCCGTGGCCGCTGAGCCTGCGCGTCCGGAGCCTGTGCTCCGCAACGGGAGAGGCCACAACAGTGAGAGGCCCGCGTACAACAACAACAACAACAAAAAAAAAAAAAAAAAAAAAAAAAGAAGAAAAAAAAGAAACGTACAGTGAGAGAAGCAGCAGTGTTAGTTACTAAAAGCCTGGACACCACTGAAACTCCTGAGGTTTAAATCCTGGCTCCAGCACTTACGGTGTGACCTTGGGCCTCAGTTTCCTTGTCAGTAAAATGGGAAAATGAGCATATCCCCCTTGTGGCTGTTATGAAATTAAATGAGCTAATACATTTAATTCAAGCACTGAGAACACTGCCTGGCATATAATAAGCATTCAGTAACTGTTCTGATTATTATGAGACAAAATTCTTACAGATAAATTCCACACAAGGCAGCATCTTAGTGTCCTAGTGTCCTATGAGTCATGAACTGTTACAGGGCTTGACAGCTGGCTCTATCACACAGACTGGTGCCTTAACGACCAGTTATTGAGAACTTAACTGTGTGTCAGGCACTCTGCTTAACACCGTACATATATTTTGTTTAATTCTCACAGCAATCGTATTGGTAGATGCTATTTTTCCTATGGTCTATGGCTGCTTAGCTAGGGATTCTAGCCTAGGTAGGCTTTAAACCCAAACTGACTTCAAACCTCCTTAACCACAAAGTTAAACTGCTTTCTCCTTAACAAGGTACACATGTGGGTACATCCAGGTGGTGCATCCAGAGGGTGCACGGGGGGAGAGAGAAGGTTCTCTGACCTTGTGCTAACTAAAGTGTGCATCTTCTTCCAATGCTACTTACTAACTTTTTGATCTCCTTAAGTAATCTCCTAAGTAACCCGGAGGTTTTGATCTTCACTGTTGGATCTTTGAGGTAACTGAAATGTTGTTTCCTGGGATTTTGACAAATCAAGGAGTAGATCCTTGCCTTGGGCATCAAGCATTTTCTCTGAATCTCTTTATCTTTTTTTTTTTTTTTAGTTTATTTTTTATGTTAAAAGAAGTAGTTGATTTTTGCACTTGTTTACTTTACACAGCTCTGTGGGCCGTGGCTTTCTTGACTTTGAAGAACCATTACTACAGTAAACATAAAAGAACCGAAAGTTATAATGGAGGTTTGGTTGGCAGTGATGTTTAAATCACTGTGGAGAACAGTTTACGTTAGAAGATGGGGATCTGATTATTGACCATTGACTGAAGGTGATGAGGCTTGGAGAGTAAAATGAGGCACCACTGTGCAAATAAGGGGCAGAAGACCGGCATAGAGGGGCCGTTAAAATGAGAAAATCCCAAGCACATCCGTGTTTCTGCAACGTTTTGACTTGTGTTCATATTAGCTCTTTTTCTTTTTGTGTAAACAAGTAATGCTTACGAGTTGTTCAAGCAGTCAGTGGCTGAAAATCTGATTAAAATCAGCCAGCCCTAAGCACTCCTTTTCCATCTTATCTGAGTTCTTGAGAACAGCCACTTTCAACATTTTAAAAAGTGTTTCTTCTAGTCTTTACCTTCTTGCTTTTATCTCGCGATATAACCTGGCGACTGGATGGCATGGCACGTGAGGATTTTTGGCTTTTTCTATGCTCTCCTGTCTTCCTTCAGACTCCCAATATAGTTAATTACAATCTTTTGCCAAATCTATACTCAGGTTTCTCATTTTTCTAATTACATTGTTGACTGCTGATTCAAGTAGGGTTCTATGACTTGTTTAGCCAGCTTTTCGGGATTTTTGTGCAGAAAACATTTGCATTTTGAGTTCAGTACCTTTTACCTTATTTTTGTGTGCGTGTCCTGGATTGCCTGGTTAGTGCTGTCCTTTCTAGCTGTGCACCCGGTGCTGGTTTCTCCTCCTGGAGTTTCCACTTCCTTGTCCTCCATCCCTTTGAGCCAAGTGCCTAAGTTCTTGTGTTTCTATTACCATAACCGAGATGGTCTAGGGTGTGCTGTTCCTATCACACTTGCTCTGCAAGATGATGACTGGAAATCTGTTTACACTAGTAAGACAAGTAATATATCAAATCTTGGGTGAGTTCTAGGATCCTTTTTCTCAAAGGGTGGAAGATTATTTTATAGGACGTACAATAACTGTGATCAAATAGCCATTGGATCTGCTGCTTCCAACCCAGTGCACGAAAACACTGCATTTTAAGTGACAGATTTAAGCACAAAGCCATCTTACAGTTTCATTCTATAGATTTGTTGTATCTTCAGACATTGTGTACATTATTCGTTGGGGTTTCGTCTTTGCGTCCTTCCAGCATTGGGTCTGGTTTTCATTTCCTCCAGCTGTGTCGACTCAGGTTCAGTTGTGTGGGGTTGTCTTGCCTTCCCTCTCTAGTCTTTTCTGGTTTTCTCCCTCGCTTTTGAAGAGGTGATTGCTCCATTGAGTTTTGTAGGTGAGCGTCCGTGTGTATAATCACAGGTTCTGGCTCTTCTGTGGCAGCATCCGCCTAATGCTTGCATCTTCTGACGCCTTTTCCCGTTGTCTCCTCCCCTCCCCCTCCCCCTCCCCCATCCCTCCTCGTGCCTTTGCAGGGCTCCCGTGCTGCCCCCTAGATCATGTCTAGGGCTGAGCCCTCACGTGCAGCAGCTCGCTGTAGGCTCTGTAGGTGGAGGTGGGCCAGGCCCACGCCCAGGCCGACAGGAGTTCTTGCAGCTCAGGGCTTTGTTGAGTAGACCCTTTAGCTGGCATTTGCCCCGAGGCCAAGGAGTCTGGCTGAGTCCGGCCTCCCACTCCGCCCCACGGAGCCCCAGTCCGTCCCCAGCCCTGCTCTTGTTCTTGCCCCAGCGTGTGCAGGGCACCTGTTTCTGCCATCGCCGCCGGGCGGTTCCTGGTGTTGTCCCCGCCTGTGTCTGGGCTGCGGCTGCCAGCGTCCTCTGCAGCGTCTTCTGTCAGCTGGGGCCTTCGCAGCCTCGGAGGCTTTGTTCTCAGACGCGTTTGGATTACAGATGTTTTTCCGCATTTCACTGAAGACAGAGTTTGTGTTTGAGCTCTTCATCCTCCTTCCTGCTTTTGTATGACTTCCCAGAGCCTGAGAAGAGAGGAGAGAAGCCTTCACCACTGTTTGAAAAGTGAGCTCCAGACTTGGCTGGGCGAGGTGTCTGGGGCGGGCGGTGGGTGGGCACAGGGGCGCCAGCGGGCTCAGATCACCTGAGATCCACTCAAGGGCTGAGGTGACTTGGAACTCCAGGCTGAGCAGGTTCATCTCACTCTCGTTCGCCCTCGGGCCGGGCCTGTGACCGGGCTGGGGAGGATCCCCACCCAAAGCCTCGGTGCTCTGCTGCCCCCGCCCCCGCAGGACCCTGCACTCCTTTCGCCCAGCTCTGGGAGCCTGTGACGCCTCTTCCAAATTGATGAGGGCCTCCAGGTGAAAGTGGGTAGGAGGTCAGCCCTCCTGTAACTTCTCTCCTTTCCTGGAGCTTGCATTTCATGACTGTGGCAGCTTTCTGAAGCCTTGAAACAAACTCAGGCTTTTTGGTTTAGTTTTTCCAGCTGGCTCTGCAGGAGACTTGGCTTAAACCACCTGTTCTGCCATCACTGGGAGCCATTTTCTGCTCTGTTATTGAAGAATAATTTGTTCAACCAATCAGTTACTGTTGAAAATAAATAATGGTTTTGTTAAAAAACACACTTTATATCTTTATTGCTTAATTTTTGTGCCCACTTACAATTGTTTCCGGATATACTTTGGAAGTGGAATTGTGTCAGAAAGTGTACAAGAGTTGAGGGCTCTTTGTGCATGGTTCTAAATTGCCTTGCAGGCGCTCTGTACCAGTTGCTTCTCCATCAGCAGTAGAAGAGGCAACTGCCTTTCTAATCTGTCTGTCAGATCCACCTTCACCACACACCTTCATGTGTGTACATTTTCCTTCCCTCCTGCAGGCACGTGCTCTCACACCTCAAACGGCAGAGACAGATGCCATTCGGTTTCTGGTTGGGACGCAGTCTCTAAAATATGATAATCAGGTAAGTATTTTTGACAAATGTATACATGTTAATTACTAAGCCTGTTCTTAGTTTTATAACCATTTCATTCTTGATCTTTCAAGCAACATTTGAGAAAATTAATGCCACACAAACAAAATAAAACTTTCATTGGGATTTCCATAGCCAACTGTATGTGATGATTGAATTAAATAATTTAAACTTATTCTGTGTAGCATTACTGCCGTAGTTTCATGTTTTGGTTTTGTGGGTATATAGGATTCACCGCGTAAGTGGTTGAGAAGCAACCCAGGGTACGAGGTCAGCATCACCCCTTTGACCCCAGCCGGTGGCCGACTGCTCTGATGGCTCACAGCACTCTCTCTAGCTGAGCCTGGACGAGGCCATAATCCCATCGCAACGCAGAGTTCCAGGCTGTCGCTGCCAGTTGGTCCAGGAAGCTATACAGGGTGTGACCCACGTGCTGTCCTGGCCACTCTAGTGGAAAGGCTGTTGGATACTCACAAGATTGAGGTTCAGTCCACGGCTTGACACACAAGCGTGACCTTGAGCGGGTGGATTATCCTTGCTGGACTTCATCTTCCTCATCCTCAAACAGAGGTGGGGCTGTGTCCGCAGGTGCCGTGGCCGCTGTGGAGTTGTGCCTTCGATCTTGGGGAAACACACGTCAGGCGGTGTCATGTGGTGCGGCCCCCATCCAGTTACTCTTGTCACTGGAGGGGAGTGGTGTTAAAATCGCCGTCCAGGAGTGTTCGGTGCCACGTGGGGTGTGGTGAAATCCTCCCTCTCCCATGCTGATGAGGGACTCCATGTTGCCATAGCCATTATGGCAGCTAAGTTGATGGTATACGTCTAGAGCTTCATAAATAAATGTTCATATTATTTAACATGAAATTCTTACACTCAAGACATCGAAAAAGCTTTACATACGAGGGATCATAGCGTATTGGTGCATAGAATGGTGGAAACACGAGAAGCGATCACAGCGTGCAGGTGGTAGGTTGGATCCTATGGCGTTCCCATCTACGATGGCAGGTCCCCACGATTGACCTGGCCGAGCCTGGCCACTGTCGGCGCAGTGCTCCCTCACCGCACGCGCGAAAAACTGCGTCTCCGCGGAAGCATTACAACCTAAAAATTCTTAGCTGACTCTGTGAAATGTTCAGATTGTATATACTGTGTGATCACTATTGCGTAAAAAAAAATAGATTGTTTTGCAATATATACAAATATCGAATCATTCCATTGTACACCTGAAACTAATGTAATGTTATGTCAATTATACAGCCATAAAAAAGTACATAAAGTACAAAATTGAAACTCAGCGTAGAATAAAGACTAGAAAAAGGTCAAAAGGGCTCGAAATTTGAGCCATGGTTATCTTCAGGTAATGTGAATGTGATGTAAATTGTTTCTTTATTATTTCCAGTTTTCTGAACATGTGTGTATGTGTATGTGTTACTTTCCTCGTGGAAAATGTCAGGTGGGAATGATTTATTTATTAAGATAGTTAGCAGTGGCTGTCTCACAGGGCAAGAGGAAACCCCACAACGGCACCGTGCAGCCTGGGGGTGCTGGTTGGCGGGGAGAGGGGAAGGCCAACCAGGTGACAGCACAGGCAGCTGGTGACAGGAGGCACAGCTACTTCCTCTGGGGACGGATGGGCGGAGTTTGTGATGGGGGAGGTGTTAGAGGCCTGGGGACAGAGCCAGGTGGGCCACTGCCTTTTTCTCATCTACTTGTGTTTCAATTCCACCCAGCTCCGGGCCTGTACCATTGACCTTCTTGGTAGAACATCAGTTTTTATGTTTATTTTTTTTGGCTGCTCTGCGCGGCTTTCAGGATGTTAGTTCCCCAACCAGGTTTTGAACCCAGGTCCTCAGTGGTGAATGCTCAGAGTCCTAACTACTGGACCACCAGGGGGTTCCTGAACATCAGTTTTTAAACTTAAGAAAAGAAAGAAATTGTTATTATTATTTAATGAGGGATGCTTATAAATTTTTTTTAGAAAATATTAAAAGCTGACTTCTGTCAGCACATGAATTAAGAACAAAATGAGGTAGTGTAAGGCATTAGTAAGTTACATTGTACCTGGTTTTATCAGGCAAAATTGTGTACCATTTGGTTACGATACTAAGAAAGGATCAGCCCCAAATGACATAAAGTGCTTTAATCTTCCTGAAATCCTTTTTGAAGCAAGAGAATCTCGGAGGTGGGCCCAAGCATCTGCATTGCTAACCAGTGTCAGTGAGCTCTTATATGTGGCCCTGTCATAGTGGATTGTAATGATCTAAGCCGGGGGGACATCAGCCTCCTGACAAATGTAGCTTATGGCTCCATATTCCTGTTTATCAAATATACTCTCTGCGGGAACAGTCCTGGCTTTTAGAATAAGGGCCGTCGGTCTGTGGGCCTAGTGCAAGAAACATTTTCATATTAGATGAGAGACTTTGGTTCTTCTTAAAAATCAGTCTTAGAAATCCAACTTTCCAATGGTAAGGTCCAGAAAAGTTCGGTAGTTAACGGTAACAAGTGCGTGACTCTTGGTAACCTGTGCCGCATCCTCCAGTGTGTAAGGCTCCTTGAGTGCTACGTGCAGAACCACTGCGTCCTCTGCCGGCTCTTTCCTTTCAGAGTCCTCATTAAGCTGCTGATTCAGGCTTGTAGCCTCTGGCTTCAGTTATTTTTTTCTGGCCACAGTTGAATTAAAGGGTGGAGGCTGAGGTTTAAAACTTTCTCTTTACACTCTTCACCTGTGGTGGTCTTTTGGCTGTGAATCCAGACGATAGGAATGAAAGAGTGTTTCTAACCTGCTGGTGTTTCTTTTCTGTTTCTGGGAAAGGTACGTGGCCTTGTTGGGACACTCACTCACTCACTCACTCACTCACTCAGCATTGCTTATGTGGTGTGGTGACAGGACTCTGATTCCTCTCACTGTGTTACGTGTGAGACTCACAGAAGGAACAGATACATTTGTTCCCCGAGTGCAGCTTCCAATGATGCAGTGATATAGATGTGCAGATAATTGCACTGACACGGGGGAGAGAGGTGCAGGCAGAGTGGCACGTGGCCGGAAGGACACCTATTTCTTCCTGGTGGCATCAGAGCCAGCGTCACAGGGAAGGGGGCGTCTGAGCTGGGGCTCTCAGGCTGCGATGAGTTGTGTCACTTGCTGGTGGGCCTGTGTTTTCATAGTACTTTGGCTCATTCCCGGGGAGGGAGCCCAGGGAGAAGGGAGAGGCGAGAGGGAGCAGGAGGGCCGGGCCGCATGCGTGGACGCCTGTGCCACGGGAATCAGCCCTCGCGCTCGGCGTGCATGTTTCATCTCGAACTCGCACGCCTGTTCTGCTCATGTCACACGTGTTCCTCTCACACGTGACAGCGCTTCCCCTCACATATAGTATGTTTCCTCCCACGCACGACGTGTGTGCTTCTCTCATACGTAAGACACAGGTCTTCTTGCGTGCGACGTGCATGGTTCCCTACATGTGTGCCACATGCTTCCTCCCACGTGTGACACGGGTTTCCAGAGGCACCTGCCCCCGGGAGAGGATTCCCTGTGGGAGGGGGAGCGCAGCTTCCCCATTTCCTTCTGTCTCCAGAGGAAGTCCGCTTGTCCCTCTGGTTTCCAGCAGTGTTACTGTTATCACACGATTACCACCTGCCTGTTAAAATGAGGAGGGCCTTCTCGCTGACTGCCCCCGTCTCCTCTCCCCTGTCTCGGGCTTGCTTCCCTGCGGTGAGGGTGCACGGGGCCTTCCCCTCCGTGTCCTTTCCCGTCAGCGGTGTCGTGCGCGTCCCCGTCTAGCAGTGCTGTGTGCTGCGTGTCTGTCATTCCCCTCCTTGGGATGAGCTCCCAGCCGCCTCCAGCCATGAGCTGGTGAGAGAGAAAGATAATGATGGCGGTCCCGGCCTGTGAGCCACGGGGGACTGAGGGCCACACAGGGAGTGCAGGCGGGTGGTGTCCACTGCGCCCTCAGTGGACAGGGCGGCTGCTATTGGCCCCATTTCCAAACGGAGGGGTCGGCTCTAAGCAGCCACGCGGTTTCTCCCGGGGGCCCGGCTGAAATGCGGCAGGATGGCCACCTGCTCCCTCTCCCCGCGTCCTCCTCGCTTGCACGTGCGGTGAACTGTAAAGCTCGGCCGGGCGAGGGCGCGTCCTGGCCACAGCTGTGCCGCCCCCACGGCTGATGCCCCTGTGGGAGGAGGTGCCGCCCCTGCCCAGAAGCACCTGCAGGGCCAGCTGTGACAATGGCCGCGGCATCACGTGACCTCAGCCCAGCTCTGAAGCCCCGCCCCCCGGAGCTCCGCCCTGCCTGGGGAAGGAGGGGTGGCTGGTAGGGTTTCTGCCCACCCCCTCCCCCCAGCTTTGCCTCCGGCCATCAGCTCCTCCCTGGCAACTGCTAATTCCCTAGAAAGCGCCCCTCACCTGAATCAGTGCTACTTAATTCAGCTCGGCTGTTTTTGTGAAAATTTGAGGAGCTGTCACAGTTGCTGGCCTTTCTTTGTCTGATGAGCTGCTCTATTTTCTGTGCCTTTAATTTTGCCCTGCCTCTGTTTGGAGCAGGACAGGCACTTCTGGAGTCTTTCTCTCCCCTGAGCTCTCCTTTGTGAGAAGGTGGGCTCTCCTGGGAGGCTGTGCCCCTCTGGTCCAGCGGGAAGCTCAGGCAGAGCCCAGGGGCAGGGCTTTCGCATTGCAGGGGTTGGTTTGCTTCCGCACCGTGCTCTCCCTGCAGAATCTCTCTGCGTGTTGCTTCTCCCCTATTTGTCGCATAGATGGGTGAGCGCCAGGGTGACAGAGAGGCCCACTGTGGCCGGCCCTCTCTCAGCAGTCACTGAGAAGGCCAACATCCCCAAGGGGCTGGCAACACAGCTGCCTTCTTCCCCCGATGGCTCTTTTCCTTTGTAAGCTTTTTTTTTTTAATATAATGTGTCAGCTTGATTGTTCTGTATTTGTATTTTGACTGAGGACAGCTTTGCTCATGTGCTCCTCTGCCTGCAGGTCCTGTCTTTGGCCACCCTCAGAATCACCAGGGGTGTTTGTCAGAGATTCAGGTTCCCAGCCCCACTCCAGACTGAGCCTCCATTTCACCCCCTTCCCCTTCCTGGCCCCAACCTCCTGCCCCCCTCCCCTCCCTCCCTTCCCCATTCCTGTCTCCCCTGCTCCCTCTGACCCCTCCCCATCCTTCCCCCTCCTTTAATGACTACAGGAACTTACTGCTCCTGTTAAGGAAGTATCAAGAAGAGCTGGGTTTCTGGTGTGGCTGGATCCAGGGTGATTTCTGGAAGTGAGAAGGGAGGATCCTTAACTTTCCCCCGGAGGCGAGCTTTCGCCTTTTCCTTTCCAATTTTACCACATTTTTTTGTTGTTGTTTTTGAATTTTTAAGAGTTTACCTTGAATTCAGTAAGAAAGGAAGCACACAGAGGGCAGCGGCCTGGAGTCACGTGCTCCAGTGGTGGGTACTGTGGACAGGGACAGCTTTCTCTGAGCCCTGATTCTGCGGGAAGATGAGGGGGCTTGATTAAGATCATCTTTACAGGCTTCCTAATAAGTTTTATAACTCTGGCTTCTAAATTTTTATAGTGTCATCTGTGCCCTTAGCCCTGCACTGCTAAGTCCAACTTTAAAATTTTAATAATGGTAATTCAAAATATATGACCTTGAGCTTCATTACACGCTGTTGGAAGAATTTTAAAAGCTCAGGAATTGCGTAAAGAATTTAAAGTAACATTTACACACTACCCAGACAACCACACGTCTTCCCCATCCTCTGAGCCAACACTAAATGTTCTGTCTTTTGTGTCCCCATAATCTTTGGCACTCACCTTAATTATAGTGTTTTCTCTACTCTGGTGCTTGTTTTTGTAGTTGGCCTGTAACTGCGTATGTTTATGCAAAAGAACATTTCTGTGTACTTTATGTGAGCTGGGCAGAGGGTGGTGCCCTGAGAACAGGCAGTTAAGTTACAGTCTCTTTCTTCCGAATCAGGAGCTGCCTGCTACTCTTTTGCTGCCCTGCTGCAGTGCAAAGCCCAGTGTCGGGGAGGGTGGGGTATCCCGTGCCCCGACGGTGTGGAGGCTCTTAGCACAGGCTCTGGAATCCCGTTTCTAACCGAATGAACCATGATACTCCAGCTCTGTAAACCTCGGTTTCTTCCCCTGTAGTCGCGGCTGATAATGATAGGTTATCATATTATCACAGGGCTCTTTTTAGGATTAAAGGAACCAGCGTGTGTAAAATAGCTCGGTGCCTGTCGCATTTTGCATATGAGTCATTATTCTTTTGATCGCTACTTGTTTGTGGTGATGGTGTCCTACCATTCTCTCCGAGCGTACCCGGATTACAACATCTCATGAAGATGTATCCCTTGGACCCGTCCATGAGCCTACTGTAGGTGAGGACATGGAAGAGTCCTAGGACTCCCAAGCTTAATGATGAAGGTTAAGGGCTGTAGTATCAGAGGATCAGGTTAGGAGAGGTGGACCTGGGGGTGGGGGGTCTTGGACTCCTCCCAGTGCCCGGCTGTCCAGGGCAGAGGCTGGCTTCTGTGTGCCTGAGCGCGTAAGAAACGAGCCCAGAGGAAGACCAGCTGGGGTCACGTACTAGAGCCTGTTTGGACTCCACGCGCTGCTGGTCTTCACAAGAAGGAAGAGCCTTCCCCAGACGGGGGCGGGGCCTCCAGAGGAGCGCACAGCGCGGGCGCAGACGTCAGAGGTCCGGCCGAAGGACGGCTCCCAGCCGGGAGCCGCAGGTGAGCGGGGGGGCTGTGCGCTCCCCTGGCACCCGGGTCCACAGAGCCCGCAGAGGAGGAGGCAGAGCTCTTGTGTTCCCCCGTGTGGGGGTCCCGATGCTTCAGGGCACTGCAGAGGGTGTTCATGGATTTTCTGATCAGGAGGAAACGTGTCAAATACCTAAGAAAAACATTTCCTGTTCACCCTAACGACACGAAAATTCCGCCTGACTTTGTGTGTTGCCTTTTAGTCTGTGTTGACATGCAACCCTTAGGGTGTAGAAGCTGCCCACCAGGAGTGTTTCCAAACCCACCGTGAAAACTACGTTGGACTATGAGTGCTGGGAGAAACTGACTGAAAGTAGTTTTAAAGAGAAAAACTATAGTCACGGCTTTTAATCTCCCTCCCCCAGAGAAGGGCGGGAGCTAGTGTGTGTGCCCCTCCACTCCGAGATTGGCCCTGCACGACCCCTTGGTCCCAGCAAATCCAGGAGCTTTGTCCCTGCACCTTCATTGTATTCTCGGGGACACTGAGGCTCAGGGTCACACAGAATTTGAATTCTACTGAGTCCAAAGCAACCCCTTAAGGTGCCGGGGCTTGTTTTCACATGAGGACACGGTACAAAGGAAGCAGCCAAGAACAGAGTGAGGCCCTGAGCAAGTGCAGAGTGGAGATGCTTCGGGTGTCATGGAAACGTTTTTTAAAATATCATTTAATGTTTGTCTGATTGCAAAGTAGTGCATATTAATCATGAAAAATGTTAAAAATAAAAACAAACGACAAAGAAGTAAAGGAAAAGCTGCTATAATCTCACCACCCAAAGGTCACCAGTCGCTTTCTGGTTCTCTCATTCCGATGTGCTTGCTTTTTAACAGAAAGCGTGTGGTGCGTGTGTGCGGTTCTTTTACTGGTTCTTTTCCCCTTGGATATATGTTACGGACCCTCTTCCCTGGCACTAAATAGTTTTTATGGTAGAATGGATGGCTTCATAGTATTATATTACAGTCAGGTACTACAGTTTATTTGAACAATTCCCTGTTGCCAGACATTTAGGTGGCTTCTAATTTTTCTTTACGACAGTCAGTGCCACAGTGAACATTCTTCGATATAAATTTTTGTGCAGATCCATGATTAAAAGTATAAATTTATTTTAAAAATGTTTAATTTTATTTTTCCCAGTGACTTGGCTGTTGATAAGAGAGTGAATATGGACATCATTTCCATTCCTCTAACAATTATCCAGAAAAGCATGGTGATAGCACATGTAACTTTTCATTTAGTGGCTAAAATGTCATGTTGTTATAATCAATGTTATATGATCAGAAGCATTGACAGCTGTTGGCTTTGTTTTTAAGAAGAGGTTTAAGATGTGCTAACACGCAGCGCTTTCTCAGCTCTTCCTGCCTCATTTGTTTCCGACGTGAGTTAAATTGTGCCCACTACAGAGTGGGCAGAGCAGGGCTAAGACTGGGCCTCATCAGGCAGCAGTGCCCTGCCCCATTCTCTTCCCACACCTGTGCAGCAGGTCTGGGACAGTCTTGGCTGGGTGGCACCATCCTGGAAGACTCTCGCCCTGGCACCAGCCATGGCCTAACCAAACGAGGTGGGGACGCAACTTTTGGTGTCTTGTCTCTTTAGGAGTTGATGTGGCAGGGGGCAGGGTTCTGTAGCTGCAAATCGTAACAATACTTTATGGGGATTTCACACTTGTCTTAAGTGTATACTGTTAGTGTAGTAAGAATAACTGTTAAGTAAAGATGTGAAAGATGCATTTGATTATTATTCCTGTAGTCACTGTGTTCCATGAAGGCATGTGGAACGTGTGTGAGGTTCTGACATTCTCTTTCCTTGTGTTTGTAGATCCACATCATAGACTTTGATGATGAGAATAACATTATAAATAAAAATGTGCTCCTCCATCAAGCGGGTGAGATCTGGCACATTAGTGCCAGCCCTGCAGACAAGGGAGTGCTGGCCACCTGCTACAACAAGAGTGAGTATCCCTAGGGGGTCTGTGTGCGCCCGCTGTTGGGTCGGCCCATGATTTATAAGATGTGCCAGTCAGGGAAGTGCTGCATTCACAGAGAAGTTGTGATGCTGTGGGTAAATGTAGATTATACTGAGCGGTTATTATAATCCAAAGCCTAAGGATTGAAGCTGGAGTCATGGCTGTTCCAGGAGCGTTGACCCCAGGGCGCGGGAGTGACGTGCCCGAGGGTCTCCACGGGTGGACGTAGCTGCCCTCATCCTTAATTAGCTGCGCCCTCAGGAGGGCAGCTGGGCTTGCCTCTTTCTCATCACCTATCGGTGCCTGTGATAGCAGGACCAGTGAGTCACAGCTTCTCGGTGCGCACGCGTGCTGTATGGTCACGACCCTTCATAGGCTTCTGCGCAGCCTCCCGTCCGCCTTCCCGTCTCTGGGACCTTGTAGCATTTGTGTCAGTCCAGAGTCTATGGTGCTGAACTGGCCACACGACTTCCTTAATTGTTGTTACTCTGTCGTTGTCAGTAACTAGCATTCAGATTCTGGCTTTGGGAGGAAAGGAGAAAGGAAGCACAGAGATGTGGGCTTCCACACAGAACGTCTGGAAACTGTTTGCTCTTGAGGAATCTTGGAATAGATTTTTCTTATAAATAACAATGTTTAAATCGTGTCTGTTTATTGCAACATGCAACCCCCCATGCAAATCAGTAGAAGTCTGCACTATGATAGATGCCCGCATGCGTGTGCGTGCACGCACACACACACACACACACACACACACACACTCTGGAGTAAATATCACAGTGGCCTTGTAAATAACCACAGAGAATTGGATTAACTCACAACTTGTGTTTATAAATGCAGGTGAGAAAACCTTCTTCCACACCTTTTTTTTCTCCCGCTGAGGAGGGAGGGTGGATAAAGCAGCGTTAAATCCTCTTGCGCAGCGCAAGTAGGTACTGCTTGCAGGCAGCAAACTTCTTGCAGCATTATGTTCTCTGTCTTGAAAAATGATAGTGAATTTGCTGTAGGTTAAAGTAAACTAGACATTCAAACTCCTTTTCCAAGCAAGCCACACACCCATCTATCCTAGCTTATGCCTCTGTCGTTGGAGGAGCAAGTGACAGATGTAGCTTGTTCCAGATTATCGATAGGGATCTATAACTGCTGTCAATCTGACTTTAGCCATCGCCTGGATTTTTGTGAAAGTATGTACTCAGAGTCCAGGTGCTGGCAGGGAAGCTGTATTGGTAGTAAACTCTTTTGGAACTTACTCTACGTGGTTGAAGATTTAAAAAAAACCCTGTAGCTTTTCTTTCTGATAATTTTACAAGAAAATGCATCGCCGTGAAAGCAGAACGAGGGCGCGCGGGCCGGTGAGGCTGGCTCCGCGGGGCCGTGCGGCCCAGGGCCGCGGTGAGCGTGCGCGACGCCAAGCAGGTGGCTGGGCGGACGAGGGACGTGGCCCCTTTTGGACGCTCAGTCCCACAGCTGTGTAATCCCTGCTCAGAAAACTGTTATGGATGGAATCGGCTGATTTAAACTGAATTGAAAGACTGGTCTCTGGGATTTCAAAAGATGTGGTGAGTTTCTTTGGAGTGAGGGTGCTGAGATGTCCGAGCAGATGAGCAGGAGACCCGGGCCCAGATGCGACGGATGCTGAGTTAATCTCAGTGTTTGCGCCCCAAGGGGGGAGAGCGCCGGAGACCAGGAGGCGAACGTGACCCCTCCGTGGGAACGTCTCTGTAGCTCACGCGTAGTTGGTGAGGCCCAAGGCCATGGGACTGAACAACTGGAAAGGGCACTAGATGCTGACGGTGCAGTGATTTCTGCCAGATGGTCCCCAGTTATTTTCCAGCATTTCCCCGTTCGGGAGGAGCCGGGACAGCGGTAAGGAGAGGTGGCCTCCCCAGGGATGAGCAGTGAGCCCTGCTTCCCACCCGCTTGCCGGCCGCTTGCCAGCCGCTTCCCAGCTCTCCATCCTGGCCACCCTGGCCACCTCTGGCGATTTCGCCTGTAAAGTGGGCGCAGTTCGACCCACGCCGTTATTTGGAAGCAAGGAGCGAGGAGGGCTCAGGCTGGGTGTGTGAGGGTTTGGGGGGCCCCGGCGGCCCAGGTCCTCACGGGCGCCCGGCCTGGCACAGCCCACAGGGTCCCTCAGGAGCACCTCAGCCCTGCTGCCCCTCCAGCCGTCCCACCACCAGGGAAGCTCCTGAGTTCGGGGCGCAGAACCTTCAGGGGTAAGCGCTGGGGTGCTCGAGGCCACAGGATCAGCGTGCTGTCTCTTGAGCGTCAAGTTTGTTTGCTTTTCTGTACCGAAACGGTCATTTATAGCCTCCGGTGGGTGTCGTGGTCCTGAGGGGAACGCAGACTCACCTGCATCTCCTGACCACCCGAGACTTGCGGGGCGGGGGCCTTTCGGACAGTGCCCCGATCCCGTTAGGCAGACGCGGGCGTCTGCAGGTTCCCGCGCAGGATGGGCCCTCGGCCTGGCTTAGGCGTGGCCCGGGGAGGGCGAGACGGGGGCTCTGTTCTAAGCGGACGGAGGCTCCTAGTGTAGCAGGAAAGACTTGACAGTGACACAGCCCTTCCCCGGCACCCCTCCGGGTGGGCAGCCTCCCAGGTCCTGGCACCGTCTCCTGCCTTCACCTCCCTGGCCGAGTCCACAGGCCCCAGACGGATGGGCTGGCGTTCCTCTCCTTAGACAGCCTCCTCTCACCTCAGCCTCGCCCTCCCGTTGGAGGATCCCTGCCTCCGTCCCCGCCCAACCCACGGAGTGAGCCACGGCGGCGCCCTGGGCCCAGCGGGGTCCTCGGAGGGGCTGGGTTGGGGCATCGGGGGAGCCCGCTGGCTCCAGTGCCCTGGCTGGTGCACTGAGCCGTTTCTTGGCCCTGGCCCTTCATCTCTGGCTCCGTGCCGTGCCCACGTGGGACGGTTCCGGCTACGGGAGGGAAGAGCGCCCTCTGATCACTCTGAGAGGTTATTTGTGGTCTTCGGTGCTGGGTTCCTCCTCCTTTTAAACACCGGGAGGAGCCGAGGTGTAACGTAGCCTGCCCGCCAATTCCTGGACCCCTGGAAGGAGCCAGAGGCTGTGCGGGCTTTAATGGTCTTGGTTTTCTCTTTTTGCTTTTGTTTTTTAGTTTTTTATTGGAGTATAGTTGATGTACAAAGTTGTGTTAGTTTCTGGTGTACAGCACAGTGTTTCAGTTATCCATATATATCTATTCTTTTTCATATTGTTTCCCATTATGGTTCATTGCAGGGTATGGAATACAGTTACCTGTGCTATACAGCAGGTCCTTGTTGTTTATCTGTTCTATATATAGTAGTGTGTATATGTTAATCCCAAACTCCTAATTTATCTCCGCCATACCTTTTCCCCTGTGGTGACCATAAGTTTTTTTCTGTGTCTGTGAGTCTTTTTCTGTTCTGTCAATAAGTTCACTTGTACCATGTTTTAGATTCCACATATAAGTGATATCATATGGTATTTGTCTTTCTCTGTCTGACTTACTTCACTTAGTAGGATAATCTCTGGGTCCATCCATGTTGCTGCAAATGGCAGTATTTCATTCTTTTTATGGCTGAGTAGTATTCCATTGTGTATATATATGTACCACATCTTCTTTACCCATTCATCTGTCGATGGACAGTTAGGTTGCTTCCATGTCTTTGGCTGTTGTACATAGAGCTGCTGTGAACATAGGGGTGCATGTATCTTTTCGAATTAGAGTTTTTTCCAGATGTGGCCAGGAGTGGGATTGCTGGATCATATGGTAGCTCTATTTCTAGTTTTTTAAGGAACCTCCGTTCTGTTCTCCATAGTGGCTGCGTCAGTTTCCATTCCCACGAACAGGGCAGGAGGGCTCCCTTTTCTCCACACTGTCTCCAGCATTTGTTATTTGAAGACTTTTTGATGATGGCCGTTCTGACTGGTGTGAGGTGGTACCTCACTGTAGTTTTGATTTGCATTTTTCTAATAATCAGTGATGTTGAGCATCTTTGCATGTGCCTCTTGGCCATCTGGATGTCTTCTTTGGAGAAATGTCTATTTAGAACCTCTGCCCGTTTTTTTGATTGGGTTGTTTATTGTTTCAATATTGAATTGTATGAGCTCTTTGTATATTTTGGAAATTAAGCCTTTGTCGGTCGCATTGTTTGCCAATATTTTCTCCCATTCCGTAGGTTGTCATTTTGTTTTGTTTATGGTTTCCTTTGCTGTGTAAAAACTTATGTTTGATTAGGTCCCATTTGTCTACTTTGCCTTGGGAGACTGTAACAGTCTTGGTTTTAATGGGTTTTGCCACTTTTGGTTTATAGACGTGGTTTGGTGAGTGACGACTTGCATTTACGCTCATGACAGTCGTTGCGGCAGAACGGTCCCTGCTCCCTCAGCAGCCGGGAGACTGGCAGCAGCTGCCGTGTGCGATGCTGGCAGTGGGTGTCAGGTACTGTTTAAACACTTGGAGGAGCAGCCACTCATCAAGTTCCCATTTTATTGATGAAGAAACTGAGGCATCGGAAGGCCGGGTGACTTTCTCAAGGTCATGCGTCTAGCGGGGGCAGAGTTGGGATTTGTGCGTTGGATTCTGGTTCTGGGCGGTGCCCTTGACCGCCCGACAGCGCCTGTTCCATCGGAGGTCCACACGTGAGAGGGCTGTTTAGAGCCTGCTAATCCATCCTGAGGCCACACCAGTGTAGTGTACGTTTCTGGCTTTAGACATTCACTCCCCTTGCGTATTTTAAAATCATTGTTTCTTGGAGTTTCTGTTGTGCTTAAGACACTGTACCAAGAGCTGAGGGTGGGAAGATGTGAGGCCGAGTACCAGGCTCCGAGAGCCACAGCACATCCCACAGGGCGGGTGCAAGACGGCACTGACGGCGGCCCGTTCAGTGGGCGCGGCTGGAAAACCACGTTGGTCCTTTCCTCGAATGCATAGCCAGAAGTCTGTGCCCGTCCTGCAGCCAGGGCACCACGGAGGGCAGGGGGAGGGGAGGGGAACCGTGGTGGATTCAGAGCCCGAGCCGGGCCTGGTCCCACCGTGGGCCGCCCTGTGGCCAGTCTTTGGCCGCCTCCCGTAAGTGAGGGTGGGATTCACTGCCGGCTCCCCGGTCAATAAACGCCTGTGAGAACACTGAAGTTTTAAGAGGAATCAGTATCCTTTGGGCCTGTACGATGAGTCCCCACAATACGGCTCAGGATGACATGGTGGGGCTTCGTGGAGAATACGTTAGTGGGTGTGGCTTCTGTCCACCGTGTCCCTCCGGTGATGTTGGCAGCCCTCCCGGCTCGCGTGTCACCGTTCCCGTCCTCCCAGACTCCATGGGTCCCCCGAGCAGTGAGGTGCTGAGTCCCTCTAGCTGCCCGTCTAGGGGTGTCCGGTAGCAGCAGGTCAGAACGCAGTTGTTTCTGTTTACAGCCGCAGTTTCCCATTGATCTCTGCGTCAAATAAGAAAATAGCATTTTTTGAGTTTAACCGGTTACTTTGTGAAAATAAGCTAAGGGAGGAAGTAGGTTTTCCCAGGAAAAGAACGATTTAAGGCCCCTCCTTATGAAACCACAATTCTGAGATAAAATGGTTGAGGTTCCTAAGAAGAATGGCGTGCCGGAGGAGCAGGGAGAGAAACTAGAACCCACGACATCGTCGCGTGCTCTGCCGAGTGGAGGCGGCCCGGGAAGGACCCCGCCCCACATGCCACCTGGTCTTTCCCAGCACGCGGCCTGCGCGCCCCCAACTGACGCCGACTTCGTGTTTTCTGTGCAGATGTGGAAAGACTGGCGCCTTCTTTCAGGGTGTAGGTGCTCAGCTAGGCAAGGGGAGGCGTACGTTTTCTCACGGCCCCGGTGCCGAGGAAGAGCGTGTTGGAAAGAAGGAGGTCAGGAAATCCTCCGGGGGAGCAGTCTCTTTGGGGGGCCCCGAGGAGGCCTGTGGCGGGTCGGCCCCCGGCCGTGCCAGGACCTCACACTGGGAGGCCGTGCCTCCTCCCACCAGGCCAAGGAGAGCGGGCTTGGAAATGGTTTGTACTCCATTTAACGCTTACAGATTTTGTGGGCTCTCGTTTTTTGTGACTAACAGAAATAGAGCCGATGGGGCTCTCTTCGCTGGGATAGCTGTGCGCTGGCCAGCGTCAGATGAAGATGATTTCACTGGGGGGTGGGAGCCGGTGGGTCTGCAGCTGAATGTGTGCCGTGCGTGCAGGATGCCTGTCTGCGTGAACATGAGGGTGTGTATTTCGTCACATCCTCTTCTGTCTGGGGTTCAGGTGGATGTACTTCACTGGGGTCACTTTGTCTGGTGAGCGGTGAGAAACCAGCCACGTGGAATACTGACCACAGAGGCTGTTGGTTGTGATTTTGCGGATCAGGTTTACTGTTTTGTTCCAGTGCTGTTTCCTTCAGGGTATGGATGTGATGAACTCTTTTTTGCCAAAAACTGCGCATGTCGTGGCTGCCTGTTCCCAGGAACAGCTTCTCTGTTAGTGATGAGTGTGAGGTGGCCTGGCAAAGAGAAGCACCCTCTACCCCCACCTCCGGCTCATCTGCCACTTGCCTTCCCGCGAAGAGGAAGCAAAGCTCCTGCGCGGCCTGGACTGAGGGCCGCTGGGGTGAGGTGCAGCCCATCAGAGGGCCTGGCCGGCATCGGGTGCGTGGGGAGTGGGCTCGCCCAGAAGACCGGGGTCGAGGCCCCTGCTCCGCGGCTCGCGGTGCTTACTGGGGAGCCGCGCGCTGACGGAGGCTCTCTCCGTCTCCGTCTCTGTCTCCGTCTCCGTCTCCGTCTCCGTCACCGCCACCATCCCGTTTTACCCGTGAGGAGGCGTGCTGCTGACGCTGACCACGACACCTGCCATGTAGTGCTGAGCTGCCAGGCGCCGGCCCAGGTGCTTTATGTGAACTACCTGGTTTTCTGTTATTAGAATGTCTTCCAGTTTATTGAGATATAGTTGACATATAACATCGTGTTAGCGTCAGGTGTACAGTGTAACGATTTGATACCCGTACGGTTCAACGCTCTCGGCGACTTTCAGATACACAACACAGTATTGTTAACTATGGTTGCTGCGCTGTACGTTACGTGCCCAGGACCCATATATCTTGCAACTTGAGGTTTGTACCTTTTGACCCTCTTCACCCAGTTCTCCCACCCACACCCCCACCTCTGGCAACCACCCATCTGTTCTCTGTATCTGTGAGCTCGTTCTTCTTTTTTTTTTCCAGATCCCACATACACGTGAGATCTTTTTCCATCGGACTCATTTCACTTAGCATGGGGCCCTCCAGGTCCATCCACGGTGTCGCTGATGAGGATGTCCTTCTTTTCACAGCTGAATGATACTCCACTGTGTGTACTCACCACATCTCCTTTGTCCATTCACCCCGCGGTGGGTACTTGGGTTGCTTCTGCGTCCTGGCTGTTGTGGGTGACTCTGCAGTGATCATGGCGTGCACCAGCGATCTAGTTTTTAGTTTAACCCGGCTTTAGGTGCACTTTCCCAGCGGGGACTTTGTTGCAGTGATTTACAGGCTGGTGGTCCTATTAGCAGTGGAGCCGGGATTTGAATCTGTACAGCTCGGTTCCGGAGCACCTGACCCACAGGGCTTCAGGCTTCAAGGATGTTGTTTCTGGGCAAGGATTTCACGAACATTCCTTGTTATAAAGATGTTTTCTTCCTGTTGGTTTTTGTCATAAAGAATAGAGATATAATGGCCCCCACTTTTGAGTGATGTGTGTAATAATGTTCAAATATTGGGGTTTAGAGGCCAGTGAGGTCACAGATCTTAACACAGGCCCCCGTTATCTCTTTAGAAGTAGATTGTATTTTATAGACCCGAGTATTCAGTTGCTTGTCACAATGTCCCAAACCTGCTGGTGTTATTCCTCTAGGCACTGAGTTGTGTGACACGTGCCACATCACCAGAATCAGTTTTGGCTTCTGAGTTTTGGGTAGCAGGTGAGGAGAGTTCTGACTGCTGGGGGAGCATCTGAGCCTTGCTGAATTCGTCAGCTTCCTGATTTTGGATACTGAGGGCTTGGGCAGTGAGAGTTCAGACAACAAGGGCCGCCTGCATTATTCTCATACAGTCATCTGATAGAAATTAGATGGAGTTCCAGAATATAGGGCAAGTTTTTGATTAGCCTCTTGTTCTGGAATCAGAACCCTGGATTGTCTCTTACACTCCCGACTAGCCTCTTTGGGTCCCATCTGTATCGTCTCTCTGTCCTCGTTGACTTTCTGTAGCACCTCCAAATTTAGCGTCGTCTGGAAATTTAATTAATGTGCTATTTACTGCTCCTTCCACATCACTAATGAAGACGTTAAATAAGACATGGTCCCCAGGGCTCCCCACCGGACACCTCCTCACCGCTTAATACTCTGTCACTTATCAGTGCACTTTGTTTATGGTCCTTTCTCCAGGTTTCAGGCCACGAGGGGGTGCTTAGACAAAGCCCAATTTGAATTAGTTTTTCCAGTAAGACGGTACAAAACACTGTGCCAGATTCCTCCCTCAGCTCCAGATGTGTCGTTGGCTGCGTTCTTCCACGGCCTGGCGCTCTGCTCCATGCTCTTGGCCCCCTTCCTCTCCCCCTGCCCGGCTCTCCCCGGAGATGCAGGGAAGGGCCCACCAGCTGCCCCAGCTTTGTGAGGCTGGGACCCCGTCTCGAGGTGGTTCCTCCCACGGTGCTGTGCCCTGGCCACTGTCTCCGTCTGCTCTGGTCTCCGCGACAAACGCCACAGACCGTAGCGTGAACAATAGAAATGTATCCGTCACAGCTCTGGGCTGCGGTCTGAGATCCAGGAGTTGAGGGCTGGCTCCTCCGAGGCCCCTCCCCTTGGCTTCTCCCTGGTCCCGTGAGATCGTCCCTCTGGGTCTGGCCGTGCCCCAAGCCCCTTTTCTTACGTGGATGCCGGTCCTGTCAGATCCGGGCCCCACCATAATGACGCTACCTAACCTTAATCACTTCTTTCAAGGCCGTGTCTGCCAATATAGTCACATTCTGAGGTGCTGGGGTTAGGGCTTCAGCATGTGAGTTTTGGGGGGCACAGTTCAGCCTCTAAGAGCCGTGGATCCTTTGATTCGTTGATTTATGTGAGAGGTTCAGGGAGGGGGTTCTACCCTGATTAGGTTCGCAGACCGAGGGGTGAGTAACCAGCCTGCATCTCTCCGCACGTTCCTGGTGTTTCAGGAGTAGATCCCCCCGTCAGGCCCGACAGCAGGCCTCCCCATACACGCTTTGCGTTGTGATTTTGACGAGAGGTGAGACCTTGAAGGCCTGCCATCTATTGTGAGGAGTCATTTTCTCCGACTTGCTCGTATTGAGGCTGTTTGAGATGTGGCTGGGAGGGGTGTGGCCAGGGAGGGCGTGGCCTCGAGGGCCGTGGACGGGAGGCGTGGCGGCAGGTGCTGTGTACGCGTCTGTGGCCAACTGGGCTGGGGCGGTGACGACGCTTGTGTGCTGGGTCACCGGGAAGGGCAGGATTTCCTGGGTGGAAGCTTTTTCAGGCTTGTGCTGGGTGTGGGGAGCAGCCACTGGAAGGGCAGGTCGGAGTGTCACACCCGAGCCCCCCAGCCAGGGGGGCTTTGGGGTCAGATCTGCATTTTCACGAGACCCCTGAGGGACGGGAGGGGACGGAGAAGGGGGCCGTGACACTGAGGGCCGCGGGAGGCCCTGCTCCTTCTCTCTGTCAGTGTCATTCATGTCACTGTGTGGTCCCGTGGCGTGCCAGACATAAAACCCTGTGAAAATAGCCTTTAAAAAAAGGTGCAAGTACCCTGAAATGAAAAAAGCCTTCTCGATATGCTGGTGAAATTTCAGGAAGACCAACACAGGCTCTTTAAATATAAAAAAAACAGAAATAAAGGTTACCCCAAGATGGAGAACAAAGGTAGAGAGTCGCACACGGGGTGATGAGTTCGGGCTTTTAGAAGACTTCCATGTAATTGGCGGCCAGGTTCACTCATCCCGAGACCCCGTGGAGGAAGGGCCGGGTGACTGGCAGCTGGTATTACCGGCAGCGGAAGCAATCTCGCTGCCCCGCGCTCGGGAGGGAGCGTCCCACGTTAGGACGGGATGAATTTTTCAGCAGAGGAAGGTGAAATGTCAGGAAGACTGTAGATCACGCCAGCGCAGGGTCCTTGGGAAATTAGAACAGTGAAAGGCTGACAGGGTGGCGGTGATGAAATACGGCTGCCGCATCCACCCTGCTCTCCTGGTGAGTGAGCTGAGGAGGGGTGGACAGACGGACGGCAGCCGCGCCTTCCAGCGCCCAGCATCTCAGGCCCATCGCCAGGCCCGCAGTTCGGAGACGGCCCAAGCTGTTGCTGTGACTCTGTGTGTGTGTGTCGGGGGTGGGAGTGGGAGAAGGCCCCAGGAGCCCCGTGGCGCCTGCTGACGAAGACCCCAGGGTAAGGGTGAAGGTCAGACTCTCACGATGACCTCTTCTTGGCCTCGCCCTCCCTCCCCACCCCCCAGGAGCCCACTGTCTCCTCTCTCTTCCCGTCCAGGCCCCAGCTTGGGCCTTCAGTTCTCACCTTGACGGCTGTAATTTGACTCCTGTAACTAATTTTTCTAAAGCGCAGATGCAGGCTCTCAGCCCTTGCTTCTCAGAAGCTGGCAGTGCTTTCCGCGAGCTGCGCAGCCAGCCCAGAGCATCGCCTTTCAGTCGGCGCCCTGAGACCCTGTCCCGGCCCTCCTGTTTATTCCCCTTGTCCTGGAGCAGTTAGGGGCCCTCTCGGGGCCACCGTCTGCATCTGTGAAGGGGGGGTGTAATTGTGGGATCGCGGCCATGTAAAGGGCCATCCCGCCTGTCCCACGTCTTCTGTGAGCTTGCCCCAAGCTGCCCTCCTGCCCTCCTGCCCCGCACTGCACGGTCCAGCCCCGGGGCTCCACTCACGCCCCGTCCGCCTGTACCTTTCCAGTTCTCTGGCCGATCTTCATGCTGATCTCTCCGCCGCAAGCGTCCTTCCTCCAGACCTCTGCCCGTCACCGTCCATCTCACCCTGAGCCGGCCTGTCCCCTCCACCACGCTGCACTGCACCGGGTGTCGGGGAAGGGATGCGGCGAGGTCCCCGTGCGTGGTGACTCCTGGATGAGGGGGTGCACGGGAGACCTGTGGGGAGGGCGCAGAACCGCGCGTGGGAGTGTGCGCGTTATTGTAAAATCAACATGCGGTACTGCTTCCGGAAATGAATACGCAAGTGCGCGAATCATCCTTGGTTCCAGAGTGAAACCTCCCTCATTCCACGGGAGGCTTTAAGGACGGCACATGCCGCTGGGTGTGAGTGTATAGCAGAAACAGAGCCCCCAGAACTCAGTATCTTTCCAGTGGCCCCTGGGCTCTGGTGAGACAAGGCAGGCAGGTGAGGCTGGAGGTGATGAGACCCAAGGTACTAGGGAGACCCCGCGGGCACCAGGGCTTTTCCACCATCCATCCTGAGAGCTCAACCTGTCGCCATTAGCAGGCCTTTCCTTGGAGTATGGAGGCAGGCATCCTGGCAAGGGGTCACCTGGGAACGGATCTGTGTGCCTGGTCCCACCTGCGCAGAGCTGTGGTCAGTGGCTGCCTTGGTGGGGTCGGCTGTCAGTTCATCCTCAGCTAGTCCTTCCGGGGAGGGGGAGGGAAGAGGGGCTGCCGGGAAGGTGGGGGGACGTCCACACGCCCCCAGTCCCCGCTGCGGCTTGGCTGATCCCGCCCGGCCCTCCGCCTGCCCAGGCCCTTCTCGTCCTTCTGTCCCTTCAACATGCATTTCTTACGGCCCCTGGTTTTAGGCACGGCTGTGGCCGTTAAGGATCTGAAGATGGACGGAGTGTGGAGCCAGCCTTCAAGGGGATTAGTCAGTAGGGACTTCCCTGGTGGTCCAGTAGTTAAGACTCTGCGCTTCCACTGCAGGGCGCATGGGTTCGATCCCTGGTTGGGGAACTAAGATCCCTCATGCTGCACGGTGCAGCCCCCCCAAAAGAAAAAGAAGACAGAAGGGGATTGGTCAGTAAAGGGGAGAGAGCCCCGATGCAACGGCCAGAATACGAGGAGGAGGTGGTGGACGACGACCTGACGGGGGTCACGGGGTGGTGGGGCCTTCCCCGGGAGGTGCCCTGCCTGCCCTTGTGCCCCCGTGTCTGCCCGGGGGGGGAGTCGGGGTCCCGGAGGCTGCTTCCCGCGGGGCCCGGCGGGGCGGGCTGAGTGGGGCGTCGGATGCAGCAGGTGCGGCACCTCCCTCTCCGTCCGTCAGTTGACTTGTGTGTCTGCCGTGCGGCAGGGCTTGTGACTCGCGGACCCTTGGTGCTCTGAGGGGCGCTTTCTGCCCCTTGGACGTGGGGCTGCTTCCTGGGGTGCAAACTGGCTGTGCTCATCGTATCCGGTTCCTGGCCTTGGTGTTGGGACTCGATTGTCATGGCCCTTCTCCCTGAGATCCTGTGGTTCCCTCCCCCTTATCTGGGCCTCATCTATAATCTGGGGATAAAACTTCAAGTTTAACAGTGAGTTACAGATAGGCACTGAAAAAGGAGAACACGCCCTGATGGCAGAAGTTAGGGCTTGGGAGGATCCTGGGATGCCGGGGCTGGAATCTCACAGAGTGTATCCTCAGGGGGCTCCTGAAAAGGCCCATAAGTGGGTCCAGAAGGTGAACTGGAAAGAAGCCTCCCCGCTCAGTGGGGACGTGCCCTGACCGCGGGTTTCTCGTCTGTGAACTCAGTTCCACGCCCCAGCCGCCTGAACGTCGGTGCCACCTTAGCCTCTGTCCCCGGTGCGTGGTGGCCAGGAGGGCCTGCGGAAGTCCCCGCAGAGGCCCCAGCTCTTTTCATGGAGGTGCCACCCGGAGGGCCCGGGGACTCGTCTTGGGGTTCAGAGGAGGGAGTGGCTGTGCCTTGGGGCCGGAGCAGGGCTCTTGCTCTCGGGCCAGTCGGTGGGAGCTGCAGGGCGAGGAGTCACAGCGGCTGTCGGGCCAGAGACACGCGGACACCCCTGAAGAAGTCAGGTGTCTGTCCCTGGGGGTGTCCAGCGGACACTGGTGACCGCACACACCCACGCTACAGGGGTCCCGGGTCTGGCGGGTGACTGGACCTCGTGGTCCTTCAGTTCCTGTCCAGCCCTGCAACTCTGCGAATTCCGCGTCGTGCCATCCCCTGGGCGTGACGGAGGAGGCGCGTCTACCTGTCCTGAGGCTGGAAGAAAGAGGTGAAACGTAGAGAGCATCAGGTTTCTGGATCTCAGATACTCAGCTGCCTCCTGTGCTCAAGGTGTGAACAAAAGCAGGTCCTTGGCCTCCTGGGATTATCTGTCGCAAACCACCCACAAAACAAAACTAAACAGTGTCTGTCATTAATTTCTAAAAATCTGTTTTTCAAATGTTAGAACAAGTCATTTCCAGATCCCCGAATTGTGGAAAGCGTGTTGAATCGGCCACATTCAGTAACTCATGCCTTTGGTAACTGACCTATGTCAGAATCGCCAAGGTGCTTTCATAGGAAACTTATGACACTGAAGAATGTAGGGTCCCTGCATGAGTTTTCCATTTGCTTTTGAAAGAAGAATCAATAAAGAATCTTACTTTATTATCTTATTTATAACAGACTCCTTGACCGTTTTACGGGACCTGATCCTAGATGGAATGGCACCAGGATAAGATGGGTATGGATTTCCAAAGTCTATGCACGTTTTCTGTAAAACTCTATGTAAATTTCAGATCCCAGATTATTCATCCAATAGGGAAGAGTTTTTCTGTACCTAAAAGATACAGAATTAGTAATTAGTGTGTTTTTGAAAACCATAGATTCTTTTTGAAAATCAGACTAATCTGAGAGTGTAGAAGACACGACCAAGGAGAATAAAATCCTTTGCTTCTCCTGGTCTGTCAGCAGTTACAGCACAGAAGGCCAGGAGCCTCTCCCTGTGTGACCTGATGCTTGTGCAGTGCCAGGCAGCTTCCCAAGCACTTCTCACGCCATTTCAGCTGATACTTCTGGCGGTCTTCTGGTGTAGACTTCGTCATAGAACCAGTTTTGTAGGTAAGAAAGTTGAGAGGAATTCATTTGCTCAGCGTCTTGTAGATAACTGTATCACAATCAGGTTTCCAAGAGAAATCTGCTTTCCCCCCTGATTATTTCCCCCAATGTATAGAAAATGAGACTGATTTATTTGAAAAAGAAATCTGATGCTTTGTGGGGGAAAGAATCATAAAACATTTTGTAGTGTACCAAAGTTTAATAGATAAAAATAAATTTTAAATATTTATATACTTAGGAGAGGCATCGTACCCAAGTGCAGGTGTACCCTACAGATTTTTTTTATGTGTTCTATGTAATATAGTACAAAGTTACTCTAAAGTTCAGATTAATTTATTATTTAAAAATTATCAAGACTTTAAAAAACCTTTGAGGACTTACTGGTATTTTTCCTTTTCCTAACAAAAACATTAAGAAGGAAAGATTTCTACAATATCCTAAATATTTTTGAGGACCTACTGGTATTTTTCCTTTTCCTAACAAAAACATTAAGAAGGAAAGATTTCTACAATATCCTAAATATCCTATTCTTTGGAAACTGTGTGTGTTCTTCAGGTTCTAGGGAAGAAAACATAACAAACACCTATTTGCTATCGTCAATCTTCAGTGACCCCTGAACCTCTGTTTTCTGACCTACCTCTGAACTAACAGTGTGCTTCTAATCTCGTCCCCGTTCTCTGACAGAATGTGATCTGCTGCTTGACACCTGCCCTCAGTGGATGCTATTACCTGTGTGCGTAGGGTGGTGGCTGGGTACCCCATCCAGGTCCCCAGGGGGGCTGTGCTAAAGACAGAATATTCTAGAGCTTCCCTGACCTCCCAGCACAGTCCAGTTCAAGGGAGCAGACTTTTCCAAAGATGTGTCTGTATCGATGCTTTGCTCCTCTCCTGGTTTGCTTCCACCATTTCCGTCACAATTCCCCTCCGGCTAAAAAGCAGGATGGGTGTCATGAGACAGGGAGGGAGGTGTGAGCTGATAAATTTCATTTGCACGCCCATGGGAGGTGTCTGTCCTGGTCCTGGGCGGGCACCGGCCGTGGGGAAGCCCCTCCCTGTAGTTTGGGAGGTGAGTTGTTTTGCAGACGGTGTGTAGTCGAGGTGTGTGAGCGTGCGGTTTGTTCCTTCTGCGGATCTGTCTTTTAATTGATGTACTTACACCATTTAATTTATTGGTGTGTTAGGGCCGAAGCAGGCCATTTATTATCTGTTTTCTGTTTCTTTGTTTCTCATTGCTCTGTTTCATTTTCTTACCTTCCTGGGGGTTACTTGAACATTTTGTAAAATCCCGTCTTGATTTATTTATGATGTTTTGAATCTACTGCTGTGTATTGTTTTCTTGATGTTTTACTCTAGATACTACACTTCACGTCCGTAACTTGTCAAGTCTACTTCCAGAGAAGTACAGAAACCTTCTATGCAGAAAGAAGGAACCTTCTTTGCCCTCCCCACTTAAAAAATATGA
Source organism: Kogia breviceps (assembly GCF_026419965.1). Taxonomy (NCBI): domain Eukaryota; kingdom Metazoa; phylum Chordata; class Mammalia; order Artiodactyla; family Physeteridae; genus Kogia; species Kogia breviceps. The sequence goes on from NC_081320.1 coordinate 101,528,646, forward strand.
TTATCTTAAGGTTTTCTCTACATACGCTGACATCAGATATGTTATTTTCCATATATGTGTATGTTTTTATTTGTTTTTCTTACTTTTAGTTAAAAGATATAAATTTATTCTCTCGCATGGTCCTCCGTCTGAACCACTTTGCCGCCAGTGCCACCCGCCCTCACGCTCTGGGCTTGGGGACATGTCCTGACGTCAGAGTTACAGAGTTAGAAAAACCGGAAAAGTATGGCAGTTCAGAAAGTCTTCATTTTAACCCGTGATACTGTTTCTGCAAATCGGTTTTGAATGATGGGGTTTGATGAGAATCATTCTCCGTTATTCAATACAATGTAATTATATAAGATTAAAAAAAATCTCCCATTTAAAAACAAGCAATAACTATTTAGTTGGGTCTCGTACTTGCCTCGTGTTTCCGTCTTGGCTGAATCGCACCATTCTGAACCAGAAGGAAAGCCATGTCCGGTCATGGGATGGTGGGCTTGGACAGCAGAGGACGAAGCTCTTCTGGGACCCCGAGGCCGTGGTTTTCATCACTTGTCTTACATTGTTTCCCTCGTGCCGGGGACAGAACACTCAGAAATCAAGTCAGGGACGTCTGACTTATTTGGGGCTGCTCATCATCTTTTGAATGGCCTTCCTGTATTTGGGGGAGATTCCTAGGTTACTGTCCCATTTCCCCTTATGGAAATAATCAGGTTTCCAGTGTCCCTTGGGGCAGGGACCCAGCAGGTGACCCAGGCTCCTCGGGTCAAGGTGGCCACGTCAGGGGACAGCGGGGGCTCCCACTGTCGCCGGTGTGGGGCTGCGGAGGCGTCAGCTGGGGGCTGGGGGTCGGCGGCAGCAGTGCTGTGGCCTCCAGGTGGGAGCAGGTCCCGGCCTGGTGTGGGCCGGCCTCCGCGATGCTCCGGTGAGGCTCCCGCTGGGCCGGTCCCGGCTGTGGTTTCCAGCACCGCCCAGACGAGGGCCTGGTTCTCCCCGTCACGACCGACACGCCCTCTTGTTCATCTCTTCTTTCAGTCAGCAGGGTTGGCTTGGTGGGCACAACCAAAGTGTGACGGACGTGCTGTGTCGGTGGCGGGAGGCCCCACCCCGGGGGTGGTGACGTGAGCCGGTGGTGACGGTGACCGCTTCCTGCAGCCGAGCTGGGCCGTCTCCAGTCACCACCCCAGGTCTGCGGGGCAGCATGGGAGGCCCAGCCCGTTCCCCTCCCGGTCGGGCCACCCAGGCCCCCGGGTGCCGGCCACCTGTGCGCCGCGTGGCCCTCGCCGCGTCCGGAGGCGACCCCGGCCTGTGCGGAGCTCACCGTCGGGTGGCGAGGACGGGCCCTACCCGGTGCCCCCGCGGCGGCGTTGCCCGGACCGGGGATGGGGGTCGGATACGAGCCGGGGCTGCGGGGCCGGCACCAGCTCTCCCGGTGGCGACCACGCGGCCACAACACAGACCTGCCCTCCTGGATGTCCGCTCGTCGTCCCCGTTCCTGCCTCCGGCGCCCGTCGTTTCCCAGGCTTCACGGGACCCGCTTTCTGTGGCCCGTCAGCGCGCTGAGAAGACGGCCGCGCGGGAAGAACTAAGGGGCAAAGAGCAGAACGCTGGGCCGGGAGGAGGACGGGGCGGCCTGGCCAGGCTGAGGGCCTGCAGTTAAGAGGAGGGAGGCCTTCTGATCCCTAAAGCCTGGTAGATGACGGGGCACCGTTTACCACTCGTGTTGGAATCGTTCATTTTCATGAGTGGCTTGAGAGGAGACAGGTCCTTCTAGGAAGAAGCGAATCCTGCGAAGTGTTGGATTTTATTTTTTTCTCTGCTTTAAAATCAGCTTTCCCCGTGATCCGGGAGTGCGGCACCAGCCTGCTTCCCCAGCAGGTGCAGGGTGTCAGGCAGGGGTACCCTCCACCCCTCGGACCCCCCGTGCTCCCACTGGACGCCCCGGCACCCGAGTGGGACTCGATCTGTGAGAGAGAGAGAGACCGAGACCGAGACCGAGAGAGACGGGGAGAGGGAGGGAACATTTCCGTTTCTGAAACTGAAAGCCTGTGCCCAAGTGGTGTTTGCAGTGGGCTGTGGGGTAAAGCTAGCGGTACGCTTTGCCCACTGGGGAAAAACAGCGACTATGTCTTTGGGCTCTGTCCCGGGAAAAGGAGCTGCGTGTGCGAGGAGAACCTTCGTCAGCGCCTTGTACCTGTGGCACTGCGTCTCGGAGATGTCGGAGGAGCCCGTGGAACCCGAGCCGCGCAGCAGGACCGCGGGCAGCGCCCTGTGGGGAAGGCGGAGGCTCGCGTAGCTTCATGGGGAGAGGATTCAGGACAGGGCAGAGCTCTGTGGCCCTGTGCCTGGGGACATGCGGACGAGGGCTCGTGTGGCCCGCAGGGCTTCCCCTCCTGACTCCGGAGGGCAGGTCCGGATGCAGCCGGGGAGGGGGAGCGGCTGGCACCGGGTGTGAGGCTGTCCTGCACGAGGGGCGGGGGCGTCCCTCTCACCGTGGGCGGGGCTGTGTGTTTGTGGGCTCCTCTCTCCCCCGGGGCACTAGCCCCGTCTCCACTGCTAGTGATGGGATGGAGCAGCCTGACCCCCGAGTGTGCCCCCCGTAGAGCAGATTGAGGGGTGCCCAGCTCTGCGGAGGACGCAGAGTACGCGTCACAGCCCTGGAACAGTGGCTGGAGGGTCCTTAGCACAGAGCCAGTTTGCAGACACGGCCAAGACAGTAAGACCTTAGGTCGTATCCGGATGACTTTGGAAGCCGTCAGTCCCTTCGGGTTAAATTTTCCTCCCAGGACACAGGGAGAACCTGACGGGTAGATCCAGGGAATCAGGTGTCACTTGACGTTAGAAAGACTGGGCTCCGTCCCACACGCCAGCCAGTAAAACTGTCACAGCTAGTCCTGAACAGGGATTTCCAAACTTTTCTTTTTTAAAGACACAGAAGCCATTTTTCATATGTATATGTGTGTGTGTGTGTTTATATATAGCACTATAGTATGTCTGTGTGTAGCGTGGCCAAGACCACAGCTGCTGGCCTGGCTGACAGGGTGGCCTCTCTCTGCTTGGAGTCTGTGATGTTCAAATAGCCACTACTGCACCTGATTAAATTCAAAGAAGAAATATCTTACCAAGCGCTCTGTGTGGTTTCTGTTAACTTCCCACCACGTTGCAGGAGCTTTCGAGACATCAGAAGGGTGGGGTCCAGCCGGAGTCAGAGTTGCCTGTGATCAAGCTGCCCATGACCTGACCACTGCCTAGAGTAACAACGAATCTCTCATGGCGTGGGTGTGGCTCTTACCTGGAGCCGATAGCAAAGTTGACCCACTGCCTGGAGACACGTGTTCTAACACCCGTGAGGACCGCGCCTCGCTGTAAACCCAGGAGGAGGGGGCCGGGAGTGTCTGGGCCGTGAGAGGGTCCGCAGAGGTGGTAGAGCTGCAGTGCACGTGGTGAGCAGTCCCGGAGGTGCCCGTGGACCAGGCTTCCTGCTGCTCTTCTCGGAGCCCCGCGGGTGCCCAGGTGGCAGGGTGGCTCACCGTGGAGCGTGCAGCGTTGCTGAGGGAAGAGCAGGAGCCGCGCCTCCCGTCTAGCCGGGGCCCCGGTCGTCGGCGCTGCTCCATCCCTGTCACCGGGCCCTCTGAAGGCCCGCCCTGGCCTTGGGCGCCACGGAGGGAGCCTCTGAGCCAGGGCACGGCGCCCTTTGCCCAGCGTCTGCTGAACGGCCCTGGGAATTCTCGTTGGAGTGGCCTGGCAGGTGGCGCTGGGGGCTGGCGGCAAGGCGCTCTGTGTATCAGAATGTTCTGAGCTAAAGTCATTCAGCAAGTCATGTCATGAGTCTGTAGATTCGTGATGTGGTAATTTCTCAAAGATTGTTCTGTTTTGGAATGAAAGGAAACAAAAGAAGTGCCGAGAAAGGATGGCACAGGACTCGGGAAAACTCATTCAGTGGAGGAAGAATACATTTTTTTATGCACCTGGAAGCCTGCATTGAACTGAAAGTTTTTATATAATTGGTTTAGAATGGCTGATCTGGTCTAATATGAAAGAGGACTCTTGGTTTGTTTTTGACCTATTAACGGCTATATTTTTCTAGATTTAGCCATTAAGGTTTATATTCAGTTTTAGTTTTTTTGCAAAACATTTCCCCTCCCGTCTCTGCCTCAAGTTGTATTATTTTGACAGTCGGTAAGAGGTGAATCCTTGTCTTAACCCACTGGGGCAGCTGTATAAGTACTGTAGACTCTGGGCGGCTCATAAACAACAGACATTTATTTCTCACAGTTCTGGAGGCTGGAGGCCCACGGTCAGGCCTTGGGCCTGATAGAGTCCACGTCTGGTGAGGACCGGCTTCCTCATCCATAGACGGTGTCCTCAGATGGTGAAGGGGTCCGTGGTGTCTTTTACGAGGGCACGAAGCCCATCACGAGGCTCCACTCGTGACCTGACCACCTCCCAAAGGCCCCGCCTCCTGACACCATTGCACTGGCGGTTAGGATTCCAACCCTGAATTGGGAGGGTGTGGGCGGGACACAAACTGCTGCTCTGTCGTCACCCGTATAAAGAAACGGGCGTCACTTCAGTCTCTTCCGGCTGTTGTCGACGTCTTGGCAGAGTCGCCGTGATGCAGCCGAGGGCTCTTTTGGAGGTTGTTATCTGTTCATCGCGGGAGCCCGGGTGGTGGTGGTAGCGTCAGATGAGCCTGGGTTTGGATCCCAGCCCGCCATGAGGCTGTGTGACCTTGGGGAGGTTTCTTGGGTTCTCTGAGGCTTAGAATCGCTAGGTGCAAAGGAGGAATAGCACACGTACTTGTCAGGATCGTTGTGGTGACGAGAGAGATGCTTGAGGCGGGTCTCACAGTAGCCAGCTGTGAAGGAGAGCTCTGCTCATCACCGTCGTGGTGGCGCGAGGAGAGTCCCGCTCATGTTAGGCCTGCAATCTCTGTCAGCCTGGCCGGACATCCGGGTCCCCCGAGTTCCCCGTGCAGGTCTCAGTCCTCGGCCTTACCTGGAACCAGAATATTTCGCAGTAGGGCCAGGCGGCAGGAGTTTTGAGCCATCCCTGAGCGGTGTTAGCAGGTAGCTAAGACCCTTTTCAGAGAGCAGGACACAGTGGGCCCAAGGCCACCGCGCTGTCCAGCAGTGGGTGCCCGGGCGGTGCCCCTGGGGTGGCCGCAAGACAGGGACAGACGGCTTTGGAGTTGGCAGAGATCCGTCTGATTCCCGACTGTGCCCTCACCAGCTGTGTGCCCTCAGCTATGGGTACGTGGCCGCACCAACTGTACCACGTGATAATATCCAATCGTGTTCTCGCCAGGGAAGTCTGGGAAGCGGTTGATACTTAAGAACTTTGGTTTTGCTGTTTGTAAAATGTTAATAATGCCATGATACAAACGGAGAAGAACCGGCAGGTCTGTCGTACGGGTTAAAAGAGAGGCTGTGGGCAGGACCTGGCCCAGCTGCTCACCCACGTCCCCTCGTGATAGCATCCCACATGCGTTCTAAGCGTGTTGCCCGCTGAATATGCATTCATGCTGGTTGTTTTTAAACCTCTTGTCTTAATGGAAGTATGCCTTGTATTTAGATAAAGCTATTTTAAATACATCTTTTTTATAATACTATTTGGATCTATATCATCATGCATTTAGCAAGTAGCCGTCTTTCCTAGATCCTTTTGAAAGCAGGTGGGTTATAAATGATAAATCTTCAGTGCCTAGCAGAATCTGATACAGAGAAGGCATTCAGGTATGTAATGACCTGTGTGCTAGTCACATAAGACGGCATCCCATTTTGCCTCGATGTGAATCCTCATTACAGAAAAATTGAATTCTTGACCTCCAGGTGCCTGTGTAGTGGCGCTGGGTGCGACTGCAGCTGTCGCCGGAGCTGCGTCCCCTGCCGCCCCGCCGCTGCGGGCACTGGTGCTCAGACCCAGCGGGAGCTCGTTCCTCAGCGTGGACACCGGGTTTCAGGGCCCTTGTCCTGGTCGAAGCTGGAGCTGCGGAATCTCGGGAGCTCGAGCAGAAGCCGAAGTTCAAGCCTGTTTTCCCTCCTGATCAGAGAGCCGAGGGCTGCCTCCCCGCGTGTGGAGAGGTTCAGCAGCCGTGGCTGCTTCCCCTGCTCTCCGGCCTGGCCTGTAGCCCTAGGAGATGGGATGGGCTTTCTCCGCGTCCCTCTTGCTTAGTTGAGGCAGAAACAGACACACGTGGTCCAGTGGCCAACAGCCTGGTAGGTCACAGCAGGACGGGGATGTGGGCTCTGCCTCCCAGGCGTCCTGTGCCTGCATTTTGTCCTCTTTCCATTCCCGCCCCCCCTGGGTCCTGTTTCGCCCCTGCCCCCATCACCTTCCTCCTTGGCAAACCCTGGGGCACCTTAAATTCAGTACGGATGGCCAGATGGCAAGAGCTGTGATAAAGCCTGAGTCGGAATTAATAACCTTTAGGAAATGTTCCTGAAGAGGTTCAGCCGGAGGTGATTGCTGCGGCCCCGTCGTAGGGGAAGAGATTTTCTCTTGACTGTGTTTTCGGTCCCCCGGAACTTTTAACTTTCCAAATCACAGCCCTCCGTACCTGATTCCCCACCACGTGTTAGTGGCAAAATAGCATCTTTAATATAAGGGGTCATCATTTTGTATCCCTTTGCATTTAAAGAAGGGCTTTGCGTCTCTCACCATCTTTCAAGTGCTTTATGTGACACGATAACCACCGCTCGGCACGGTCCTGGGCCGTTTCCGCCTACTGGCCCTGGCCTCGACCTGTGGGTGCGGCGCTGGGCCGGACGCACGAGGAAGACCGCTGCCCAGGGAAGCAGGTACAGACCCTAGTGGAGAAGGCGGGCGAGTTAAAGTGAGGGAGGGTGTGGTTTTGGTTGGGGCAGGAGAGGGGAGAGCGTGCGTGTGTGTGTGTGTGTGCCACACGTGTGCACTGTGCAGAGATCTGGGAGAGTCCCGCTCCAGGGGCTGCCGTGGGCCTGACACAGGCAGTGTCCGCACGTCCAGGTGCAGACAACGCAGAGGCCAGGCTGGCCGTGCCGGGAGTGGGAAGTAGCCGGGCTACCTTGTGAGGTGCGAGGCTGGCGGGGTGGGTCCTGGAGGGCCCTGCAGGCCCAGCTCTAGGGACGGTGGGACGTGTGGCCAAGGGCAGGGGAGGGGCGGCTCGCCCATCCATCCTTTCCACAGGTGTGTATCCAGCTGCTGCGTGCACAGCACGTGCGGGGCTTGAGGGAGCACAGGTCCTTGCAGCCTGCCCCCGGGGACGGGCCTGTGCCTCTGGGGGCCGGGGCTGTGGGGCAGGGGTGGGGCAGAGCAGGGGGCGGAGTGCGGCGGCCGCGGGAGGACTCGGGGGCTGTCCTGCGAGAGCTGCTGGCACTGCCAGCTGGGGGTTCTGGATGCCCGCGATGCCTGGTGTCCGAGGAGCAGCGACACGGGTGCTGCTGGTGGAGATGGGGCGCCTGGGCGCCTGGGAGATGAGCGGTTCGGGTTCAGTGCTGGACGGGAAGTGTGCCCAGTGGGGCTGCGGGAGGACAGACGGGCTGCCTGTGAAAACTGGGGGTGGTTGCCACCGCTGCGGGTCCAGGGCCGAGGCCCGGGCCTTGGGTTGGGGACAGGCCCTGGGCCTGCAGCGCCTGCCGGCCGGGGATACAGGAGCTGAGGCGGCAGCGAGGGCGGGGAGCTCGCCGGCTGGTTCCCGTGCCCCCGTTGCCAAGTCCAAGCTTGCTCTGCTCGCCACACCACAGGCTGAGAAGTGCGGTACCGGGGCAGGGAATAACGGCTTTATTCGGAAAGCCGGTGAACCGGGAGGGCGGTGGGCTCCTACCCCAGAGATCCATCTTGCCTGCGTTAGAATTCAGGCTCCTTTTATACTACAAGAGAGGGAGTAGAGTCGCACACTTCCTGGTCCGCATCGGCCTCCGGAGGGGAGGTGTTACTTTCTCGCTCCTGCCGTCACTCACAGGGGGGCCTGCTCAGGATGCTTCCTGGTCCTGTCTCCCCTCCCAGCCGGCCCTGTTCCAGGAGAGAGCAGGTGGGCAGCTAACACTGCAGAAGCGGAGCGGTGTGTGAGAGGCGTGGGTTTGGAGGGCTGCCTTGAATCAGGGGAGACGGTGGGTGCGGAGGGGCCGGGGGAAGCCCCGTGACCACAGCAGGGCGGCTGCCCTCCCGTCTGCGGGCCGGGACGCGGCGGCCTGGGGGATGTCAGCCTGCGCGGAGGGTGGCGCCGAGGTGACGCCACGCTCTGTGAATTTTGGAGAGCGTCCCCACCCGCCACCCCTTTGCCACTCGTCCTGTGAGAGGAGGGCCAGCTGAAGGCCCTGGACCCTCCTCTGAGAAGCCCCTCGCCATAGACGTTCCGTATGCACAGGACCCCGCGTTGTGTGTGTTGAGTGAGATGTGTCTGCTTTTAGAGGTCGGGCTCCCAAGGTGGGTGTGTGTCCGCCATCCTGCAGCATCTGACCCTGTCTTCAGTGGAAGCTTTTCTCTGAGATGGTGAAGGATCGGTCCTGTCCACTGGGATCTGCGCCTTGGGACTCGAGTCAAGTGTCTGCCACCCCGGCACTGGCTGATGGGTCCAGGAGCGACCCTTGAGGAGCCCGAGGGAGGGAGGGGAGGGGAGGCGGGTCCTGTTGCCCAGCGATGACTCCAGTCAGCACGTGTTCTTCCGAGGACCACAGCAGCGGCCTGGCTTGGTAATTGTCTTGTTTTTTAGAGCAGTATTCCTGCACCATTAATGACTGTAATTTGCTCGATACTGCCAGTCAGAGGAGCAAAAGAACTTTCCAAACACCCTAGCAGACCAATGATGGAAAACCTTTTTTCAGCTGTAACATCTGGTGTTTCATGGTCATCTGTCTGTTTATCCTATGGTGACTTTTGGAGGAGTTGGGTAACTTTCATGAAAATTTCTGAAACTACTAAAGGGTCCCCAAGTTGCTTCAGATTCAGTGATTGAATTCCTTTTCTGTTTTGGGGTGAGCTAGTGGTCTGTAGTTGAGAGGACCTCCGTGTCCCTTAGTTGGAGTAGAAGAGTATTTGGAAAAGAACGTCCCTGGTTTCCACTGACGGAAGCGGGTCACGCGTGGCCTGCTTCTCCTGCGGACTTCCTAACCCCAGCACCGGCTCCTCCCTGTCCACACTCACCTCCCAAGATCCTCTCTCTGACCCACAGTGCAGGTGGTGGGGGGACAGCCCCAGCGTGTTAGAAAGCCTGGGTGGGGTCGCTGCTGGTCTTCTAGGAGCCAGCGAGGTCCTGTCCTTAAACCTCACAGACTGTGTGTCCAGGGTTTCACAGGAACAGCTCCTGGGGAAAGAGACAACAGTCTCAGTAGTGGCCCTGAGGGTGCAGCTGATGTCGTGGAGCGTCAAGGCTGGGGCGGGTGGATACAGCCGGCGTGAGCAGAGTCAGGGAGGAGACGGAGTGGAGCTGGTCCCTGTGGGAAGGGCCTTCCTGGTCTTCTTTTCCTCTTAGGAAGCCAGAGCGCCTGGCTGAGGATGGGCACACGGTGAATGGGTGGGTGGATTGCACGCTGGACGGGCACCAGAGCACACGTCCGCCCGTCTGGTCCATCCACCCAGCAAGTACTGTCGAGCACGTGCCATGTGCCGGGCAAGTCTCTGGTGTTGGCAAGACAAGCGTTACCTAGACGCCCCGCCCACGTGGAGCTCCGTTGCATGGAAGCAGCTCTGTATCTCCTCAGCAGGCCCAGTGCCTGGCGTCGGGAGCTTTGTTTTGGAGCCAGGCCTGCGGTCCGTCTGTCCCTCCCTGCTGCCGTGTCCTCGGCCATGTCCTGGGCTTTGGTTTCCTCTCTGCATGTGAGATGGGTGACCCCCCGTGGGGCTGCTGGGCACACGGACGTGGTGCCTGTGCCCTGCGAGGGGCCCTGGGGGCCGTGAGGCGATGCAGAGCACCCCTGCCCTGCAGAGCACACTGCCTTCTCTGTGCGCTGACGAACGGGCCTCCCACTCTGTGAGGTGAAAGTACAAGACCTCTCGGAGGACACGCCTGGAAGCTTGACAGCCACGGCAGCTCCAGACCTGAGCTCCAGACTCTCACCTGGTGATCCCACGTTCCCAGGACACCCCCGGCGGGAAGGCCTCCTAGACCATCCCCACCCCGTGCGCCTGTCCTGGGGCTTTCTGAGATCCAGCTCTGCCCTGGAGGTGAGCGGAAACTGTGTCAGGTGAGGTGTTTGCAGGGTCAGTGGTGCACGTGGGCTTCACACACAGGTGCACCCGGTGACAGCAGTTATGACGTGCCCTTGAGGTTCGCCTGGAGCTTCTGGAGGGTGGAGCTGGGGTCCTCACGAGGCCTGTCTGCTCCCACGTGCGGTGACACTGGCCCTTGGCCGGGAGCACTGAGCAGTAGCAGCAGCTGCAACATCTGCGTGGCCTCGACGCGGCTGGTGGGCTTTCTGGTGCCAGGGCGCCGGGTCCAAGGGCGAGATTGCTGAGAGCGGGTGCACCTCTCGGTCATTTTCAGTGGTGGTATGAAGTGTCTCTTGTATGTAACCACTTCTCCTCTGGTGGACATTGATTTTCAATGATTTTCTCTTATAAACAAAGCTGTATTGAAAATCTGTACATACTCATCTTTTGTTCTTGTTTGAGCTTTTCTTCTGGAAGAAGTGCTGGGTTGCTGGGTATTTTCCCACAGCCTTCACAGCCCCTTGGTGCCTCCATGGCTGAATCGCAGGGGCTCCTGCCCTCCAGTCCCGCTGCATCCCCCGCCCCCTTTGCTGCCTTCCTCTCCCTCCCTCCTGCTGCCTGTGCGCCTGTGCTCCGGTGAATGTCCCTGCAGGGTGGCTGGGCCCTGCTCCCGTCTGCTCACCCTGCCGCCGATGCCCAGGGAAGCCACCACCTGAGTGTCGCCTGCAGTACAGGGGACAGAGCTCCCGCCCAGAGGTGACAGGCGTCGCTTTTACTCACCGCTCGTGGTGGCTCCCCCAGCCATGAAGGATGCTCCAGGGAAGGAACCAGGTTGCCATGTGCAGCACTGATTGAAGATGCCACACGCCGAGGAGTGGGGGAAGGGGAAGCCGGGAAACCGAGGAGGAGGAGGAGGGGGGGGGGAGAGGAGGGGAGGGGGAAGAGGACGGGGTGGAGGAAGGGGGCAGGCAGGGCAGGTAGGAGCTGTGGCGGATGAGCGACCCTCGGGCACGGGGCGGCGAGGCGGAGGGAGAGCGGGGGCTGACGCGGGAGCGTGCAGACCCGTTGCCCAAGACCGTGTCGGTGGCCTGGGGTTGGTCAGCTCTAGCCGTTTGTTTCCCTGTCGCGTTACCCCTCGTCCAGCAGCTGGGTTGTGGGGCGCCGGTCAGGTGCCAGGAGGGAACGTTATCGGGGGTCGACCGCGTACACACCCGCCACCCGCCCGCTTCCCAGCCCTCCCTTTCAGGAGCTTTCCAGCAAACGAAAATGGCACAGTTAGACCAACTTCAGCCGCCTTCGGGATTTGTAAAGATCTGAGTGCTTGGAGATTGTCCCGTGGAAAGTGCTGTAAATGTGGAAGATGTTGTCAAGCCTCCCGAGCAGCTTTTGTGTGTGTGTGTTTCGTGGAAGGATCCAGAATTTCCAAATAGTGGCCAGCTTATTTAAAAAAGATTGATGGTCAGGCAGATGTGTTTTAAATGAGTCTTTTACTTTTGTGTTTCAGAATCCCCCGCGTCACTTCCTGCATTTTGAGCCATTTTAAGTAGGATAAAGAGAGGAAAGAGGAGGGAGCGTTTGCAATACGAAAAAGGAAAGAGGATTATCCTTCGCGCTCGTTGCTAGTCGGCAGGGATTGTTTCCTAAGAGCGCATCTGAGATGCTTCCTTCTCTCTGCTCTGCACTTTATCCGGTGGGTGAGGGATGCTGTGCTCGGTAGCCAGGCCGCCAGAGAAGCCTGCTTCTCAGTGGGGAGGAGCAGGCTGCGGAGCTGGCTCTGGCCCGCCACCCCGGGAGCGGTAATGGGCGCCAGCTGGGCTCCCGCGCCTGCGGAGGGGCACACGCTTCGGCGGCCGTTCCCCAGGCCACGGCATCGCGCAGCCAGCTGGCCCTGTCCCTAGCCCGTCAGAGCGCACCCCGGCCGGGAGCCTGCGCCGCAGCGCGACCCCCCGTAGGCTCTGACGGCAGAGCGTTTGCAGTCGGGGGTCAAGGTTAAACCCGAGGACCCCCTGTGCCGGCAGTTCTTAGGGCGCTGGCCCAGGCACACAGCCACAGCTTTGGGGCGCGTGGTCCCTGGAAGGAGCTGAGTCTGTACAAGTCGGGTTTCCGAGACGGGCAGACTCTCCGTGGTTTGAAGCTGGCCCGCTGGAGGGAGAGCCGGGGCCCTTTTAGAGGTGGGCAGGGAGAGGCCTCTGCAGGAGCAGCCCGGCCGAGCCGCAGGGTCGCCGGTCAGGGAGGGGGTCCTGGCTGACCTGCTCCCTGCTGGGCGCCGGTGCGCGGTCTGTGGGCAGGGGCTGCAGGGCGAGAGGCAGGTGGCCTGGGCGCGTTCCTGTGGTCACTCGGAGGAGGCTGGCGGCGGTGGCCCCAGCGCCGCCCACAGGGCCTGCCAGAGAGACTGGGGGAGTCTGGACAGCGCTGGGACCACGGGTGTGAATGTCTCTGGCGGTCTCAGGCGTAATGGGGCGGGTGGTCCCAGCAGAGCCGGGAGGGCAGGGCTGTGCTGGAGCTCTGGGGCGAGGGCCGGGAGAGGGAACCTGCATCTCTGTGCTCACTTGGCTCCGTCCTGGCCGCTGCACGGGCCGCACAGGGGCCCGAGGGAGGAGCCAGAAGGCTGGCCTGGGCGCGAGGCCTTCCGGAGCTGGGTGGACCGCCGGGGCTCTGGGCTCTGGGCTCTGGGCTGGGAGGCCATGGAAGGGTCATTGCCAGGCGGAGACAGCAGGGCCGCAGCAGGACGAGGGTTCTGGCCCACTCAGGGTCGAGCTCCCTGGACACCCCGGCACCGCGCCACTCACAGGACCCCTTGCAGAAGCCTTCCCCCTTCAGCGCCCCCAGACCCCCACCCGGGCAGGCCGACAGGAGGGTGCCCGAGGAGCTGCGTGTCTGTCGCAGAGCAGGCTGTGGCTGGCGCCTAGGGAGCTGAGGTGGGGCCACGGTAGTAACCCTTCCAGCTTCGTGGGCCATGCGGACCCTTTCTCAGTCTCTTCCTGTCTCCCTTTGTGTCCCTTTTAAAATGCAAACCCATCCTCAGCTCGTGGGCCGTGCAGAGACGGGTGGCGGGCCCGACTGGGCCGGCGGACAGGGCGTGCACACCCCCGAGGAGGTTCCGGTGGGTTCAGGACCTGAGAGCAGGCGCGGCCATGCCGGGGCCGGGAGCCGTTGTCTCTGTTGGAGATGGGGCCTGGCTGCTGGTGACCCTTCCCAGCTGCTCTTGTGAGCAGAAACCCTCCGTCGATACCCGAGTCTGCAGCCGAGGGTGCGTCGTCTTGCCTCCGTGACGGCAGCGCACCGGAATCGCGGCTACACCTGCCCGATGAGCTTTGTGACAATCCACTGCCACCGTCCTGGAATCTGCTGCCTCCTCACAGGTGCCCTGTGGGTTTGGTGCGGACGGGAGCACGCTCAGTGTGCCGGCTCTTTCCCAAGGTCAGGGCCATCTGGGCTCTCCGACGCTCGTGTGCGATGCTGCCTCTGGCTCCTGTTTTGATGGGTGGCGACGTCTCACTACTGGCTTCGCTGCCCCTGGGGTGGGTGCTGTGTGGGGGTCCTGCCCCCTGCCTTCCCCAGTACACCTTCAGGAGCTGGGCCCGCTGGCCCTTCACGGGGGGGCCTCGGCTGCCACCCTGTAGGTCTGACGGCTAGACGGGGGGGGTGTGTGTGTGCTGAGCCCGGGGGCTCCGTCAGCTCTCACAGGGCCCTCTCCTCGTGGCGCAGCTGTCCCGGAAAGCGCCTGGCTTCTTTGGGGGAAGGCTTTGAGGAAAACTTACAGTATATTCACGTGGCAGTGCTATCGGGTATTTCCCCAGGGGGACCTGGGTTTCCCTAAAAGCAGGGGCCCTGGTCTGTGAACTGTCTCAGGAACCGAGTGAGAGGCTGTGACTCTTCACCGTGGGGACTCAGGGCAGGCTCCACCCAGACCCGAGTCTGCTGGTCACACAGGTCAGGGGCGCTTGAGGACCCGCCCAGATCTCCTCTCTCTTTTCTCTGAGGCCAGAGCCCCCGGGCTAGCGTGCCTCCTTCCCGGGCCCACCCCGTCTGTGGAGCTCACGGCCGGCCCCCCACCCCATCCTGTCCCTGCGGTGGTTTCTCCCGTGCAGGAGCTCCTGCACTAGTGCTGGGTGAGGCACCCCTCTCTCCTTTGTTCCTCGCTGCAGGCTCCTTCCTGCGCCGGGCGGTGTAGTTCACGCAGGACGCTCTCCCCAAGCGCCTGTAGAAGGCTGAGGTGGTTACAGGCGGGCCTTGGGGCGCGTCTCCGGGCTCACTGGCGGGCAAGCCGAGTTACGCCTGGTCGGGCGGTTGCTTGGTTGCTTTGTGGAGCTGGATTCTGCCTCATTCACCCTGCTCAGCCTGTGTCAGACTCGGAGCCGGCTGAAGTCTCTAAAGATAGCCTGGGATTCTGAGCTGCAGCACCTGCGGCGGCCCCTCCCCTCCAGCGGGGGGTCAGACTGTGTCCCCAGCCAGGCGCCGCCGGCCCTTCAGCCGAGCCGAGCGGCGTGGCCGCTGAGGCTGACAAAGGCTCTGGTCTCCTCTGAGTCCCGTGGGCCCTGGACTCGACGCCCCTGCAGCAGGTCCGCACACCGCGTGGGCACGCTCGGTATGCCTTTTCCACTCGTGTGCCCGGTTCTCTTTTTATCTCACTAAGCGCCTTTAGCTCGTGGGTTACCTGTGAAAGATAGACTGGCACCAAGTTGGCCTTTGAGGCATGGCTCGTATTTTCCCTGTCAGAGCGGTGGGCTGTTCTGGACCCAGGAGGCTTCGTCTTATTTCTGACTCTGGTGCTTGTGAGCTGTGTGAGCCAGGGGAGGGCAGTTCGGTCCTGGAGGCCTCGGTCTCCTCACCTGTAGGACGCAGAGGCATGGTGCGGAGTTCCCTTGCCTCGGATGTCCTGTGGTCTGAACCTGCTGTGTGAAGGCTGCGCTTGTTCGGAGGCAGGCCCTGCCCTCCGGGGGCTCCTGCTCACTGGAGCAGTAGTTCGGGCAGTGACATTGCAGGTCCTAACTTCAGGATAGCTTTGAAAACAGAGATAAAAGAAGAACGCCTCAGTGGTTATTACAGCATTTTCCTTCTAAAGATAGGGTTTTCCTTCTTAAAACCACCTTAGTTTCTTTGATAGCTGGTGGATGTGTGTTGAATGCTGTTGAGATTCATATAGATATGGAAATCCTTAGAGTTTCAGAGCCAATTTGCATGTCTCGGCGGGTATACCTCCAGCGTTTCTCATTTAGTACTGTTTACCTTCCATTTCATCTGCCTCTGAGCATTTGGAGAGTTTCTGACAATGCCTACCGTATTCCTAGGACCAAAGGCACACTCTGATGCAGTGTGTTTTGCAGGTTTACCCATTTCTAGGCTAGGTGACGTTGGCAGGCACCTCCCGTGGGCACCGAACTCGGTAACTTTCTGTCCTTCCTCAGGATAACTTCTAGCGTGTACATTTTCCAGTGAGGGGCTTCAGACTCCCCTGTACCTTGCACTGATTGAATTCCTACTTTCGGCCAGGCGCTTGTGTCCCGATTCAGAACCGCCAGCCTCCACCCGGTATCTGGAGCAGATCCTCCACACTTCTCATCTGTCTTCAAGGCCCCTCCTGGTCTGGTCCTCAGAGGGCTTCAAACCTCATTTCTCCCAGCTTTAATTCACCTTTACCGTATCCTAAGCAGAACCGTTGGCCATTCTCCATCCTCCGAGGTCCCTGGGCCCTTAATCCTGCTTCAGAACGCCTCTGTGTCCATTTCCATGTGCCCACACCCTCCTTGGGGCTGAGGTCAAGTAGCTCCTGTTCCCAGCACCTTTTCCTTTGGTCCTCCCCGCTCAGGGAAGGCGTCTCCTTCCTTTAGCACCTCACCTGGATCTCTCAAAGCACTTGCCGATCTTGACCTTGTATTACTTAACCGTTTGATCGTGTTTTGCGTCCTCTTGGGCAGCGTCTGTGTCGGACTCTGCTCCATGCCTCAGAGTCTTCCGGTCTTTCTCTTCTGGGCTTCTCACCGGTTGGCCTCCGGCCTCGGGTGCACACAGAGAGGAGGGGCAGGGCGGCTCTCGCAGCTCTGTGTGTCGCCCCCCGCCCGCCACCGCCATCATTTTCCCAGCCGCCCTGAGTGCAGCTGCTTTGTAGCCACTGCCCATAGTGGGCTGTGCCTGCCCAAGCCCACCCTTTTGTAAACCCGCGCAGGCTCTTTCTCCCCCTGCAGCCAGTTGGCCATCGGTGTGGGTGCAGACGGGCGCTGGTGGGGGAATGTGTGTTCTGGGGTCTGTGCCCCCTGAGCCTGCCTGGCTCTGTGCCCGGGTGGGTACGACTAACCTCTAGCAGGAGTGACGTTCGGTCAGCTGGTGTCCTGCGGTCCATCCGTCGGGGCCCAGAAACACGGTCGGGGCAGTTTTTCAAAAGGCATGTGACGCGCTGGAAGCCTGGGGTCCCTCCGTGAAGCCGATGCTTTACCGTTTCTGCCACCGTCTTCCACACCAGCAGGCCCCCCAAACGTGCGTCCCAGCCCAACCTTGCTGAGAGCCCTCTGGCCCTTAACCCCACCGGCAGGCGGCCGGCCACCATGTCCCCTCGTGGCTGGGCGGGCCCAGCGTTCCCAGGCGTGGAGGGTGGAGCGAGCCGGGTAGCAGCGCAGCTCTGGCGAAGCACAGCCAGGTTCCTCCTCACAGAGGCGCAGGCGGTTCCCAGGCCTCCTTGTTCTCTGGGGCAGGAGAGAACGTTTGGGGGCAGCGTCCGCAGGTCCTGTCCCTGAGGCCGAGGGAATCTGTGAGCAGGTAGGGCTCCCCTGTCGCTGGGCTGATGGCCGTCCGTGCTCGCCCGCCAGCGCCCACGGGCTTTCTGCAGAGGCCAGAGAGCGGATTAACCAGGGCCCCGGCGCTCCACGCCCTGGTCCTTAAAGTCGGCGCACGTCTCTGCCCCCCTTTGATGGGGTGGGAGGACTTTCTGAGGCTTCCACCCCCTCACCGCACAGGCCACGGGGCGGTGGGTGTTCTACCCACTGCCATGTCAGGCCCATGGAAATGACATATGTCCGGATGGGTCTTCAGGCCCACTGGGTCTGCTGTGACCTGGCTTTGTCCATTTATTGCCTGGCCCCCAAATGTCCCCAGTCTAACGGGGACATGGGACGCTTTGGGTTCAGTGGACCTTGAACTGCCAGGGTGTGGCCCTGTGCCCGGTGTGGGATCACCAAGTTAGCAGCACGAGGTCCCTGGGCGAAGACTTGCGGAATCGTCTCAGTACACACCTGCCCTGGTGTTGCGGGGTTCTGAGTGCTGGGCATCCGGCCATGTTTCCGACAGTGGGTCCCGTGTCTGAAACTGGCTGAGACCAGGCCTGGGTAAAGGATCACGGCTTGTAGTGACGGGGTTACTCCCCTCGGCCTCCTGCTTCGCTCACTCTTGTTTGCTTCTGCAGTTGTGTGGACTCCTGTCTGCGTGTACGGGCAGCCGGGGCTGGTCGGGGGGCCATCTGCTCTGCTCCTTGCAGCACCGTCTCCTGTCGTCTGTCGGCCAGTTGGCTTCCTTGGCTGGTAACCTGGCCTGTCGGTCATTAGGCTAATTGCTGGCCCCCGGCTTCTGGCAGTTACATACATACCATCACCAGGCCCCTCTTGCTTGGGGGCCAGGTTTAACTGCTGGAGTCAGAGAGCGGCCACAAAGCCTGTTACCAACAGGCCACGCGTCGTGACAGCCTCTCCTGAGAGTGGAATTGCTGGTCACCTGGTATGTGGATGTCCAACCGCCAAAGCGTTTGAACTATTTTACGCTCTTTCCAACAATCCTTTGAGGGATCTGGTTGCTCCACATTTTTGCCAGTACTTGGTGGTGTTGACCTTTTTTACATGAAATTTTAGCCGTTCTGGCAGGTATGTAGTGTGTCTCATTTTGGTTTTGTTTTGCATTTCTCCGGTCACTGTTGACGTTGAGCATCTTTTCTGGTGCTTATTGACTGTTCATGTGTTTTCTTGTGTGAGATATCTGATTCAGTCCTCTGCCCGCTTTTAAAAACTGGGTTATTTGTCTTTATCATTAAGTTGTCGGAGTTCTTTATATATTCTGGATACAAGCCCTTTATCTGGATACAGACATATGTATTCTGAATATTTTCTCCAAGTTTTGCTTCATTTTTAAAGTAGTGTGTTTCCAAGAGCAGCAGTTTTTTGTTTGTTTGTTTGTTTTTCGGTACGCGGGCCTCTCACTGCTGTGGCCTCTCCCGTTGCGGAGCACAGGCTCCGGACGCGCAGGCCCAGCGGCCACGGCTCATGGGCCCAGCCGCTCCGCGGCACGTGGGATCTTCCCGGACTGGGGCACGAACCCGCGTCCCCTGCATCGGCAGGCGGACTCTCAACCACTGCGCCACCAGGGAAGCCCCAGCAGTGTTTAATTTTGATGAAGTCCAGTGTCTTTTGGTGAACAGTTCTCAATTATAAAGTAGTCTGTTATCGGTCTTCTCCTTTGTGATTAGTGGTTCTTCTGCCCTGATTAAGAAAGCTTTGCTTACTGAAGAGTTATGAGGATATTCTACTATATTTTCTAGAAAAGATTTGTATGATTTTATCTTTATCATTTTGATCTTCAGTGTATCTGGAGGTAGATAGTTTTTGGGTGTGTTGTGAGGTAGAATGCAGCTCGTTTTTTTCATGTGGATATATTGATAAAATTGATCCAGCATCGTTTATTGAAAAGACCATCCTTTGTCCACTCCAGTAAATGGCATTTTGTTGTAAATCAGGCGACCATCTCTGTAAGGTCTATTTCTGGATTCCATTTTCTTTCTCTGGGCTATTTGTCTATCTGTGTATCAGCAGTAAATTAATATCAGATTGTAAACCATCCAGTTTTGTTCTTCTGCATGACTGTCTTGGCCATCTGGGCGGTTCACGTTTCTGTGTAAGTTTTAGGACTTCAGAATCAGGTTGTTGGTTTCTACCAAAAAAAGAAAATAAAAAGCCATCTAGAACTTTGGGGTTCAAGGGCTCTTTACAGTAGTGAAGCTTCCCATCCTTGAACATGGTATGCCCCTCCATTTACTGAGGCCTTTGCTTTCTCTCAGCAGTATTTTTCATTTGGCACCTCTTTAGTTTGAGATATTATTGGATATTTCATTTTTTAATTTGATTGTTAATAGTTTTTCAAATTTTGTCTTAAAAATTTTTGTTGTTAGTCTATAGATATCAATCGAATTTTATATATCACCCTTGTGTCTAGCAATTTTGCTAAATTCCCTGTTTTATTTCTAATGTCTATATGTGTAAATTCTCTTAAGTTTTCTATACATATAATCATTAGCAAGTAACAGTATTTTTATTCTTTTCATGTTCTCTTATCTTTATTTTTTTTCTTGCCATACTGAAGTAGTTAGGACCTCTGGTGTAACGTTAGCTACAGGTGGTAGCACAGAGCATTCTCGTCTCATTCCTCTTCTCAAGAGGAAAGCATTTAACTGTTCACCCCCTGGCAGTTATGTTTGCTGGGTGAGCAGGCAGCTACAGGAGGAGTTACTTTCCTGAAACATGCACAGAATTCTTAGAAGAAAGAGCCGTTCAGTGGGAAATCCGCCACGAGTTGCTTCTCCTGTGCACTAGTTTCCTGCACACTAGCTGCTTCCCGCACACTAGTTGCTTCCCGCACAGTGGCTGTTTTTGCTGTGTCATCTTCTGTCATGTTGTGCACTGCAGCCACAGTTCAGTTCTGTTATCAGTCCCATCACTTTTCAGATTAGAAATTTCTTTTTCTGTCATTTAGGGAGATGAGTATAATCTGTGCCTCTGCTGGGTGAATGTTTCGGGCATTTGCTTATTCTTTCCAGCTGAAAGTTGCCAACTCTGTCTTCAGTTAGTTGTTCTCCTGTTTCAGGAGTTCTACTGTCAATCCCATGGGCTCTACAGCAAGACTGTGGAACTGAAAATCTCAGCCAAAAAATCAGTTTCAGTTTCAGTAGACAGAAGCTGTCGTGAACTACTTTTTCATGGTTAAAGGTGGACGTGTTAACATTAAATTTATATGTAATGTACCTGATTCTTTTTTCCTTAAGCTGCAATTCCTACTCCCTCGGACCCAGTGAAGTGTGTGGACTTAGCACTGAGATTGGGATCAGAAAGCCTTGGTTGAAATCCTGGTCCTTCTACTGACGATTTGATCATGGGTACTAATGGTATTACGATACTGGTACCTGGGGAGCCAGGCATTTTGCCCGTTGTGTGCACTACTGTATTTCTTGGTGCACTGGCTGGGGTTTAGATGGGAGGACCATGTATCTAATAAGAAGTGGGACGTTTTCAAATGTACTCTAAGGTCCTTTGTTTTTTTTTTTTTTTTTTTTCTTATCTCTTGGGGTATTTCTTCTTTTCCTACAATTCTTTCATATTCTTCACATGATACCAATTGACGATTTAATGCTGAAGCCTGTTCATTGTTTTATTATCATTTATTAAAGACCAGTTTTTAAAGGGGAAGGTGTTTAGCACCTATGCCGTTTAGAACTAAATGGAAAGCAAATTTTTTTTTTTTTTTTTTTTGATGGTACGCAGGCCTCCGGACGCGCAGGCTCAGCGGCCACGGCTCACGGGCCCAGCCGCTCCGCGGCACGTGGGATCTTCCTGGACCGGGGCACGAACCAGTGTCCCCTGCATCAGCAGGCGGACTCTCAACCACTGTGCCACCAGGGAAGCCCAGGAAAGCAAATTTTGAAAGGGTTTACATTTAGGAATTTATGACTCAGTTTTTAATCACGTAATGTTAAAAACCTGTTTCTTCTTTTTGGTCTTTTCATCTATTTTGTGTCTTACTGAAAAATTGTTTAAAAGAGAAAAGTTGTTTAGAGGGCAGAGACGGAGAGCCAGACAGGTGCCTGAAAAGAGGTGACCCGCCTCTCTGGTCTGTGCTCAGTGCCCCTGTCCGCAAAGTGGCTTCGCGCCACCATCGGGCGCCGGACTGCTCTCCACCAGGGCTCAGCCTGTGGCATCTGGCCCGCGCTCATCCCCGCAGCGGCCGGGGGCCTGCGCCGCCACTGACGCCGTATAGCACGTCTGCGTGAACGCGGCGCGCGCAGGATGCCCAGCCCCTGTGCAAGGTGCTCTCACAGAGCTCTCAGGGAAAACCCCTAGACCCCAGCTGCACCCGTGCTGACTCTGTCTTTAGCTGCGCCCCACCTCCATTTCACTCCCTTTTTTGAAGAACTGTTGAAGAAGGACAGGAGGAAATCGATTCTGAGGAAACTAAATTTTCTCCTAAAACAGGAGGATGTGTTGGAACAGGGCGGGGGCAGGGGCTGGAGCCGCCTGCCTGGTCGGCGTTTCGAGGGGCAGGGGTGCGGGCCCGGGGCTGCGCGCGCGGGCGCCGTCTGCAGGGCGGGCGGCCGCGCTCTGCTCACGTCTCCCTTGTCCCTCAGCTGCAGATGGCAAAGTCGTGACGTGCGCCGCGGTGTGGAGGATGCCAGCGGAGCTGGAGCCGGGCGGCCACGAGTCCCCGGAGGACGCAGCGAGCCCCGCACACGCCCTGGAGCTGCTCTGTCACCTGGGCCCCGCGGCCCACGGCAGCACCGCCTGGTAGGCTCCGCCCCCGCGTGCCCGGGCAGGCTTGGAGGCAGGTCCCCACCGCAGAGGCCTCTCTGCTCTTTGAGGAAGACGTGGCATGAATTGCTTGCTTCGCTCCCTCTTGAGTGCCCGTTGTTTCCCAGATGAGACACATCTATGGAGACCCTGCTTCACGCGTACTGAGGAAAGCTGTGTCCAGATCCTCTTCTTCTAAAGTCAGTCTTGCCGGGTACCTGCCGGGAGGATGGCAGTCAGGTGCCGTGCAGCACTTTAGCGCTGCACTGCTTTTTACCTCATAAAGACACCTTCACTCAGCAATCCTACGCATGAATTAACTTGTTACCTTGGGTTGAAGGCTTATGACGTCTTCTTCTGTGGACCAGGTGTGGACACCCCGTGTGCAGGTCGTGCTGTGCCCCCAGCCCCTCGAGGCTTCGTCCTGCAGTTATTTCCCCAAATGTCCTGTGCAGTCTCAGGAGGGAGAGATGCCACCACCATCCCTTGGGGCTCCCAGGCCCCTAGCTGCCCGCGTGCCCCCCGTGGTAAAGCACGGACCCTCCTCGCAGCACTCACGGCTCACATGTCGAGTCGCCGAAGCCTCTTGGCAAACTCAAGAAGCCGTGCTTTCTAGAAGGGACCGTGGGAATGTACTCTTGTCGTGGGTGTTTACAGTTGCAGCGGTAATTGTTTTACTTAACACGGTCACACTCCCACATGAGCGCGCGTGTGCGTGAGGAAGAGCCTCTGTGTAGTCACTTCTTAGTCGCCCCCACCAATTAAACAAATTGAATCCAGCAGGTACTTATTAAGCACCTGCTGCACACGCCTGCCAGGCTCCAGGGACCCAGGGTGATGGGTCAGGGGACCCGGCCTCGAGGAGTCACGATCTCTCGGGGAGGCCGTAGTGTAAACATGTAACTGAGACCCAGGGCAGGCGGGGACCACGCCGGAGTCGTTATGAACCGTGTGCCGTGGGCCCCCCGAGGAGAGAGTCCCTCGTGTTTAGTAGAGGCATTGATGACGGAGTCTCTTGAGGAGGTGACGTTTGGAGCGGGGACTTATCCCGGCCACCACCGCCAGCTGCGTTTGGAGGTGGGGAGCGCGGGCGGAGCAGAGCTGGGGGCCTCCGTCTGTCGGGCTGTGTGTGGCGGTGGTTATACCAGGCGCCAGGTCGGGCTCGTTGCTTTTTCCCAGGAGTCCGGCCATCTGCACAGAAGGGGTTGTCCTGCCCCCTGAGAAACCACCCACGGGTGCCGCACCGCGCTGCAAACCACACAGAGCTGCTTGGAGCCCACGTCTCAGGTGGCAGCCCTGCTTTCCCAGCAGACATTTGCACGTGTGTGTGTGGGTGCAAGAGTGTGTGCACATGTGTGCGTGCATGTGTGCGTGCACGTGTGTCTGTTCCAGGAGCTACCCCGGCACTGGGGAACGGGTGAGTGAGACAGTGCAGACCCGCAGTCATTTCGGGCGAGGCCGGCCTCTACAGGCAGCGTCCATGCCTTTGGCGAGTGCAGAGAGGGGTGAGCGCAGGGAGGGGCCTGCCCCCTGTGGACGAGGGGCTAAGGGAGGGGCCGTCATCTGCTCCCCGCTCCCCACCTGGGCCCAGTGCCCCATCAAACCTGCCGTCGGAGGGGGAGCAGGCCGCGCCTGCCCACGGGCACCGTCGGGAGGTGTTGTGGCACACCCGCGCTCTCGCCTGCGAAAGGGAGCGTGTTAGGAGCCAAGTGTCGATATTTAAACCCATCCTCCCCAGAGTCGCCTCGGAATGCGGTTGTTCCCAGTCCGCTGCTCTTGTTCAGAGTACTTCTTGAAGCCTTTTTTGTTATCCATTGCGTCTCTCTGTGTCTTTGACCTTTTCACCTGTGGCTGCAGGTGCGGTTGTGGCAGCAGCTCAGAGAGACCCTGCGTGCCCGCCTGTCGCCCCCGGCAGGGACCATGCACCACTGCCATCGAGGCAGCCCACAGCCCCACGCAGGTTCACGTGTTCCGCAGCCACGCCCGTGTGTGCCCTGAGCTCCCTGCATCTCATCACGCGTGTCAGTCTGTGTAGTCACCACCACGGTCGGGGCACAGAACCAGGATCGCTCGGGCCGCCCCCCCCCCCCGCCCCCCCCTGCCCTTCATCGCTGGCCGCTGTGAGCCGGCTTGCTGCCCGGTGCGCCGTCACTGGGAGAGCGTTCGGCACGTGGGGTCACGCCGTGTGCGTCTGATGGCGGCTTTCGCGTCGCCGTCCCTCCTTCCTTCTCAGTCTGAGCAGGACTCCGGGTGGGATGGACACAGTCCGTGTAAGGGTTCCCCTGTGGAGCGTGCGGGTCCCCGGCTTGGGGCTCTTGTGCGTAGAGAGCCTCTGAACGGTGCCCGGCGCACCCGGGTCCCCGCCCTCTGGCCCGGTGCCTGGAGGCAGCCGCCGGGCCGTGCGGCGCAGCGCTGAGCTTGGTGGAGACGGCCGCGCTCTGCTCCAGAGGGGTCGCGCCGGCCGTGTGTGCGGCTCCGGTCTCGGCATCCTCCCCAGCACGTGGGGCCGGCCTGCGCGTTCTCGTAAGCATCCTCAGCGGCATCAAAGCTTCATTGTCAGATAGGGGTATGAGTTTTGGAAATGTAAGTCTGGTGGATCCGTGGAGGTGAAGGACACTCTCTGTGGTCAGACACGAGGCAGTCGGTGTTTTGTGTTCACTTGCTTGCTTTCCTCTTTGGCTTATCATTTGTGCCGAGAGCAGTTCCAGGAGAGGGGCTCCCAGATGCTCGGAGCATCGGCCGCTGCTGGCCAGAAGGGGGTGTCCCAGCGCCCTGGAGTCGTGGCTGCGCTGAGAGGCAGAGGCGTGGGGCTCCCGTCCCCAGGGCTCCTCGGCGCCTCCTGTTCCGGAGCGGCGGGCGCACGGGGCGGACGGCTCCCGCGTCTGCGTCGCAGCAAGCAGGGTCCTCTAGCGCGCGACGGGTCTCTTGGGCTCACCTTCCCCGAGGTGGCCGTAGGGTCACTGGAAAGTCACCTGTTGCTGTAGATCAGGTCTCCATTCCTGAAAAGGAGGTGGCATTTCTCATTGTGCTGAGGGCAGGGTCTCTGGCGTGTGGTACTTTGCGTGGCAGTCAGTGAGGCAGTGAAGGGGCTGGTGTAACGTACCCCGCAGACCTTCCGGGCCCGACTCCCCGGTTTCGCCCTGTGGGGGCACAGGTCCCGACTCGACCTGGAGGGGCTGCCCCGTGACCTGCAGCACTCAGCTCCTCCGGGCTCGGTGTCGCCTCCTCAGAGAGGTCCTTCCTCACCGTCGTCTCCGAAATGATCGCTGCTCCAACCCCACTCACGCCTTGCTGTCATTTTACCCGATTTTATCTCGTCACAGTCACCACCGCCTGGCCCTCCCCCCTCTGCGTGCGTCTCCTGCGTCTCTGTCCGTAGCCTGAGCTTCCTCGGGGCAGGGGCCCGCCAGGGTGCAGGCTGCGTCCTGTAGCCTCTGCCTGGGCACCACGGACAGTGCCCGGCACGCGGAGCGCTCCCCGTGTTGGCCGCGGACGCGGGCCGTCGGGGCTTTGCTTGCACCGGCTTGTCATTTCTCACGGTGACCCTGTGAAGGGGGGACCACTGTAGGTAAGAAGCCGTATACGCTTATCTCCACGGAGAGGGGAGGAGATCGCGCCCAGGGTCACGCGCTCCTCGGAGGAGTGACTGGGCTTCACGGCCGGCCAGTCTGGCTGCGGGATCGCGCCTGCAGAATGGCGATTGGGAGCCACCCGCGGCCGGCATGCTGTGGTTTGGAAGTGGTGTCGGCGCGGGGAGGACAGACACATCTTCATCCGAGTAAGTTTGGGGAGAATTCATGCATCTGCCTGCTGGTCCTTTCTGGACGGCCAGCCTCAATGAACTCTGCTCGCGAGGGGACCCCTCATTTCTGCAGGTACTAGAGTCATCATCTCTCCGGCCTGCTTCTCCTCTGCCTCCTGGTTCGCTCCTGCAGTCCGCGTGGTGATTGTGGAAGAAACCGTGGGCCCCGTGGCCCTGGGCTCTGCGGCCCTGGGCTCTGCCTGCAGATCTGCAGCTACTTCACGGCATCCCTGTGGCGAGTCAGCTCAGTTTGGGCCTCGTTCCCTCGTGTGTAAAATGGGTTGAATTCAGGAGTCTCTGATGTTCTTTCCAGCTCACTGGGTGCAGTGAGCTCTCTTTCACACCTGCTCGGTGCCGCGTTCCTTTCCCTGAATCTAGTCGAAACTCATGACCCTCTTTCCACTCTTTCTGTCGCACTGAGGTGAGGGGCACTGGCTCAACAGACACACGGCCATAACCACGCCACTCACGTGAGGTCCTCCTGGGTGAAGTCACTTCAGCTGGTGGCGGGCTGCCTGCAGGGCTCGGACTGAACCATGAGGATACTTTGACCAAACTGTGGTCTTTTCACCATTTTCAGGGTATCTCATCCCGTCATACTCCAGGTTGTGTATATTAGCTGCCTTAAATCCCTTTGGAAGGATATGGGATGTAGATAAGTAAAATTAATAAACTTTCACCTTGTTATGTTGAAGACACTGGGGTGAGAGTTCGTCCTAGTGTCTCACGTGTCGTTGGCACTCGTTCCCTTTTCGGGGGCAGGTGAGGAAGGGCTGCTGACAGCTGCCCCTTCCTGTGCCGCGTGCCCGTTCTTCTCTGGAGTCAGGGGTCTCCCAGGGTCAGCGCTGACACTGACGGGCGACGCGTTTTAGCAGCGTGTGCGGTGTCTGCGTGGGCAGTGAGCTGGGCACATGGGGGGGCTGCAGAGCCACCGAGCTCTCCAGGGCCTCCTGGCACTACATCCCCGTCGCCTGTGTACACCGGCGTCGTTTGGAGCCCCGATGACGGGGAGGTGTTCGGGAACGCGGCAGGCGAGGGCAGGAAGGAGGTGACGGTTCTCCGGCACCGGCTCCCTGTGAGATGGGGGCTGTATCACCGCCGAGATCGGCCCGAGGGCTGGTTAGCCACCACCGTGAAATTCTGCGGCTCTCCGTCTCCTGACGATGAAGAGGCTCCCTGGCTGCTGAGGAGTTAGGCACCTTGGCTGTGGATGGATGCTTCCTGCTGGAGAGTGGGGGCCGAGTCAAGATAATGGAGACACGCACCATTCCCTAAGCGGTGCCTCGGGAGCAGCCACACGGACCGCAGCGTTTCACGGATGGCGACGGTCTCCGTAAGGGGGAGACCGCTGAGACCGGAGGCCAGCAGCCTGGGGGGATGGAAGCGAAATAAGTGGCGGTCAGCTGCAGCCCCTCCCCACACACCCTGCCCCCCCAGATTGTGGAGGGGCCCCGACGGGCTGGGTCAGCCTCACTACGGGGGACACGCCGGGTCTTTCTCTGATGTCCTTGCAGATGCCCGTGGCACTTGCACAGTGACCGCTGACCTCTGCTTTCTGGGGAGAAGAGACCTCTGCAGTGCAGATGGAGGTAAAGATCACACTGGAATGCCAGGCCGGCTGCGAGGGTCAGGAATTCCTGGGAAGCGGGTGTGCATGTTTCCGTTCTTAGTAGAAGAAGGAAAAAGGGCCGTAAGCTTTGGTGTTGAGCTTGGAGAGGAAAGAGAAGAAAAGAAACCTGTGCGGGTCTCCAAATACTTGAGGTGGTTTGGCCAGAAGAAAGGATTTGGCCTCCTCTCTGATTTTGTGTTTCTTCTTTTCACTTCAGTGTAAGAACAGTGTAAGTTGACTTGGGGGAATGTTACAAAGAGTCAATTCAAAGTTATCCTTAATATCTTTCCAAAGTTGTCTCTGAGGGTACATAAGAAAAGATGTTTGAAATTTTCAGAGGTCCTACGGTATGATTCTGCTGCCAGTGACGGTGGAAAGGTCTCTGTGATTATGACAGTGTCATCACAGAAGATTCATCAGATTTTATAAGGTCCGGGTTTGTGCTTTCTGGTTTCATCCAACCTAGATGTACTTAGGTGTAAGGTTTTTAAACTGGAGCCCTGAAGTCGCTTCCCCGGTTACTGGCTCACTGCTAAAGTGGTCCGCTAGCTTTCAGAGAAGCCTGGAGTGAGGCCTCGCGTCCCTTATGTTGTAGGAAAAGAAGAGTCTGTGGTTTTACAGGACAGTAGAAAGACGTCTTCCTCTTTCAGTTTGGCTGAAGTCTCATCTGTCAAGCGGGGACGGTCGTCAGAGCCACCCTGGCGCCTTGTGGGGGTCACTGAAGCTGAGCGTTAGGAAGGGGGTGATGAGGAAAACATAGGAAAAGGCACCGCACAGATAGATACAGCTTATCTGGGAAGAGTCAAAATACGAAAATCTGAACGTACGGTGCAGAGTATAAATAATTATTTCTGTTACAGGATAAATTCATATTCTTTCTGAGATCGTAGTTCAAGTTTCCACTAAATACCAGGGTTCAAAGTGTGTTTCAGTTGGTCCTCTCATGAACCCAAAGGGTCTTCCCAGAACATGCTGGGCAGACATATACCGTCGTATCCAGTGGGATAGTTTAGGAGAACGTATTTTTTGAAGATCTGTTTGTGATTCTTTAAGCTTGAGGCTTAAATAATTAAAAAATGTAAACCCGAAGGACCGCTAACTCTGCCTGGAGAATTTTAAACTATGGTCGATTTTTCTTCTGCTGTTTGAGAAACAGGGTGTGGGAGGAGGAGGAGGAGGAAGACAGGGACGGCCGGGGCTGCCGCTTGGAATTCGGGTGGTGTTTCATGTCAAAATGTGTCATGGCTCCGAGCCAACCCTGAACTTGCTGCTGAGACCCAGGAGCAGGAGGCGTGAGCTTCCCGGACGCGCCGCTAAGCCGCATGGCGCCCACCCTGCCCTGCACTTGCCCTCCTCTCCCTGCCTTGGGTGGAGTCTGCAGTGAGCGGCCGCAGTGGGCCTGTGTGAACTTGGACTTCAGGGCTGGTGAGAGTCAGCCGTTCCAGGCTTGAGGGCCCTGCTCTGCCCACTGGCTCCGCCCCTCGGCCCTCTCTGGGGCAGGACAGGACAGGAGCCTCGCCCCAGGAGGGCCAGTGCAGCTGTGTCCATCGGCTCCGCATCCGCCCCGCGTTGCCACAGGCTCTGGGCCTCGGACGTGTCCCGCCCAGGGAGGCTTCTCAGGAGCGCAGGTCTTTCTGCCGACACACTGTCCGTGGCTGGATTCTCAGTGGGAGGGCGTGTTTCTGTTGAGCCACACGCATGGCTGATGTGTGTGTGTGTGCAGGTAAGCAGAGTGTCAGTGTAAACACAGACTTTCGATGACTGAGTCCCCCGGCGCCCAAAATTCCGCAGTCGTCTGTGGTCAGAAGCGGGTGCCCGGCAGTGCGTGAGCACGATTCTTTCGCTACGAGTACCCGTGTGTCTCGGCCACAGGAAACCTTGCACACACAGACTCAATCAAAGCGGGCTTCCTGACTTAACGGTGTAACTCTTAAAGTGATCCTTTTTTTTAAAATCCTTGTAGCATTTATGAAAAGCTATCTTGTGTTCTGCTGTGATTTTTTGACTTTCGAGCAAAGAAAGAAATTAACCAGATTGCCAAATCTGTGTATCTTAAGAGAGAGATGTATAAACTGGGGAAATAATGTATTACATTCTTTTTGTAAAGGGTGTTCAAACTTTGGTAACCACTGATAAAATCACCAGTGACTTGATAGGTTCGTTTCTGCCTTGCGGTTTTCCCTTTTGCAGTAAAAGCAGTGCCTGTGCGTGTCGGAATGCCCCGGGAGCCAGTGGCCTTGGCCCGGCCCTCGTGTGCTGGATCTTTGGTTTCCACAGCGTGCGCAGCTCTCTCCCGCCTGTCGTGTCGGGTGGTTTCCGTCTCCTGGCAGTTATGCTGCCCTGACGGCCCCGCCTCCCACCCGGAGAGGCTGCAGGGAATAGGTAGGATATGTCAGTTACGTGAATTGAAGTTAATTTTATACTGAGGTTGTTTTAAGAGTTTCTCAGTGTCCTTTGAGTGTCCTCACCCCAGGTGCCAAAATCCAGAGCATGAATCATTCGTTTTGGAGTCACTTATCTGAAGAAGAGAAGTGGGTGTTCTGTTTGATCAGCATGAAACCTGCCAGATGAGAACCATTGTTCCTGCCATTAGGTCCTTGCTAACTGCCTCAAAGAAGTTTAGATTTGTTTTTAATTTGGGTGTATTTGCAGAAATGGCCCTTTTCTTGTGCTTTTCTCTCAGTGGTTACGAAGGGATATAGAGTACGTATATTAGGTGTACGCTACTTTGTTCAGGACTTGTTAACATACTTTTATGTCCGCTCACATTCACGGGTAGAGTGTGATGAAACAGAAACGTGGATGATTTTTATGAACAAGGAAAATAAACTTAGTTTGGGGTAGCAAGCATGGCAGAAATTCTGGGTTATTTTCTTGTGTTTATAGCACTGGTTTCATGGTCATGAACCATGACGCGATAGAATTTCCTTTTTGTTTCTGCACTTTGCACACTCCGCGTATCCCACGCACTCGCGATCACAGGGGTTGCTCCCTGTAGACTCACCACGCTTACTTTCGGATGTGTCGCCCTGGGTAGACAGTAAATAGAAGCTCTGCTCAGCAGTTAGGTCCCATGTGATACGTGGCGTCTCATTTGGCGACAGTGCTATGTGCGCCTCGGGGACCCTCTTCTTTAGGAGGGATCCCGATCCCACGGCTGTGTTGACTGTCCCCGGTTGATCCCACCCAGAGAAGAACACACAGCACGGGTTCGTTGCAGCTTCCACGGGAGCAGAAGTTGTAGGACAAGGAGGCAAATACATGAAAGGGACGAGGTGAGAGAAAGAGCTGGGAAGCCAGGGTGAGGCTGACAAGGTGGGAGGCGGGGGTCTGGGCACATCTCGCCGGTGGTAGTCGTGCGGGGCTGTCCGCGTCAGGGACTGTCCGCCGATCGGGACCCACCATCACCCCGCTCGGTGGCCTGGAAAGCGCACTTAGTTTCACCGGTTGACCCTCAGTGCTGCTTATGCTTGATGCATCTTTCAGTCCCCCTCTTTGTGTGTGTGGGGGGGTCTCGTCTGTTTTTCCTTATCACTCGTAACAGCGAGCTGCCCAAACTCTCCCCTGTCGTGGGGGTTGGCGGGCGCATGTCCCGATCAGAGCCTCCACCAGACGTGCCAGGTGCTGGGCCCCCTTCTCGTGTTTTTAGAGCACCTCTCCGGGCTCTGCGGTGGCAGCTGGTGGTGCGGCAGCGGTGAAACTCCGGAGCGCGTCCCGTACCTGGAACCGGCGTGTTTACTCTCCTTCCGTGCTCTCCCCGAACCCTCGCACCTGGTCAGACGGGCCCCAGGAGAGAAAACCCATGGGCTTTCTCACCGTCCCAGGACGCCCGGTGGCTTTCTCCTTGGTCTGGTCTTTTCCAAGGGCGGCTAACAAACTGTTAGTGACATAACTCACGCAAGCTTTCTGAAGTGCCTCTTTTTCCCTCTCCTTTTCTACTTTGGGCATCTCTGCTCATCCAAGTAAATACGGCAAGGTTAACTCCTGTAGCAGGGAAAAGGCAGACGTGCGCCCTTTCCTTTCAACTGCACATAAGTCAGAGCTTACACTCTTAAATCCCCTCAGAAGTAAACGGCAAATGCTCAGAGGCACGCCTTAATTCCTGAAGCTTCGTCCGTGTGGATCTACCTTCCTCAGGACACATAGAGGCTGAGCACGGATGGCCCAGCTCAGGGGCAGATGTTGCATTAGTTCCCAAAAGGCCTTAACTCCAGCTTGCCCAGTGCTCTTGTGTGTGTGTGTGTGTCTGCACGTGTGTGTGTCTGTGTGTGTGCCTGCACATATGTGCGTGTGTGTGTGCGTGCGCATGTCTGTGACTCAGAACGAGTGAGACGAGCTTTGGAACAGACTTGGGCATCTTTCTCACTCATCCCCCCCTTCCCCTTTGTCTGCTTATTTTGAAGCTTGGATACGAGTCCCGGCCCTGGGGTTTGCCTGGTCTCTGCCTCACTGCAGCCAGGGCTCTGTGGGGAGCAGCTCGGGTGCCCGGAGCACAGCTGCGCAGGGGCTGGAGGGGTACGGACACTTGCCCGGCCGTGCAGGGACCTACGCCGTCCTTGAGGGGAGCCAAACTTGGGGCTAAGATGCTGAGAGACAAAGAGAAGGAGAATATGGGGAAGGCTTCCCATTTCGTGTATTAACCTTAACACGGTGCCAAGCAGAAGCCCTCGGTACCGGGCCTGGGCACTGGGCTCTTGAGCCACGTCACTGGTTCCTGGATCGCTAACTCCAGACCCTGGAAGGTTCTCAGACCCCGAGGGGGGATCCTGATGCCGGGCTCACTTTTGCACAAAGACCACCAGAGGAAAGCCTGGGTGCTGCAGAAAGTGGGGTTGGTGATGCAGGACCCCAGCTGCTGCGAGTGAAGAGCAGACGGTGAAACACCATTAAGTTGGGGCGCCTTTCAGAGCAGGTGAAGAGCTGAGTTTCTGAACACTCTCACTCGAGGATTTTTTTCCCTTAAAATAAATCTCCATGGAATAATTTTTGGTGCATGTAAGGGTGGTAATTTTAATGTTCCAGGCAAATTTCAAAGTCAGCTTTATGGTTTTTCAAAGGGAAGCTGTTGCATTTGGGGTGGACAGTCTTTGTTGTGGAAGGCTGTTGGCACGTTAGGGGACGTCCAGCAGCCCTGGCCCTCCCGGTAGTCAGGAAAACCCAACAGTGCCCCCCGCCCCCCGCACACAACCCTGCAGGGCAGCGCGGTCCTCAAGTTGAGAGGCTCAGCTCTAACTGCATCTGATAATGTATATCTAGGACTTACTCAACACCCGCTGTGTGCAGGCACTGTTCCAAACATCACCCCGATCTTCACAAGCCAGTACTGTGGACTCCTGTTAGCCCCGCTGGACAGATGAGGAAATCAAAGCACTAAGAGATCACGGCACCCAGAGCCGGGCCTCCGACTGCGAGCCGGCACGCCGCGCCTCGCTGTTCGGGGCCGTCTACCTCAGACGCCGTCTGTGTTTTTAGTTGCGTGTGTGTTTTGTCTGAGTGTGTTTAGTCTTTAAAAACCCTTAATTCTGAAAAGTGAGACCTTTCTTTGGGTTAACAGGTCATCACTTTACGTTTCTGGAAGGTTCTTCCTGTGGACACGCTTGGGGGTTGCTGCGTGGAACCACTTCTCGAGGCACCTTAAGGAAACAGTGATTATCTGCTTTGTTTTTCCCACGTGTGTCAACACAGTAAGTCAGTATGATTAGCGGCTTTAACTCGAGGTGTCAGGCACTGTTCCTTCGTCACGTTGCCTAAAGTTGATGTTGAGGCCGAGGAGCTGCTCTCAGGCCTGGTCGTGGCCTGTGCTTCTGGAGTCAGCCCTTGGTTGGAGGCTCGGCCCTGCCTTTCACAGCCACTGCATTTGGGGCAGGACGCTCAGCCTCCCGAGTCTGTCCCCTCGCCTGTGAGAGGAGGAAGGGAAGGGGACCCCCCTCGTGGGCTGTGGTTCGGCGGACGGAGAGGAGAGCGCTGGCACCCTGACCCGGGAGCTGCCTGTCATGCTGCTGGCACCCTAGCCCCGGCACCCGGGGCTCTCTAGGCAGACAGCGCCCTTTCTCCCCACACGTCCTCACGGGAGGTTCCGCCGGAAGGAGGGCCTGCAGTAAGGCTTCAGCTTTCCAGCGGGGCTGAGACGGTGTGGGTCAGACGAGGGCTGTGCCCAGGCACTTCTGTCTCATCGAGGTCCTTCTCCACATTCGGACCGAACGCCGATGGGGCCGCATCTGCTAGGGGCCCAGATTGATAGCTTGGAGTGATTGCTCAAAAGGAAGGGCTCTGGCTCGCCTCTGGTAATTTTGTTCATGTGTATTATAAGCCTTTACAATTTTTACTTGATAATAAATGCAACAAATCATTCCTTAAGATTTCTCATCACTTGGAGTTGAAACAACAAGTCCATTTTGAGCCTTATTCAGAGAGTTTTAAGTTCCAGCAGCGCCTAGAGTTTTCTGTTGTTACCAGGTACTTTCAAAAATTAGGCGGGTCCGTGGCAGGGACCTGAAGAACCTTCTCCCTCTTGCCAGGTACCTCCAGAAGTCACGGAGAGGTTTTGTTGCTTGTGATGTGTGTGTGTGTGTGCGTGTGTTTTCAAAGCATACTTCTGATGAAACGTGCTCTGTAACTAAAGACGAACTGCTGATGTGCACATGGTGGTGGCTCCTGACCTTCAGACTGGGAACGGCTGGAGTGCTGCCACCGTAACGCCCTCCCTATTGGAACCATCTTTTAAAGTCATCGTGATGTTCAGTCTGCTTATAGGTCTTTGAAGAGAGAAGTAATAGGTAGATGGTCTCAAAGATTTTCCCTTTTTCCTTTTTTGATATGCATTTCCCAAGGAGAAGTTTTGACTTGCGTGTCAGCCTTAAGATGTTCTAAGTTACTAGTGGAAAACGTACACGTACTTAAACTGCCCAAGGATTACTTTGCTGAAATTCTTAATTCTCATTTTATGAAAGAAAAAGCTATTTTTATGACAATTCCAGTTCCTCAGGCCTGGTACCTGAGGCCAGCTCAACTCTGAGGTTTTAGACTTTAATGGAGCACATGGCCTTGTGGCTGTGGGATGGTCCCCTCCCCTGGGGTGGGGCTGTCTTCTCCTGAGTCAGACGTCTTTATTGCTGGGCAGAGCTTGGGAAAAGGTGTGCAAGCTGGGCCTTCTCAGCTGTCACCTGCCCATCTACTGGGACAGGGCCGTGGGTGGCCCTTTTCTTCCCTCTCTCCCTGTTTTGCATTTTTCCTTGGTGTTCATTGT
This sequence comes from Kogia breviceps, assembly GCF_026419965.1. Classification (NCBI taxonomy): domain Eukaryota; kingdom Metazoa; phylum Chordata; class Mammalia; order Artiodactyla; family Physeteridae; genus Kogia; species Kogia breviceps. Next base: position 101,562,944 of record NC_081320.1, read on the forward strand.
CAGCTGTCTGAACTCTACATAAGTGTCCCCATGAAAATAGGCTACCAAGAGAAGTTCAGTCAGCTTGCTCCAAAGATGTGTCTTCAAAATCAGAATTGCCATTATCTTAACAAAATAGGAGCCACAGGGCTTCCCTGGTGGCGCAGTGGTTGAGAGTCCGCCTGCCGATGCAGGGGACACGGGTTCGTGCCCCGGTCCGGGAAGATCCCACATGCCGCTGAGCGGCTGGGCCCGTGAGCCATGGCCGCTGAGCCTGGGCGTCCGGAGCCTGTGCTCCGCAATGGGAGAGGCCACAACAGTGAGAGGCCCGCAAAAAAAAAAAAAAATAGGAGCCACAGATTTCAGTACCAGATTTCTTGGTGTCTCTTCCAGCTGTGGTGTTTCTTGTTTACTAGATATTGTGCATTTTTCTTTGTTATTATTAGAAAAGATACAGTAAGCTCTTCAACGCAGGAGTGATGTACTGTGAGAGCTTTGTGTGTGTTTTTAAACTATAAACGAACGAGAAAGAAATTGTAGTTTTGAATTACATTATTGTTGTGATAAAAGTAATAATAGCTCACTGACAGTCTTGAAGAATGGTATTAGGGAGGGGCGAGGGGCACCCAATCAATCAGTATTGTATTCTGTGTGAAATAGAAATTGTGAGGGTCTCTATCGATGTCTTCAATACTCACGTGTTGGAGGACATGAAATGAAATTCTCCTCTTTATAAGCACTTAAGAATTTCATCAGGGAAGACAGAAATTCACACTTGTGATCAAACTGAAAAATTTTTGATCTCTTCCTGGTTTTATCACAGAGATTATGTGATTTTTTGTCTTTTGTTATTCAAATATGTATCAGTTAAGAAGGTTTTGGCTGCAGGTAACAGGACACTGTGGGCTCACATAGGCTGAAACAGAAGGCTGTTATCTGACATCTCAGCCCTCATGGGTCCCTCAGGGCTGTGACCTCCCCACCCACTGCCCCACACCGCTCTCAGCTCTGCCCTCCCAGGAGGTGGCAGTGAAAGACGTGGGCATCCTCTCCAAAATCACACTGTCCACCTGTGCCTCTTCAGACCCAGCACCCAGCAGGCCCCCTTGCGTCTCTGTGGCCAGAATTGGTCAGCTCTCCATGCCTCGGGCTCTGGGAGAACCTGTCAACAGTGTCTCAGCTGCAGCTGCCATGGCGAAACACCACAACTGGGGGGGCCTACATGACAGAAATGTTGATTTCTTACAGTTCTGGGGGCCGGAGGTCTGAGATCATGGTGCAGGTGAGGGCTGTGTTCCTGATTTGCAGACAGCCGCTTTCCCACTGTGTGTTCACATGGCAGTGAGAGACAGAGATATAGAAGCAAAGACAGAGATATATAGGGAGAGGGACAGAGAAATAGACAGGGAGAGACAGAGACATACATATATAGAGAGACAGAGAACTCAGGAAACTCTGGTGTCAGTCTGTACAAGGGCACTAATCCCATCACGGGGCCCCACCCTTCTGACCTCATTGAACCCTAATCACTTCCCAGATCACCCCCCCCCCCCAACACCAGATGACTTTGGGAAAGGACACAGACATTCAGGCCACGGCAGAGTGGTAGCCTGGTACTGCATCCTGTCATTGCAGAGCTGTTGACAGCACTGCTGGTGACAAAGGGCTGGGCAGACGCTTTGCTGAGGGCCATGTATAAGAGCTCTTGGCCTCAAGGTGGGACTCTCACATGTCATGTAATGCTTGACTCCCTCCTTCCTCAGTGTCGCGTGGGAGCCCGCGGGAGATGGGAAGAGAGTCATCTCGTTGGCTGACAACCACATCCTGCTGTGGGATTTGCAGGAGAGCTCCAGCCAGGCTGTGGTAAGTAACAGGAATTACACACTTGGGTTTTTGTATTTTTTGAATTTGACCTTTCAGCCAAATTCAGAATACACTTCTTGATCATATATGTTTAGAATTTTGACATTGTTTGTGAAATAATTAATGAACAGACTGAATCGTCAGTCAAAGAATTGAGTGATTGTTTCTTTCAGACAAAAGCTGTTTGGGATTCAGGCCTCAGGGCCATGTACAAATAGGACACAGAACCCTGGACGTTGCCAAAACTCCCCACTTTGGCCATAATTTGTCCAGAAGAGGTAGCAGGATATCCAAAATTGTAGTCTTCTGTTTCAAGTATAAGCCTTTTTAATGAATGGATTTTCAATGTGTATTTGGTTGAAATCACCTTTCAGGTAGGAGCAGTCATGTAGGCAAATTTCCTGGTTGTGAAAATAATGGTTGACTGTGACCCAGTGACCTTTCAGCCTGCCCTCCTTTCATTCACGTGTGTGCACGGTCCTGAGGGTGTAGCCTTCAGGCACGTCAGACATCGTCCACGGGGACGCTGGAGCCCTGGCCTGCACACAGGCTGTCTCTCCGTCCCGTCCCCACCCGTCCTGTCGGGCACCCACATGTCACCCTCAGATCCTGCCACCGAGGCCCAGAGTAGCTGTCTCTGCAAGTTCCCTACCAGAAGGTTACGTCTCTCTCAACAGGCCTGTTCGTTCCCAGAGCTGTTTAATATTTAGCAGCAACCTTCTTGGGAACCAGTTTGGCTTTCAAATATTCATCCCTTTGAATGCTTTGTCCTTCATAGAGTAAATACTCTGCCAATTGGTATATTTTCATATATGATCCCGTAAAGTTTCCTCTTATAAAATGTGTTTTTTACATGCATTCATAATTTCATTGCATTTGCATGTCAAAGCGACAACTTTAGAGAGAAAACCAAGACATATGAAAGCTTCTAATGCCACCCACTCAGTTGGGCCTGGGGCCCAACTGCCATGGGCTCATGGACGGCGTCTCTTGGACAGGTTTCTTCAGTGAGCTTGCATCTCACTTTATCCACTTGTTCCCGGGATGCGTGGTCAGCACTTGCCCCTCGTGGTACCCACAGTGTTGGTGAAGCCTGTCTTCACCCTCTGGGTGAAGAGGTGCATGAGGGATGATTTATCACTGTCGATATGTGACCCGGAAGGCAGACCCTTCACAGTATGGGGGGTCCTGTCTGAGTCTTAAAGCTGCATTGTCAGAAGGGTGTCTCCCAGGCTTCAATGTGAACTTAAGAGTATAATACTTCAGGAAAGAAATCACTATTTTTATTAAAATTAAAACAACAAAAAAGACACATCTCTGTATCATGGAGTAGAACACAAATTTCACCCAGACTTTCAAGCTCGAGCAGGAACTCGAAGGAAACTGGCTGCCTCCCATTGTCCTCGTGGCCCCCGCAGGTCTGGGCAGACACTTGCACAGTCCCCCACCTTCCAGGGGAACTTGCGAGGCCATCTGGGCCAGAGTCCAGGGGCCCCTCCTGTCCCCTGACTCCAGCCTACCTCTCGGTGGGGTGTTCCTCCAGGCTGCACTTGAGGACAGAAAGGGACAGTGCTTTCCTATGGAAGTGCCGGGGCTCGAGGCAGGCTCGGGGCGGGGAGCCTGGGCCTGGTCCAGAGGATGCTCGGGGCCGGCTGAGCGGCTGCCGCCCCGCCCAGCAGGAGGCACCGAGAGGAGCCAGTGGCGCCTGTGTGTGGCGTTAGGATTCGGTGGCTCCCAGGGCCCCGACTTTGCGGGCCCCGTCCTGTCATCAAAGTGTGAACACCTCTTCAGACCCTCAGTCATCTCAAAATGATTTTATGGTGGGATGATTAATCTGTAACTTATTTTCTGCAGAGACCAATTTCGTTTTCTCTCCCCCTTTTTTATCTGCTGTCAGCAGTTCTGTCGATACCACTTTGCGACCCTCGGCTGGAGTATTTAATACTGAAACCTTCCCATCGATTTCGACCATCTTCATACCCGGCTCCTCAGGTTTTTTCTTATTGTTTGAGGATATTGCCTTCTGTGGTGAATCTAATCTTATGCTCACTGCATCATTACCTTTTGCAATTAAATTGGAGGCTCTCTGCCATTTATAATCGTTAGTGGAGCCCAGGGAAGGCCTGGGGCGGAGGTTCCATGGGGTCCTGGACCCTGATGAGGGCCAAGGTGGAGCCTCCCTGTTTGGGTCTGTGCGCGTGCGTCTCTGGGTCGTAGCTCCTTTCACTGGCTGTGGAGAGAAGCAGCTTCTCCTGCGGTGCAGGGGTGGCAGAGCAGGAGGAACGGGGCCCGGTGCCACCCACTCAAGGCGCAGGCCTGGGGGCAGTTGCCCACAGGAGCACTTCTCTGAAGGGAGAGAACGGGCTTCAAGGACACGGTGTGTCTTCAGAGATTTCTAGTCCGGGGTTCACCGCGCACTGCAGGAGGCCCGAGCACAGGCAGGCGCGGAGGCAGGCGGGGAATCATTCTGTGCGGCCGCGCCCGCTGGGCCCGGAGCACAGAGCGTGCTTGCTGTCTGCGGACAGAGCACTGGGTGCAGGCTGAGCCCCTCGGGACCAGGGCAGAGGCGTGTCGGGCCTGGTGCTGCGGCCCGGGCTCCCCGCGTCCCCGCCCGTGGCCCTACCTCCCCCGGCTTCCTGGGCTCCGAGGGAGGCCACAGAGAGGAGGGAGGCTTGCTCAGCGGGCCCCTGGTCAGACCCTGTGGCCACAGCCTGGCCAAGGCCGCAGGGCCCCGCCTGGGGGCTCGTCTCTGCCTCCGCCCTGATGGTCGCAGGACACGCCCATCCTCCGGACACCCCAGGACCAGGGCCTCACTCCCGCCCCCCAGACAGCAGGGGTCTGGACAGCAGCCCTAGATGAGGGTGCGTTTCTGTCACTCAAGCCCCTGGTCCCGCTGGGGAAGCAGGTCCCGGTGACAGCTCTTGCCTCTAACAAGAGAGGAAAGTCCTGCCCCCCCAGGCGCCTGGGGGGCATCGCTGGCTGGGGGCAGGTGAGGGGCCGCGGGGGCTGCCTGGACCTGCTGTGCAGGCGTAGCCAGGACTCACTGAGGGTGCAACAGCCCGCCCTGGCTCACTCATTTTAAGGTAGCTCCTTTAAAGAGAGGCACAGGCCTCGGATCCTGTAATCTGACCCCTCGCTTCACAGGTGAGAAGAGTGGGGCTCGGGAAGCGAGGGGCTTTCTGAAGGTGGGCCGGGCGACAGATGTGGGTCTGCAGCTCAGGCCCCCTCTGCCCCGTCGCCCCACAGAGGCGTGTACTGAGTGAGGGCCTCCCGTGCACACGCGCCCAGCCGGCCCTCCTGCAGAGCTGGCACTTGGAATCTGCGCGTCTTGGACGGGCAGCAACATTTTGTCCTGTGAGCGTGGATTAGACTGTGGGAAACAGTCAGAAGTTACTCGGAGCAAAATCTAGTAAATAAAATCCGTAAGCAAGCTTTATAATGTAAAGCGAGTTAGTGGGAACCATGTTCAAATTCTCTGAAAACTAGTTTTCTTTATTTTTTTTTTCATTTTTATTGGAGTAGAGTTGATTTACAATGTTGTGTTAGTTTCAGGTGTACAGCAAAGTGAGTCAGCTGTACATATATTTACTCTTAAAAAATTTTTTTAGATTCTTCTCCCATATAGGCCATTACAGAGTTTTGAGTAGAGTTCCCTGTGCTACACAGTAGGTACTTATAAGTTATCTGTTTTTTTTAATTGAAGTAAAATTGCTCTACAATGTTGTGTTAGCTTCTGCTGTACAGCGAAGTGCATCAGCTATATGTATACATATATCCCCTCCCTCTTGGACCTCCCCTCCCCTCCCATTCCGCCCATGTAGGTCCCCCCAGAGCACCGAGCTGAGCTCCCCGTGCTGTACAGCAGGTGCCCACTAGCTGTCTGTCTCACACGTGGTAGTGTATTGATGTCAGTCCTAACCTCCCGGTTCGTCCCACCCTCCCCTTCCCCCCTCTGTGTACACATGTCTGTTTTCTACGTCTGTGTCTCTATTCCTGCCCTGCAGATAGGTTCATCTGTACCATTTTTCTAGATTGCACATACATGCATTAATATATGATATTAGGTTTTCTCTTTCTGACTTACTTCACTCTGTATGACAGCCTCTAGGTCCATCCACATCTCTACAGATGACCCGATCTCCTTCCTTTTTATGGTTGAGTAATATTCCATTGTACATATGTACCACTCCTCTTTATCCACTCATCCGTTGATGGGCACTTAGGTTGCTTCCATGTCCTGGCTATTGTAAATAGTGCTGCAATGAACATTGGGGTACATGTGTCTTTTTTTTTTTTTCTCTTTAAAAATCTTTATTGGAGTATAATTGCTTTACAGTGGTGTGTAAGTTTCTGCTTCATAACATAGTGAATCAGCTATACGTACACATATATTCCCATATCTCTTCCCTCTTGCATCTCCCTCCCTCCCACCCTCCCTATCCCACCCCTTTAGGCAGTCACAAGCCATCTAGCTGATCTCTCTGTGCCATGTGGCTGCTTCCCACTAGCTATCCACCCTACGTTTGGTAGTGTATATATGTCCGTGCCACTCTCTCACTTTGTCCCAGCTTACCCTTCCCCCTCCCCATATCCTCAAGTCCATTCTCTAGTAGGTCTGTGTTTTATTCCCATCCTACCCCTAGTCTCTTCATGACATTTTTTTTTCTTAGATTCCATAAATATGTATTAGCATACGGTATTTGTTTTTCTCCTTCTGACTTACTTCACTCTGTATGACAGACTCCAAGTCCATCCACCTCACTACAAATAACTCAGTTTCATTTCTTTTTATGGCTGAGTAATATTCCATTGTATGTGTGTGCCACATCTTCTTTATCCATTCGTCTGTTGATGGACACTTAGGTTGCTTCCATGTCCTGGCTATTGTAAATAGAGCTGCAGTGAACATTGTGGTACATGACTCTTTTTGAATTATGGTTTTCTCAGGGTATATGCCCAGTGGTGGGATTGCTGGGTCATATGGTAGTTCTATGTGTAGTTTTTTAAGGAACCTCCATACTGTTCTCCATAGTGGCTGTATCAATTTACATTCCTACTAACAGTGCAAGAGGGTTCCCTTTTTCCACACCCTCTCCAGCATTTACTGTTTGTAGATTTTTTGATGATGGCCATTCTGACTGGTGTGAGGTGATACCTTATTGTAGTTCTGATTTGCATTTCTTTAATGATTAGTGATGTTGAGTATCTCTTGATGTGCCTCTTGGCTATCTGTATGTCTTCTTTGGAGAGATGTCTATTTAGGTCTTCTGCCCATTTTTGGATTCGGTTGTTTGTTTTTTTGATATTGAGCTGCATGAGCTGTTTGTATATTTTGGAGATTAATCCCTTGTCAGTTACTTCATTTGCAAATATTTTCTACCATTCTGAGGGTTGTCTTTTCGTTTCATTTATGGTTTTCTTTGCTGTGCAAAAGCTCGTAAGTTTCATCAGGTCCCATTTGTTTATTTTTGTTTTTATTTTCATTACTCTAGGAGGTGGGTCAAAAAAGATCTTGCTGTGATTTATGTCAAAGAGTGTTTTTCCTATGTTTTTCTCTAGGAGTTTTATAATGTCTGGCCTTACATTTAGGTCTTTAATCCATTTTGAGTTTATTTTTGTGTATGGTGTTAGGGAGTGCTCTAATTTCATTCTTTTACATGTAGCTGTCCAGTTTTCCCAGCACCACTTATTGAAGAGACTGTCTTTTCTCCATTGTATATTCTTGCCTCCTTTGTCATAGATTAGGTGACCATAGGTGCGTGGGTTTATCTCTGGGTTTATCTCTGGGTTTTCTGTCCTGTATCATTGATCTATATTTCTTTTTTTGTGCCAGTACCGTACTGTCTTGATTACTGTAGCTTTGTAGTATAGTCCGAAGTCAGGGAGCCTGATTCCTCCAGCTCCATGTTTCTTTCTCAAGATTGCTTTGGCTCTTTGGGGTCTTTTGTGTTTCCATACAAATTTGGTATATAGTAGCATGTATTTGTCAGTCCCAATCTCCCAATTTATCCCTCCCCTGCCTTATCCCCTGGTAATCATAAGTTTGTTTTCTACATCTGTGACTCTACTTCTGTTTTGGAAGTAAGTTCATTTGTACCCTTTTTTTTTAGATTCCACATATAAGTGATATCATATGATGTTTGTCTTTCTGTGTCTGACTTCCTTCTCAGTATAACAATCTCTAGGTCCATCCATGTTGCCGCAAATGGCATTATTTTGTTCTTTTTTATGGCTGAGTAATATTCCATTGTGTATGTATATATACCACAGCTTCTTTATCCATTCCTCCATTCATGGACAGAAAACTGGTTTTCTTGTGCGAGTCGTAAAAAGGTATTCCAAAATATTTTGAGTGGTGTCTGCATTGTTACCATAATAATACCGTTAGAGACACAGCTCTCAGACAGCAGTCATTTGAATTTATGTTTTAGGATATTTGTTTTAAAAAAAGAAGCCATGATCTCTAAGAAAACATGGATTTAGTAACATATCTTAATATCGTAGCTTAATAGCTGCATATGCCTTTTGGTTTTGTAAATATTGGAGACAATGAGTAGTTTTTAATCTTCCAGGTGGATCTTGGAAAAAATCATTAGATGCAGAATGGGCTGAACGGAAGTATTTAGCTAGGAAGTGTTTCCTGAGCTTGCAAAAGACTTCTTTCTATAAGAAAGAGTAAATGTACATTTAGAAACTAAGAGTGTGTGAGAAGAAGCAGCTGCTGAGCTGGGAGGGCTGACGTGTTTGTCATTGACATTGGGGTTGAATGCCTGCCGTGGCCACACAGCCTGGGGTGTGACAAATACAGAGATACTGTCTCTGCTTTTCTGTAGTTTGCCACCAGTTACAGGGGCTGTAGTGTGCGGATGAGCCTTTAATTCAAATGTTCAGGTTTTCCTGGCATAGGCTGGGCAGGTGTGGGCCAGTGGCTAAGGGGACGTGGGGGACTGGGGACACGTGGACACGGGAGAAACACTGACAGTTGAGTCAAGTCCCACTCACAGTGTGACCTTGGGCGAGTTGCTTGGCCGTCCAGGCCCCAGTGTCCACATCTGTAGAGCACGGTGGTTTAACAGTGACGTTATGTGAGGACAACGTCCCCCATGGTGCCTGGTGCACTGCGAGTGGTCCGTCCAGGCCTGACGGAGGGATGCCTGGATGCGTGGACGGATCGAGCGGCTGGGACACGCGGTCTCCACAAGTGGATTACAGCTGAGCGTCGGGTCACCCAGTAGGATCCTAGTGCAAGGGCAAGAGGTACGGGGCGCAGAAATCGAAGTGCCGAAAAGCAGTCTGTGTTTCCTTGGTAATTAGGTTACTTTCCCCGAAGCCAGCAAGTGCTGATCACGGTTCAGCCAGGACGGAGCGGTGAGCTCTGGTTGTTACAGAGCTACTGGTGCTCTGAGCTTCATTATCCTTCCCTCTTCTTTCCTCTCCAAACAATGAGCTACAGTGAGGTCTGTCTCTCCAACACATCACTGGTTTATCACTGGTGTGACAGAAATACCTGTTACATTCTCGTCCGTCTTGGCCAAAAACTTTAAATCTGCCCTCACGACCTTTCCTGTTTTGAGTCTGGAGCTGAGGTCAAGGCCACATTTGTGGGTGTCGGACACACGTTTTCCTCCACAAGGAGAGAGGTTGGGTTTTGGTGCAGCAAAGGGGAAAAGCCCTTTTAGTTCTGTTCTTCTCACAAATAAAGTCCTTTTGGAAATGAACTAAAAATAAATTGAAAATGACCTCAAGTTCCTCACCCGTGCTGGCACCTGCTGCCTTGTGTGCATTTTCTAAACACAGGAGGACTCTGGTTTCCAGGAGGCTGCCCTCAAAACCTTCCCGTGTCAGCTCTGTGCAGCCGGGAACGCTTCTTCTGGGCTGGCAGAGTCCTTGACTGGGTGTGGGAGCCGCCAGCCCTGTTGGGTCTGGGTCCGGTGTGGGCCACGCGCAGGGGAGGGGGCCCGCCTGCCCTGACCCTGGCAGCAGGGGCGGGGGCGGCAGCACCCTGTCTTCCACGTCCTGAGGGTAGTGATGGGCCTGGGGGAGTCCTGCTGAGCTCGCCCCATTCCCACCAGGATGCTGGACCCACCCTGCGCGCCCGAAGACAGGGCCCCCCGCCCCTTCTGCCCTGTCCCTGAAGGCGGGGCACAGCTCCCGGCAGTGTCTGGGCTTTTGAGGAGTGTCATCTCATGGAATCCTCATGGCCTTGCGGGGCAGATTCTTTAATATCCCCGTCTTACAAGTGAGACGCAGGAGAGAAAGCCAGGCCTCAGAGGGACGAGGTGGCTGGTCAGGCTACTCACTAGGCAGCAGAGCGGGGACCCAGCTCAAAGCCGGGGCTGCCGTTCCCACGTCCCCGATGCGGAGGGCGTGGAGGCCTCCCCGATGGCAATGGCGATGGCGCTGTCTCGGACGGGCATCGTGGGTGTGTCGCTTAGAATGCATTTGGCTGCGGGACATAAGAAGTGACTTAGATAAAGAGGAGGTTTAATCATCTGCTGTAACAAGAAACATGGAAACAAAGGCCCTCTGGGGTTGGTGAATTCAGTGTCTCAACAGCAGAGGACCCGGATACTCGGCGTGTCTCTGCTCTGCCACGTCCACGTGTTACTGCTGTCCCATCATGACTGCAAGGTGACTGCAGCGGTTCCAGGCATCACATCCAGATTCCCACCACATCCACAGGAGAAAGCAGGTTCTCTTCCCACGTCTCTCCTGGTTTGAAAGGAAAGCCTTTCCTGGCAGTCCCTCTGTCCCCTTTTCAGGCATGGCCGTGCGTCCAGGCCTAAACCCATCTTCGGCAAGGGGAACAAGCCCGTCAGCCCGGGCTCAGGGCCGTCTCGGTCCCCGGGGCCTCTGCGGGGTCTGACGGGGAGAGGGGCTGCAGTGGCAGTGGCGTCTGCTGTGTGACAAGCTGCCGTCTCCCGGCAGCTTGGGCCGGGGCACGCGGTGGACTTGCCTGCGTGGACACTTTATGTCTCTTACGCTTGAAAAGCTGCAGCCCTGCTGTTGCTTCGCCGAGGCTCTCCTTCCAGAGGGGGTGCGGTGGCGCTCGCTGGTCCTGCGTCACCCTCGGTGCTGATGAGCACGTGCTCCTGTGTCCTCTAGGCCTGCCCCCCCCCGGCTCTGGTCCCCTGTCGGCGCCTTGGGGCTTGGTGGCAGGGGTGCAGCTTTGGTCTTTGGAAACCTCACGCGTCCCTTGAGCTGCTCCTGAAGGTCCCAGTCACAGCCTTTTGTTCATAGAAGGCGCCTCCTCTTGCTCTTGTCTTGTGCTAGTTCCTCCTTCAGAGAGGGTTTGGGGATCCTTTAATCATTCCTTCTGGACTGGGAAGCACTGAATATTTCTCTCTCATGCTGGGAAGCGGAGTACTGTGTGCATCGCACCCTCTGGAGTTCTTGCTGAGTTCTGTCTCTGTGTCACCAGGAAACCAGAAAAAGTGATTGATTAACCTTACAACTTGCACCATGCTGGCTGCCCTGAGTAGCAACTTAAAAACTGATGGTGAGATCTCTTCCAGGTTTTCATTAAAATCTACCTTGCAGACTTCTCAGCACCTGTGGGCATGGCGGTTCGTTGCCCTGGTGTTTCCTGCACTAGAGTGTGCAGTGGAGCTGGAACCGGAGCTGGTCCTGTTCTGCACTGTGGCTGTGTGGCCCAGGGCGAGGCACCTACCCTCTCTGTGAAGTAGGGGGCTGCTGAGTTCACTCGGAGTCTCCCCTGCCTCAGGTTAACACCTTATCAGTTATCTGTGCTTCCTAACAAATGACCACCCAGTTAGCGCTGCCCCCTGCCCGGCCATCACGTGGTTTCTGCGGGGACAGTCAAGAGTCTGCAACCTCAAATCTCTCGTGAGGCCGCAGGCCAGGTGTCAGTGGGGCTGGCGTCTCATCCGAGGGCTCTACCGGAAGGACCTGCTCCCGAGCTCACGGACGCGTTTCTGGCAGGGTACGGTTGGACCCAGGGCCTGGGTTCCTCGCGGGCTGTTCCTCTGTGTGGGTTTTTGGAAGCAGACAGTGCTTGTTAAGTTTTGCTGATTTAACTTCTGCTGGAGCCCTGATGGAGTCAGAGTAGAGCACGTGCAGAGAGCTTTGCTGGCAGCGTCGTTTGTTAGGATTCGACCTGGGTGCTTCGTGCGCTGCTATGGATCTTCTCCGCTTGGCACGCTTTACGGTGCGTCTCACACCAGCCTCTTCAAGAATTCACTCTGCTGGGTTTATAGTGCCTGTCTTCTGATGATAGGACCTTATGTGTTTATGCTTCTGAAGAGTTTGATAATGAATCCACGTGTTTGATAGAAAATTAATTAGAACACCGAACGTTGATTAGCTAGAAAGTATACTGAACGTTTTTTTATTTAAGTATAGCTGGTTTGCAATATGGTGATCCACAATTTTTAGAGGTTATACTCCGCTTATAGTTACTATAAAATATTGGCTACATTCCCTGTGTTGCACACCACATCCTTGTAGCTTCATGTTATACATAACAGTCTGTACCTCTGAGTCCCCTGGCCTGTGATGTCGCTCCGCTCCCCTCTCCCCGCTGGTAACCCCTGGTGTGTTCTCGGGCCCCGTGAGTCTGCTGCTTTCTTGTCACAGTCACTAGTTTGTTGTATTTTTTAGATCCCACATGTAAGTGATACCATGCAGTGTTTGTCTTTCTCCGTCTGCATGACACCCCCCGGTCCATCCATGTCGCTGCTAGAGGCAGAATCTCGCTCTTTCATGGCTGAGCTGTAAACTCAACCGTTCTATGTAACCGATTGTTGGTCTTGCTTAACTAGTCTTCAGAAAACTGAGACGGTACCTGTACATGTTTCTTTTGACTAGTTTCTCTTTCCCTAAAGGAGAGGCCATAAAGCTGTTTCTCGGTTGGTGCTGTCAATGTGGACGTCCAGCGTCCGGCCACAGGTGGGAAAGCTCACCCTGTGTGTCGGATGCTCGTGTTCTAGGCCCGTTTCAGGGTGTGGGGGTGTGTGCCGCCCTCCCTCCTCGGGAGGCCGTGCCTGTCGCTGCTGCGGGCAGGGCCGAGATGGCCTCTGCCCGCACCGGCTCTCACTGGCCGTCCCTTGTGGCTGAGAGTCCAGGTCCTACGTCGTGCGGCTCCTGGCACCGTCCCTTTCTCCTCCGTGGCTTTGCGGTGGCCGTGCCGTGTGGTCCCCTCTGCGTCCTGCCTGGGGGCTGGGCCTCCTCCCTGTGACCTGTCCACGCTCTGTGCCCCCCACGCGCCCCCGAAGGCGACGGCACCCCTGCTCCTGGGCTGACTTGCCTCCGCTGCTCAGATGACGAGAGAAGGAGAAGCCACGGCCCCTGATGCAGGGAAAAGGGGCCCCTGCCCGTCATCGGAGGAGCAGCCCCTCCGCCTCCCCCAGCCCCTCGGCCCTTGCTGACCTCTCCCGGCGGGCTCCCCACCCGGCTGAGCTGGTCGGCGCCCTCCAGGAGATTGGGGGGGAGTCTGAGGGTCAGTGGGGTCCCCCGTGGGGCCCGCTCGTGGGGTGTCGGGCGCGGGCGCTCCGTGGGTGGCCGTGAGGGTGCGGCCTGGAGGGGAGGCGTTGGGACGGCCCTGGGTGTGGGTCCCCGATGTGGCCCTCTCCGCCAAGCTAGCTCAGGCCCGGTTCTGCCCAGGTGGCCGGAGCCGCGGCCTGCGCCGCGGGTGTTGCCAGGTTCCGTGGGAGCACCCGGGCCCCGCTGGTCGGCGGCCCCCTTTCTGTCCGTCAGCCGCTCTGTCCTTCCTGACGTCTCACCCGGCCTCTGGCTCTTCTCGCCCCGCGGCGCTGCCCTAGACAAGGCTCAGTTCTGCGCCCGCCACCGGGCATGCTCCACCGGCGGGGCGCTGCTGGGTGCGGCTCTGCGTGGCCACCAGGAGCTTCCTGGGGGTGTGTCCCCCTGGCCGTCGAGGCCGCGCTTCCCCCGCCGAGCTGTCGGCCCAGGCGCTGCTCTTCTCCACCCTCGGCCGCTCTCCCTGCCCCTTCTCCCCACTCCAGGCACCCCTGGGCCTGTCTCGGGTGATGGCTGCTCCCCGGAGCCTCCCTGGCAGCTTGAATGTGAGCCCTGGGAGTGCCCAGAGCGCGGGCACTTCCTCCTTGCGGGGCGGGTGGTCACCCTTGTTTCATTCCGTCGCCGCCGTGCCTGGTCGAGTCCCCCCGACACTAACACAACACACGTCTCGCCCAGACCACACTAACCCTTTAACTTTTGTGGAGAGGAGATTAATCAGTGGTACTCGGTCTGTAATGGCAGAACAGGTATTTTAACTGGGGTCTTATAAAACAAGAGCCCCCGCTTTTCCAGGGCGATGGGCTCTCTCCTCTGCTGCCTCGTGGGGCTGTGGGCAGGGGGTGGGGCGGGGGAGGGCAGGGCTGGGGCCCAGGAGCCGGGCGGGCACCCAGCAGGGCTCCCCGTGAACCCCGGACGGCACAGGAGCCGCCTGCGCGTCTCCCAGCTGCCGCTGCCAGCTGGTCAGCGTGTCCTGGATGGGCGACTCCTGCTGCAGTGGGTGCTAGCGTAAGTGGGGCTCTTGCTCGGAAGTCGTTTTTAAAGACCTGCCCGCTGTCAGGCTTCTTAACTGGGCCAGGCTCTCTGGAGAGGAAACCGGGTGTTTCCCCCGGGTTTCTGGTCGATCCCCTCTCACTGACCGCCCGCTCGGTGCGCCCACCCCGGCCGGGGCCAAGTCTGGGGCCCAGTGACACCCTCGGGCCTCTGTCCAGCGCTGCCGCGGCCGTGCCCGGATCCCTCTCAGAGGGTCTGCAGGGAGAGGCTGGTGTTCAGGGTAAAGTGAAGTGAATCACGGAGGCTCGAGTGACCTGAGGACCACAGGCGAGCCCGGAGCCCTCCTGCCTTCAGACGCCAGCGCGTGATGGGCCTTTGTGCATAAGATTGCAGGTGGCAAGTGGGAGGGCCGCTGGGGCAGTGGGGTCGGGGGCGGAGGGGGCCCTTCTCCCGGGCTCGCACCAGAGCCTGGCCCCGACTGCTGGTGGTCTCGAGGGTCTCCGCCGTCCGTTACCTGTTAGGGTTTAGCTACCCCCCGAGTAACGGACGCCGAGACCCTCGCGGCGGGAGGGGAGGGCACGCGTCTGAGCACACGTCTGGGTGGGTCGCAGCCATTTGTCCTTCTCCGCCTGGGGTTGGCCGCGTGGACCGGCCGGCCTCGTCCCTGTTCGTGGAGGAGGCCAGAGGTTGGAGCTGCTGCGGGTGGTTCTCCTCCCTAACCCCACACTGGCAAGTCCTGTCTCACAGCGGCTCTATTGACGTGCCTTCTATTTTTTGCTGCGTTCAGTTTTATGTATTTTTTTTCCAAATAAGGTTCAAACATTCTTGCCTTCTAAGGGAAGGAAACAAAGACAGAGCTTCCTAATTATTTTCAGTAATTATCTTCAACGATAGCCTGCTCAAGATATCCTCTTAAATGTTCTGAATAGAGTTCAAATTACTTGTCTTTTCTGCTTCCTTTGAAAACATCACCCAATTTGCAGCTGGCCAGTTCGGCATCCCTGGAAGGGAAGGGACAGCTCAAGTTCACGACGGGGCGGTGGAGCCCGCACCACAACTGCACCCAGGTGGCCACGGCGAACGACACGGCTGTCCGAGGGTGGGACATGCGGACCATGAGGTCAGTGACGGCCCGGGCCCAGGACACGCCCCGAAGGCCCCTCCCCTCCCTGCCCCCGCACGCCCATCCACCCGGCCTCTTGTGCTGAGGCCTTGTGGCTTGTCTGTGTTGTGGCCTCGGTTTTGTGGGAAGTCGTACGCCTGGTCCTCTTTCTCCGCCCTGTCTTGAGTGCACCCGTGCTGTGGGTCCGCGCCCCGCCCTGGTGGTCTTGTTCCTGTGGGCATCCTTCGGCGGCAGCGGCGGTCTCCGGTGGAGGTCAAGGTCAGGCTTTTGTAGCAGCTCAGGCCTGAGGTGGTGACCACAGACTCTCTGTCTCCGTGGTTGGCGACCACGAGGTGAGGGCTGCTTGACCATCTCTGCACCTTCAAGATGCACACCCACGGGGTAATCGTAGTTTGTCATTTAAGTCATTATACACATAGCTAGCGCTTCTAATGGGACACAGGAGAGCCGCTTCTCTGTGCCAGGTGTGGCGTTGTCGGGGAAGGAGTAGCGGTGTGCACACCGTTGTCATGGCAACAGGGCCCTGCAGTCTTTTTTAAGATACAGTTTATCCCCTCAGCACACCGTAGTTTATCACTAAGCTGCAAAGACGGATGTTGTGAAATAGCTCATGTTGCCTTCGAGGGCGGGGGGCCCAGCTTTAAATCTAAGTCCACGGCCCCTCTGAAAGCGCAGGGGGTAATCAGTATTCGACATGTGTGTGCGTGTGTGTGTCTGTGCGGTGCGGGGGGGGGGGGGGGGGGGAGCGGCGGGGGCGGGGTTGTTGGGTTTCCTACCAGAAGCTGAAAGCTGTGGGCTTGGATGTCGAGACTGGAATCCATTCCTCCAGGGCCTGTGGCTATCTTTTCCCGTTTTCATTGTTCTTTGAAGGATGTGAAGATTTCGGTGACGAGAACCTTGAAGACTGACATTACAGACCCCAAAGCCAGGGGGCAGGAGGGGCCCTGGGAGGCGGTGCCCTGCTGCCCCCTTGCCTGCCGTCCCTGGGGGGGATGGGCAGCAGGCGACCCGGGGCCTCTTCTCCTGGGTGTTGTGTCTCTTCTGCAAACAGCCTGGGTGTTGGTGCTTTCAGTGCTGCTTCTGGAACGTATTGTGCTTTTGTATTCAGATCGCTGCCCCCAGAGCCCCAGGAAAGCCTGAGTCGATACTCTGTGCCTGTGTGACTCCCCCCAGCTCCCTAGGACCTCGCCGGGCTTAATTTTATTCATTTCCCTGTTTCACTCGGAAGATCTTAAGGTTCGGGTATCTTATTTTCAGAAAAAATATTAGGCTATTGGGAAGGTTCAGGATGTAAAAACTGGTTCAAGATTTAAAAGTGGTTTGGGGCCAGAAAACCCAACATGGGAGAAAAGATGAAAAGGACTGAGGTCATCTGGCGTGAGATGGGACTGTGGAAACCTTGGTGCCAGGGAGCTGGTTACGGGAGCAGTCCCAATGGGAGCCGTGCAGAGCACGAGGTCCAGTGTTTGCAGGAGAGGTGAAGTCACAGCCGAGGGAGGACGTGGAGAGGGCAGAGGGGGCGGGGTGTCTCGCGGGGCCGACTGTGGGCCTGGCGGGGGCCCCTTTCCGTCCTGCTGGGACACAAGCTCTTCGTCTGAAGCCACTGTCCTGCCTCAGCTGACCTGCACCTCTGGTTTGGGTTTGTGATATCACAGGGGGTTGCTGTAGGAGATGGAATATTCTGATTCCACACCCTGCAAGGAGCAGCCTGGAGGTGGATGGCGGGGCTTCAGTTAGGTCTGTGCGTGCCTGTGTGCCTGCACCTCTGTGCGCACTGGTGCACCCACGTGTGGGTGTGTACACGTTCATGTGTGGGCACAGGTACCCATGCGTGTGCGTGTGTGTATGGCAGGTGTGTGCATGCTTGTGCATTGTGTACGGGCACGTGTGAGCTCTGAACAGCGGTGGGGCCGATTTGGCCCCCGCGCCCGCCCCCACCCAATGTCAGCCCCCGGGTTGTGTGCAAGGATGAGGCTCGGGCCCAGCGGTGACGAGCACTGTTTCCTTCGGTGTTTCTATAGCTTTCCCAACTTTTCCTTCCTTTTCTCTGTCTGTCTCCCGGCACCAGCAGCGCTGTGTTCCACTTTCCACCCCCCTCCCTTTTCCTTCTCCTGTCGCACTGCGTCCTTCCAGACGTTGGTCAGCCTTTCTGTCCGGAGTCTGTCTCTGCTTCTCTGTGGCAGTCTCATCCCTCCGGACCGCTCTCTTCCTCTGGATTCCAGGCCACACCTTTGAGAGCCGCCCACCAGCCACCCTTCTGCAGGGTCGCAGGCGTGGCCTGCGTACAGGAGCGCCCCGCCCGGATCCTGCGCTGGATGGGGTCTGGGAGGAGGTGCAGGGGGGGGGCAGTCGCCGCCTTCCCTCGTCCTACCCTTACCTGTGCCCGCCCCCTCCGCCCCTGCACAGCCAAATCTACTGCATTGAGAGTGCACACGGCCAGCTGGTGCGGGACCTGGACTTCAACCCCAACAAGCAGTACTACCTGGCCAGCTGCGGGGACGACTGCAGGGTGAAGTTCTGGGACACCCGCAACGTCACCGAGCCCGTCAAGACGCTGGAGGAGCACTCCCACTGGTGCGTTCCTCGCGGGCCGCTTGGGGGAGGGGCTTAGGCAATTTATTTTGCTAATTACTTCACCGTTTGGAAAGGCACAAACCAGCGTCGTTTGTGCTGCTGTGAATCATTCAATCAACCCCGTTTTATTTTTCCTAAAGAAACACTAATTCCAAGTCTGAATGTTTGTGATTTGTAAACATAGGAAAAGAAGAAAAACACTAGATTCTGTTTTTTCTTGAAATAGTGCTGGTTCAAAGAGGCAAAAGTGAACGTGCACAGATGTTCACGTGGCATTGTGCGCAGTGCAGGGAGGCTGGGAACTGCCCAGTGCCTGGCAGCAGGGGATTGGTTAAGTCCGTCCGGTGGCTTCACTGCAGTGGGGATGGTGCTGCTTCAGAGGGAGTGAGGGATAGCTGTGTGTAGGGACATGCAGAGTGCCCAAGACTGGCCATTCTCCCGGAGACGTCATTTTTATGTATATACCGTGTGCTGGCTACTTTCTGCTAAGTGAAAGAGATCAAGTCATAGAAAATCGTGCATAGTATGAGCCAGTTTTTATTCAAATAAAGCATGTTGTTTGTACATGCTTGTATATGTGTGTGTGTGTGCGCGCTTGCGTGTTTGTGTCCGTGCGTGTGCTTGTGTATGTGTGCATGTTCGTGTGTGCTGGTGTGTGTATGTACGCTTTGTGTGTGCGCTTGTGTGCGTGTGCATATCTGTGTGTGTGTGTGTGTGTATTTACCACCTGAATGCTGGAGTACGGTTTGGACAGGTTCGGTGAGTGGCCGTGATTCCTGCGGTCTGGGGAGGAGCTCCATCCCCTGGCCCCGGGCGGCAGTCCGGCTCTCCGCTGACCCCTGGGTCTGCCGGCGGGCGGCCCAGATCGGCGAGCTCCTGGGCCTAGTGACCTGACCAGAGAGCAGCCCTTGGGAGGCTGCCCTGGGGTGTGACCTATGTCACGGGTTCTCTCTAGTCCGTGTTTGGCTTCTTGGGCAGCCTTTGCCTTTAGAGTTCTGGAAAGCCGGTGTGGCTCGTGAGCAGTTAAACCTCCCCCCGGGGTCTGTGCTACCATTTGGTCTCCGTTAGTCGGGATGCAGAAGGTTTCAGAGCCGTGCCGCGCGCCTGCCCCTGCTGGGGACCGGCCAGTGAGAGATGAGCGGCTGGGACCCGTCCTCCCTGTCTGGGGGATCGGTGGTGCTGGAGCCTGTCCTCCCACAGGGTGTGGGGCGTCCGCTACAACCACTCCCACGACCAGCTCGTCCTCACGGGCAGCAGTGACAGCAGGGTCATCCTTTCCAACATGGCGTCCATCTCCTCCGAGCCCTTCGGCCACCTGGTGGACGACGCCGACCTGAGTGACCCGGAGGACCGCCGTCCGGAGGAGAAGTAAGCGCTCCCGGCGCCGCGCCGCGGCCCCGCCTCCAAACCCCGGCGTGTGGGCGTGGCTCGGTGGGCGTGGCTCGGTCCCCGCTGCGGGTGGCGGGCGGGGCTGCGGACCGTGGGTCGGGTAGGGCAGCCGCGCCCTCCGCTGTGGCCTCTAAAATGCGTGTCTGTCCACGTTCTTGCGGATTGCGGAGCGTCACAGGTGAGGTGGCGAGGCCCGGGGCCCGTCTGCAGCCCTGGGGAGTTAGAAGTGACCTCCGCCAGCCCTCGTGACACCCTGTGGGAGAGGCAGCGGCGGGCGTCCCTCCTCGCTGTGCCGTCCCGGATCGGGTCGTGGACTGGCCACCCTCGCTGGCAGGCGTCAAGGCGGGGCCCAGATCCGGCCCGGCCCCCCCGCACTGCTTCCCCCAAGACGCCGGGCGCCGTGCGGGGAACCTCGCTGCCTGTTCCCTCAGCCTCACCGTCTCGGCTGAGTATTTTCCAAACTCTTTCCGATCCTAATTGCTCTGCCCGGGAGCTCTCTCTTCACAATGGGGTTACGCCCCGAGACATGTGGGGTCCTGGGGTTCGGGGCTCACACAGGGCAGCGGCGGCGGCGGGGTGAGCCCGTGTCCTTTGTCAGCAACGTGGGTGTAAAGGAGACACATCTTGTTCCTGGAATAGATGCACCTTCGTGTGTGGCGGCTGCTTCCTGTTGTGGTTCAGATGCTACCGTGGAGTCGAGTCTCCCGCCTCCAGGGGAAGAGGTTCTGGAATAAAACCCTGTCGAGCTGAGTGGTCTGAGCCGTAAAATCCGAGAGGGGTTTGTCGTTCTGTTTGGAGACTCTTCACACCGTTCTGCTGTCCGATTTCTTCCTCTGCCCACCTGTGCTGAGCCTACAATTCCTGTGTGAGAAGCTGGCTTGGTGGCAGTCTACCGATCGTTTCTCCTGAGAGAAACGCAGTCATTTTTCTGTTCAAACTCGGTATTTAGATACAGTTGCAGCGGCTTCAGTCCAGCGACCTGCCATGTGCAGGGCTTGGGTGTTTTCTACTGTGCTCTCTTTTCACGGCCAAGCAGGCGTCTGAGCCCCGTCTGTACCGGGGACAGAGCTAGTGGCCCCTTCGTTGGCCCCGTGTGTTAATCCAGGGGTCCTGCCTGCACGCGGGCAGCTTCAGGGAAGCTCGCTAGGAAGGAAGGCGCGTGTGGCTGGCAGGCGTGCCGGGCTACGGCACTGGCGCGAGGTGCCTCCACGGTTTCCCGTAGGCCTGCTCCCGGGCTTGGTCCCCGCGTCTCAGTGAGTTCAGGAGAACGGGAGTCCCATGAGCACTTGTACGTGGTGTTTGTGCCCGGGCGCTTGCTGGCCACTGCAGGTTGGCTTCCTGGGGGGCTCGGGCCACGGGATGCGTGAGGCTCCGAGCCAGGGGGCACATGGGGCCGGCTGTCTCCTGGGAAGAGGCCCAGATTGCTGAGAGCTCCTCGGGTGGAGAGAGTCACGAAATGGGGAGAAAAGTGCCGAGGAGGCCCTGCCGGGTGGAGAAGCAGCCCGGCGTGTGGCAGGCCTGTGATCTCGGAGGCCCGGGCGGCCGGCCCGGCTCTGCGCGCTCCCCCACGGGGCCGTGCACGTGAGCCCCGCCCGGCAGGCGTCCCAGGGAAGGGGCGAGCGACTCCCATTTGAACGGGGTGCCGGAGGTGTCACAGCCCAGGCCAGGACCTGCCGGCCTTCCAGCCCCTCCCCTTTGTCCTGAGCAGGGCTCCCCACCCACCCCAGGGGGCTGTGCTGGCCTGTGCCCAGGTCCCTCGGGCAGACGCCACAGGAGCTTTGGCCGTTGTCCACTTAGCCCCATGGACGTTCCCCAGCCACCGTCCCCCAAGCCTGAGCACGTCCTGCTCCAGAGCGGCGGAGGGAGGTGTTAGGCGGTAAGGGGGCCCCCCACGAGCCCCGAGGACCCATGGCTGGGGATGCGATGGCTCTGGGCTCCTGCAGGGGCGCCCCCGTTGGCCCCCTCGGCTCCTGGGGACAGCCCGGTCGCGCAGGTGAGACCAGGCCTGCTGCCACCGCCGGGCAGGGCGCCCGCCTCACTCACGCACGCGTGTCTCTGGTGACTTGTAGGAGCCAGGAGCCGCCCCAGGACAGCGTCATCGCCACCTATGAGGAGCACGAGGACAGCGTGTACGCCGTGGACTGGTCCTCGGCCGACCCCTGGCTCTTTGCCTCCCTGAGCTATGACGGGAGGCTGGTCATCAACAGGGTGCCCCGGGCGCTGAAGTACCACATACTGCTCTGAGCCGCCAGGCCGTCCTCGGGCAGCTTCCCAGCCACGGGCAGCCGTGTGGCGGGCATTGGCTTTCCGGGCAGAGCCCCGTCTGGGAGAACCAGCGTCCCTCTCCCCTGATGCGAGCACCTGTGAATAATGACAGGGCGTCTGCCAGCGACCACTGACGCCTGAAGTCTCCCCTTGATGGAAGCAGAAGCACCGTCCCCAGACCGCGCTGGGGCTCCGCGGGCTGGCCTCTGCCTGGTCACTGCCCACTTCCTCTTCTCGCTTTTAAGGGTGTCGGGAGTCTCACTGTAATTTGTTTCCATAATGTTGACTCATCTTTCTCTCAAGATTAAAAATGAAATAAAAGGAGCAGGGCCACGCTGCATGGGCTCCAGGTCTTTCTTCAGGAGCTCTGCCCCCGGTATGGCCCCATCACCCGGTCTCTGTTCATTTTCTCCGTGCTGGCCCAGAAGAAAAGGCGGATGGGCCTCCCGTGCTTCGTCCTGGGCTTGACCTGCCCGTGCTCGGGCCGTGGCCTGGGGGAGCCCTGACGCTGTCGGTGACCAGGGGTCTCCTGCCATCCTTGGGCCCCGTCCCCGGGCATGGCGCCCCACTGGGTCCTGCTCCTTTACGCCGATGGCATCCTCCTCGCCTGGAGGTCACACGTGTGTTCCCGGGTCACCCAGCACGCTTACCCGTTGAAACCCCGCGTTGTCAGGTGATCCTAAAACTCTGAGCACGGCACTCTTGCCTATTCCTCCTCCCGTGGGTCCAGGGGTCTGTTCTGGGCATGGCCTCACCTGCCCAGGTGTCGCGTCTGTACCGAGATGGCTGTCAGGCGTAGTCCTTTTTTCACAGCGGGCTTCAGCCTAAGAATGGACTCGTTCTAAACGCTGAAGCCATCTGTCGTCCCCGGAGTGTCTGTGTGGTGGTTTCTAGCTGCACTGTGGACCCAGAGAGGCACATCTGGCTCTTGTTTCTTCTTTTCAGGGGTGAGAGCGTGTGGACAGAGTGGGTACCGTGGGTGGGCAGAGGACCGGGGGCTGTGGTGGGGGGGCAGGCGGCGGCTGGTGGTGTTTAAGGCCCTTTGGCATTTCTGCTGCCAGCTCTAATGAAAGTCCTCAACAAACAGGTGTTTGTCGAGCACCTCCTGTGTGCCAGGCGCCATGCTAGATGCCCCAGCTCCGCAGCGACCGAGGCAAAGCTCTGGGCTCACGTGGGGTCCGCAGTCCTGCTGGAAGCCCTGCTGGCTGTTGTAAATCTTTGTGTATGGGTGTTTGTGTAAACAGAAGTTTTCATTTTCAAGGGCAGGCGTTGGCAAACTATAGCCTGAGGTCATGGGGGGCCAAATCCCTGCCACCACCTGTTTTTGTCAATAAAGTTTTATTGGCACACAGCACCGTCCTCACTCATGTGCTTCGGCACACGTGCAGCAGTGGCCAGGCAACCTCAGCGCCTAAAATCTTTGCTGTCCGACCCTTTACAAAAACGTTTGCAGCCCCTGCCTCGGGGTCAGCGCTGGCGAGTGTGAGCACAGGGTTCTATGGGAGGAAAAACTGCTGCGCTGCTTCCCGAGGGGCCGCGGCATTTTTCCTTCCCAGGGGCAGGCGGGCGCTCAGCTTTCTCAGCCGCCCACGGGCACGGGGTGCTGTCACTTGTGCTTCCCTGCAATGATGCGGAACGGCTTTCCGCGCACTTAACTCACCATCTACCCGTGTGTCCTCTTTGGTGGAGCCCGTTTTTTTATTTTTTTATTTTTTTGTGTGATATGCAGGCCTCTCACTGTTGTGGCCTCTCCCGTTGCGAAGCACAGGCTCCGGACGCGCAGGCTCAGCGGCCGCGGCTCACGGGCTTAGTTGCTCCGTGGCATGTAGGACCTTCCCGGACCGGGGCTTGAATCTGTGTCCCCTGCATTGGCAGGTGGGAGAGCATGGCCAGCCAGGGGGGCTGAGACCCCGACTGAAACTCCGGGGACTGCGATGAACTGGCTGTGTACAAGTCTTGTGTGGGGGGGGCAGCTTCCCTGCGAGGTCTGCCAGTTAAGGCCTTTGACATTACCCATCCTCTGGCCTGAAAATGCCGGCGCAGAATCTTGGCTTGGAGCCAGACTTCTCAGAGATTCCAAGATGCAGTTCAAATCCCACTTCCTTTGCAAAACTTTTCCTGATTGGTCCGCTGGAAGGCCCAAGAGGAGAAGGAAAAGCTCTTCCAGTGTTTTTGTAACCTCCACATTGCCCAGCAGTATGTCTTGCTCATGATGTGAGTTATTTGAAAAGAAAAGAAAACAAAACATACAAATTAAAGGAACCAAGAGGAGAAACAGACAGTAGAGCAGAAGAGAACTTCAAAATCTGAAGAAAGTAATCCATGTGAAGAGATGAAGAGTTAGACATTCACCCGTAAAATAATTACAAGCTGCTATAAAATAGAATTACAACAGAAAGTGCTGCAGTCAGTGTGCACGAAATGAAAGTTGAGATGCAGGTGGAGATTTGGAGATTTGTCATGGTGAAACCAAATTTCTCTACGGCTATATTTCATGACCCAAGATTAAGGGAGATTTTATCTCAGGCAAGCTCAAAGAAATAAGCTTGTTTCTCCTGTGATCCTTGGAATTTATGGGAATTTTCAGCGTCTACAAATAAAATCTAGATAAAATGGTTAAAAAACCAAAAAACAACAAAACGTGGCTACTGCAGAGCAGCACCTGGACCCACTCCCACAGGAGGTGCCTTCAGGGACCCTGTTGACCCCGGGGTCCAACAGTCCTGAATCCTGAAGCGCAGTGACCTAGGATTTCCAGCCTTAGTTTCCAGAGTCACCAAGACCACATGCTGGTCACTGTCCATGGCTGCCCTCTCTCCTGGCACGTTCCTCCCATGTCCACCTCCCTGACTCTGCTCCTGATACCCCTTCCCCACCCAACATGCCTCTGATGTCTTCTCGTGGTTTCCGCCTGTCCGTCCTCTGCGGCCGAGCTCAGCTCTCGCCTCTTCCCTGAGGCCGCCTCCTTGTTACTCAGCCCGTGTTCATCTGCCCCCTCGAATTCATGTCACGCTCGGACAGCCTCGAGCCTTTCTGCGCTGAGTTGAGCTCCACGGTTCCTCGGACAGCCTTTCGCCCCCTGGGAGGCAGTCAGGTCAGCCAGCGCTCGCTGAGCCTGCCGGGGTCCAGCAGGACGGGAAGAGGGGCTCCCCTTCCGAACGCCCATGGCCCTCCCGGGCGCGTGGCCGAGCGGTGACAGTGGAGCCTGCCCAGCCTGCCCGGACGGATTTCCAGGGCTCAGGCCGGGCTCAGCGCTGGCCAAGGCACGTCCCCAGGGATGCCTCAGTTACCTCAGTTACCTGTGAATCGGGTGACCTTCCCAGGGCTTTGGGGGATTAAATTAATTTATCCTTATAGCCCACTTAGGACAGTAAGCGCTACATGGGAGTTAATGGTCATCTTAACAGGAACACATATACGTTGGTCCATTTCAAAATAAAAGATCAGAAATTACATAATACGTTGTGGAAGGAAAACTTTTCTCTCTACCCTTTCTAGGTTCTTCTGGCTGAGCCTAAGAATTAAAATTGACCTGAGACAGACAAGCAGAGAAAATTAAATTTAAGTATGTAGGTCCAGAGGCCCCACGAGAACACCGAGACCCCAGGGCAGGCTGGGCAGGGGAGGCCTGGGCCGTGTGAGGCGGCGGGGAGGGTCTGGGACGTCACAGGGGAGGAGAGGTTCACACGGAAGTGGGAAAACCAACGTTTGGTAAAGAAGTGTTTGCTGGGCCACGCAGAGACAGTGGGACGTCGATGGGACTTTGGTCTCCAGGCCCTGCAGCACCCCCCAAGCCCACCAGTACTCTTTGTGGACATCTCTGGTGATACTGCACTTGCTGGACCAGGCCCTTTATCTACACTCCTTTAGGCAGGAAAGGGGGGGATAAAAAGCAAGACTTCCTCCTGAGTCTTCCGCTTCTTCAAGATAAGCAGCCTAAAATAATCCCCGTAGTAAAAGGACACATTGTTGGGAAGCAGGAACGAAAACAGAAAGAAGATGGATAGACAAAGATAAGGGACTCCGCACCGCTCCCTGGATTTCAGTCTCCGGAGAGCTCGGCAAAAGCGGGCACACCAGGGGCGGGGAAGCCTCTAAGGAGCCGGCACCGACTAGGCCCTCCTTTGGCGGTCCACAGGCTGTCAGGGCTGCGGGAAGGTTGGTGCCCAAGGGCGACGTGTTCCGTCTCTAGTTTCCAAATGAACCCTCCGTGAAGACGGGGTGTGCTCCTTTGTGATCAAGGCACAGAGAAGGTGCCCTTTTGTTTTTGCCTCGTTAGCTGTGCTCCTCCTTCAAGACCCAGTATAAATCCCCAGAGAGATTCCCCGACCACTAGATCTAAAGTAGTTCCTCCTTGTTATTCTCTCTCCTAGGACTTCCTTCTGCCTGGCACTTACCCTTCTGCGTGGCACTTACCCATGTGGGAAGTCTTGATGAACGTTAACGGTGCAGCGGACTGCGTCACGGGGGCCCGAAACCTCTTCTCTGTTCACTGCTGTCCCTCAGTGCACGGTTCAGGGCCTGGCGCGTGGGTGCTCAAAGACTGTATGGGTGGGTGGGGGGAGGGAGGGGGGATGGGAGGATAGGTTGTCCTGGCTCCCCAGGATGAGAACGCCCGGAGACAGGAGAGAGGATGGTGCACAGAGCTCCCCGGGCTGGAATTACCTTACCGGGAGGGTCAGAACGCAGACATTCCAATAGGGCAGCTCGCTGGTGGGGCCGGAACCTGCTTAAACGGCCCAGGTGTTTCTTAGGCGATTCCTGTCTCCCGGCAGGAAGGGATCTGAGGCGGCGGCAGCTCCTGCAGGCTGTGTGGCCGGGGGAGGGGCCGGCCCCCAGCCAGCACAGGGTGTGGGTCTCAGCCCCGCAAAGCCCGGCTCCCAGGCTGCCAGGTTCCCGGGGGGGGGGGGGGGCTCCCCAAGGACACGCGACCAGCACCCCAGGCGGGGTGTGGTCGCCCGAGAGGCCTTCAGGGACAAGCCGCTGCCGCTCTCTGCTGGGCCCCCGGTCAGGACCGCTCGGGGCTCGCGGCTTCCTCCCGGGGGGACAGGCGTACAGTCACACGCCGGCGGACGGGGCGCTTGTCTGCATCGCTCTGGACCCACGTGGCACGGGGCCTCTGGCTTCCGGGACGGAGGGAGATGCAGGCGGGGCACCTCGCTCCACGGGCGGCCGTGCACACGCGTGCGCATGTGACCGAGGCCCGGGTGTGGCCAGTGGCTCCTGTTCGCCTGCGCACGACTGCGGGCTCCCCAAGGCCAGGGTGGGCGTTGGCTCCCCGGGCTGCTAGAGCAGCGTGTTCCGGGCCCTCCTCGGTTCCGCCCTCCCTGACACAGCGCGGCCAGACTAATTGCAGAGAAGCAGGGGCTTGCCGGCCCTTCATTCAGAAAATAACCAGGACACTTTCGAGGCTTGTAGCAATCAACTGTTGTTAAAAGTATTCGAAGCCAGGTACCAGGACGAGAGAGGCAGCATCAGGGACTTCGGCAGAATCACCCCGTGTCCCACCCTCTTTTCTCCAGCATCACTGCTCTCCGCCAGCTAACGCACCCCCCCACCCACTCCCCGCTGGGCCCGCTGGGCTTCAGCACAGCTGGGAGCCCGGGGCGCTTTGGTGGGGCGGACTCCCGGGCCTTAGTGGAATTCCCACCGCACGGTGGGGCGCGACAAATCCTTGGGACGTGACAGAGCACCGTGTGGAGGCCTGGGTAGGGCCTCGGGGGCTGTGACCAGCTATAGCGGTGCAAGGCCCAGTCTGCACTGGCGCCCCCCACGCCCGAGCCTTGGGCCTCGGGCCCCTCCTACACCTGAACCCACGGGGACTTTCGCTGGCAGCTTCCTTCTCTTGCCTTGTTTTTCAAGCACAAGAAGAATCAGGATATTTACCTTCATCTCCAGTAACAGAACCCAGACCCGAAGAGAAGAACTTGTAAGAGCTGTTCCTGCTCAGCAGCTGGCTTATTTTCAACTGTCGAAGCTGATGGCCCATCCGCTCTTTTTTTTTTTTGCGGTACGCGGGCCTCTCACTGTCGTGGCCTCTCCCGTTGCGGAGCACAGGCTCCGGACGCGCAGGCTCAGCGGCCACGGCTCACGGGCCCAGCCGCTCTGCGGCACGTGGGATCCTCCCGGACCGGGGCACGAACCCGCGTCCCCTGCATCGGCGGGCGGGCTCCCAACCGCTGCGCCACCAGGGAAGCCCCCCATCCACTCTTGGATGTAGCCGTGGTGGGTTTAGGAGATTTAGACATGATAGTTTTATGGCTTGAAAAATAAAAATAGAACTGAATATATGATAATGATGAATCCTCCGACTCTTGTGTCTGAAATCGCTTCGAGGCAGGAGTTATTGCATAATAATTCACGCCCTGTTGTGTCTTACCGCTTAATAAGCGTGTGGAAAATGGTTACCTGGGAGCTGCCTTCCTCTTGTCATTCGGTGCCGTTTATACTGTGCTTCATGGTGGCCGCTGGCTGCTGGCTGCGCCCACGGGAGCCGGCAGGGGCCCCGGTGCCAGAGGCCAGGGTAAACAGCCGCCGCCTCCTGCCCGCGGGAGGGTTCCTGTGGGCGAGGAGCCTCCTCTTCCCTGTCCTCGGGCTCAGCATCTGCCGGACGTGGGCAAAGTTGACACCGCGTCTTGCAGCTCGGGTGAAAACTGTCACTCCCACTGACCGGGGCGACTGCTCTCACCCGGCGCCGCCGGCCCCGCGCGTGCTCTTGGGTCCGGCTCCCGTGCCCGGGAAGCACCGCTGCCCGAGGTCCCCGCGGTCCTTTCTTCTGGACCCGTCCCCTCCGTCCTTGGCCGTGGTCCTCAGTAGCCGGAGTGGGCCTCACGGGTTCCTTCTTTCCCGGTGGGGACCCTGGTGTCCCGGCACATGGGGCTCGTGGTTCCCGACATCCCTGGGAAGGATCCGGGCCCAGAGGGGCAGAGGAGCTCGTGGCCAGGATGCAGCGGCATTGCCATCGTGTGGTCACAAAGTGGCGAGCGGTCACTTTCTGGCCAGGCGACATGGGTGGCGTTCCTTCTCCCCTCCCGGCTTCATGCGCAGCACGGGGAAGCTCACCTGTGACCTCAAGGCTCTCCAGCTCCGACGCTGGCTCGTGCGCTCGGGGCCCCGGGCTCCTGGCCGGACACTCCCCGTCCTGGCCCCGGAGCGCTCAGAGTTAGCGCTAGGGCTGCTCAGGGCACGGCCAGCTGCCCCTCGGCCGCCCTCTCCAGGCCACAGGGTGGCCTTCAGCTCTGGCCATGACCGAGGACGTCGGATTGCTCCTGGGCGGCACGGCCGTCCTGTAGGACCGTCCGGAAGCCGGGCCTTCTGGACAGCTCTATGTATTTATATATGGGAGCAGCTCTGCAGTCGGCCACGGGGAAATTCATTTTGTTGAATGTGAATCAGACAGAGAAAAACGCAGGGCAGAGGGTGGCCGTGCTCGTGGGAGGGCCCCTGACGCTGCTGGCGGGCAGAGGTGGCACCCCGCCCCCCGGCCGTGCAGCTCGCCTGGGTCAGCCAGACTCAGCGACGACCGTGGAGCCCGTCACACGCATGAGGGGATCCCCCCCACTTCTCAGTATCGTTCAGAGCAGGAACCGGGTGTGTGGGATTTGCAGCCAGAGGGCCTGGGTCACAGCCCCTTTACTAAGTGGGACATTTGGGGGATCTCCTTGTTCTGGGCGACAGTTTCCTCAACTGTAAAAAAGGTAATAATGCCCTCACCTAAAGGTGCAGGCTAAATTGCTTGACGCACGCAAGGTCCCGGGACGAGCAGGTGTCCAATAAATTGTTAATCCCCTTCCTGTCTCCAGAGGAACTGCGGGCCAGCTCCTCTCTGGCTCCGCCTCGGGACCGCAAAGTCAGAGTCTGGCTTCTTCGGCGGGTGTTGGGCTCCGGGCACTTCTGAACACAGGCCGGCCGGCCGGCCACAGACACATGGCTGGCCTGCAAGGGTCTGCGTCAGCCTCCTCGGGCCGATTCCTCTGGGGTTGGGACAGCCCTGCAGCGTGGAGTAAGTGGTGGCGTCACTCAGAGCCGAGCCCCGTGGCCTCCCTGGCGAGCCAGCGTTTTACCGCCTCTGCAGTGCGTCCCGACATCAGGCAGGGTGACAGAGAGACGCTGGCTGGCGTGCAGGCTGACCTGCGTCTCCCCAGTCCCCCCTCCCCTCTGTCCCCAGCAACCGTCATTCTCCTCTCTGTTACTCTGAGTTGGACTATTGCAGGTTCCACACGTGAGTGAGATCACACAGCATTTGTCTTCCTCTGTCTGGCTTATTTCATCTAACACAGCGGTCCCCAGCCTTTTTGGCACCAGAGACAGGTTTCGTGGAAGACGGTTCTTCCATGGACCGGGGGAGGGGGGACGGTTCAGGCAGTGATGCGAGCGACGGGGAGAGGCCGACGAAGCTTCACTGGCTCGCCCGCCGCTCGCCTCCCGCTGTGCGGCCCGGTTCCTAACAGGCTGTGGACCCGTAGCGGTCCACGGCCTGGGGGTTGGGGACCCCCCACTTAACATACTGTCCTTCCAGGTCCGTCCACGTTGTCACAAATGACAAGGTGATCATTTTTAAGGCTGCACAATAGTCCATTGTGTGTATACACCACATTTTCTTTATCCATCCATCCATCAGGGGACATTTAGGACGTTTGCCTGTCTTGGCTATTACGAATAGTGCTGCTGTGAACATAGGGGTGCAGGTATCTCTTCAAGACCCCAATTCTTTCAGTTCCTCTGGAGAAGCACCCAGAGGTAATGATTGCTGGATCTTGTGGTAGTTCTATTTTTAATTCTTTGAGGAACCTCCATGCTGTCTTTCGTAATGGCTGCACCATTTTACACTCCCACCACCAGTGCACAAGGGCCCCCTTTTCTTGTCTTTTGTCTTTTTGATGACGACCATTCTAACGGGTGTGAGGTGATCTCTCCTTGTGGTTTTCAGCTGCATTTCCCTGATGGGTAGTGATGTGGAACCTTTTCATATATGGCTCTTGGGCAACATCTCTGTCTCTTCTTCTGAGCCATCTCTGTTCAGGTACTTGGCCGATTTTTTATTCAGATTATCTGGGTGGTTTTTGTTTTTGTTTTTTTGCTATTGAGTTGTATGAGTTCTTATACATTTTGAATATTAACTTCTTACCAGATATATGATTTCTATGTGTATTCTCCCATTCTGTAAGTTGCCTTTTCATTTTGTTGATTGTTTCCTTTGCTGTGCAGAAGCTGTGTAATGTGATATAATCACACTTATTTATTTTTGCTTTTGTTGCCCGTGCTTTTGGGGTCTTATCCAAAAAAATCATTGCCAAGACCAATGTCAAGGAACTTTTCTCTTACATTTCCTTCCAGGTATTTAACAGTTTCAGGTCTTATGTTTAATCTTTAATCCATTTCAATTTAATTTTGGTCATTGGTGTTGAGTCCAATTTCACTGGGTGAATACCCAGTTTTCCCAACTCGATTTATTGAAGAGACTATGGTTTCTTCATTGTGTATTCTTGTAACCTTTGTCAAAGATTAGTTGACCATATACACATGAGTTTATTTCTGTTCCATTGGTCCATTTGTCTGTCTTTTTTTTAATGCTTTTGATTACCATACCATAATAATAGAACTTGAAATCAGGAAGTGTGATGCCTCCAGCTTTGTTCTTCTTGCCCAATATTTCTTTGGCTATTCAGGGACTTTAAGGTTCCATATGAATTTTAGGATTGTTTTTTCTATTTTTGTGGAAATTACCACTGCAATTTTCACAGGAATTCCATTGAATTTCTAGACCATTTTGGGTAGTATAGACAGTTTAACAATACTAATTCTTTCAATTCATGAATACAGGATATATTTCCATTTATTTGTGTCTTCAGTTTTTTTCATCAATGTTTTATAGTTTTCAGTGTACTGAGATTTCACCTCCTTGGTTAAATTTATTCCTGAGTATTTTATTCTTTTTGATACTGTTGTACAAAATCGTGGGAAACAAGCCCATGATTGTTTCCTTAATTTCTTTTTCAGATAGTTTGTTTTTAGTGTAAAGAAACACAACTAATTTTGTATGTTGATTTTATATCTGACAACCTCACTGAATTTGTTTTTTAGTTTCTAACAGTTTTTTGGTGGGATCTTTAGAGTTTTCTGTATATAAGATCATGTCATCTGCAAACAGAGACAGTTTTACTTCTATTAAGTTTAGATGCCTTATATTTCTTTTTCTTGCCTAATTGCTCTGGCTAGGACTTCCAGTAGCATGTTGAATAGTAGTGAGAATGAGCATTCTTGTCTTTTTCCTGATTGTAGAAGGAAAGCTTTCAGTCTTTCACTGTTGAGTATGATGTTATCTGTGGGCTTGTCATATATGGCCTTTACTATGTTGAATTATGTTCTTTCTGCACCCAATTTTCTGAGTTTTATCATGAAAAGATGTTGAATTTTGTCAAATGCTTTTCCTGCATCTATTGAGATGCTCATATCTTTTTATCTTTTATTCTGTTATGTGGTGTATCACATTTATTGACTTGCATATGTTGAACCATCCTTGCATCCCAGGGATAAATCCCACTTGATTATGGTGCATGATCCTTTCAATGTGTTGCAGAATTTGATTTGCTCATGTTTTCCTGAGAATTTTTGCATCTGTATTCATCAGGGATACTGGCCTATAGTTTTCTTGTAGTGCCCTTATCTGACTCTGCTGTCAGGATAATGATGGCCTAGGAAAATGAGTTTGGAAGTGTTCCCTCCCCTTCAAATTTTTAGAAGAGTTGAGAAGGGTTGGTGTTAATTCTTTTTCAAATGTTTGGTAGGATTCACCAGTGAAGCCATCTGGTCCTGGGATTTTCTTTGTTGGGAGGTTTTTGATTACTGATTCAGTTTCCCTACTTGTTATTGGTCTGTTCAGATTTTCAGTTTCTTCTTGGTGGGTTGTGTGTTTCTAGGAAAGTATCCATTCCTTGTAGGTCACCCAATTTGTTGGCATTTAATTGCTGATAATAACCTCTTATGATCCTTTGTGGTTTTGTGGTATCAGTTGTAACATCTCCTCTTTCATTTCTGATTTTATTTGTTTGAGCCCCTCCCTCTCTTTTCCATGGGGAGCCTGGCTGAAGGTTCGTCAATTTTGTTTTAACCTTTTTCAAAGAAGCAGCTTAGTTGTACTGATCCTTTCTATTGTTTTTCTGGTTTTTCTATTTTTATTTATTTCTGCTCTGACCTTTATTATTTTCTTCCTTCTGCTACCTCTGAGCTTAGTTGGTTCTTTTTCTAGTTCCTTGAGATGGAAAGTTAGGTTGCTTATGTGACATCTTTCTTTGTTCTTAATGCAAATATTTTATTTTTATCTTTGAATTATCTGTTACCTAGCACAGTGCTGGGGCCATAGACCTCTAACGAATGTTGTTACTAAGTGAATAGACAGACTTAATTCCAAAAATGATCTGAACCTGATACAAAACTGTAAAAAATTTTAAGAGAATACTGTTAAACAGTGGAGTGACAACATTTGGGCTTGTTCTTAAAACTTGGCCTATCGCAGGTGTTCAGGGCAGAGTGTGCCATAGGATCTGTCTTGGCAAAGTAGTATTTGAGGTCATCACTTTAGCAAACATATATTGGGCCTTGGGCTCTAGGGATATAAAGCAAATGAAACATCGTCCCGCCTCAGAAGAGCTCACAGTTTAGTCCATTCATGCCAAAAACCATGGAGGAGGAGGAATGTCAGTCAAGGGCACTCATATCCGGGGTACAGAATCTGAGTCTAGGGACCCCGTGTCCCAGCAGTGAGGGTCCTCACGGGGACCCTGTCAGAGGAAGCGGAGATTGGAGCCCTGGGGCCCTGCTCCCCTTCCAGCTGCCCTGGGCTCGCCTGCAGCCCAGGTAATTACTTGCAGCCTCAGGAAGGTTCCGGGGCTGATGCTTGGAGCTCCCATGCCTTGGCTGATTAAGATAAGATTAACTGCTGTGCAGAATCCTGCCAGGAGTGGAGGCTCTGATGGACATTTATGCCCCCTGAAGCCAGCGCAGACCCCACCTCCAGGGACTCATGCAGACTCCCAGGGGACGGCGCCTCTCGGGCGTCCACACTGCAGGGCACTCTGTCTTCACGACAGTCGGGCCGCATCCATCATCCTGCTGAGGGGATAAATCTGTGCGACCTTCATGCATCCTTGTCCAAAAGCTGTTAACGTGCGCTCCTTTTGAAACATTCAAGGTGTTGGGTGTGGTAAACTGAAGACAGGTTAGAGTGAGTTACTGCTTTATTTAAACTTCCGCTGGTCGGGGTCGTCTTATTAAGGGAAAGGACTGGAGGTGCTTAAAAATCCAGTAGGGCAGAGAGCATGCGGTGGTTCAAGAAACGAAGTGCGCAGTGGAGGGGGCGCCGCCAAGCAGCCGTGCCGGCGAGGCGTGCGCGCGAGGCTGGCCCGGCGCGTTCCCTCCCGAAGACAGCGACGCGGCTCGAGTGCCCCTAGAGGCTCGTGTGGGAGCTCTGGTTGGCGCCTGTGCTGCCGCCGAGCCACCTTTCTGTCAAGCTCTTTGCACCCTTTCCTCCTCCGGACCGAGTCCCCAGCGGGCGGCCCAAGCGCCCGACAGAGCGGCCTCGAAAGAGCAGACGGTCCATCCGCAGCCATCCGAGTTGTGTGGAGCCCTTGCCTTCGACAGCCCTGCCCACGCGTGGGAAGCGGACCGGAGCAGAAAGGCTCAGCTCCCGGGGCATCCGCTCCCCTGGGGTGACCTCTCCCCGGGACGTGCTCTCTCCCAGCACATCCGCCCCGAGCGTGGGTCCCCCAGGGGCCCGTTCCGGAGGAGAGCGAGAGGTGGATGAGGATGGAGGCGTCGCGCTCGGCGTCCTCACCGCGGGGCCCTCGAGCGCATGCGCGTCTTCACCCATCGGGAGGGCGGGGTTCGCTCTGCCCTCGGCGGGCTCGCCGCGACGGTCGGGGCGGGCACCCCTCGCGCAGGGGGCCTTGCAGGGCTTGGGGCCCGGGCTCAGACCCGCCGCGTCCTGTCGGAGCGTGACTCGCCGCCCGTGCGCCTCGCTTTCCCCCCCCGTAAAGTGGGGATGGTGGTACCGACTCACGTAACGGTGTCCTCGGGGTTCGTGTTATGATGTACGACGAGAGGACGGTGCCTGGCCCAGTGCGGAACCCCGAGAAGCGGCGGCTTCTTACAGGTTTTGTCCCCATGACAGCAATGTCCCCGGGGCCCTCGCTGCCCCGTGCTCGGGACGCCGATTCCTGGGGAGAGTCCGCCTGTCCTGACGAGGGCCCGTGTTACCCCGGACGGGCCACTGCGCTCTCCCACCCGTAGCCCTCCCGCAGCAGCCGCCCGGAGCTAGCTTGCCATACTGAGCGTCCTAACCCCCCCCGCCCCCGACTGGATGCCTCTGAAGTGGTGTGTGGAGCGGCCCCTCCTGTCACCGAGCGGAATTCACTTCCACATGGAAATGACCAGGGCCCTCTGCCCCCGACTTCTCCAGTGGCGGGCGAGCTTTGATTTGCACTTGTAGCCACGCACTGGCATATGAACGTGCGTGGAAGCGCGGCCGGGGCCCTGCAAGGTGCGGCTGCTCTAGGGAGACGGCCTTTCAGCCTCCGGCGGCCAGGCCGCTGTCCCCGCTTATCCCTGCCCCGGGGCCCCCTAACCGGGTGTTGAGGGGTCACTGACTCGTCCGTTCCCTCATCCAGCGTCTGCTCAGCCCTGGCACCACGGCCACCAGCCGGGGCCCGGGTGCCAGGGCGGGGAGAGTGGGGGACACGGGGCTCCTGCTCAGCCGGGGGGACCCCCCATGCATCACCACCGGCCCTCGGCACCGCTCAGCGCCCTGCGGTGCGGCGGGCAGGCGGACACCTGTGCCAGGCGCGGGGCGGCAGGGGCTGACAGAGCCCCTGTCCTGGAGCTCACGGTCTAGCGACCAGGACGCTCTCCTTGACCCCGCTCCGCAGGCCCCCCTCAGCTTTTCAACTAGCCCTCAACTTCTGGGCCTCTGTCTCCATCTCTGCGTTGTCCGGTCACAGCTAGAGTCCTGCTAAGTTGGTCCAGTGGGCATCGCCCCGTCTGCCTAGCTAATGGGATGCCTCCTCCCGCAGCTGGGGGTCCCACGTCTGCCCGCCGCGAGGGCGCTGCTGGGTCCGGTTCCCCGAATTCCCTTCTCCTCCCACATCCCCGATGGCTCCTCTGGGTAACTTTCCAACCCCACCCGCTCCTTGGCTGTGAATCCCCACGCGCTTCCGTTGTACTGCTTCTGTACTGACGCCTTTTTTCTCCCATCTTACTCCTGAATAAGATCTGGTTTTATCAGGATATCCAGCTCTGGTTTTTCTTTGACAGTAGAGGCAAGCAACAGACTGGTGCATGTGTGATTTAATCCTAAGCAGAATTAAAATAAGAATAAAATATCAAGGGTTTCAGAAGAGGTAAAAGATGGGCAAAGAGGCCAGTGGTGGCACTTGAAGAGGCCTGAGGGAAACGGAGCTCGAGAGACCAAGGCTGTGCTGGGCACCGGGCGGCCTCGGGACATGCAGGAGGATGGGTGGTGCCCACGGGGCCGTGGATGCCAGACGGGCGGGTTGAGCTGCACCCACAGTGGCCACTGGGGAACGAACGAGAGGGCGGCGTGTGTGTGCACCAGGCTAGGCTCAGGACGTGAATTTGAGGACATGCCCCGAGCAGCTGTTCAGGGTTGCCTGGAAAACGACGAGACCAGCCAGAGGGCTGTGTTATAATAATGGGTAAAGTGGAGTCTATAGGGGTCGATTTGCAAGGCCGGGGAGGAGACCAGGTGTCCGTCCTGGGGCGGGGGGTCGGGAGGGGCACGGGGACCTTATCTCCCTGGAAGACGCTCACCCCAGCTGCTTCTGTGCTTATAAAAGTGCAGAATTGGGTCTCCGTCAGCCCCCACCACCTGTGTAACTCTGATCACTGATGCTGGTGAGTGTGGCTAAGACTCGGAAGAAGCACATAAATCAGTTGAAGATGTTTCAGTGAACATGTTATACATGTTCATCCGCTAATTTACTGAAATCAGGAATTCGCACAAGGCCGCTGGGTTAACTGTCTTAAGATGATCCAATCGGCCAAGCTCTCTTCCGCCAGCCTCCCCAGTTACCAGAGTTTACTAACCCACTTTTAACATTATAATCACAAAACCAGCACCTTGGGCTTCCCCGGTGGCGCAGTGGTGGAGAGTCCGCCCGCCGATGCAGGGGACGCGGGTTCGTGCCCCTCCCCGGTCCGGGAGGATCCCACGTGCCGCGGAGCGGCTGGGCCCGTGAGCCGTGGCCGCTGAGCCTGTGCGTCCGGAGCCTGTGCTCCGCGATGGGAGAGGCCGCGACAGTGAGAGGCCCGCGCACCGCAAAAAAGAAAAAAAAAAAAAAAAAAAAACCCAAAAACAAACCCCAGCACCCGCATGATGTAAACTGTTCTCGTGTACAAATCAATACCTTTTTCCTTCTCTCCCCTTCCAAAAGGAAGATAGAGAATTCTGATTTGTTTCCTTTTCCTTCTGTGTATAAACTATTTTTTTCTGTTTTTTTTAAAATAAATTTATATTTTATTTTTGGCTGCATTAGGTCTCTGTTGCTGCGTGCGGGCTTTCTTCTAGTTGCGGCGAGCGGGGGCTGCTCTTCGTTGTGGTGCGTGGGCTTCTCATAGCGGTGGTTTCTCTTGTTGCAGAGCATGGGCTCTAGGTGCGTGGGCTTCAGTAGTTGTGGCTCGTGGGATCAGTAGTTGTGGCTCTCGGGCTCTAGAGGGCAGGCTTCAGTAGTTGTGGCGCACGGGCTTAGCTGCTCTGCGGCATGTGGGATCTTCCCGGACCGGGGCTTGAACCCATGTCCCTTGTCTTGGCAGGCGGACTCTCAACCACCGCGCCACCAGGGAAGTCCCTTTTTTCTGGTTTTCCGAGGAAGAGAATTCTGATTTGCTGCCTTGGAACGAGCCAAAGAATAGAACCTACAAATTTGGAGCAAACTCTGGAGATTACAGCGTGAGGTCGCCGACCTTGTGCAGTCAGTCCAGTGAAAGCACCAGCAGTGACCCGAGCTCCTGTGTGGAGGGACGTTTGGGATGGCGTTGGGTGGGACGGAGGGTCCGTTAGTGAGAAACACTCAGTCCGTCGCGCCCGCTGCCCGTCCTGTGCGAGGATGGTGCCCACGGCGGTGACCCTCGCCTTTCTCTGGCCGCTGGGCGGGGCTGGGGGTACAGGGGATAAAGTGAAGGGAGCTGCCTGTTCAGAAATAACGTTAAAACTTTCTAGAGTAAGACCCTCTGCCCAGGGCCATTCCCACCATCTGTGGGAAGTGAGTTCAGTATCGGCTCCGTCTCAGAGCCTCGCTGTGCTTCCTTAGGTGGGCCCCCTGCTTGCAGAGCTCCTGGAAGTCAGTCGGGGACATGTGTCAGCTCACACACACAATAAATGGTGCCTCTTCTGAACCCTCTCTGCTCAGGAATTCCCCAGTACTCCCCACACCCCAGTCCTTTGGCTGGAAAGTTCTGGTTCCTCTGAGCCTTAGATTCACTCCCCGCCCCCCCCGCCTCACCCCATGTACTGTATTGCGGTTTCACAGAACTGGGGTCGTTTTTAGGGCAAATGGCAAAAGAAGAAGAAACAGGAAAGATAAGTAGGATCCGCCCCCCAACCCTTTGGCACACAGGGGCCCATCTTCCCAGTTTGCCCCAGAGAGGTCGGCTTTTCTTGGCATTTTAGGAGCCCCCACCTTGGCTGTGGCTGTGGCTTCCTGATGGAGCCACCTCAGAGCAGGGCAGGAGAGGGAAGAGCAAAAGGACGTGGCCCCCCACCCTGCCGTCAGCCTCCCTCGCACGTCCTCTGGCCGGCAGTTATCGTCCTGCCCAGCGAGAGTCCTCTTTTCTAAAAAAAATATTTATTTTATTTCTTTATTTTTCTCGGCTGCGTCGGGTCTTCGTTGTGGCGTGCAGGTTTTGTCTCTCTAGTTGTGGCGCTCAGGCTCTCTCGTTGAGGCGCGAGAGCTCAGTAGCTGCGGCGCGCGGGCTTAGTTGCCCCGCGGCACGTGGGATCTTCGTTCCCCGACCAGGGATCGAGTCTGGGTCCCCTGCACTGGAAGGCGGATTCTTTAACCACTGGGCCACCGGGGCGGGTCCCTCACCGAGAGTTCTGAGACTCAGGCTGCATTGAGGACAAAGCCGAGACACAGGAGGGGAGGACCGAGCAGCTCCCTGTGCTGACCACTCCTCCAGTTTGGCGCCCCTCGCCGGTCTCTCTGCTCTTGGCTACATTTCAGGGTCCCCGGACCCTCTGCCCGGATCCTGTCGGAGCTGCCGGCTGTGGTCAGTGCAGGGACGGCTCGGGGTGGACCTACTGCGTCTCGGCCGGCACCAGGAGTGACGTGTTGTCTTTGTTGAGAAGGACAAAGGGAAGGCATGAAAGCGAGGCTGGGGGGCAAAAGCAGATTCTCTGTAGAAACGAGCGGGGCTTGTTTCTTCCCTCGTGAGACTTTGAAGTCCCGGGTGGGTCGGCACGAGTTATTTTTCACGGTTTCCTCTCCTTCGACTCGACGTGCTTCCCGGAGACGGTGGGTGCAGCTGGCGGCACAGCGTGGTGATGAGACGGCGGACGTGCCGTTCTGGGTGCAGAGGCCCCCCTGTGCTTGGGCACACCTGCACTCCTGAGGCTTTTACGGCTCCTCCGGCCGCGTGATTGGGGCCCAAAGCGAGCGCAGCCCTGCGTCGCGTTTCTCCCAGGACTCGCCCCAAACCCCCTGTGCTGTCCTTCCTGCCGTCGGGCTGTGCTCACAGCCAGGTGAATGCGGACGTCAGCAAGGCCTCCGTGGCCACTCGGGTCAAGCCACACGTTGGAGGGACCCCGGTCCCTGATCCCTGGGCCTCGCGAGCCTGTGACGTGAGCGGCGAGTGGGGGTCACTGGGTTAAGATGCTGCGATGTCTGTTGTGCAGTCGGATTTTATATCCCGACAGACACAGTCTTAACGGGCAATTGGAAACCCTCCCTGCATTGACACTGAGGAAATGTCAGACTTTTGATGCGTTACTTTCCATCTCTCGTCTTAGTTTAACCCCAACCAAATGGGGTGTATTAATCTCAGCCAATAGTCTTACATTTTTTCTTTGCACAGCAATGTTGAAAGGTAAGTCGAAGCAAATCTCTGGAAGATTTTGAACTCTTTGGAGGAAGGACTCTATAAGACAAGGTATTATTATTACCGTAATTTTGAGCGCCACGCCACCAAGTACACAGAGAAAAATGATTAATCATAGTTAATCATATTAACTTGCACAGAACATGACTATTGTCTCTGCTGTTGAGATCTGCAGATGATTAAAAACCACGGTGCTCTGCCTCCGGGTCGCCACCCTCCCCCTTGATCACCGCAGTGCCCTTGAACCGCACGGGCGCTGTGCCCACGACAGCCGTCAGGCAGGACCCGGCCCAGGAGCCCGAGACGTGGGCCTGCCTGGGGAGAGCACGGCGCGCGTGGCCCGCCGCTGCCGCTGGGAGATGCGGGTTAATTAAGCAAGGAGGGCACGGTGGGGAAGCCTGCACCGCCCGCCATTTGATTAGTGAGACGGTTAAGGTGTTTGGAAGCTCCTTAAAGAAACCAGGTGGTACACACGAGGGGAGTCGCTCACCCGCGTGGTCACGTTAGAAGCAGCTACACACGCTCGGCTGAATTCGAGGCGTCCTGGGAAACGTCTGCCTCTACCCTCCCAGGATGGGAGGCCGGGAGGGTGATGCTGCAGGACATCATTGCTTGGGGGGTGGCCCTCAGTCCCGGTGACCTCTAGGTCCCTGGGGAGTTCATTCTGTGTCCATCTCGAGGCCCAGCCAGACCTACTGGGTCAGAGTCTCTGGAGGTAAGCGAAGAAATCTGGGCCCCCCCCCTTTATTATTTTTTAGCTTTTTATTTTGGTGTAGTTGTAGATTCACACTGATTGTAAGAAATAACTCAGAGAGGGCTTCCCTGGTGGCGCAGTGGATAAGAATCCGCCTGCCAATGCAGGGGACACGGGTTCGAGCCCTGGTCCGGGAAGATCCCACATGCCACGGAGCAACTAAGCCCGTGTGCCACGACTGCTGAGCCTGCGCTCTAGAGCCCGCAGGCCACAACTACTGAGCCCGCGAGCCACAACTACTGAAGCCCGTGCGCCTAGAGCCCGTGCTGGGCAGCAAGAGAAGCCACCGCAATGAGAAGCCCGCGGACCGCAACGGAGAGCAGCCCCCGCTCGCCGCAACTAGAGAAGCCCACGCGCAGCAACAAAGACCCAATGCAGCCAAAAATAAAAAAATTAAATTTAAAAAAAGAAATAACGCCGAGAGACCCTGCCATACTCCTTACCCAGCTTCCCTCAATAGACACATCTTGCAAAAACTCCAGTCAGTCTCTTACCAAGGTGCTGGCATGGATATGGCCCCCCCAGTCTCGTTCTGATGTCCCTGGTTTCTTTGTGTTCATCTGTGCTTGTGCGTATCCAGTTATATGGGGTTTTACCCTGTGAGCACCCACCAGCTATGGCACATTTCCATCACTATCTCCAGCGCCCAGAGCACCTCCGGGGCTGTGGGAAGGACCCCATAAGTCTTTGCCGAACGGACCATTTGGTGCCCAGTGGTGGGGACTGT
This sequence comes from Kogia breviceps, assembly GCF_026419965.1. NCBI lineage: Eukaryota > Metazoa > Chordata > Mammalia > Artiodactyla > Physeteridae > Kogia > Kogia breviceps. The sequence continues at coordinate 101,604,212 of NC_081320.1, forward strand.
CGGCTTCTGTGCCGAATCAGAGTGACGAGGAGGCACTTGTCAAAATATATGAGACGCTGGAGAAATCAAATCGGGCCCGACGGTACGAAACGATGTGTGGTGAACAGCGTCTGGCAGCGGGGGTTGTTCTCTCTTGGAGTGTGTCTGCGTGTGCGCCAAGAAACAGACGTAGGTGGGTCTACATTCAATCGTTAAATTTTAAAAATATTCAAAGCGTCTCCGGGTAGCCCGCTGGGCTACTTTTATTGAGTTACACTGAAGTAGGGGACAGTGAGTGGACGTGTCCTCTGCTCCCAGGGAGATGTTCTGGGGATGCTAGGATTTGGTCCCTGGTTGCCACTCACCAGGGAAGGGAACTCCTGGGACACGTGTGAGAGGCTTGTTCAGTCACCCCGGCCTCGTGTGGGTTTGGACCAAAACAACTCAAACTCGGGTCCTATAGGAACAGGGAAGGGAGCACAGACCTCCGGGCCCTGTAAATGCGGTCGGTATTTTCCCAGCAAGGGACTCCTTGTCTTCTGCAGTTGAGTGGGCAGCTGATAGTAACATGGCGGCAGTGTGGTGGCAGCTTGGTGGCAGCGCGGTATTTGGAACGCGCTCTGATGCGCTCGGAAGAGCCCTGCCCCTGGAGCCAAGCAGACACAGGTTCTAATCCTGGCCACACCACTTGTCCCAATAGTCGAAACGCTGGGCATCAAGTTTCCTTGTTTGCATTTTTAACAGTGATGCCCCTTCTTTCCTGAGGAGTAAGAAATGAGAGAATTTATGAAAATGACAGCGCAGTGCTTGGTATATAATTGGATGAGTTCAACGAGTTTTTGACCCTCAGCTGATGGAAACCGGAAGTTATGGCCCAAACGTGGAGTGGCCGGTCCAAAGCAGAGCGAGAGCGGGTGTGAGTCGGCACAGGTGCCGCTGGGACGGAGCGGGCTCTGTCGCTGCCCGGAAAGTGTAAGAACTTCAGACGTAGTCGGGGTGACGGTGAAGATGGTTATTGATTCTTCTCTCTCGGTGAGGAAAAGGAACTCAAAATTCTAGGGGGAGGAACTCCGTAATAAGTACACGCCCCAGATACGGCTCAGTAAAAACAAGGGCCGGTTTTGAACGCTTGGCTGCACGTGAGAAGGGAAAACCACTTGAGTCTGGCACTAGGAAGCCTCTCCTCTGAGTGGAAGACGTCTGCCCAGAGGCGGTGCTGGCGCCAGGGTGACAAGACCCACGTGTCCGTGGATGCCGGCCTGTGGGCAGCTCCCACCCTCCTGCATCTGTGCAGCAGGTGCTGCCCGGTGTGGGTGAGATGACGCCGCCTCGGCCCGGCCAGGCCAGGCCGCGGGACCACCCGCCCGGCTGGAGCCCAACTGCCACCGTGGCGGTGTCACGAGGGTGGAGCCTCCTGATGGCATCCGTACCCTCATAGATGGGACCCCACGAGCGCCGTGCTCCAGGCGAGGACACAGCAAGAACACGCCGTCCAGGAACCGGGAGGCGGCTCCTCACCAGATGCTGCTCTGCCGAGGCCTTGGCCTCCGTCCTCCAGCCTCAGAGCTTATGTTCCAGCCCCAGCGGCTGGTGTCTTGTTACGGCTGCCTGAGCAGAAGGGAGGGTGGGAGAGGCTTTTATAATCTGTCAAGACATGAATGTCAGCACCTTACTTCTAGTTTATAAAAATTATGTAATCTTTAGAGTGAGGTATGAAGTTCCTTTTACAAGTAATTTTTTATTCAAGAAGCATTACTCTATACAGTTGATCTTGTGCAGCAATGCAGGTATTTTCTGGGGGAGGCAAAGCAGCACATGCCCCCATCCCCGCTGCCCGGGAAGAGCCCAGGCTCGGGCACACCGGCCTGCAGCCCCGGCAGCCGCCCTCCCTCCCCACGGGCCAGGGGAGCCCCCCCCGCCGTCACCGGGCATCCTGTCCTCTGCAGGACGGCGTCCCACGCGGCTCCCTTCCACTCCCCACGGGACGACAGTCTCCGCGACGGGCATTTCTTTGCACGAGTCCCATTGCCGTGCGAGCAGCACCTCTGGGGCCGGTGCTCACGTTCGGACGACGGACGTGCCGCCATCCCCACCCTGTCCTCAGCCCGTCGCCACGCCTCCCGGGCTGTGGCGTCCCCTCCTGCTCCTTGGCCTGGGCCTGCCAGTCCTCCCAACCAGCTGAAGCTCCCTGGGGAGTGACGTGGAGACGGGCGATCACTTCGAAGTGCTGCGGTTATTTAACAAGGGCCGGAGGGGCGTGGTCGACCTAGCAACCCGCCAGGCCAGGCCAGGGTCGCGTCGGTGTACAGAGGCCCCGACCCCGGGAGGGCCCGAGTGCCGATGGACACCGTCACACAGGACGGGGGGGCCTTGGTGGCGGTGAGGAGGGAGCAGTGGGCCTTCCTGGGACTCCAGGACTGAACGCAGCAGAGACGTCTTCAGAGAAGAGGTGGCATGCGAGATTGTCGCCTGAGGACAGGCTGGCGTCCCCCGGGGGAACAGACCTGGGGCTGGAGGAGCGGGCAGGCCGAGCGGAGGGCCCAGGGGCCCGGGTAAGTGCGAGGCCCCCCGAGACGCGGTCCTCGCCTCTGGGAGCCTCGGGGGCGGGGTGGGGGGGGAGACGGGAGGGGCCCTGGGCGCTGAGTCAGGCGAGGTCTGAGGAAGAAAAGGAGTTTTCAGGAAAGCTTCTTTCTATTGGCTGAAAACGCAGCTGTGTCCTTGTGATTTTAATTGAGAAAACTTGGGCTGGGGCCGAGCACGGGGCGTCTGCAGGGAATCCCTGGCTGTGTTGCAGCAGTGGAGTGGAAAATCGTTGCCGGATGCAGATGCATATTTAATAAATTCTTCTCTTCCCCTTTCGGCCGTCAGCCCGTGGCCTCCCCTGAGCTCAGAAAGGTGTACAGAGGTGCATTTGAAGGTTACTTGGCTGTTGTTGTGATGGAGCAGAAGAACATGTATTTAGTCGTTAAAAATGTAAGAGGCAGGAAGGCGCTCGCGGAGGGCCCGTGCTGGTCAGCTGAGGGGCCAGGAGGTCTGGCCAACGTGAGGCCAAAGGGGGCGGGAGACAAGGGCGGAGGGGGCTGCCGCGCGGGCCCCTCCGCGAGGCTCCCGCGCTCGTGGGAGGACGAGGCCTGTCCTCCCCGCCCCCCTGCAGGTCCCCAGCCGGCTCTCCAGGCCCGCCTGTGTGCAGAGGCCCCGCCTGGAGGAGCTGGCAGCCCCGGGCATCGATCTCCCTGCAAAGGCGCTGAGGCGTCCCTGTTTCCCGTTCCTCACAGTAAATCCAAGTCGGCCTCTGAGAGATGGAGTCCCGGGAATGAGGCCGTGGGCAGCTCGATGTCCCAAGTGACGTAAATCACCAGAGCCGGTGACATTTTCCCGATGGAAACCGAGAGGAAGGGCCGGCCAGGGAGGGGACTCGGGGTCCAGCTCAGCGAGGTTCGTGGGCAGCGGGGAGAGTGCTGACTCGTCTGTCCTCTCCGAGGGCGGAGGTTGAGGGCCAGGGGTCGGAGGGCGCCGGGCGGCGATCGATGAGGGGTCCGTGCACCTCGAGGCTTTATTGAGTGTCTTCCCTTATTTATGCTGCTTCATCTCACTGAGGGTTCACCCGGCTGATAGAAAATAGCGTAAAACAGCGTGTGCTGTAAATAAGTGATGAGGCCCGGTCTGGGGAGGGAGGGGGGGGGGGTCGGAGGAGGGGCGCAGGAGAAACCCTGTTATCTTCCTCGCCACGACACAGATGTGTCCACGCGTCTGTCACGTGCCCACCGTCCTCGGGGTGCTGTGCGCGTTGTCTGTCTCACCCGCGCGCGGGGCCTAAGGGGCCGGCGCTGCTCTCGTTCTGCCCAGACGCGCAGGGAGCTCTACACCGTTGCCGCACACCCGGCCGCACGCCGACCTGAGTCGGTCCGCACCGCCTTCCCCGTGGAAGCTCCCCGGGGGCTGGGGGCGCAGCCCAGTCCCCCGTCCCCCCCCCCCCCATCCCGCTAAGTGCCTCGCCAAGGAGGAGCCCACAGACGTGGGGCGGGATGACTGAGTCCCGGCCCCCCGGGGATCGGGCGGTGAGTCTGGAGGGACGTTGCCGCACTGTCCCAGCACAGACGCGCTTCCACCCGCCGAGGGCCCGCGGCCAGTGGCTTCCTGACGGCCCTGCGGGGTGTGCGCGGCACGCTCCATTTACAGCCGGGTCACCGGCGTGCGTAACCGACTCCTTCCGGGTCACGTCACCGGCCGGCGCAGAGCTGGGAGTCGAGCCAATGCGCGGCCGTGGCGCCGTCCTCGTGGACGCCCTACTGGGGCTGAGTCATCGAGAAGGAGCCCGTCCTGGCTTTAGGCAAAAGTGTCCACAGCAGACGAGGGCCGCGGGGACGTGAGCAGGCCACGTGGAGGCCGGCCTGCACAGGTGGCCATGGGGCCCTTTCCTGAGTGCCAGGCCATCCTCCCATCCCGGGACGTCCTCTCCCTCGAACCCTGGCCGGCCTTGGGACACTTGGACGGCTGAATGTGCTGGAGTGACACCGAGCCAGCCTGGGCCTCGCCGTGAGCGGCCTGGCAGCCCCGCGTTTGCTCTGGGCGTCTGGCTCCCCTCTGCCCGCTGGAGAATGACACCATGTGGACACAGGGAGACGCCGTCGGAGGAGGGCACACGCGCTCCGGGGACAACCCCGTCCAGACCCCACAGACGGGAGGAAGCCGCCCGGCCAACACCGTGTGAAGCGAAGACAAGCCCCGTCCGGGGAGCCCGGCCGGAATCCCTGACCCTCGGCGTCTCGAGTGATAGATAATCAGTCGTTGTACGAAGCCACTAAACTGAGGAGTAATTTGTAAGAGGGAACTTAAACCCCCGTGAGTTAACTGCGGGAGGACGGCAGGCAGATGAGAGAGTCGGGCGGGGGCTGAGGCCGGCGTCCAGGGCACGGGCGGACGGTGAAACCTGCTTGCGCAAGGCCTGCTGTGGGCTCAGGGTGCCTACAGGCCCTCACCGCTGACCCGGGGCCCGGGAGGAGGGGAGGAGGGGGTGGAGGGGAGGAAGGGGTGGAGGGGGGTGGGGGAGGGGGAGGGGGTGGAGGAGGGGGAGGGGTGGAGGAGGGGGAGGGGTGGAGGAGGGGGAGGGGAGGGGGGAGGGGGAGGGGGTAGGGGAGGAGGGGGGAGGTGGGGGAAGAGGGGAGGGGTGGAGGGGAGGAAGCTCGGAGGAGCCGGGACTACCTCCCCGTGGCTGTGCCTCCGAACACCGGGCATCGAGGGGAAGAGCAGAGTTAGGCTTCCGAGGACTCCCCGTCGGAAGAGGGCGGACATGGCTCCGGGGGCGGGGGTGGGGGGGTCAACACTGGCAAGGAGCCCGCAAAGGCTTCCAAGCTGTCCCCACCCAGCCGCCTTCGCCCGCTGGGCTGCGGGCGGAGGCGGCGTCCGGGGGCCACGGAGGGCCTACAGGCCAGGAGCGAGAGCAGGCCGGCGGCGAGGTCCGGACTCCCCAGCCCTGCCCGGCAGCACGCAGAGGAGGCTTCGTCCCCTGGGACCGCGGGGAGCAGGGGAGACGCGGAGCCCGCGACCACGGAGGCGCTTTCTCGGCAGGAAGGCAGTGCTGTGGGCTGGAGGCGGGATGCTCTTCGCGTGGCTGTTACTCTGGTTCGCGCGCCGCGCCGCTGCCCCGCGAGGGAAGCAGCCGTCTGCGTGAGCGATGCTCCCTGAAGAAGCGTGGGCTGCACGGCAGCGCGGCCGAGGTGTCTGAGTTCAGGAGCTGTGGCCGTGCGAGGCTGCCGGTCGACCTGGCCGCGAGGCGGGCTTGCAGACCAAGCGCGTGCCGCCGCAGCCGGTGAGAGACAGAGGGTGACCCTGAGCGTGTGGGGTTCAGGCTTTGCGGCCCGCCTGCAGACCCCGGTGAGGCGGGGACCCGGCGTGGGGTGTCCCTAATGCTCACTGATGAGCACATGCTATACAACATGGATGAACCTGGAAAACGTTATGCGAAGTTAGGGAAGTCAGACAAAAAAGAAGACATATTATGGGATTTCATTTATACGAAATGTCAAAAAACAAAAGGCAAATAGGCTGAGGAAAAAAGTAGATTAATAATTTCCTGGGGCTGAGGTCACAGGGGAGGGAGTATAAACGCCCCGATGTTACTTTTCAGGGAGGTGGCAGAGTCCTGAAATTAGACCGGGGTTGGCTGTACGACTCTGTAAACATGCTAGCACTCGTTGAACTGTACCCTGAAACAGGTGAGCTTTCTAGTATGCAAATTATCTCTCGATAAAGCTGTTTTTAACAGCAGCTCTGTGCCCTCCCCTCTGACTGTCACGCCCCTCTGTCAGATGAGGATCAACCCTACAGCAGAAAAGAAATTAAACCTAGAGTCGTGAAATCTCCTCATTTCACAGGAGCATTAAGGGCTTGGAAGAAAATGCCAAGCCCTGCAGGACCCTCAGGTCTCAACGTTTCTTCTTCACCGATGATTTTCTTTCTTTCCTTTTTGGCTGTCACGTGAAACGCATACTTTACGAGAGAAGAGACGAAAGTTACAGCCCAAATCACACCACTGGCTGAAATGAGGTGGCTGGCGGATATGCCCGTGAAAACGCGGGGGGATGTGGGGTCAGCAGATTGCTTCGTGCCCTCCTCTTCTCCTTCAGTATGAATCTCCTCCAACAAGGTCAGCGCTGTGGCATTTAGATACAGGGCCTCTTTGGGATATAATATGCTTGTGTGCGACAGCAAGGCAGAGGCAGCTGGCTCATAGGCTCGGAGGAAGAGCAGAAAGGACGGAGCACTTGATGAGTATTCATTACACGTCAGGGATAGTAGTGCGGGCTTACCGAGCCCTTAATTTCATTTAAACCTCCAAACAGCCTGTGTAGCAGTTATCATTACCCCACTTTACAGATGAGGAAACAAGGTTCATTCTGTGCTCCAGCGCTCCCAGCGCAGGGGGCCCGGGTTCGATCCCTGGTCAGGGAACTGGACCCCGCACGCCGCAACTAAGACCCGGCGCAGCCAAACAGATAAATTAATATTTTTTAAAAAAGTACGTGCTCGAGGTGGTGAAGCTGCATTCAGGGTCAAATGTGATGCTCGGGGCCTGGCCTCCCAGGAGACGGCAGGTCCCAGTGTTCCGGAAGGGCTGCTGAGATGCTGTCAAGCAAGTTGTGCCTCGCAAGGGGAGGTGGTCGAGCCGAATTCCTGGTGCAGTGACGGGGGCACCAGACACAGCCTGGCCCCCATCAGGCAGCCGCCAGAACGCTCTTAAGCTGGCAGTGAAGCTGAGCTCCTTAAAAGGAAACAAAACCGAAACTCCAGGAAATCCTCATCTAGAATTTCTTAACCAATTTGTTGTTGGTTCAAGGACTCCGAGCTTCTTCAATTATTAATTATTAACAATTATTGTTATAGCAATTATTAATCTTTTTTCTCAGCCTATTTGCCTTTTGTTTTTTGACATTTAGTATAAATGAAATCCCATAATATGTCTTCTTTTTTGTCTGACTTCCCTTACTTCACATAACGTTTTCAAGGTTCATCCGTGTTGTATAGCATGTGGCAGTATTTTCTGCCTTTTTAGTGCCAAATGATTTTCTATTCCATGAATATACCACACAGGCACACCTCGGAGATATTGTAGGTTCGGTTCCAGACCACCCCAATATAGTGAATATTGCAATAGCACGAGTCACAAATTTTTTGTTTCCTAGCGCGTGTAAAAGTTGTGGTTACACTATACTGTCGTCTATTAAGTGTGCAGTAGCATCGTGTCTAAAAGAGCAATGCATAGACCTTAATTTTAAAATACCTTATTGCTTGAAAATGCCAACTATTGTCTGAGTCTTCAGTGAGTCCTAATTCTTGTGTAACAGTAAAACATCAAAGATGTTGTTCACAGGTACCACGATAAATATAGTAATAACGGAAAAGTTTGAAATATTGTGAGAATTACCAGAATGTGACACAGAGACATAAAATGGGCAAACGCTATTTGGAAAATGTCACCGATGGACGTGCTTGGTGCACGGTTGCCACGAACCTTCAGTTTCTAAAAACCACAGTATCTGCCCATTTTACTGAAGCGCAGTAAAGTGAGGTCTGCCTGTGTTTTGTTTATCAGGTCACCACCTGATGGACATTTGAGTTGTTTCTTCCACCTTGGAGACATTGTGGATAAAGCTGCCGCGGACACAGCATACAGGTTTTTGTGTGGACGTGTGTTCTCATTTCCCCTGGGCGTATCCTTAGAGTGGAATTGCTAGGTCATAGGATAACTACGTGCTTAATATTGTGAGACACGGAGCACGTGTTCTCCGGAGCGGCCGCACCATTTCCATTCCCACCAGCAGCGAACGAGGCTCCGATTTCTGCACACCCTCGCCCACATTTGTCGTTCTCCACGCTCTCGGAGAACAGCGTCCTGGGGGGCGTGCCGTGGTCGCTCGTCGTGGTTTTGATTTGCATTCCTTTGATGGCCAGTGACGGTGAGCGTCTCCTCACGTGCTTCTTGGCCATTTGTACGTCTTCATCAGTCAGATTTCTGTTCTACGAGTCCCGTGAACAGGGCGCCCTTCACGCGTCCCGTGGGGGCGTTGCCCAGCTGGCTGCCACACTCCTCCTTCCCGGCGGGGCGCCAAAGAAGGCAGCGGGGGCTGGGATGTGCGCCCCGGCCTGGACGCGCGCGGGGAGCCTGCGGGTTCCCTGGGAGGGGCCCACGCGGCAGTGGGCATTCTCGCCACTTTGTGCGGGAGGAAGCCAAAGCTGGCCCCGGTTCGCTCAGGGCCTGGGTGGTGGGCCCCGGCCTGGCCTCGGAGGCCACGCTTCTCACGGCTGTGGCTCCAGAGGCCTCGTAAGGGCAGGCGTTCAAAGGCAAGAACGCCTTCCCCGCAGTTCTGCTGGTTAAGCCCTGGCCTTCTTTTTCTTTTGGAATATTTTTGTCACCGTGAAATGCACCTGATAAGATGTACCATTTTATCCACTTTCAGACGTTACAGGTCCGCGGTGTTACGTACGCGTCCACGGGGCTGTGCAGCCCTCACCATCATCCACCTCCAGGACCTCCCATCTTAAAAACCCGAGACTTTGTGCCCGCAAACCCTAACTCCCCTCCTCCCCCAGCCCCGCCCCCTCCGCCCTACTTTGTGTCTCTTCTAGGGACCTCGGGTAAGTGGAACCACGTGGTACCTGTCTTTCTGTCACTGGCTTCATTCTCTGGGCATAGTGTCTTCAAGGCCCATCCATGTAGCGTGCGTCAGACTTTCTTCCTTTGCAAGGAGAAATAGTACTCCTTGGAGTGGATGGCCTGCAGTGTGTTTATCTGTAGTGTGTTCGTTTATCCGTAGGCGTGGGTTGCTGCCACCTTCAGCCGTCGTGAATACTGCTGCTATGAACACGGGTGCACAAATGTGAGGCCCTACCTTCAGTTCTTTGGTGTACACTCAGGAGTGGAAGTGCGGGATCGTTGGGCAGTTCTGTGTTTATTTTTTGTTTTAGGAACATCCACACTGTTTTCCCCAGTGGCTGTACCGTGTTGCATTCCCTTCGGCTGTGCGTAACAGATACAGACCCGGTTTTCTTGTGAGGGGTGGAAGGAGAGGGTGGACGCAGGCCCATCTGGGAGTCCAGGAGCCACGGTCTGAGATCAGCCTGTGAGCTCCGGGCTCCGGGGAGGACAGTGAGCGCTCAGAGCCGGGAGGCGCCTCCTGCCCAGGTATCGGCGGGTCCCAGGGAGGCAGCGGGGCCGTGCCGTGCAGCGTTCAGCGCCGGCCATCTGGATCTGGCTCCCTGCGCTGAAGAGTTTAGTCCATTGTACGTGCTCGAGTGGATTGGTGGGGTTGAAACTAGAATCACACGGCCTCACCCGGTCCCTTTTCTGGGCCCAGGACGAGGGGTCAGCAGCCCCCGGCGGACAAGCAAAACCCGCAGCCTGGGAAGGAAGGCGCTTCGAGGCGCCCTTGGGGCCCCGGCCCAGGACGTGGTGTCTGAACCACGGTGCCTCTGTGTGTGGAAGGAAAGGAGGGTTAAAAGACCCGTGTCTGCTGAGAAGTGGGTTTGCCCTTAGCTGTTTCCCAGCCTCCGTTTAGCTGGCCAGCGGGGCTCGCTAGGTGCGGTAGGGCCGACCTCCGACCCCGACGCCGCGACACCGCGACCTGCCAAAAAGCCTCGGGTCACCGCTGGGGATCTCGGATTTTGTTTCTCCCTCCACGTGAGGTGGGTATCCTGGGGCTGGGTGGCTGACACTTCCGAGGAAACTGGAGTCGTTCCAGCGATCGGCTGGGCGTGCGTGTGTATGTGTGTGTGTGTGTATATGCGTGTTTGTATGTATATGTGTGTACGTGTGGGTTTGTGTGTGTGTGTGTGAAGTTTGTACTGACTGTGCTTGGACAGGACAGAACTCAAAGAGGTAAGTTTGTAGTCTCATCTGTTTTCTCTCCATTTTCCATTTTACCGTTTCAACGAATCCCCGTGATACTCGGTTCCAACCCGGCCCGCAGTTTGGATCCCAACAGAGCGGGCAGGGGCCTTGTTGTTCCGGAGATGTCACAAGACAGACACAGCCTCGGCCGCCCCTTCCCACGGCTCCCAGGCTGCCCAGGCCCCGCCCCAAGGAGCGGCTGATTTTCTGAGGTGGACTTTGCTACACGGGGGAAACGAACATTTAAAAAGGAAGGGCAGAGAGAAGAGGAGGGGGTGGCTTCAAGGTTTCCAAGTTACTGGGCTTCCCACCGACTTGTGGCCCGGCAGAGCGTGTGTGAGGGGTCATCGGTGGGCAGGTCCTCCAGGGCCGCCACTCCCGGCAGCTCCCAAGCTGACCTTGTGCAGAGATTCTCCTTTATTCCCATTATTGATTCTTTAATGGCATCTAATGATGATGTGTGGAAGCTGCCGACTCAGAGTTTCGGTGCCACTGATGGCCTGCGACAGAGTCACACGGCAGCCGGCAGCCTGCATCCCTGTGCCCGAGCCCCCGCCCCCCCAGGGCCCCGCCCCCCCCACCCACCCCAAGCCCCCAACCTACCGGCTCTGCCCCTCCCCCAGGGCCCCCGCCCTTCCTGCTCTGCCCCCCCACTCCGAGGGCCCCGCCCTTCCGGCTCTGCCCCCTCCCCCAGGGCCCCCGCCCTTCCGGCTCTGCCCCCCCACTCCGAGGGCCCCGCCCTTCCGGCTCTCCCCACCACTCCGGGAGGCCCCCCCCGCCCTTCCGGCTCTGCCCCCTCCCCCAGGGCCCCCGCCCTTCCGGCTCTGCCCCCGACCCCGTGTCCCCCCTCGCACCAGCCTTGCGCCCCTGCTCCTGGTCTCTGTCTCCGGTCTAGGTTTCCTGCCCCGGGGCCTGTGTCCTTGCTCTCCGTGTACCCGAAGCACATTCCTCAGCCTTTTCATGTCTCCATCCTGCCTGTGCTCTCAAGACACATCTCAAATATTTCAATGTCTAATTACGGAGTGATCTTTAAAAAATGGAAATCAGGTCACGTCACTCTGAAGCTTAAAACCTTTGATGGTCTGGTTGCACTTTCAGCCCAACCCTAGGGTTCCCTGCGTCCAGGCCCCGCCCTCTTGCTCGCAGCCACTGCGTCCCCGCAGGGCTCCGTCCAGCCTGCCCTGGGCTCTTGCTGTCCCTTCGCCTTGGGGGGGGTGCCTCCCCCAGTTCTCCGCGGGGCCAGCTCTGTCTCCAAGAGCCAAGTCTGAGTTTCAGCGTCACAGGATCCTGAGGAGCCCTTTCTGGACATCACCCTGCGCAAGGCAGACCAAGGCCCCAAGACGCCCACCCCCAGTCCCTGGGCTGTGAAGCGGCCTCAGGGTCTTTGCAGACAGAGGGAATGGAGCTTCAGAAGGTGAGCAGCGAGAACGTCCTGGGTTACCCGACCCGGCGGGACCACCAGTGTTCTTAGAAGTGGGAGGGGCAGGCGGGTGAGTCGGGGGCGCCCTGTGACAGACTCAACCCGCGTTGCTGCTTTGAGGCTGAAGGAAGGGGCCACGAACCCCGGGACGCAGGCGGCCTCTGGATCTGGGAGCGGCCTTGCAGGGAACGGTTGCTCCGCAAAAAGCAGCCCGAGAGGAGCACTGCCCGCCCGCAGCGGGGGCTCAGGCCGGCTTCCACACAGCCGCGAGGTGAGGGTTTTGTGGTTTAAGCAAATGCGTCTGTGGTCGTTTGCTGTGGCAGCAACAGGAAACCAAGTGGTCCATTGTCACCCTGTAATCCCATCCCTCGGCCGGCTGCTTCCTGCATGGCTCTTGCTTCCGAGCTGAAGGGGGCGTTTCTGTGCACGTGTCTGTCTGCCAACCTCCACCGCAGCCCCCCAGCTAAAGGTGGCCCCGGGAGGGTGGAGCGTGGTGACAGGGACCCCACGGCAGCCGCGCACTGAATGAGAACAGGAGTGAGTGGCTTTTCTCTGATTTCATAATGTTTCGTTTTTGTAATAAACCTGATTCTTTAACATACAAGTACGTATGACTTGTTAAATCCCTTTATGACGTCCGAGTAAACTTACAAATGAAAATAATCTTTTTTTTTTTTTCTTTTTAAAACCTGCATCTCAATTTTTGGCTCAGAAATGCAGTCACCTTGTCGCGCGCGGTCGCCCGGGGCCTAGTTTCAGGGATAGAGTGCTGTCTGGTAGCTGGCTGGTCTCCGTGGGATTTAAAGGAGCAGACGGCTTGGAATTTAGGAGACGGGGCGGAGAGGGGGCAAGGCTGCCGTAGGGAGGGCGGACGGCATGTTGTTTCTTCCTGGGAGATGCATCCTGTCAGGCAAAGGCCAGCAAGTCAAAAACCAGTTATGCGGAGGGAGGGATTTCGCCTTCCGACAGACGAGATTACTAAAGCTAGGAGGCACTGCAGATACCAGTGCTGTGCACAGTGTGTATGTACATGGTATGCATACACTGTGCCCGCGGGCGCACACACGGAGCGGCCGTTATGGGCACGTGGAGGGCGTCAGGCCCGACGTGTCCTTTTCCTCGCGGTTGCTCCCGCGTCTGTAGAAACTCCACAAGGAACAGCGCTGTGATTGTGCCCTGTCTGGGCACTGGTGCGGCCGGCATCTCCCTGGCGCATCCCTGAGTCCTGCGGGCAGGAGCCGGAACATGTCTTTATGACTTACGGCTGGAGGCCGTCGGCCCAGGCCAGATGGGGAAGGATGCTGTGCCTGCCGGGGTGTTTGGTGCCCGGTGTGGCTGGACCGGCTGAGTGGAGGCCACGTGCCCTCAGCTGTCCCCTCGTCACCCAGCGGCTCTGCCGACTGCTGCCTGAGCTCAGACCGGCCTGGCTCCAGGGCCACCATCAGGCGTCTGTATCAAGGAGTCAACCTTTGTTTCCAATAAATCACATCCAAGACAGCAGCCCAAGGACGTGGGCCCTTATTTCCTCTCCTAGGCTGATAACAATAGACAATTGATTTCCTGTCTAAAGCTGGGTACTCTAGCGAAATTAAAAGAGTCATATCTCTACGGAAAATAATATTGTAATCTCGTTCACCCCATCGCCAGCAGGAATCAAGCATTTTATGTGTCTGGTCCTCTTGAAGCCTGAATCAGCCTTTCATTTCCTCTCCGCCTATTCATACCCCACTGCTCCCGGGATTCAGGTTCTGATCTTCACAACCCCTGTGTATGACACGCACAGCCTCCTTATTGAGAAGATACAGCGTAGCTGTGTGTGTAGGCGTTGGCTCATTTTACAGATGAAGGGTTTTGATAAATTCACGTAATCTGGCCGGGCCAGGATCCTTAGATGGTGGAAGGGGCAGGAGGGAACCTCAGTCCTCTTGTCCGAGTCCCGTGACAGTGGGACACACCCCTGTCCCCCCGGCCCCACTTCCTGCCGTCTGCACAGTCGGGGCCCGGCCTCTCCGCCAGCCTGGGAGCAGCGCTTGGCCCGGCCCTGCCTAGGCCCTCTGTGGCCCTGGTCGAGGGGGCGGCGTGAGGGACCGAATCCAGCACCCGTCCTCGCTGCCTCGGCACGGTGGTCCCTGAGCTCTTACCTGGCGATAAGTAGGGTCCTGACCAGGAGGGTGTTGATGGGGGGGATCTGCCAGTCAGAGCAGGGGTCGGGTGGGGAGCAGATGGGAGAGGCCGTGTGCAGTGGCCCCTTCCAGCCATCACGCAGGACCCGGGGCCCTGACCGCCTCCCTGGAGCCCTCCACCCTGGGCCTCAAGCCTGACAGACCTGGGCTGACTCTGGCAAGGTCGCTCGTAGAGCTCTCGTTTCCTTTTCTGAAAGATGGGGCCGCGGCTCGTCTCCGCGATGGCTGTGATTGGTAGCGTGCACAAGCATCTTCCATAGTGTAACCCTCGCCCTCCTGTCACATCTTGAGTCACACAGCAGGCCATTTGGGGGACCAGACAAGCTGCTGCCTAGGGGGGTGGGGAGAAACGGAGGAGGGAGGTATGGAGGGGGGCAGCCCCAGAAACAAACGCCTCCCCCTTCCCTCTTTCGCCTGGGGATAGATTTCCTGTCAGTTGCTGCTGTTTGGCGAGTTTAAAAATCCTTCCCGTCCTTGCCGAGGGCACGGCTTCCTGTGCAGCCCGGCGCGATGGTGCGGTGTTTGGTATCTACTTGACTTTGGGGTCAGCATCTCATGGGATAAATCACAGCAGCCCTAGATCAGTTGTCAAGGTTTGGCAGACTCATCCGGGAGGCTGGATTCACGTCGTGCCACTTCTTCTCCTGGTCGCCGTTCTTTCTAAGGAATGTGGCGTCAGAGTTTTAGTGCCTCGTATTTCCTACAAGATGAGAGCCGTGGGCTCGCAGCGCGGGAGCGGCGGTGCTTCACGCCCTGTCCCGCAGTTTGATTTGCTGGATGCAGCTCTCAGCCTGTGAAGCCACAGCAGCGGGACTCAGGAAGGGGAACTGGGAGGCCTTCCCCCGCCACAGCCACAGCGCGGGCGCTCCTCTCGGACGCAGCGCTCATTCTTTCGTATGCGTGTGGATTCTGTAGCCCTAATGAGCAGATCCTCTTCCTTAGAAAATATTTTTCAGTGTAAAAAAAAGGATGACGTTTATTGGAGATATTTTAGTTTTTTTGTTTTGTTTTCTGGAGGTTCGCGTAGATTAAAGGCTGAGGGTAGAGGAATTCCTAATCTTAGGCCAGAAATTATTTCTGCCCCAACCTGTTTATTTTCACTTGGGTTTGTGGAGGTGCCGTAGCCCATCGCATTGACCCCCAAATGGAAGCTGACCCCTCTCGGCTTTTTGAGGACTTCTGACTCTAAAAACTGCTGCCTTTCCCAGTTTTCCAGTTTTGCATTTCACCACCCTCTATCCCCTGCCTCCCTCCCTCCCTTCCCCCTCCCCCTCCCCCTCTCTCTCCCTCCCCTCCCCCTCCCTCTCTCCCTCCCCCCCCCCCCTCCCTCCCTCCGCCTCAGGTTAGAAACACTTTATTCCCTCAAGGTGATAGGTCCATCTACACTTTCGACAGCTACCTCACAATTGTGTTTTGCGACTTCACTCTGAGCCCTGCGGTGGGTGTGCCTTGTGAGCACGTGTGGGTCTCGTTCATGGTCCCCCCCCCCCCCGCCCCGCCCATTAACTCATTTCCTTGCACCATTTATCTGTGTTATGTCATGCACGCTTTTATAGGACTTACCCTGGCGCCAGGTCCTCTGCTGAGGGCTTTGCGCACTGACCTCTCGGATGTGCACAGCACACTGGGCGGGAGATGCTGTCACCCTGGCTCTAGTGAGGAGGGAGCTGGAGGAGAGAAGTCACACAGGCCGCTCAGGGCCACCTCTGCGAAGGTGGAGTCAGGGTCCCGCCCCCGCAGCCAGCCCTCACCTCTGGGTGCCAGACCACCTGCGTGCTGACTGCTCAGGCCCGGCCGCCATGTTTCTGGGCCTCTCTGTGCGCTGGCGCCTCAGCAGGGAGGATCCTGTGTGCCTCCGAGTTATTATTCTTTGCTTCCTTGCTTCTCCTTACTTTTCCTTCTTCTGGGTGGCCTTTATGATCAACTCTACAGAAACAAGTCCATGGGAATTTTCATGGATTTGCACCAGATTCATAAGTTACTTTGGTGAGCGTGTACATCTGAACATTGGTCTTCTGATGCAGAATATACTGTATTTATCCATTGGTCCAAATCTTTTCCTCCGTTGCTCTTCCTGGCTTGTGGCTTTAGTCCTTTGAGCTCAGCGTACATTTTGTGGGGTTAATTTCCAGATATTCAATTTTACTACCGTAAATAGGATTCTTTTTCCATTTTTGCCCTAACTGTTAAGGCTGGCATGTAGGAAAACGATTGCTTTTTTATGTTTATATTCATGGAATTTTAAAAATTAGTGCATTTTTGATTTTTTTCAGGTAGACAATCATATCATATTTGAGTAATGTCAGTTTTGCCTCTTCTTTACCAATTAAAAAAGGGCAAAATTGTATATATATGTGCATGTCTTCAATCTTCTAAAATCTGTTCTGCCCTTTCTTATTCTGTTGTGTGGCCACAGAACGTCAGCTGTCTTGTCTTCCCCCGTGTTTACTGTTGGGTATTGGCCATGGGCTTTGCGGTTTGAGGATGTATTTTTAGTCTTGTC
Organism: Kogia breviceps; assembly: GCF_026419965.1. Taxonomy (NCBI): domain Eukaryota; kingdom Metazoa; phylum Chordata; class Mammalia; order Artiodactyla; family Physeteridae; genus Kogia; species Kogia breviceps. The sequence continues at coordinate 101,620,684 of NC_081320.1, forward strand.
AAGAAAGTATTCCTCTTCTTTAGCTTATTAAAAAGTTTTCACAAATGTTTTTCACCATCTATTGACATCATCATGGTGTTCTTCTCCTTTCCTTTGTATTTGTGATGAGTGATCACTCAATATGAAAGGACTCCTACTCTGGATCAATCCTTACTTTGTTTCGCGTTTGTAGCAGATGTACTGTTGTTAACACACTGCTATCATATTTCACATATAATTTTTGTGTCTGTCTTCATAAAGGACATCTGCCTTTAGGTTCCTTTTCAACCTGTCCTTGCTCGTGTCTCTAGGATATGCCGGCTGTGGGAAATGAACGATTGGGAAGCATGCCATCTTTTTGTGCTCTCTGGAAACATTTATTTACATGGAAATGATCTGTTCCACAACAGTCAGAAAACCTAGCCTGTGAAATGTCTGGGGCTGGTAGCTTGCTAGAAAAAATTCTTGAACAACATGTTCGATTTCACACAGCTTTCTGCTATTGCTTATTGATTCAATTATGGTGACTCATTTTCCTGGAAAAGAGAAAAGCATATATTGTCTAAATATCAACATTAAGAGTGAAACCTGTTTATCGATCTTGCCTACATAAATGGAGGGAATTGGTACATTTATTTTTTGACCTCACCTTCTTTCTCCTGTGTGTCTCCCCCTTACATTGTCACCAGGCTGTTTTTTACATTAAAGGTTTTCACTTTCAAGAAACACACAGGACAGGTGCATCTAATTTATAACAATGATCCAGAGTTGTTTGATGATGTGGCTCTAACGCCCTTTGCCAATGTTTGAGGGACTTTCTCCTTATGTCTTTGCTGGTGGCCTGGCGTGCGCTCCTGAGGACAGGCCCGTGGGTGTTGGCTCTGAAACCTTGGCTGGGTATAGAATTTTGGGGTCACCAACTTTCCTTAACACCCTTAAGTCCCTGCTTCACTTCTTTCTAGTATTTACTGTTGTGGGAGGGAAACTGAGGGCAGGCTGATACTTGTTTGTAAAAAGAAACCTATTTTTTAACATTGGATTGCTGAAGGAAGCTTTATCCACAAAATTCGAAAATTTCTCCACGTTCTGACATGGATTTCGGAATCAGTTGTCACTGACATGTGGAACGTCTGTGAAGCGTGCAGATTTGTTTGTTTCAAGGACATTTTCTTCTGCTATAGCTGCCTCCGTGAGGAGGGTGGGGCGTGTGAAAGGGGCCCCGGAGCCCGGGTGAATGTGGTGCCCTGGTGTGTGTGAGAGCACCGCCCCCCTGAGCGCGACGCCTCCTCCCCACGCCTGGCCTCTCGCCTTCCCGTGCGATGCTCTGGGGCGGCCAGCCTCTGCTCTGTTCCTCACCGCTGCTGCACTCCTAGGAGAAGGCCCACGTCTCCTGAGTGATGGCTGGTTTCTTTCGCCACCTCCCGCCCTCCCCCCCCCCCCCGGTTTTATGCTGGGAGTCAGTGGCTCTGCAGGTGGGACGCAGTGGTTTCGGGACTGCATACAAACTCTTCTGATTAACTGCCCAGATTAACACCAGTCGCCCCTGCGTTCGCCGCGCTGCCCCGGTGGGATGAAGGCTTCTGCCTCTGGCGCCCTTTCTCCCGGGGGTGATGGAGCCGTTGTGTCACCTGCTCCGGCTCGTCCACTAGCGCGACTCCACCTGCCTTCTGTCTCCAGAAAGCTGCCCACATACCTGGCCCACTTACGGCTCCTGTTCCTGAGTCTTACTCTAGGGTGGGTTCGGCGTTCCTGTGAATTCTTATCTTCATGCAGCAGAATTTTGGGAGCGAACAAGGAAAATGCACGTGCCAGTTTGACCGTTTTGAAAAAAGAACTCGGCGGGGCCAGGGTTACTGGGAGAGATGGAGAAAGAGGCCTTTGGAGAGCAGGGAACGGCTTGGACTAAGATGTGGGCGGCGGTGGCCACCCAGCAGAGCCAGCCATGCCCTTTGGGGGCAGGAAGGAGGTCAGAGGGCCCTGCAGGGAGGGGGTAGGGTCAAGGGCAGGTTCAACTGCTGTCCTGGACCGAAGGAGCCACTGCTCTGGGTCAGCCTGCTTCCTGTTTCTCTAATACCCTTCCCCTGCTCCACATTCGGAAGGTTTTGGCTGGTGCTTAACTGGTAAAATATATGATCAGATCCCAGCTACCCCAGGCCCTCACATCTTCCTCTGAAAATATGGGAGGTAACTTAATTAATTTTTGTTTTTGAATTGATGTGCTACTCAGGCTTCTGATTTATAACTTAATTGTGCTGCTGTAGGTAACTTCCAATTTTTCTCTGGATCCGTTTGAATAAACTTTGTGTTCTGTCTCAGTATTAGCCAGAGGAAGATTAAAAAGTAAGCTGGAGACTTTAGTAGCTTTGTAACAATAGCATAAAATGTGGAATAATGAACTGTAAATGTGTCTAATTACATAAATAATGCATTTGTGTAATTGTCAAGTAAGGGGGTGTGCTAATGAATCAATTATTTTTAATTGTAGGATGCTTGATTGTTTCAGAAATATAATTGATTGTAATCAAGAATCAATTAAATGTTGATAGTAATTATGTTTATCAAGTTTAAATACATGACATCATTACACTATAACTGCTTCAGGAAGAAGAAACTAGAATGAGGTTATTATAAGTGAAGGAGGAAGAGCTCATTTTTTTATGCCAGCAGCTCGGCAGCGGTAGCTGCACAGTAACGAGGTAGCACAGAGGCACTCTTCAAGGCCTGTCGGTCAAGGCTGATGGGGGCAGACTCCTCCAGCTGTGAGCTCATCACATCCCGAAGCCGAGCGAGCAGGTGTCTCTGCCCGTGGGGTGTTTGGACGGCAGCCCTTTGAGGTGAGAACCACAGGTGCTCTGTGGGTGCGGCGTGGCCGGGCCCTCACCCCGTGTGGTTCCTGGCGAACACTGTGATCCCAGGATCACTGGGGCTCTTTGAAGTGGGTGGCGTCTGTGTCGGGTGTCCTCCTTGACTTGTGATGTTCAGCGCTGGCGAATTCACTGCCGGGGGTCCAGGCATTGGGGAAATGCACGTACGCGTGTGAGGGTGCGTCGGAGGGAATGACTGGCGATGGTAACGCGAGCCCGCGAGCCCCTCTGTGCCTGGGACCGCTCCCCGTTCGTGTTTGCCTTCCCGGTGCCTGCTGCACAGTAGGTACTTTACAAAGGTTGCCTGAGTAGTAAGAGCGCTGCGCATGACTTGTTAGGCCGTTGGGACATTGCAGCTACGCGGCTGCTTTTGTCCTCAGTCTGCCACCTGACTTACCCCCACTCTCCCCCTCATCCACTCATTCATTCGGTACCTATTTATTGAGCATTTGCTATGTGCCAAGAACTGTCCCAGAGGTTTAGGATCTATTGTTTAACAGGATAAGGCAGTCCTTACCCTCCTGGGTTCAGAGTACATAAAGGGAGCCAGGTGACTGAACAAGTCATTGCAATAGGATGACAGGCGCTCCTGGGACTTGGAGGCGCTGACTTGTCCCAGTTTGCACAGGGGGCGAGCGGTGGAGCCGGGGGCAACGATGCCGGGCCTGTGTCTTCACCATCAGGCCGCACGGTGTCTTCTCTTCAGCCTGACGTTGGGAACCCTTCACAAGGTTGTGCTTTCAATGGACATTTTTGCTCACAGGGCTGCGCTAATAAGTGCTGGAGACACTTATCCTTCAGTGTTTGGAAACTTTCTTGCATTATTTCTTTGATAATTTCCTTCTCTCTGCTCTTCTCTCTCTTTCCTTTGCTGCTACTTTTTTTTGGACGTTGGATCTCCTGAACTGATTCTGTAACTTTCTTGAATTTTCATTCCCGTTTTCCACCTTTTTTTATTGTGTTCTACTTTATAATCCAAACTTATTATTGTATCTTCAATGTTTGTTATTCTGCTTTTTAATTTCCAAGAGTTTTTTTCTTTTTTCTGAATTTTTTTTTTTTGTATAGCATGGAGGTCTCAGTTTACAAATTCATTTTCTGTTCTTTTCTTGCTGAGCAAATTAATGATAGTTTCTTTAAAAATTTTTCTTATATTCCTGTTTCTATTTTTTTCCAATTTCCACCCCAGTTTTATTGAGATATAATTTACATACAGCACTATGTAAGTTTAGGTTGAACAGCATAATGATTGGACTTACTCAAATGATGCCACGATTAACCCAATAGGTTTAGTGGACGGTCCACCATCTAGCTCATCACCTCATATAGATACTATATATATATAAAATCTCACATATATACTATATATATATCATCTCACATAGATGCTATACATATATACATCATCTTACATAGATATTATATATATATCATCTCACAGATACTATATATATATCATTTACATAGATACTATATATATCATGTCACATAGATACTATATATAGCATCTCACATAGATACTGTATACATATACATATATCATCGCACATATATACGTATAGACTTGTGATGATAATTTAGGATTTACACTCTGTTTTTTTCTGTCTGAGTTGAGTTTTTTGTTTGCTTGTTCTGGGCTTGTCTGTTTTTTTCTGGTTTTGATGTTAGAAGTTTCCCTCAAATATCTGGCGATAATCAGCACTTCTCCTCGTGTTTATGAATGGCTCACTGAAACCTGATGGGAGCTTGGTGGGCATGGGAGGTCTTGGTGGGTGGGGAGCTTTGCTCCAGGATGTCAGGTCTGGGGGCCAGTGATTTTGTCATGGAGCCCCGGCTGACAGAATTGGCAGGGCTTTTCCCTCAGGCTGGCCAGCTTCCTCAGGGAAAAATTCCCAAGACTTCTGCCGGGTGTAAACCTTGATGTCAGCATCTGGAAGAGAGGTGGAGGAAGGGGGCCACCGTCCAGAAGCATCCAGCCTGCATCTCCCGCCCCACCTCCCTCTGGCCCCTTCTTGAAAAATGCAGTCCTGCAGACATGAGGCGGGTTGTACCAGGCAGCTGTGCACGCCAAGCGGGGAGCAGGGTGAGGAGGGGACCGTGGTGAGTAGGGCCCGGGCGGGGTGGCCAGGCCACGCAGAGTCACCGCCTATGGATGCCTGACCTTGGACGCGAGAAGCCGACTGTGAAGAGGGCAGCACTGTAGCCCCCAGGGTTCAGGGGTGGTTGGTTATGAGAACAGCGAGTTGCACTTCTGTCCAGCCGGTGCCTGGCTGTGGAACTCTGTCCTGGAGACTCAGCTTCCTTTCTGGCTGTCAGCATCCCTGTCTGCAAAACAAGGACCTCGCTCTGCAGGGACCAACTATAGTGAACGCCTCCCCCCCCCCAACTCTAAGGACACGTGGCAACATGCAGAGGGCATTTGGGTGGGCTTGGTCTCCCTCCCTGTCGGTGTTCCTTGTGAGTAACCACGGGAACCCCGAGCCTGAGTGTCTCAGGGCTGTTGCTATGACCTGAGCTGTTTGGGGATCCAAACCACTTTTTCTTAAGAGCCAGCGGTACCCCACCCCGGCAGGCAAAGCCAAGCACAGCCGGAAACCACTGACCCGTTCCTGCCTCTCCCTGCCCGTCAGGCACAGGGTCTGGCTGGGGGCCTCCAGGCTCGGGCTTCTCCCTCCAGGGACCCCTGGGAACAGCGTCCTGACCCTGCTCCCAGTACAGTGCCCCTCAAGGCCTGGATCCCTGAGGGAAGGGCAGCGCGCGGGAAGGAACTGATCCCCCAAACATATGGGCTCAGCACCTCCCGAGGTGGTCCCGGGACCTGCAGAGGGTGAGGGCTGCTTAAAAACCCTCGCTCTTTGGCCTTCGCCTCCAGGCGAGTGACTCAGGGGCTCAGCCGCGTGGGCCTGAATCTTTATTATGAATATTCACCGTTGTTTAGATTGAGGCGGCGTTGGTTTATAACATTATATAAGTTTTATTTATGTTTCTACTTCTGGATACCCTACAGGGTGCTCGCAACCGGAAGTTTAGCTTCTGTCTGTCACCTTACAGGTGACCCCCTTCCCCTCTGGTGACCACTTCTCTGTGCTCTGTATCTACATGTTTGTTTGCTTCGGTTTGTACATTTATTTTTTGTTTGTTTGCTGTTTATATGCCACCTGTGAGTGAGATCATAAGGTGTTTGTCTTTCTCTGCCTGACTTATCTCACTCAGTATAATGCCCCCAAGGTCCATCCGTGTTGCTGCAAATGGCAAGCTTTCCTTCTGTTTTGATGGCCGAGTAATAGTCCATTGTACGTATGCACCACGTCTTCTTTCTCCATTCATCCACGGACGGGTACCTGGTTTGCTTCCATCTCCTGGCTATTGTAACTAGTGCTGCAGTGAGCACGGGGGCGCGTATATCTTTCCAGATGATAGTTTTTGTTTTCTTTGGAAAAATAAGTAAGTAAGTAGTAAGTAAGACACCAGTTTAAGCCAGAAGTAGAATTGCTGGGTCACACGGTAGCTCTGTTGTCGATTTTGTGAGGAACCTCCGCACTGTTCTCCATAGTGGCTATGACAGTTTACACCCCGCCGCCCCCAGCAGTGCAGGAGGGCTCCCTTTCTCCGCACCCTCGCCAACACTTGTTACCTGAGGGCAGGTCTGTCAGCTAGTGAAGCTGCTCCCAGGCTGACTCACCCCAGCTCTTCACGTTGCTGCCGAGAAATGGTCCCTGCAGCCCTGAGCACCAAGCACGGTGTCGATACAAAGCCCGCTGTTGAGTGAGCGGATTGGAGGACGCGCACGTGCGCGCGCACACGCACGCGCACGCAAACACGCACGCGCGTTCACACACACTCTCCCAACTGGGTGTGGAGCAGGCCGAGTCCGAGGGAGGTGGCTGGTGAGGAAAAGCTCCCAAACGATGAGGGGCTTCACTGGCATGATTTCCGTGACCTTGAACAGATGCCCCCTGCATCGCCAGCCCCAGGTGGGCCTTTGAAATCAGCACGAAATTGTGGAAGCGTTTAAATTCCTTATTATAGTTTTGATGGGTACAATCTTCTGTCTAAACCGCGTTTCACTAGCCGGGGCGGTAGCCCCACTTCCCAGAGGCGTTTCCCTCCCGCAGAAACACTGGCGGCGGCGCCCGCCCTGGGCTTCGTGGTGGAGCCCGCCTGTGCTTCGGGTCTTCGCTGAGCCGACCGTGTGGGCTTCAGGCTCGGCTGCGCCTCCTGGTTCAGCGTCTCCTGTGTGTCCTGTGCTGGGGCTGCTCCAGATGCCAAGGCCGCTGTCGGTGGGGAGCCTTCTGGGTCCTCTGTGAGCTCATTAACTCATCCAGGGTCACTCAGTACTTCCCATCTCCCGGGCAGGTGTCGGGCACAGGAGAGCAGAGGCCCCCGAGACGGGATCTGTGCTCCGGCGGGGGGGCGGGGGGGCTCACGGTCAGAGGGAAGGCGAGTTTTCAGGACCGAAAGCCAAGCCGTGGTCCACGGCCCTCAGGGAGCCCTTGACAGCTCTTGTGAAGACAGGGATACTGTTCTCTCTCGGCGACTATTGTTTCATACTGAAACGAAAAGAATCCATGTTTTTAACTAAACAAAACGAGTCGGGAGCAAATTATTGAAGATCATGCTGAAGTCTGGCAAAGCTGGACTGTCAGGCCCCCCCGCTCCCCCTCGAATGTGCTGGGTGTTTCTGGGAATTGATAAATCATGAATAATGCATGAAAACGCATTTTTACAGGAGTAGGGGAAAAAATGAAATGTCTCCTGTGAGGCTACCTGGAGAAGACAAATATGTGTGAATAAAATGTATGTGAGCAATAAAGGGAAGGTGCCCTGAAGCCACAGCTGTGAGAGTCGGTGCAGTGGAGCCCGGGGAGGGTGCAGAGACCCAGAGCAGGGAGCCGGCGGTTTGCCGGGGCAGCGGGGACCGTGAGACCGAGGTGAGGGGTCGCCAGCACCACGGTGTCCGTCCTTGCGACTCCCCGGGGTCTGGCTGGGGCACCCGAGGCGGGGTTTCTCTGCGCAGTCGTGGGAATCCTGTGCAGCGCGGGACCGCGCTCCCCGCTGTGTGGACAGCCCAGACCGTGCCGACCTTGGATCAGATCTGGCGGCCCCTGGACGGCAGCCGCCTGCCCTGTCCTCCCCCCACCCCTCCCTGCTCTGTATCGTCACCCTCCTGCTCCCCTGCTTCCCTTGCTTCTCCCGCCTGGTCCTCCCCTACCCCCATTCATCCTCTGTTTGTGATCTGCTCTTTTTGGTTTCCCTCTTTCTCGCCTTAAAGTAAGACACCACTTTAAGCCAGTGGAGGACTCGCTCCGAAGCTCCCTCCCTCCAGCTCCGGTGTGCCGGCTTGTCTTTGCTTCCAGCATCTCCGCTGCCGCCCTGCCCCTCGCCCTGGCTCTCCAGGTGTGCGGAGTGGGACACGGCCGCGGCCGAGGAGAGCTCAGGCGTCGCGCCAGGTCCCCAGAAAGGCTTTCGTTGCAGCGCACACATTTCCAGCCCCTGCTGACGGTCAGATGTGCCGACTTAGGTGGGGCCAGTGCACCAGCTGGACTTGCCAGCCGGCGTTTCCAGCGTGGTGCTCGTTGCTCCTTGGGGTGACCTCTGAGGAGACGCGGGATACCTCCTTGTGGCCAGATCTTCTGAATATGTTCGTTTTCTTCCTCGGGGAGGCGACGCTGGCCCTCCCCCTCCCCCTCGGCTCCCCTGCGGAGAAAGGCCCAGTTGCCCGTGTCAGCCGGCAGCCCAGAGCCTGCGCCCTGTCTCTGCCCTGGAGTGTGGCCTTGTGTTCGATGTGGCCAGAGCCAATATAGACCGAAGGCTGACAGTGCAGTCCTGGGTGGGGGAAGGCCAGAGGTGCAGACTGCATACTCGCCTGGACCAGCCCTCCTGATGTTTTAGAAAATGAGCCCCCTTGATCATCTCAAAAACTTTCAGTGCACCCTCCTCAACGATTTTGTGGGTTATCTTTAAACACTCGCTGATTGAGAAAAAAGCATAGATAAAACCACCATGCATTTATTTATAGTTTTTATATGGAATCATGTTTCATGAAGTACAGCAGCATCTACGCACATTTGAAAACAGTGTTAATTTAGTCTGTGGCTGTTTCCTGGAGTCACACAGGTTAGCGGAACCTCACAGGTCCCCGAGGGTGTGATGTCTCTGAAATCGGCAGGTTGGAGTCTGTTGCTCTAGGTGCTTTGAAAGCTCTCCGTAGATGAAGCCGGACCAACGAGGACTTGCCTGGAGATTGCGTTTTATCTACCCTCCGCTCCCTACACAAAACTCCCCCTGCTGAGCTGTGCTCTGCAGTGATGTTACTGCCCGGCGGGACACCACGGGAGACGGAGCCACGGCAGGCACCTGTCTGCTGTAAGAAGATGTTGAGATGTTATCACTTCGTGGCTTAGACAGGCTTCCTGGTTGCCAGCGATCATAGCTGAGCTGGGTGAAAGCGGCTGATTAAAGGGCGTCGGGAGAACTTCTGCTTTGGTCTATGGCGGAGTAAGCGGTCCTGGACGAATCCCCCCACGCCCCGTGTTAAACCGCCAGGAAATCGGGCAACGTTTATGCGAGACCTGTGTTCAGGTGTGGACAGCAGGCGGGGCGAGACTGTGACCCCAGGTGGGGGAAGCTGATGAGGTGAGCCCGTGGTTGCCCTGGTGTAAGCTTCCCATTTGGCGCAGAAAGCTGGAGTCCAAAGGCACACGGTGGTCCCGCTGGGCTAAGAAGGCAAAGGTCAGGATTTGGGGAAGCTGATGCACTTGGGGTCAGCAGGGCGGGGGACAGGGGAGGAGGGAGCCGTGCGGCGGGGAGCCCCGGGGTCCACGTGTGGGCTCTCCCTGAGATCCTAGCGGTCTGGGCTGCGCATGCCCGGGCCAGACCACCTGGGGCCTGCTAGGGAGTGGCTCCTGTGGGCGGGGAATGGGACAGAAATGCCAGAGGTCAAGCAGGACTGGGGGACGTTTGGACCCAGGGTAGACAGACGCTGTTAGCACCCCACGAGCAGTGGTGAATGAATGTGTGTTAATAGAGGCGAGCACGGGGAAGGGTCTCTCCCCAAAGGAGAGCAGAGATGCTTGCCTTTGTCTGCTTTTCCCTCCGGCTGGGCCAGGTAGCCGCTGAGAGTCAGCCCACAGAGGGCGCGTGATGGGGGCTCAGCACGGGGAGGGTCAGGGAGACAGGGGAGGACCCCCCCAAGCGGGGCTGAAGTGCGGAGGGCCGTGGCCTCCCCTCTTCCCACCCCGGGGCCCGGAGGCTGCATGGGTGTCTCCTCAGCTGCCCAGCCAAATTATCTCCTGGCAACTTCCTCAATTTGTTATAGAATTGCTGTAGGAGTGAGACTCCTGATGGTGAAAATGATGTTTATTCGCCATGAAGGTTAAGAAAAACAGCCCTTGAAAGGGAATGAGCTTTTGTCAGAGGAATTTTTTTTTTTTTTAACGCACAGGATTATGTTTCTACAATTGTGCATTTTGCGTGCACGTTTTTCATAAGAGAATGAGGACTTTTCAGAATAAAATGAAACCCTTTAATTAGAAGGCATTGAAAAAGCAGAATGCTCCAGCTCTGCCTGTGTCCCCTTGGAGGCCTAATAACATGTGCACAGATTGCTGGGTTTTCTACTGAAAATAACTTTGTCGCCCAGGAGCTGCAGGCCACGCAGCTTAGAAAGGACGAGGTCGTCAGAACGGTCTGGGTCGGGACAGAGGCTCAAATGTCTTGTGTGCCCAAGCCGTACGAGCTCAGCAGGTTTCTACCAGGACCCCCGTGGTCTGACGCAGATGGTCCCCAGGCCACAGTCGGGGAGGAGACGCCGGGAGGGTGATTAGGAGGCTTTGATGGCTTGGAGAAGAGGGTGACGGTGGAGGAATGGTGGGGTCCTGACTGATGGAGTGGGGTGGGCCTGGGGGCCACTCTAGACTAACTGGACCCGAAGGGAAAATGAAAACCAGTCATAAAGGCGCCGTCGTTCGCCGGGTCGGTGGTTCTCCGCTGGGGGCGATTTTGGGGGTGATTCTGCTCCTTTGGCGACGTCTGCAGACATTTGATCGTCGTGGCTGCAGGGAGGCGCTGCCGGCATCTAATGGGTAGAGAGGCCGAGGATGCTGCTAGACATTCTACGGGGGGTGGGGTGGCCCTACAACAGAGAATCACTGGGGTTAAAACATCACCAAGGCCACTGTCTAAAGCCCAGAAATCCTGACATGCAGTCCAGCGTCTTAGCTAGAAGTTTCTGGTTGACTCAGAAAGCATGTGCACACCCGCCTAGGACTTACCTGGGAAAACCTGAGGGGCAAATAGTGTGCTTCCAGGTGCACTGCTGGCCTGGCGTCACGGGCTTGGTAAACTAACTACAATGTTTAGTCCCACTCTGCTAGGGCAACAAGGCGAGCATCAAATCTCTGCTGGTCCACGTGGGAACTGTGTGCAAACAGAGACTCGACTTCAAGGGTGACCGCCTTCTGGCTGCTGTGCGCACAGCTCACCCCTGGCCCGCGGCAGGCGTTGCCCATCTTGGGGCTCCTTCTTGTTCGGCTACCAGATGCTCAAAGCACCAGCCCACAGCCAGCACCGACCCAGCGGAGCAGCCAGTTGCAAGGAGAGCTGGGGGTCCCACTCCTGCTGTCCCTGATGTGAACTGGAATCGCTGGAAAAACAGCCTCGCCCCCATGTGCCTCTGTGGGAGCCAGCCCTCGACACCTGTTACTCACCTCTCAGACCTCATTCTTGTTTTAAAGACAGTAAATATGGGGCTTCCCTGGTGGCGCAGTGGTTAAGAATCTGCCTGCCGATGCAGGGGACACGGGTTCGTGCCCCGGTCCGGGAGGATCCCACACGTCGCGGAGCAACTGAGCCCGTGCGCCACAACTACTGAGCCTGCGCTCCAGAGCCCGCGAGCCACAACTACTGAGCCTGCGCTCTAGAGCCCGCGAGCCACAACTACCGAGCCCGCAAGCCACAACTACTAAAGCCCGCGTGACTAGAGCTGTGCTCCACAACAGGCGAGGCCACAGCAGTGAGAGGCCCGCGTACCGCAAAAAAACCCAAAACTAACTAAACATGCAACTCACTATCATATGAGCCAACAATTGCACTCCTGGGCGTTTATCCCAGAGAGACAAAAACTGCTGTTCATGCCAAATGGGTACACAGATGTGCATGGCAACCTCATTGATAATAACCGAAGAATGGAAAAGCCTAACTGTCCTTCAGTGGCTGAATGGTTATTCACTGTGGTGCACCCTGCCATGGAGTACTACTCAGCACTAGAAAGGGACGAACTGTGCTCTCCTGCAACAGCCTGGTTGGATCACAAGGGAACTATGCCGAGCGAAGAAAGACAACACACTCCCCCCGACGGTGTATGTAGAACGGGTGGCATTGAATAGCTCTGTGGAGCTACTGATAACAGTTTCCCGGTGGTGACATTGCGCTGTCGTCATGCAAGGTGTTACCTTTGGGGAGAACCCAGTGACTGGTGCGTGAGAACTCTCTGTACGTTTCCCGCCAACTTTTTGTAAATCTACAGTTACTTCAAAATTGAAAAGTTAAAAAGAAGAGGTACATTTCCTCTGGCCTGGATCTTTTGTCTGGATGACATTATGATCAGAAACCTGTTGTTCCCTGAATCCACCTCATGTCACCCCACCTTCCAGTTCCAGGGTCATGGTCAGCCCCCCTGGAATGCTCCTCCTTTGGTCCATCTTTCAAGATCGTCCTCATTGTTCAACCTCACTTTCCATGAAGCCTTCACTCACTTGCTGGAATGTGTTTCGTTTTCAAGCTTCCGCTTCTGATTAAATTGATAATTGTAGACTTTTCTAAACATTTGTTTCTTATCTTAAATATTGATGGTGTCACAGAAGAGAACAAAAGAAATCACTAAATAACCCCGCTTAGGCATCCCTCGTTCATATTTTCCTTAAAAATTAAAATATTTGCACAGGAACAATATTTTGAAATATCTTTGTTTACCAGCTCTCTCTTAGGGGAGCCGGCTGCTCTCACTTTTCCCCATCCTCCATCTCTGCCACACCACGAAGCCCGCGCACCCCTGGGAGGGAGGGGTTACCCCATCCGGAAGCTGGCACCCGACAGGAAGAGGAAGCGGAAGAGCTTCTGCTGGGCAATTTGGGAGAAAAGGGGAGGTGGAGGTTGTGAGACAGCAGGGTCCATGCTTCCACATGCTGAACCACAGGAGGTCAAGGTGCAGAGCCTTCTGGGTGAGTGCTGGGGTCCCGAGAAGTGGGCTTAGAGGTCCCCGGAGGAAACTGAGGTCTGGACCGGAAACCCCGTGTGACTCTGCCCCGCGTCCAACCAGGGACAGCTCGGGGTGGGGGGGGGGTCCATCTGAGTTACAGAACGCGTCAGTTTTCTTCCCAATACACAGGTAGGTGTAAAGGGAGAAAATTTGCCTAGTTCAGGATAACACAGAATAAAAAGTAAAACCCCCTTCCCCCCAGTCCATCTCACCAAAGGCACCTACTGAATTCCTGTGATTCTTCCCCAAAGAAAACTTTTACTTATTTTAAAAATATTTAAATGAAAAAAGGTAATCTGCAGCACTCTCGTGCCTCACTTGCCTTTTTCCTACTTAAAACATACTGGGATTTTCCCACATTGACCCTCCCACCTCCTTTACTTCTCTCTCTCTCTCTCTCTCTCTCTCTCTTTTTTTTCTTCACATGGACCATTTTTAAAGTCTTCTACAGTATTGCTTCTGTTTTATGTTCTGGTTTTTTGGCGGAGAGTCATGTGGGATCTTAGCTCCCCGACCAGGGATCGAACCTTCACCCCCTGAATTGGAAGGCAAAGTCTTAACCATTGGACCACCAGGGAAGTCCCTCACCTCCTTTATCTCTAATGACTGTAGATGTCCACCTCTGTCCTCTATTTATGGACACTTTGGTGGTTTTAGTGTTTTGCTGTTTCAAAAAACGTTGCACAAAAAGAATAAAATATCTAGGAATAAACCTACCTAAGGAGATAAAAGACTTGTATGCAGAAAACTATAAGACACTGATGAAAGAAATTAAAGATGATACAAATAGGTGGACAAATATACCATGTTCTTGGATTGGAAGAATCAACATTGTGAAAATGACTCTATTACCCAAAGCAATCTACAGATTCAATGCAATCCCTATCAAATTACCACTGGCATTTTTTACAGAACTAGAACAAAAAAATTTCCCAATTTGTATGGAAACACAAAAGACCCCGAATAGCCAAAGCAATCTTGAGAACGAAAAATGGAGCTGGAGGAACCAGGCTCCCTGACTTCAGACTATACTACAAAGCTACAGTAATCAAGACAATATGGTACTGGCACAAAAACAGAAATATAGATCAATGGAACAGGATAGAAAGCCCAGAGATAAACCCACACATGTATGGTCACCTTATCTTTGATAAAGGAGGTAAGGATATACAGTGGAGAAAAGACAGCCTCTTCAATAAGTGGTGCTGGGAAAACTGGACAGCTACATGTAAAAGTATGAAATTAGAACACTCCCTAACACCACACACAAAAATAAACTCAAAATGGGTTAAAGACCTAAATGTAAGGCCAGACACTATCAAACTCTTAGAGGAAAACATAGGCAGAACACTCTATGACATAAATCACAGCAAGATCCTTTTTGACCCATCTCCTAGAGAAATGGAAATAAAAACAAAAATTAACAAATGGGATATAATGAAACTTAAAAGCTTTTGCACAGCAAAGGATACCATAAATAAGACCAAAAGACAACCCTCAGAATGGGAGAAAATATTTGCAAATGAAGCAACTGACAAAGGATTAATATCCAAAATTTATAAGCAACTCAGGCAGCTCAATAACAAAAAAACAAACAACCCAATCCAAAAATGGGCAGAAGAACTAAATAGACATTTCTCCAAATAAGATATACAGATTGCTAACAAACACATGAAAGAATGCTCAACATCATTAATCATTAGAGAAATGCAAATCAAAACTACAATGAGATATCATCTCACACCGGTCAGATTGGCCATCATCAAAAACTCTAGAAACAATAAATGCTGGAGAGGCTGTGGAGAAAAGGGAACACTCCTGCACTGCTGGTGGGAATGTAAATTGATACAGCCACTATGGAGAAATGTACCTAGGTTCCTTAAAAAACTACAAATAGAGCTACCATATGACCCCGCAATCCCACTACTAGGCATATACCCTGAGAAAACCATAATTCAGAAAGAGTCATGTACCAGAATGTTCATTGCAGTTCTATTTACGATAGCCAGGACATGGAAGCAACCTAAGTGTCCATCAACAGATAAATAGATAAAGAAGCTGTGGCACATATATACAATGGAATATTACTCAGCCATAAAAAGAAATGAAACTGAGTTATTTGTAATGAGGTGGATAGACCTGGAGTCTGTCATACAGAGTGAAGTAAGTCAGAAGGAGAAAAACAAATACGTTATGCTAACACATATATATGGAATCTAAGGAAAAAAAATGTCATGAAGAGATTAGTGGTAGGACGGGAATAAAACACAGACCTACTAGAGCATGGTTTTGAGGATATGGGGAGGGGGAAGGATAAGCTGTGATGATGTGAGAGAGTGGCATGGACATATACACACTACCAAATGTAAATTAGATAGCTAGTGGGAAGCAGCCGCATAGCACAGGGAGATCAGCTCGGTGCTTTGTGACCACCTAGAAGGGTGGGATAGGGAGGGTGGGAGGGAGGGTGACGCAAGAGGGAAGAGATATGGGAACATATGTATATGTAGAACTGATTCACTTTGTTGTAAAGGAGAAACTAACACACTACTGTAAAACAGTTATACTCTAAGATGTTAAAAAAAAAAGTTGCAATGAACATCTTTCTTTTTTTCATGTATATTTTGGCAACCATTCCTGAGTATATGCATAGGATAACACGGACAGTTGGATCAAAGGGCATGAAAATTAAATTATTTTAATTTTCCTTTTTCTTTTTTAAAGAAAAGGTAAGTTATGTTCAAAACGAAAAAAGTCAATTTGATAGTCAAAGAGTAAAAAGTAAATCCCCTTCCTGTATAGATCCTGGCCCCTCTCTCCCCTCAAAGAAGTCATTATTATTTCTCTTTCCACACCTTAAGTTTCCTTAAAACGTGGTCACGTGCTTAACACATTGTACTTGATAAATAATTCTCAGTTGGTCAGAGACGTAGATTTTATGAATGTAAAAAAATGAGCCAGAAAAACACTCCTAAGGAGGGTTTTCATCGCTAAATCTGGACCATGCAGGATACCCAGGGGCAGGTGAGGAAAGTGAGGTGAAATAACCAGCCCTGCTTCTCCTAGCTGACCTACCTGCCTCCCAGCCTCAGGGTCCTCGGAGACCCGTGCCCAAATAAGCTACAGATTGAGTCCTTACGCTTAAATTTCACAGGCCAGAGCACCCGAGGCCGGCCCGATCTTACCGCTCTGGTTAAGAAGTCTGGCCACCTGGCGGCTTGTACAGGAGCCTGGAGGATGCACGGAAGTGTGTGTGTGCCGGCCCGAGGGCCGCTTTACTGCAGCGAGAAAGGACTTCTGACAGCCTGGTGTAGCGGGAATCGGGGGGGCTCCCCAGAGCACGTCGACGTGAGACCACTTAGCTTAGGACAGAAGCCCTGTCTTGGTCTCAGCTCCTCCGTCCCTGTGTGTGTGTGGTGTGTGTGTGTGTGTGTGTGTGTGTGTGTGTGTGTCTGGGGACTAGGGGGCCGGCAGGCCCTGTCTTGGTCTCAGCTCCTCCGTCCCTGTGTGTGTGTGTGTGTGTGTGTGTGTGTGTGTGTGTGTGTGTGTGTGTCAGAGAGAGAGAGAGAGAGAGAGAGAGAGAGAGAGAGAGAGAGAGAGAGAGAGTCTCTGGGGACTAGGTTAGCGCGTGCGTGCTGGGTGCCTCACATCCACATTTCACTAGATTTATTTATTTTTAACATGTATTTATTTATTTGTTTGGCTGCACCGGGTCTTTGTTGCGGCGCGCACGTCGGCTCTAGATCCCTGACTAGGGATCGAACCCGGGCCCCCTGCACTGGGAGCACGGAGCCTTAACCACTGGACCACCGGGGAAGTCCCTCTCATTTGGTTTTTAACCGTAACCACCTCTCTGTAGGGCAGACGTGACCTCTGCGTTCAGGAACGAGAGGAGGGAGCCCCCGGGGCAGTGGGGCAGGCCAGCTTTAGCTCATCACAGAGATTGCTTGAGAGGTATCACTATGCCCTGTTTGAGAAGGTGGGTGCAGGCAACCAATGTGGAGAGGCTTCCAGAAAAGCAGCTCCACCAAAGGGTTGGGGCCCGCGAGAGGGCGTCTCCCGCATCCCGGCGCCGTCCCCGCGAAGCAGTCGCTGTTTCCTCGGTACCGTCAGCTTCTCCCCGAGGGCCTGGCGTTCCCTGTACAGTCAAACTCTGGGCTACATTCCGATGCCTGTGGAGAGAGGGGCTTCTCCCAGTTTGGGGGACCCGCCGTGGGAGGTCTGGGGTTGCTGAGAGCACACAGAGGTTGGGTGGTTAACCGAGGGCGTCCGGGCGGCCTGCGTTTGCTGCCTCCCTGGACGTGGGGATCCCCAGGATGAGCGGGGCCCCCCGCGTCAGCCCCGGCTGGGGAGGGCAGCCTGTGCCCCGAGCTGAAACAACTTCTTATTTGGGAATGGGCATGTGGTACTTTTAGAAAAGTGGAAAGACGAAAGCTCCAGGCTTTGGGGTTGAGGCCCCCAGGGGGCCGTGAGACCGCGCAGGGGTACCGTTCCGCTGCTTTTCCCTCTCTCCCCGCCTTGTCCGGCTCTGGGTAAAGCTGGGCTCCCTGGGGCGCTCCAGCCTGGGCAAGGGCCCGGCCTACGCCCCGAGGAGGGGTCCCGCGAGGCCGGGAGGGACTGGAGGCCCGAGGACGGTGCAAAGGTCACGGCAGATGGCGGCGGCCAGCCCTCCCTGCCCCGGCCTGTGGGCTGGTAGTGTCCCCCGCAAGCCTCTCTCGTCAAGGGCAATGCCGGTATTGTGCGGGCTCTGGGAAACAGCCTTTGTTCCTCCTGGCTCCGGAAAAGTGGCCTTAATCCAAAGTGATTACTCTGCCGCGCGCTCAGATTTATTCTTTGGTGATAGCCTGTCCTCGTGGCCTGGATCTCGGGCTCCCATTACCCAACCTGTCACCGAGGGCCATCTGTCTTTCCAGTCCCGGGCAGACAATGACACGGAGGGCTCTTTGTCCTCTGCAGCTTTTGTGTGTGCGCGTGTGACATTGACCTCCGTGCTTCATTTCCACCGCAGTTAAGAGGAGCCGTAAAGAGCACAGGGGTTTTAAAAGCAGCCAGGGCAGAAGGAAATGGCCGTCCCGGGGAGGGCCCGCGGGGGCCCCGAGTCTGTCTGCCCCTTCTTGCCATTTGCAGCCGTTCTGGCCGCGGGAGTGGCCCGTGCGCGCGAATCACGCCTGCGCGTCGTCTGGACGGGGACACGCCTGGCCGGCCTCCCAGGCTCTCTGCTCCGGAATCCATTGTTGCTCCTGGCCGGCTTACTGAGGTGTGCCAGGCCCTCCTCTGCTGCCGGGGGCACTGAAGTGGCTGCACGAGGGCTCCTCCCCTCCCGAGAGCCTCTTCCTGGCACAGGGCAGGGGTACGGGGTTTGGGGGGATCGCCCTCTCCCCTCCGGCATCTCCTTTGTCTGGAAGGGACGGTGCAGCTGCTGAGAAGCTTGTCGGCGATGCTTTAAGTCCTGCTTCTCCATCAGCCACGTTGCCTCCCCCGCTTCCGACTGCCCCCTCCCCCACCATTTCCCCTCTGTTGGCATTTATTTCAGGCAGGAGACAGGAAAGGAAACGGCTCCGTTTCACCGAGACGAGGCGTTGATGGGCAGGTGGATTTGGAGCAACGAGGAGAATGTCTTTGGCCTTTGCGTCTCTGTTCGACATGAGGCTTTTGCTGTTTTGCACTGTATGAAAAATAAAATTTCAAATGAACTGCAGTTTAGCTGTGACTCCATTTTTAATTGCTTAGAATTAGCACTTGATTTGCCAGTGATCTGTGACTTTGGGATAGTCTGTGCAAAAACGAGGGGCCACTCCTGATTATGTGAGTAATGGAAGAAAGCAGGACCGCCCGTGACCTCATGATGCAAAAATCCCCAAACCGCTGCGCCTGCACCTTGCGCTGCATTTCATCCTCCTGTTTAAGTGCGAACACGCTGCTCATTCTAGAAATTCGCTTCCCGGAAGGAGCGGCATGGTGGAGACTTGATCCAGGAGAGGCTGGGAACGGCCTGAGCCCCCGTCACGGCCGGCGCCCCCTCCCCCCCAGCCCCAGGTTGGCCACAAGCTTGCCCTGCCCTGCTCCGTGGCCTCGTTTGCACCTTCTCTGGGGGCAGGAGGAGGGCTTGTTTCCATCTTACAGAGCGTGGAGGTGGGATGCTGGTCTTCTCGTCCATGTTCTTCCTCACTTTCCTCATTTATAAAATGAGGGAAGGAACTGAGTTCCAGGCACCAGGGGGGCGGAGCCTCAAGGGTGTGAGTGATTCGTACACGCCCTACGCTGGCACCGCGGGGCAGGGGCAGGTGCACATCCGTCCAGCTCCGGGTCAGTAATTCCTAACCGACAATGACCTGCGGTCTCCCCAGTTACGTCGACTGAAGGGCTGCGCCCAGAGATCAAGTACGTGCGTTACTAACACTCGTCCTACCGCTTAGGAGCCGTGGCTGTGAACCCCTCGGAGCGGAAGGTGATTCCTCACAGCAGAAGCATCCTGTCCTGTACGTGCTGAACAAAGGAGCTGATGAATTAATTTAAGTGTGGATTGTTTTCATGGCTGGTGGTGCTGGGCTACTGGCTGCGCTGGGAGGGCAGGCGCACAGCCTGGACGGCGCCCCCGGGGTTGCCGGACCGCACTGGTGGCAGCGGCCCTGGGAACGTGCAGTCCACAGGCGCAGAGAGAACCCTTTTTCTGGAAGGCTACAAGTATTATCGCGTGAGTATGGTTTCTTCTCCTGCGTCGCTGGTTCCTCTGTGCTTTGATGAAAGATCGCCTTTCCGGAACTGTGACTTGTGGTGTGGGTAAGATCCTGATGTCAAGGAGAAGAAATGAAAGGGACAGAGCACTTCGTTTCGTGGAGGGTTTGCTCTCTGCCTCTGCAGAGTTGACGCCATCCGTGTGGCCCGGGGCGGAAGTAGTTCTCTTGCGGTTTGACAGTAGTCACGGCTGGACGTGCCCGGCCCACAGGCACCGATCCATCTGAGAGGACGTCCCCGAGAGGATGGAGGGTCTTTCCATGCGCCGAGATGCTCTGTGAGGGAGGTGATATTTCAGACGTCTTTCTATATAATTATCTGTTACTTTCATGGATTGGATTTTGCTTTTCTTTGAGGAAATGTTCATAGTAATCTAGTTCCCCCTCTGAGTTCAGCAATAATGAAAACCACAAAATAAAGCCAGCTCCCTTCGGCAGTGCTTCCTTTGTCCTCGGGATTCAGGATTGATTTTGCAGCGGCCTTGCTCTGCCGCGGACGGCAAACTGTCTGGAGATCATCGCAACGTCTTCAGTCAACGCCCGGCACTGCAGCTCAGTGCCCTGTGCTGCGGCACACAAGCCAGCCTGGGAAGTGCGAAAGGCCTGGGGCTTTCAGCAGCCCCGAAGCCTCCCTGTAGGATGAAAATTCTATCACACTTGAGCTGTAGTTACCAGCACCTTCTATCAACTCTTATGTTTGGGTGTTTCAAAACCTTCCGTTTAAGAAGGTCACAGAATTTCTTAATAGGCAAAGACCCGAGGACGTATGTGAGTGGAACCCTCAGTTTACCAGCAATATTTGAAAAGCTGTAATTTTTAGGGAAAGAGTAAAAATCATGAGGCCTTCATATCACAACTTCCTCCCTCTCTCTTTATTTCTAAATACTTTCAGGGGATGTCTTGCATTCAGCATGAATCTATTATTTCTTTATGTTTGTTCGACTCCAGAAAAGATTCAAGGTGGCTTACAACGTTAGATCATATGTGAAATAATGTAAATAATAATAAGTAAATAATAGTAAATAACAAATTAATAATCACGAGAAGGAAGAATAAAAATACCTTTTAGGATTTGAGAAAGTTGCTAAAATTGGCTGCTAAATTTTGCTCTCAACTTTTCAACAGCCAAATGAGAAGGAAAGAGAGAGGGAGAGAAACGTGAATAAAGAAAGAATGAGAGGTTGAATGGCATGGAGAAAGAATGTGAGTGAGAGGAAGAGAGGAAGGAAAGGCTGTCCTCGAGATGCAGAATTCTCACTGCCTGACTCGTGATTACCTGGACGGAAAAGCTGGTTTGGGATCTTTCATTGCAGGAGTGTGGCTTTTATTTTTTTATTTTTATTTTTTATTTTATTTTTTTTAACTTTAAACAATTTTTATTACACAAAGGTTGTCACATAATTGGATATTACTCTACTCTGTACATGATTATTCTTACTCTCCACAGAAAGGCTGCTTAACTTCTTATCTGTTGATGGCAATCACTAAAATCCTGATTTTAACAGAATAGTAGTAAAAATGCCTCAGTGATTTAAGTTGAAAGCAGTACATTGGTGCATGGCTCTAATACTCATTTACCAGGAATGTACAAATGTCTTTATTCAAAAATACAAAATAAATTATCTGTAGGCATGGACAATGACAGCAGTAAACCATTCTATGTTGTCAACTGAAACCAGTAACTGATGGTTATAGTGATTTTCTTAAAATATCAGCCAGCCTTTTCTTCAGTCATCTCCTTCAACTGACCTCTCTTCCAGTTACTGGTGAGGAACACTGCCCTGAGCTTCCCCTCGCAGCTCACTGACGGCGGTAAAGCCCTATTCTGGGAATTAGAACATGCCACCTCCCATCCCACCTCCCATCCCACCCATCCCGCCCATTCCAGGGTCCTTCTCTTCTTTAGGAATTTCTGTGACTACAACTTCTGCTGTAGTTAACAGAGAGGCCACTCCAGCAGCATCCAGTAATGCAGTTCTTACAACCTTAGTTGGATCAATGATTCCTTTTTCCACCATATTCACAAAATCTCCAAGCATAGCATCATAACCAACTTCTGAAGAACTTTGCAAAATTTTCTCTACTATCAATGATCCTTCGACACCTGCATTCTTAGCAATGGTCATTGCAGGAATTTTGAGTGTTTTTTTAATAATTTCTATACCAATTTTCTGATCTTCATTAGCTGGAGTTATTGAATCCAAGGCTGGAAGGCACCGAAGCAGGGCACAGCCCCCTCCCAAAACAATGCCTTCTTCAACAGCAGCTCGTGTAGCATTAAGAGCATCTGTAACTCTGTCTTTCTTTTCATTCACTTCAACATCACTTGTCCCACCAACCTTTAGCACAGCAACACCATCTGAGAGTTTTGCCAGACGTTCATTCAGTTTTTCCTTTTCATATTCACTAGTCGTAATATCTAACTGCTCAATGATTTCTTGAATACGCTTTTCAATTTGAGCCTTGTCACCTTTTCCTTTCAAGAGCATGGCATCATCTTTGGTCACAATGACCTCTCCAACTTTTCCTAAGTCATGAGGCTGAACATCTTCAAGATTTAGAGTTAGTCCTTCTTCTCCAAATACTGCACCACCAGTAGCAATAGCCATGTCTTTAAGCTGGTTCTTTCTATTGTCACCAAAACCTGGAGCTTTGACTGCTACAACCTGAAGACCAACTTTCAGCCTATTCAAAACGAGTGTACTCAGAGCTTCTCCATCCACATCTTCAGCAATTATGACCAAGGGCTTACGGTGAGCGTTGGCAATTTCAAGAGCAGGAACAATGGACTGGACACTAGAAATTTTCTTTTCACTTAACAGAACATAGGCATCTTGGAATTCACATTTCTGACCTTTTGATGTATTAATAAAGTATGGAGAGATATACCCTCTATCAAACTTCATGCCCTCAATAATTTCTAATTCATCATTCAGTGTTTTTCCATCCTTTACTGTGATAACGCCCTTTCTTCCAACCTTTTTCATCGCATCAGAAATGATGCTGCCGATTTCTTTGTCTCCATTTGCAGAAATCGTAGCAACCTGGGCGATCTCTTCTGGGGTTGTCACAGGTTTAGACTGCTTCTTAAGTTCAACAATTACAGCATCAACAGCTAACATCACACCTCTCCTGATTTCCACTGGATTAGCACCTTTGCTAATCTTCTCGAAGCCTTCCTTGGCAATGGAGCGTGCCAGTACAGTAGCAGTAGTGGTGCCATCCCCAGCCTCTTCGTTTGTGTTATTGGCAACATCTTGAACAAGTTTCGCGCCAATATTTTTATATTTATCTTCTTTTTTTTTTTTTTTTTTTTTTTTGCGGTATGCGGGCCTCACTGTTGTGGCCTCTCCCATTGCGGAGCACAGGCTCCGGACGCGCAGGCTCAGCGGCCATGGCTCACGGGCCCAGCCGCTCCGCGGCATGTGGGATCTTCCCGGACCGGGGCACGAACCCGTGTCCCCTGCATCGGCAGGCGGATTCTCAACCACTGCGCCACCAGGGAAGCCCTATATTTATCTTTTAAGTCAATGGACTTTGCAACAGTCACACCATCTTTTGTCACTTTGGGACTTCCCCAACTCTGTTCAATAATCACCGTCCTTCCTTTGGCCCCATAGTAACGGCTACAGCATCAGCTAAAAGGTCTACACCTTGAAGCATTAAGGCTCGGGCTTCTGCACCAAATTTTACATCTTTGGCATAAGCCCGAGTGAGATGAGGAGCCAGTGCCCTGGACACTGGCCTAACCTGGCGAAGGACTGCGGGCAATCGAAGCATTTCTGGGGCAGCGGCACTGCTAGTGGGCGACGAGACAGGCCGTCGGCGGCGAGTGAGAGCGAGTGTGGCTTTTAAATGATGGACACTGGTGGGCTTCCCCGGTGGCGCAGTGGTTGAGAATCCACCTGCCAATGCCGGGGACACGGGTTCGAGCCCTGGTCTGGGGAGGTCCCACATGCCGCGGAGCAACCGAGCCCTTGCGCCACAACTACTGAGCCTGCGCTCTAGAGCCCGCGAGCTGCAACTACTGGAGCCCGCGAGCCTAGAGCCTGTGCTCCGCAACAAGACAAGCCACTGCAGTGAGAAGCCCACGCACAGCAACGAAGAGTAGCCCCCGCTCGCCGCAACTAGGGAAAAGCCTGCGCACAGCAACGAAGACCCAACGCAGCCAAAATAAATAAATAAAATAATAAAATAAGTAAATTTATTTTAAAAATGTATTTAAATGATGGACACTGGTTAATATAAGCGAGAACGTTATCAACCATGGTTGAAATCAGCAGGATTTGGTGAACGGACTGGACACGGAGGGCAAGAGAGACAGAAGCCTAATTCATCTTTCGACTGGTTTTTACGGAGGCGGGGTCCTCGCGCCCTCCGTCTGCCCTGTGGCCCTGGATACCCGCACGGCCGACGTGAGCCTGGCGCAGGGCTTCCCCCGAGCCCCTCCCTCCCTGTTGTGTCCTTGCCTCCTCTCCTGTTTCTTTCCCGAGTTGATTCTCGCTGCGGGTTCAGATGATGGTCTAGCTGGCCTATGCTTTGGTTCGATATTTGCAGGAAGAGCCTCAGCTCAGCCCCCCGTGCCCGGCACAGTGCCACGGGCCTTACGCACGCCATTGCGTTTCATCCTCACGATAGAGGTTTGTGCCTATCCACAAACCGTGCAAGGCAGGGGGTGACTGGATTCCTGTTTTTATTATTATTATTATTATTTTTGTGGTACGCGGGCCTCTCACTGTTGTGGCCTCTCCCATTGGGGAGCACAGGCTCCGGATGCGCAGGCTCAGCGGCCATGGCTCACGGGCCCAGCCGCTCCGCGGCATGTGGGACCTTCCCAGACCGGGGCACGAACCCGTGTCCCCTACATCGGCAGGCGGATTCTCAACCACTGCGCCACCAGGGAAGCCCTGGATTCCTGTTTTTGAAGATAGTTCTAGAAACAGTGTGAATTAGGGTTTGGGGAAGGAAAAGATGGTCACTGTGGTTTAAACTCTGCTGACAGAGTTCTGGCAGCAGCAGGTCATGACCTAGAGCACAAACCCTGGACCGTGTTCCTCAGGTTCAGTCCTGCGTCTGGTGCTGTCTACGTTTCCAGACCTCTGTGCCTCAGTGTCCTCATCTGTGAAATGGGATGAAACAGCACCTGTACCCCAGGGTTACGTGGGGACTGAGAGGGCCAGCTTGTAAAAGGCTGCTGGAACAGGGCCTGGCACCACCAGGCACTAGAAGTGGAGAAGCTGGTGGTGGTGTCTCCGTTTTTCTTATTAGCTTTTGGTAAATCCTCCAGGACTGGCTGGAGTAGGAAACTGGAGAATGTTATCTGGAATAACACGGGTCACACTATTTATTTACTACGACTGCCAGGTGTTTCAAGCTTCCTCTGTTTTTTAGCTTTTGTGGCCCTTTGTGGCCACTTGGGGCAAAATAAGGACCTACTTGGCGGGAATAGTCTCAGGAGATTTTGTAGTTTCTATGGCGGTTTCGTGGTTCTCAAAATTTCAGGTGCTTCAGGATCTCCTTGAGGTCTCGTTAAGCTAGAGATCGCCGGGCCTACCCCAGAGGTTCCGAACCAGTAGTCAGGGGTGCTGCTTGAGAACTTGCATTTCCAGTGTGGCCCTGGGTGGTGCTGGTAGGCCGGCCAAGGCCCCCACTTTGAGAACCACCAGCATGGTTCACTTCACAGGACTCGGCTTATGCTCTGGACCAAATCTAACTCAAAGAGAACTTTTCCAACATGTCAACAAAGATGTTAAAATATGTTAATAATTCCTCTGCTGATTCTGCTTCTTTCTGTCATCTGCAAAAGCCAGAGCCGATAGGCTCAGGAGAAGAGGTTTTCATTTTTCTTTTTTTTTGTTGTTTTGATTTTAAGTTTTTCTTGTCCAGAGGCTTTGTCCTGCCCATTGATACACACAGTTTAATCCAATAAATTAACCATTGTGCTTTGAAGATCCCTAGTTACTAAATATTGTACCTCACTGGCGTTTCCTCTCCAAGCTTTAGAGGCAAGAGCAAAAGTATTGCAAGCAGTGGATTGGGGTGCGACGGGACAACAGGGAGGCTCCTGGGGGACGTGGCCACGCAAAGCAAGGTGGCGTGCCCGCCATCGGGGAAGAGAAAGACACGACGGCTTCCTGCCCCCAGGACATCACTTCCAACCCTGTTTCTTATTTCATTTTATTTTTAATTGGGACAAAATGCGTATAACATAAAATTTACCATATTAACTATTTTTAAGTGTACGGTTCAGTAGTGTTAAGTATATTCACATTGCTGTACAACCATCTCCAGAACGCTTTTCATCTTGAAAAGTGGAAACTCTGTACCCGTTATGCAGCAGCTCCCCACGGGCTCCTCCTCCAGCCCCTGGAAGCCACCGTTTTACTTTCTGTTTTCGTGCACGTGGCTCCTCTAGAAGCCTCACGTGATGGAATCCTATAGTATTTGTCCTTTCGTGTCTGACTTATTTCACTGAGCCTGATGTCCTCAGGGTCCATCCGTGTTGTAGCAGGTGTCAGAATTTCTTACCCTTTTAAGGCTGAATAACGTTCAACTGCGTGTACATACCACATTTTGTTTATCCATTCATCCGTCGATAGACACTTAGATTACTTCTACTTTTTGGCTCTTGTGAAGAGCGCTGCTATAAACAAGGGTGCACAGATATCTCCTTGAAACCCTACTTTTCTTCTCTTCTCTTTTTTTTTTTTTTTTTTTCCTGCGGTACACGGGCCTCTCACTGCTGTGGCCTCTCCCGTTGCGGAGCACAGGCTCCGGACGCGCAGGCTCAGCAGCCACGGCTCACGGGCCCAGCGGCCCCGCGGCACGTGGGATCTTCCCGGACCGGGGCACGAACCCACGTCCTCTGCATCGGCAGGCGGGCTCTCAACCACTGCGCCACCGGGGAAGCCCGAGACCCTACTTTTAATTCTTTGGGGTATATACCCAGGAGTGGAACTGCTGGATCATATGGTAATTCTACGTTTAATTTTTTGAGGAGCCTCCATACTGTTTTCCACACCGTATGCATCTGTTTACATTCTCACCAACGGCGCACAAAAGTCCCAACATCTCCACATCCTCACCAACGCGTGTTATTTTCTGTCCTTTGATGGCAGCCATCCTGGTGGGTGTGAGGTGGTGTCTCCCTGTGGTTTTGATTTGCGTTTCCCTGGCGATCAGTGACGCTGAGCATCTTGTCACGTGGCTTTCGTCCACTGACATGCCTTCTTCGGAGGAAAATGTCGAGTCAGGTCCTCTGCCTGTTCTCAGGTTAGCTGTGCTGCTGTCGTCGCCGTTGTTGCTGAGCTGTAGAGACCTTTGTGTAGACTGTAGCTCAACCCTGTCCTGAGTGCTAACATCAGACTGGTGCCTGGCGGGCCTGCTTTCTGGTCTCGCCTCTATGGGTAAACAGTCCTGTTGCCTCAACTCTGGCTTCTCAACTGCCCCCGGGAATTTGGCAGCGTCGGAAGCCATGTTGGTTGCCGCAGCCGGGAGCGCTCTGTGAATCCAGGGGGTAGAGGTCAGGGAGGCTGTTGAGCCACCTACAGGGCACAAGGCGGCCCCCGCACAACAGAGCTACCCGGCCCGGCATGGCAACAGCGTGGAGGTCGAGAAGCCCCGCAAGGACTCGGTTTCCTCGCCTGTACGGCGGGAGGGCTGGACCATGCGCCCCGGAGGAGGCTCTTTGCTGTTTCGATCCCTCACGTATTCGCTTCCATCCTCTGCATCAGTGAGTCAAACGTATCCTTACGGGTCCTCCTGAGCCTCCAGTGGGTGTGCACGGTCTCCATTTTCACTCGGCTCACACCAGCTTCTCGGCTCTCGGAGCTTTGGCTCACTTTGCAAACAGCTGGTGTGGGAACAGGAGCCTCGCCCCCCTGAAGGGGACCGAGGACCACATGGTGGGAGCAGCAGGGGGCTGGGGCCACGGGGCCGGCTTCAAACCCTCGCAGGCCGGGCAACTCGGGACAAGTTTGCCTCTTTCTCCCTCGCGCATTTGCAGCGGACGCCCGTTCCCTCTGTGGGGACCGGGCCGCGCGTGCGGCTGGGCCCTCGCAGTCTTCAGCCATCCCCGGACCCTCTGTCTGCAGCGTCCGGCCTCCAGATGGAGCTGAAACGACAGAACGTGCAGAGGGAAGTCCCCGAGCGGTGCCGGGCCCACGGAAGGCGCTCATTCGTGTTCGCCCGGTGAGTGAATGAATGAGTGAGCGAGTGAAAGCGCCTGCTCTGCGTCTTCTTGGGGCAAACGAATCCTGTTCTTCCCTGGCTTCTGGAAACCTGGTAACAGGGGTCACAATACACAGAAATTCTGTCCTCTTCTTCGTTCCCGTCCTCACCTGCTGCCCCGCACACGGAAAGCAGGCCCTAAGAGTCGTCACTTCCTTCCCGCAGCTTTCAGCCGTCGGGGGCAGCTTTCGGGCCCAGGAGTCCAGAGGGGCTTTGTCTGCGTCGTGACCTGGCACCGACCCTCCCCTGTCCTTAATAGCGGCCCTGCCCGGGGCTGTCCGCGTGCACAGAGCTGGGTGGTCGGGGAAAAGCTCCCTTTTGTTTAGACAGAGTTCCTCAAAGATCTTCTTAAACAGGTTCTTTCCCGAGAGCGGCTGGAATGCAGTCACTCACTTAAGTATTCACCACGGGGAAAGTTTCCTGCCAGCGCAGAATCCCATTTGCCGAGGGCTCCGCGCCTCGAGGGCTCCGCGCCTCGACGTGGCCAGCCATCTCCTTTACACTTTGCAGCTGCCCTTAAAGCCCCTCTCAGAGTAGGGAGCGCATGGGGTGTCCGTCTTAGCAAATGGGGAGGACAAAGCCAGGTGTTCTGGAAGGGAGCCCACCACCACCTGGGCCCTCCTGCACCCTCTCCTTGGGTTCCAGCCAGTCTGCAAGGCGGGGCTCACCCAGCCCTTGACAGGTGTGAGGACTGGGGTGTCGGGGGTGAAGTCGGCTGCCCTGCTTTCGAACCTGAAGGCTGCGCTGCCGCGTGGTTCCTGTCGGGCGTGGCAAGCTTTGCCGTACCGGCCGGACCAGGACCCGGGAGCAGCCCGGTGACCCCCCAGGCCTGCCCGGGGGTCTAGGGTCCCATCTCCCGACTCCTTAGCTGGGTGTCCTGCCACCTCCTTTCACTTATGGGACATTTGGGGCACCCTGTGGTCAGGGAAGCTCCCTGACTGATGAGAGCCCCGTGTTTGCCCGGGATGTATGGGGAGAGGGCCCGAGCAGGGTGTTTTTCTAGTGAGATGCGTAAGATTCGCTGTGGGCACCCACAGCTTCTTTTGAAATTTCAGGGGTCCCTAATAATAAAACAGATGCCGTGGGAGGTGGGCTGCAGTCGCGCTTCACCCTCTGCTGGCTGGTGGCTTAGCTGGGTCGGCCTGAATGGGACGCTGGTGTGGGGTGAGTTCAGGTCTCGGCTCTCTTTGCTCACTGACCACCTGGGACCTCAGGCAGGTCACTCAGCGGAGTCTCAGTTTTTCCACCTGTCAAATGGGGGCAATAATACTTACCACCGCCCCCCCCCGCCCCCCGGGTTACGAGGAGTCAAACAATGTCGCGGATAGAAAGTACTTGCCGGAGCCTCAGACCTCGCAGACCGTCAGTGTGTCTGTGCCTTCCCGATGGCTTTTCCCCCATCAGCTGCTTCTCAGGGCTGATTCCCTGGACCCCAGCGCCTGCCCCGGCTCTCAGCGTCACCTGCCCCTCCAGCTCTCGGCTGCTGTCCCTGGCTCTCCACTGGGGCCGCGACTCTGGCCAGGCCTGACCCTGTCCCTGAGATCCGCGTGGCCTTCTGGGCCCGACCTCTGGGGACTCAGTCCCGCACATTTGCACGTTTAACCTGCGTGAGTCCTAGTGGGTCTGCTGGCGCTCGGCTGTTGAGGAGGGGCCATGCCCGGGTTTAGGGCTGGAGGCTGGCGGGGGTGCTGGAGGTTGGCGGGATGCTGGAGGCTGGCGGGGATGCTGGAGGTTGGCGGGAGGCTGGAGGCTGGCGGGGGTGCTGGAGTCTGGCAGGGATGCTGGAGGGCGGCGGTGGGGATGCTGGAGGGCGGCGGTGGGGATGCTGGAGGCTGGCGGGGATGCTGGAGGCTGGCGGGGATGCTGGAGGGCGGCGGCGGCGCAATCTCTACGGCGCGTGTGGGACGTTTGCGGGGCCGAGCCCAGGGCTCCCTGAAAGCTGACATCAGTTCCTCGCGTGCAGATGGCTGTGTTATGAGGCCTTGCCTGCCTGTTTGTTCTCCTGTTCTCTGAACGTGGGTGCTGTGTGGACCTAGCAGTGAGGGTCTGGGGGACACCCCCGTGAGCGTGCTGTGGGGAAGGACCGGGTCTTACAGGCAGTGGGTGGCCTGGAAGAAGCACAGGAGGTGAAGGAGGGGGCCGTTGCCTCCAAGGCTCTCCCGACTGATGGCACAGAGATAGAGCTGTTGGTATCAGAAGGGTGTGTAGAGATCAGGTCCTTTGCACCCGAAGTACAAAACAGGAATGTCGACAACAAGTGGTTTTCACGAGGGTTCGCTTAGCACGGTGAGGTAGAAAAATAGAGAGATAAAACATTTTTTAAAAAAGTCTAATTTCTGACCTGACGGTTCCCCTTTAAATAGTTTATTACTTTTTAAAATTGCTTTCAGTGTCCCCAAGAAAAATTATCCCTACAGTGACAAATAGCTTGTTTGTCTTGGGATCCCACTGTGCTTAGAGTTAACTGATAAAAGGGTTTGGGTTAATATCGGAAAGCCTTGGAAAAATGTGCTTTTCTCTAAAGCAATTATTCTTTCCTTTTCCATCTTGCATCACCAGACGTGACCATCACGGGGCATCACAGCCTCCTTTGCCGTCTCTCCCTCCCTCCTCTTTTCTGGGACGTGAATATTGCCGCCCCTTTGCCCACATGGAGTAGACACACACCCCATGACGCCGGCGGGCGGAGGCCAGGGGCGCAGGAAAGCCTTGGAGTAACGATCACCTCCCTGGAGGGCTCCTTAGGAAAAGAGAAAAGCCGCCTCGCAGATGACTTCCACCCTTCTTTGCACTGACTTGGCCCGTAGCTGGTTTGTCCTCCTGGACGTGGGCCCCGTGGTCTCACGCACGCCGGGCTCCTGTCCTCCTTCCTCACCTGCCTCCCACTTTCCTGGGCAGTGTTTATACATGATTTTCTTCCCTAAAAGGAAAAGTGAGAAGAATTTTCCCCAAGACATGTGGTGAGAAAGCACGCAGGACCCAGAAGCCCAGGGGCCAGCCGAGCCCTTCAGCCTCCTGGCCCTCCTTCTGGCCCGTTTAGATATTTCAGCAAATAACCATCCGGCGGGAAGTCCTGGGAGAGGAGGCTTGTGGGTATTTGCGGAAAACGATCAAACTCTCGGATATTCCTTGTCATTTTCCCTCCGTGATAGCAACGCCCGCCCCGCCCCCGCAAAAACCCCCCGCTGTAAACAAAGGACAGGGAGGGCTGCTGAGCAGCTGGCTCTGCAAGCACTGATCCATCAGCCGCCGCGGCCGCCGGCGGCAGGGCACCTGGAGAGGGAGTCAGGGTGAAATCAGGACGAGGCCCTCTGTGCTCTGGACAACAGGCCCCTCAGGCAGGTAGATGTCTATCTCAGGAAGATTTTAATTCTTGCGTCTTCCCCTCCGTAGAAAAGCGCTAAATCATTAACTTGAGTTATCTTCTCTCTGCGACTGGCAGTGATCTTTTCCCAAGATGTGTGCTTCACGGCACATTTTTCCAGGCCAACAATCACATATAAACTGGCCTCTCCCTCTTCTTCTTGGGAACGGTTCCCTCCCAGCTGCTGAGAGGCTGTCTCCCGGGCTGTCGTCTGCAGGAGGACCCTGAACAGAACTTAAAGTCACAGCTCTCAGGCTGTGTGTTTTTCTTTAAGCCGACGACACCCATCCACACGCACGTGCGCACGTCGGGGGAGCGCCCCGGACCACCCGCCTCCGAAAGGCAAGGAAGTTGCAGGCCCTTGGAGCTGCTCGGGTCTGGGGAGCGGTGGATGGAGCTCCGTCCGTCGTCTCCATGCTCCCGCCAGTGGCGGCAGAGGCTGTATGGGGGTGGGGTGAGGAGCTGGGGTCACCTGGCTGTCGCCGTCGCCCCCGACCGCAGGGCCCCTCGAGGCTGAGAAATCATCTGCCGTCACTGTTCGTGCCTTCACTACCAACCCTTGTACTGGCAAGTAGTAGAGGCTCGAAAATCGTGAGAATTCATAGTTTGTTCACTGGTGGGGTGTGCATTTCCCTGCTGCCCTACTGTGTGTCCCCCGCCCCCCGCCTCCACTGCCCTGAGCTAGGGGCAGCCTGGAAGGACTGCACCACCTGGCCCGTCCTTGATCTCCAGTGACGGAGCGCCCAGAGAGGAGAAAGGGGTGGGTGGATGTCCTTCCAGCTCCTTCCCGGCCAGGCCCTGGAGGAGGGCACAGCACCCGCCAGGCAGCGTCTCCCTGGCAACGGCCCCTCCGCTCGCCTCCAGGGCCTAAGGACCACTGTCACTAGCCCCTGGGTGCCTCCTCAGTCTATTTTGTTCCCTTTAAACCCGTCCACATCGTTCTAACTGTGCCTTTGGTAACCTCCTTTGGAAAGTGCTAGTCACTTTGTGCTGGGGTCCTGACCAGCACAGTTAACAACACTCTGGCTATTGTTTGCTTTCTTCAGAAGATGCCTGTTTTTACTCCTTTGAGAAATAGATTGAGGAGGTTAGTGAGGAAACAGTGTTCCCTCCAGGTAATGTAGCCGTTCCCTTCTGGGCTTGAAGCACAAAATCTTCCAGTCCTGGGAGCCGCCCTGTCTTGTGCTGAGAAGGTGCCAGGATGGTTGGTGATCTAAGTCAGGCAGCATTGCTGCCTTGCAGGGGCTGACGGGCCAGGGTTGAGCGAAGTCTGAGCATGCGTGCTTCCGTGGACTGTCCGCACACACCGCCTTCTGCGGCCACCGTGCTGGGATGAACTAAGCCTGCCGTCCTCTCTAGATCGGGCACCTCTGGTAGGCAGGGTTGGGTGTTATTCCTCTGTGCCCTCCAACGACTACTGAGGTCCCGGCTCCCAGATTTGCACCCAGGAAATGTTTGCTGAGTGAACGCGGAGCCCAGGAGATGCTGACACTCAGTTCCTCTTCTTTTGGAGCTGGGGCAGGCCCCACAAAGGAGCGTTAGGGTGGCACTGCTGCCACGCGGTTTCCATTGTGAGATCTCTAAAACCCAGGTTTTAACAGACCGGGTATAGTCTGCCTGTTCAGAAACAGCACTGTGTAATTTCCCTCTCTGAGGCCAGTTTTCCCATATAAACTGCAATTCATAGAAGTAACAAAGCCAAATACTTGTCACTGCTTTTAAACGTTCCACAGAGCCTAAACCGTTAACAATAGAAGGTTGCCAAGAATGCGAAGTTCTTCCCAGTGTGTCGTATTTGTCACGTGGCGTGTGGCGGTATGAAAGGACTGCCTGTTACATTAAAGGGAAACAACTGTGTAAAATGAGCATACAAGCTCTCCTGTTGTTTGTGATCATATGGGTAATAAGGTTTGTATTTTCATTTTGGATATACTACAAATGCATATGTGATCGTCACTAACAGTAATTCACCACGTTCAAAATCCAAAAAGCCTGCCATGTCTTATCTTGCAAGTCCCGTATTGTTAATTTGGGGTTGCTGAGTGAACGGCTCTGCTGAACTGATAGTTTAACTTTAAATATCTTTTTCATTGGATGAAATGATGAGCATTTTTTAACCCGTTGCCCATTAATTAGTGGTATTTCGCTCCTGTTGAGAAAAGGTGTGCATATACATTTTCGTTTAGAAAACTCATGCCAACATTAAAAGAACTGCAGTTAGAATAAACAGAATTTCGAAAAGTAGAGGGAAGAGGTCAGGGTGTTGGGGTGGGGGAAACCACATGATAACATCATCATTACTGTCACCGTCATTACCCTTATCACCACCCCCCCACCACCATCGTCACCACCCCCCCCCACCACCGTCATCATCACCACCACCATCACTACCACCATCATCGTCACCACCATCATCGCGATAAAAGTAATGATAAGCTCAATGTGTACTGATCACTTACTCTGTGGTAGGTGCTGTGAAATGTGTTGCTTGTAGTGATTTGTTTTGCTATAACCTTTTCTTCTTTTTTTTTTCCTTTTTTTTTTTTTTTTTTTTTTGCGGTACACGGGCCTCTCACCGTTGTGGCCTCTCCCGTTGCGGAGCACAGGCTCCGGACGCGCAGGCTCAGCGGCCACGGCTCACGGGCCCAGCCGCTCCGCAGCACGTGGGATCCTCCCGGACCGGGGCACGAACCCGTGTCCCCCGCATCGGCAGGCGGACTCTCAACCGCTGCGCCACCAGGGAAGCCCGCTATAACCTTTTAAGGCAGGTAGATTCTTATCCCTACTTTATAGATGAGGGGTGTGAAGTATAAACAGGGAAGATTAAATAAATTGGCCAAAGTCTGTCACCTAGCCAGTGGTGGACCTTGGATTCAAACACAGCGGTGTGACCCCAGAGTTTGTACCCTTAATGGTGAAGCTCTGGTACAGTATGTGGTGCAGGTGTGCACATGCTGGCATCTCATTTGTGTCACACCTTACAGTGAGGCAGGTTGGCCAGGTGTGAATAGCCCCCCTCTGCGGCAGCCATCAGCCAAGGCACTTAGGAACATCTACTGTTTGTCTTCTTCTCTCTGTGTCACTTCCCTTCTGTGAACGATCTTGTTCTGCTCCAACACTGGCTTGGCCACCTCCTTCTTTCCTTGGCCGTGGGACAGAGCATCTTGATGTCCACAGATGCACAGATGTGGTGAGTTTTTGCCAGCCTGGACCTTTCCTCTGGCCCCTGGCCACTGCTATACGAACATGCCAGGTTAGCCGGCTGGGGGGATGTGAGGGATGTGTGGAGGAAAGCTGTCCTCTGGGCTGGGCCGTCCCAGACCAGACGGGGGCAGGCGGAGGTCTCGGGCACAGCCGAGTCCAGCCGAGATCAGCAGAACTGCCCATCAGACACGTAGGCGGTGAGCAGTGTTAGATGGAGGTTGTTTAGAGCACTGAGTTTGGGTGGTTTGTTACGCAGCACTGTCATGGCAGTAGATAACAAAGAAAACATATAACTGGAATCTTACAACACAGGAAGGGAGGTGCCTCATGAAACAGCAGAGCTGGGGGGTTTGTAGGGACTGAGTGGGCGCAGCAGGGAGGGCCTCTGAGCCTCTGCTGGGCTCGCTTTGCCCTGAGCTGCCCTCCCCACCCTGGTAAAGACCTTCTTCCTCTTTCTGCCCATCGTGCTTCCTCTTCAACCCGATGCCCTACGTTTATTTTCTGCTCAGACAGTTGTTAGATTTTCAGAAGCAGTTACAGAAGGGTTGAGAAAGACGGTGTGGTGGGAAAGGTGAGCCCTGCCGGAGGAGGGCCCGTCTCCTTCTCACCCGCACAGAGGCTGATGTCAGCAAAACCAATGATTCCCTGGGACGTGGCGGCGCTGCTGTGCAGAGGGATACTTAGCGGGAGTGATGTCACCGGTACAGCTGCCCTCCGGTTCTGAAGAGCTGGAGGAGCGCCTTGGCATTTAGTTGTCTGTGCAGAGTTGTGTCTGGAGCTCGGACTCCTCCCATCCCCCAGATGTCCTCCTGCCTGCATTCTCTGTGCCCCAGTCGCAGCCGGGTCTCAGCTCTGCAGCGGCGGGGACCCAGTGGGAAAGGGGAGCAGAGGGTTCTGACGACCAGAGCAAGGGCAGAGCCGGTGAGGGACAAGCCAGAGGCAGAGCCCAGGACCTCGCTCCCGACTGGGGCTGAACTGTCTGCACGGACCGTGGTCCTGGCAGGGTTTCTGGGGACTCCGCTTCCCTTTGCCCTCTCTGACCCTGGTTCTGTCCACCTCCATTTTTTTTTGTGGTGGTAAATTCCTAGCACGTGAGACCCTATCAATTACAGAATCGATTACACTGGCGGTCGGAGAGGTGAAGGCAGAACAGTTCCTGCTGAAATGACCTCAATGTGAATACTTCAAGTTTATCTTGAAAAGTAGAGGCTATTCTGAAATCCTCTTTTAAACTCTGTCAGAAAGCTACCTAAGGACACGCTCACTAGTTTATTCCCCGCAAGCAGTCCCCCTGTTGACACCTGCTGGTTCCTGGGGCCTCTGCTGAAGGGCAGTGTTGATACCAGCTGCACGCCTTCCAGCTGCTGGCCTCCTGCGGGACCCACTTCTCACTGAGAATCTCAGGTGTGGGGTTTATTTGCAGCACCTAAGCTTAAGAAAAACCTGGGGTGTCAGGGTGCCCGGCTTCAGGCTGTCCTCGCACCTCCCCTGCCCCCATCTCCTAGCTCTGCTCACCTCTGCTGGGCTTCAGTACGAAATGGGCCTCTCCAAGGGTCAGTGGAGGGGCTACTGGCTGCCAGATGTCACTCAGAGGCGAGAAGCGACGTTTCACGTTCGTTCCTCCTGCCCGAAGTCGGAAGGAGGCTCCGCGTGGCCTGAGTTGGGTCACATGCCCGCAGGAAGCAAACAGCCTCGGGTGGGTGGGGGTGGAGGTGAGGGGCAGGTCCAGGGTGGGCTGCGCCTGGACAAAAAGGATGGGGCAGGATTAGCTGGGGGGAGGGGCTTTCCGCACAGGAAAGAATTCTGGCCGGGCCACCACGCCTGTTATTTCAAAAGGGACCATCTCTTTAAAATAAGGAATTTAGAAAGAGAAGCACTCTGAGAAGTGTGCCCCAAATACTTGTTTTGGGTATCCACGAGAGATTGAGGTGTTTTGCAAGCAGAAGGGAAGGACTCTGATTTGATTGAGAGTAAAGGAGTCTCACACTAGTGAATCTTCAGAAGGTTTCGTGAGGATAATCTACCACCAGTGGGTATCCGTTAAGTCCCTGGCCCCGTGTGAGCTTCCTGGTCGATCAGAGGGAGATGCGATTCCGTCCCTAAACGTTGTGTAAATAACTACAACACAAATGAAACAACTGTGAAGAATATGATTCAGGATGTGATTATTGGCCGAACTCTCCGCTGCATATTCTGTTGGTGCCGCGGAGTTGAGGGTGACGGGGCAGGCAGGCCCGGCAGCCCCGCCGGTGGCCCCAGGAGAAGGTGAGCTCGGAGGCACAGGGCCGGTCGGGGAAAGGTGAGTCCCTTCTGCAGGGCTGCGCTTGGCCCCTGCAGCCTGTCCCTGCCTGGACGGTGGTTTTCTTCCGGCGTGGTCCAAGCCGTGCACTGACTAGGATTTCGTTCTGCTCTGTTTTGGCTTTGTCATAGGATGCCATATGCTCCGGCAGGATATGCCATGCTTAGCGTGGTCTCTGGTTTTGCGTCGCATACGTAACCCAACCAAGGTGTCCTCACTGCCAAAGTTGCCTCTGTGACCGCCTCTTACCGAGAGAGTCCTTGTCCAGCGACAGGGTCCTGTCTGGTGGGTAGGGGCGGAATGGGGTCCTGTCCTATGGGTCAGGCTTGGGGAAGCGAGTCCTTTGTTTTTAGCGTCTCGAGGTGAAGTAGCCTGACTCTTCTTGGTTGGGCGTGTTGGATCGGCCCCCTAAGCAGTGTTTTCGTCCGGTTCCATTTTGCAGGGAAACTAGACCTGACAGCCCAGAACTGTGTTTGTGTAAAGAAGGAGCTGGTCCTAGCAAGGCCTGGATCCTTGCGGACGAAGGTTACGGATAGTCACCAGAGGACGGTGAGCAGCCGACAGATAAAGGTGACTTGCAGACCTGCTGTCAGAGTTTTGCAGTAACTGAGCCTCCCTGTGACCCTCTTCCCGGAGGAAGGGAAGCATGTGTAGGAGCAGAGACCCGGGTAACAGGAGGCGCTGAGGGGCCGGCAGTTGGGAATCAGGGGGTCTGGGCGCCGGGTCCGGGTCTGACGCTATGTGATGGGGGCTGGTTCCTAAACCGATCTGGGCCTTGAAATGGCTCATGTCAAAAGTGAGGGATTCTACCGGGCCCTTTCCCCCTGAAATCCAATGTTTTCATGACCTGAGCCCCACCTAAGTAGCTCAGTTCCATGTAACTACCTGCATGGCTTATTTTCTTCAGTGTTAGAAGACAAGTCACTGTCGGAAGTTCTCTGGGTAAAACGTATCATAACACGTACTCTCTGCATCCTCTTCCTACCGTTAGTGATGACCCCAGGCCGTCGGTGCCCCCGAGAGAGGGGCCTCCGGGCAGTAGGCACGGGGCTCTCCTGACGCGGCCACGTGGTCCACGCTCACGCCTGCCCGCTCCAGGACCTGCTTTCCTCCCTGTACCCCGGGGTGGGGGGCCAGGCCCACGGCCCCCAGGCGCTGCCCCCGTTGTCCTCACGTGTCCAGCCAGCCGCGGTCCTCCTTCCCTGGGGTTGGTGGTTCCTCCCTGTTACCCTAAAGGAAGCACAAAATGCATGTATGTTTCCTTATAAAAAGAAAGTGAACCAAGATTATATCTTATTTGGATGTACATACGTGCTCTGGAAATACGTTCACGCTTAACTGAGGTAAAAAGAAGGAGGTGATAAATTGTATGTGTACCGTGAGCCCATCTTTGTAGAAATATACCGACTTGAATATATTTGCAGGGGGAAAGTCTGGAAGGAGAGATACCGGGGCAGTGAGATTTGGGGTTGCTTACTTGACTTTTTTGTTGGTTGTCTGTATTTTCTACTTTTTCTATAACGATAGTGTCCTATTTGGGAAAAGTTGAGGGCACTGAATCTTATTTTGTTCATTTTGCAGCTTTCTCCTCCCGGGATTATCGGGGCATAGTGAGGGGTCGTAAAGCAGGCCAGGAGTAATCAGTAATCGGTATGGAAGGGTCAGTTCCTCGTCACACCCACTGGGAGTGACAGTTTCTTCGACAACCTTCCTGAGCTGAACGTACCCCCCCGGCCTCCCCCCCTGCCCCCCGCGGGTTCTCCCCCGTCGAGGAGTCTGCAGAGTGTGGCCCCGCCGCCCGGCCCCCAGCAGCGAGCAGCGAGAAGCATCTCCTCTGGGGCGGGCTCCCCTCCCCTCCTAAGACTTTCTTCCCAACCGAAGGCTCCTCCTTTCTACATCCTGACCAAAGCAATGAAATGAAAGGCAGTTGCTGAGTTCTCAGGACTCCACAGTCCATCAGACATTCTGTTTGATAGAAAAACACTCCTCTCCAGGCCACCCGGGGCCCTCACCACTGTGAGAGATGTGAAGTCGGGGACCCTGCTACCCATCTGGGTTCCCCAGCACTGGCACGAAGTCTGCACACGGTAGATGCTCAGTAAACTCTGAAATACTGTTGGAACAACCCCAGAGGTGCTCTATTTTTTATGTGCTGTCTCCCTCTTTCTAACCTTACGTTGTGGAAAATTTCGTATAGACTCAAAACAGAGAGCCCCTCTGTGACCTCCATCGCCTGCCTTCAACCAGTACCAGCTTTCCGGGAACCTTATTCCGTCCACCTACCACTTGTTTTTCTTTTGCAAGAATATTTTCAAGGCAATCCTAGATACACACTTTCACCTGTAAATATCAATACTTCAATATGTGTCTTTAAAAGATACGGATGTTTGCAAACAGGACCACGTGATGACACCTGCCCTGGCTGCCCCTTGGAGATAATTTGGTATAATTTGGTATCTATAGAGACCAAGGCCAGTGGGGGGCGAGGGGCCCGTTGTGAGGAAGTTGAGCTTTTGGGTCAGTACGCGGTCCTCACCCTACTGCTCCGTCACTGGGTGATTTTGGTTGAACTCTTGAGTTTCTGGGCCTTGTTACTCGATTGCTAATGTGAGAATAGTGACCTTGTATTTGTCTGAGGGCTGAGGAATGGGGCAGGTGTTTGAAACCACTTTTGGGGCTTAGGTCAATGATTCTTTGATGTTCAAGGGTCGCCAGCGGGGTAGGCGTGGGCGTGGGTTCCGGGGGAATTTCGGTTCTGTTGGATCAAAGTGCACTTGTGACAACACAGGCCGGTGTCCAGAGCAGAACCGGGGCAGGGTCTGAATCACAGGCCTCAGGTGTCCCACGGGGAAAGGGGCGCTTGCAGCTCTGAGAGCCCCGCAGAGGAAAAGGCATCACAGCCGCCTTCTGTGATCTATCTTGTGTCTGCCAGCCCCGACCGAGGCATCACCGTGGCAACAGGATGGGGAGAAAACAGGTTCCCAAGCAAGGTGAGGCACACCTGGGCCGCGGTGGAGGCATCTTTGGTGTTTCCAGGTCATGGAGCATCTATTGTTGAAGCAGTGTTAATGCAGCCTTGTTCTTTCCCCTTACGGAGTGTTAGTGGCATAAGACACGATGAGATACGGGGCCCCAGAAGGACGGTTCAGACCAGAAGCTGCAGAGCCTGGTCTGGTGCTCCCGGGGGCCTGGCAACTGTACTGCCCAGCTCTGAGGCCTGCTCCACCGCCGGAGGATGGTACCCCAGACCACACATACACGCACGCACACACACACACACACAGCATACCACACACACACACACACACACACACAGACCAAAGACACGCGCGCACATACACAGAGCACACCACATACACACACACACACAGAGACCACACACACAGACCACACATACAGACAGGCGACACCACATACACATACACAGAGACCAAACACACCTACATACACACAGACATGCGACACCACATACACACACACACACACACACACAGACCAAAGACATGCGCGCACATACACACACAGAGCACACCACACACACACACAGACCAAACACACACAGACCACACATACAGACATGCGACACCACATACACACACAGGCCACACCACATACACACACACACACAGAGACCAAAGACAAGCACGCACATACACACACAGAGCACACCACACACACACACACACACACACAGACCACACATACAGACAGGTGACACCACATACACACACACAGAGACCAAACACACCTACATACACACAGACATGCGACACCACATACACACACACAGGCCACACCACATACACACACAGAGACCACACACACAGAGACCACACACACACAGAGACCACACACACACACACACACACACACACACACACAGAGACCACACCACATATACACAGAGACCAAAGACCCCCACACAGACCACACATACACACAGGCGACACCACATACACACACACACACACACAGACCACACACACACACAGGCCACACCACATACACACACAGAGAACACACACACACAGGCCACACCACGTATACACACACCACACCTATTTAATTCACATAATCATTTATTCAACAGATTACTCAACAGATTTATTGAGCGCCTGCTGTGTGGTACTGTTCTAAGCCCTGGGGACGCAGCAGTGGGAAAACATTAAAAACCGTTGCGCCATGGAACTTCCATGCTAGTCTACAGCCCGTGTCCTCCTCCTGCTTTGTGGAGGTGCTGGGACCCTCACGCCAGAGCAGGCACGCATGCGGACAGCCCCGGGGCTGTGCCTCCAGAGCCTTGGGGGCAGCCATCGGAGGGGAGCCAGGGTGTCCGCCTGTCCACGTCCTTCCCGCCTTGGTGGCCAGCAGGTCTGGGGACGTCTGTGTCCTGTCACCCGGGAGCTTTCCCACATGCCAGCGATGATCTTATACCGCGGGGAGCACATCTCATCACTGCTACTCAACTAGCAGCAGCTAGGCCTCCAAGAAGCTGAAGTACATCTCACTCAAGGTCACACTCAAGGGCACAGCGCCACCCAGAGGGCGGAGGGGACCCATGCTGGTCCAGAGCAGCCTCTCACCCGTGGGTTCCACGCACTTAACCGTGGCAGGTCCTGCCCATCGTTCGGGGGAGGGGAGGCTGCTTATCCCCTCCTGTCCCCCCAGTCAGAGCCACCTGACACCAGGGGCTGGTTAGAGCCACCTGCTATGCCCTCAGGGCAGACACACGGGCGCCCTCGAGGGGGGGTGGGTCAGGTGGCCGGGCTCAGGAGACACAGAGAGAGGTTGGTGAAAGGTACAAACCTTCCGTTTCGAGTTGCCCAGCATCTGAGGATCTAAGTAGAATGTCGTGACTGCAGTGGGTAACAGTGTATAGTATAAATGACATTTGCTAAGAGAGTGGAACCTAAATGTTCACCCTCCCAGAGTAAAGGCAAATATGTGAGGCCGTGGGAGTGTTCATGAACTCGGTGGTGGGAATCCTTTCACAAAGTATATGCACATCAAATCGTCTCAGTGTACAATTTAAATATCTTACAATTTAATTTGTCAGTTATACCTCAGTAAAGCTGGACAGAAACCCCACCAAAATATTCCCTCAGTCTCTTAAGTTCTGTTTTATGATCTGGCAGTGAATATACATATGAAAACAAAGTCAACAAAGAAGAGATTCTGTCTTTGCTTCTAAATCACGAATAAGGAAAGACCCAGGCCTTTAAACTAGAGCTCTGATAAGATGCTTCCCCCTTGCTCCACCCTTGACTGTGTTAGCGGTTTCGGTGCAGACAGGCGAGCGTGCACTGTGTGTCTGGGCCTGTTACCTAGAAACAGAAACAGCAAGAATCTTTATGTTTTCCTCCTGATTAAACTTTGATGCTCCCCAGACAATCACCCTCGCAGAGGCTGTATCACACCGACCTCCTCCGTGGGCTGAGAGCGTTAAGCCCTGACGCGTGATACCGGAAGCCACTTCCCTCCTGTGCAGGTGCTGGCCCGCACCTTCTGGGCAAATCGGGAAATTGTCCTCCCATCATTTCCTGGGCGCTTCATTCTCTCACAGAAGCCTGGTTGAGAAGGGATGCAGTAGACATTTAACAATTGGATGTAGGGAGGGCTCAGTTCGCTGAGTCCTCCACACATGCATTGATTCATGAGCAAAAACCACAACCAAGCCTACCTTTGTTCTGTCGACTGGGCGTCTCAGTTGAAAAAAAATGTCTTGGTGAAGTAAGAATAAAGCTAATTCCTTAGATTTTAAAAAATCCTCACATTGTTAGGACTTAAGAAATATAATCTTCTTTTTCAGAAATCTTTCTTAGTCAAGTAAAGACTTGTCCCTTCTCTGTAGAACGAAATGTTCTTTGTTCACAACTCAGAAATGCTTAACCTCCCTCGGAGCCTCCTGGAGGCTGACAGGAAGTCACGGGGCTCGTCTGCTTTTGCAAGGATGGGGCACAGACGGTCACTCAGGCAAATCCCCACGGGAAGATGTCGAAGCACCGAGAAGAGCACCTCCGGGACCAGCAAGGGGGGTTACCAGTACGCTTTCGATTCATGTTCATTTCCATAATGTGCTCCATGTGCCCTGGATTCGAGGGGCTTTTGGTGTCTGCCGTGAGGAATAAGCTCTCTTCCCGACAGTTTAGGACGGGCCCTCTGTAGTGCTGGTCTCTAGAGGAGGATACGTTGTTGGAGACGGTACTCGAATGCCCTGGTTCTAACGTGTTGGTCAGGACCCGTCCCCGCGCTCCTGAGCACAAGCCTTCCCTCTGGGCGAGTAGGGCCGCGGGGGAGGAAACCCAGCTTTGTATCATGTTTCTGCCGTTTACCGCGCAGTGGCCTTTGTGCTTCCTTGGCTTTACTGAGCCTCAGTTTCCCATTCTGTAGAACGTGGCTCATGGTCTGCCTTGTGGGATCCTTGTGTGGAGGAATAAGGGGCACATCTCTCCGGCACCTGCTCTAGACCCCGGCCCTGGGTCGCACCGTGCTCTGAAGCTTCGGGCCTCGTGGGCAGGAGGGTGGCAGAGACCCCAGCACCCTGCCTGCTCCTGGTAGGACCTCCTTGTCCGAAAACCCAGGGCCCCACCCACGGCCTCTCTTGCAGATTCACAGCAGCTCCGTCGCTTCCAGCTTCCTCCCTCACTTCGTTCCACACGAAACACCCGGGGCGTCCAGGTCAGCCCTCACCTGGTTTCTCAGCCCCGGGCCTTAGCACCTCCTTGATCGCATCTCCTGTCACCTGCCGACAAGGCAAAGAGGTGACTTACTGTGTCAGCAGGGGAAGTTGACTTGGTTATCAGTGAAGGTTACCCCCCAAGCAGGGGTGAAGGAAAAACACACCCAGGCCCTGGGGATCCACTGAGCATCTTAACCGCCCCGGGGGTGACGTGAGTCAGCAGGTGCAGCAGCCGCGACCTGCGAAGGCCGGCAGCCCAGGCCCAGACCCTCGGGCGTGAAGTTCAGGCCACCTCAGCCACAAGGAGATCGGAGCAGGTGGGGTGTGGCCAAGGGCAAGGGATGTAGGGAGACAGAGGTGCCCATGACGCCTGGGACCTGCCGCAGCGGCCAGGACCGTCCATCCATCCTCCCGTGCGGAGCCTTCACAGCCACTGCGCGGCCACCCCGGAAGACTTGGTCACAGAGCACTCGAAGGGCCGGGGCCAGACCCGGGGGAAGCCAGGCACAGCCTCTGGTGGACACATGTCATGCCTGGACTCCCAGCCCCTTGGCCTCCTTTCCGATTACAGCTGGCGTGAAAGCAGACACTTCCAGAGGCCTGCGGTCCCCACTTGGCCCCCCAAGTCTGTCCCCTTGGAGGTCAGAGGCCGCAGTGCCCAAGACCCTTTCTCTGGGGCCCTTTGCAGAAAGAGTTTGCTGACAGCATCTGGACGACGCGGAGCCGTGCGGGGGCTTACGGGGCGGGGGCCAGGGTCAGAGGCGCGTGCTGGGCCAGGAAGGGAGTGGCCTGGCTGTGCGACCTCAGAGCGTGTGCAGCGCGGCCTCGGGCCACTGAGCAGGAGATGCAGGAGGTGCTGGGCTGTGCAGGTGAGGGCCGTGTGGCAGCGTGCACACACGCTCACACACACACATACACACATAAATCGTAACACGCACACACACACATACACACATAGACTCGTACACATACATAAATCGTAACACGCACACACATTCATACACACACAGACTCGTACACATACACACATAAATCGT
Source organism: Kogia breviceps (assembly GCF_026419965.1). Classification (NCBI taxonomy): domain Eukaryota; kingdom Metazoa; phylum Chordata; class Mammalia; order Artiodactyla; family Physeteridae; genus Kogia; species Kogia breviceps. The sequence goes on from NC_081320.1 coordinate 101,665,331, forward strand.
AACACGCACACACACACATACACACATAGACTCGTACACATACACACATAAATCGTAACACGCACACACATTCATACACACATAGACTCGTACACATACCTACACACATATACACACGTGCACATGCATATACACATGCACATACACACAACACACACGCATAAACACACACACACATATATACACACACACGTGCACACACACACTACAGGGCAGCAGCTGGGGGTCTCTGCGGGCAGGGATGGTCTCTCCCGAGGCTCATTTCCTGACTGGAGGCTGTGATGGTCATTGGGGGAACTTGAAATTCAGGGGCTATTTTCTGGCCTAGTAATGAACTGGCTTTTGCTGTGCATTGCTTTTCAATGTGCGTGTTAATGCATCTGATAGACGCATAGGATTTCTACTGGGGACACCTCGCACATAAGAACAGGCCCAATTTTAGAGGGCTGTGAGTGCCATGCATGTCTTTGGCTGTTGAGCAGGCCTGTGGCTTCAGGAAAAAACTTTCAGAGCAGTGGGTAGGCATGGTGCCCATGGCTGCATAACTAGTAGGAATGGACATTGCATTTCATCACAGCTGTTGCTGGGTGTGGACGAAGAGACCACGGGTCTGGGCCGGGACGCCTGAAAAGACCAGGGTGGTGCTTCTGGAGGGGATCGTTTGGTCCTATGCATCTTGTAAATGCGGAGCCTGGGAGGGAAAAAACGCCTGTAAATTCCACTCACAACCCCCATGAGTTTTGTTTTGCTTCAGTGCTGCTTGAAGGCGCAATAGGTGTAAACTTCAGTCTGCTCTTTTCTTAGCTTTCCAACTGGTACTACTGTTGTCCTTTTTTTTTTTTCTTCCTCACTTGTGTATGTTCTCAACTTTTCTTATTTAGAAATTATTTGGTACTATTTGAAATTTGGTAACATGAACAAGTATCATAGGCTGCTAACTACCTTATCTCTTCCTGACCAAACTCTAAGCACATTTTCACTTCTTATTCTGTACACAGAGTTTTCTAAGGGCACTTACGGCCGGGATTCCTAAACTCAAGACAAGGAAAAATCTTTATAAATATTTTGGAAGTCTTTGGTTAATTTGTAATATGGTCAGAAAATTGCCCCAGACATTAGACTAGACCATTGGAGTTTGAAAATTGTAAAAAAACACAATTAAAATATCCATCGTTATTTTCATGCCATGAGAGGTAGTCTACGGCTATCTGCCTCTCGCTTCTTAAACTGGATGTTTAGTAAAAATAATAGAGTTCTGCCCCTTTGCTTGGCCACCATGTCGAAATTTATGAGTGAGATTGAATATTTGGTTTTGCCAGTTAATATTTTTGCAGTTTTTGCACACATAATTATTTGATATGACTGCTTTAAAGTTTTGGAGGCGTTAACTATTTTTCTGTTAGAAAGACTGTGCTCTGACCTTAGTGTGTGTGTGTGTGTGTGTCTGTGTGTGTGTGTGTGATAATTTTATGGGGTCGTGACCCTGCAGTTCTTGGAATTGAGGATAAAGGAACGGCTTTTGTTGAGTGGGTCTCACCCCCTCTCCCAGTGTCCCCCCGACCCCGTGTCTAGCTCTGCGTCTTCTGTCTGGGCTGCGTCCTCACCGTCTCCCCTTCTCTGCATTTTCTCCTTAGGGTCATCCATTTGGTCCCCTGGCTGGTGTCTGTCTGTGTACTGAGCCGCTTCTCCCTCCCCGACTCTCCCCCAGTAGCACCCTTACGGGCTCCCCACCTGGTGTCCTTGGGCATCTGGGAGCCTCGCCCACGGGTCCCCTTCACCCTTCCTTATCTTGGCTGTGGGCACCACGATCTGCCAGGTTACGTAGGGCAGAAACGTGGAATCATCCTTGATCCCCCTTTTCTCCCATCTCGACGTGCCGTCTGTCCTGTGGCTCCACCTCCAACCTGCCCTGTCTGGGCTGTGCCACCCTCGCCCTAGGCCAACAGGAGCGGGAGCCCGGCCCCCGTAATAGCATCCTAACAGCCCTTCCGCAGCTGCATCCATTCTCCACGAGGGAACCGCAATTATCTTTATAGGATGTAAATTACTTCCCGTCACTACTTCTCTTAAAACCCTCTTAATAATCTTCTCTCCCACTTGGAATAAAATCCAGAATCTTTACCCTGGTCTGAATGACCTCACAAGACCTGGAGTAGATTTTTCCTTAAAATTCACTGGGTGACTCTAGCTAATCCCCTGTCCACTAAACATTACGATTGTTATTATTATCATTTTGGTATAGTTTATATATCAGTTGTTATATTGAGGTAATACAATGTGTATTTACATGTTTATCAAGAAATTATATTGGGGGTATGGCCCTTACGTATGTGAATCATTCTAGTGGATCCTCTTGAGATATCTTTACAGACGCTGTTTCCTTGAGATTTGTAGTGGGGACCAGGGCCTTGTGTGAAATTCTTCTCTGCATTTTAGCTGGAAGTGTAACCTGTGTGTCCTGGACCTGTTGGTCGGACGGGGTGAAGCCTTGTCCTCGGCTCTCTTTGTCTCCTGGTCCCCTGGGCTCTTGCCCCGTGGCCTCCTTCTCTTCCTTGAACACCGGGCTCCTTCCCGCTTCAAGGCTCACCCTCCTCGAAAGAAGGGTGCCTGCCCCCCAGCCCTGGAGACAGGTGGGTAGAGAAATCATCGCAGCTCCGGTCTGTTCTGGGGATACTGGGAACGTGCTCTGGGAACGTAAACGGGATGATTTTTAATATCTGTCTTATAATCTTTCACAATTAGCCATGAGACTGTAGGTTGTTTAGTGATGGAGGTGCAAGAGAATCAATATTCTAAAAAACATTTAAAATTGGACTGTAACACGCGGATTGATTTTTTATTTTTATTTTTGAGTTGAGATCACTGCCAGCGCACATGCGGTGGTGAGAAATAGTACAGAGGGATCCTGTGGACACTTCACCTGGTTTCTCGCAGAGGTAACCCCGTGCCCAGCCACAGCACACACATCGCAGCTGGGCGAAGGACAGCGTACGGGCAAGATCCAGACGTCACAGCGAGGACCCCCTGCTGTCTCTCCAGGAGCGGCTCTTCCCTCCTCTCCACGCCCTCCGCCATCCGTGCCAACCACTGACCTCTTCTCTCCATTTTCATAATTTTATTACTTACACGAGGTTATGTGGATAGAATCACACCTCTTAGGACTGGCTTTTTTCACTCGGCATAGTTCTCTGGAAATTCATTCAGTTGCTCTTTGTAGCAAGAGTTTGTTCCTCTTTGTTGCTGAGCGCTGTTCCATGGTGTGGATATACCAGTTTGTTTAACTATTCATTCACTGAAGGACAGCTGGGTTGTTCTTCAGTTTGGGTGATTATAAGGAAAGCTCCATGAATGTCCACGGACAGGCTTTTGTGTGGACATAATTATATTAGTTTAGCGGCACCGTGGTAACAGAGCGCCACAGGCGGGGAGGCTTACAACGACAGAAATTCATCCTCTCACAGTTCTGGAGGCCAGAAGTCTGAAGTCAGAGTGTCGGCAGGGTTGTTTCTTCTGGAGGTTCCGCCAGAGAATCTGTCCCGTGTCTTCTCTGAGCTTCTGAGTTTGCCTGTGACGCTCGGGGCTCTTGGTTTGAGATGCATCTCCCTCCAATATCTACTTTCATCTTCGCAGGGGTTCTCCGCCGGGGTTCTCCCCTGGGCGTGTCCGTCTCTTTTCTTCTTACAAGGCCACCAGTCCTATGGGACTTCGGGCCCACCCTCATGCAGAATGACCTCATCTTAACCCAATTACGTCTTCAAAGACTCTATTTCCAACCCACCCTAATCCAGTCTGACCTCCTCATAACCAATCATGTCTGCAAGGACCTTGTTTCCAAATAAGGTCGCATTCTCAGGCACCTGGAGGCAGGCCTTCAGCATGGCTCTGGGAGGACACAATTCACCCCCCGACTAGGGCAGCAGCAGCGTCCAAGCTGGGACCCCGCGTGTGTGGGCAACGTCTCTCTAGCGGCAGAATGCAGAGAGCATTTGGGGGAGGGGTCCTGGCCGCAGGAATAGGACTTAGGGCAGTATTAACACGGTCTCCGGAAGAGTCGAAGTTCTGAACCAATGAGTGGGGTTTGGGATAGATACCTTTGTCTCTGTTCAAAATTGTGTGTCCAAAATTGAAAGCCGTTCTTGCGTTTACTGCCCCGTGCCCCCCTCCCCCAGAGCCAGGCGTCCGAGCCCTGCCCGCCGGCACCCCCTGTCCGCTTGGACGCTGCGTTCACGTCACCGTCCATGATGGAGATGGAGCAGCTGTGCCCCGGAGCCGCTGGGAGCCGCTGGGAGGAGCCGGGTTTGTTTATGCAGATTTGGTTTTATTTTTGTCTTTCCAATGACGGCCTTGGGGCTTTAGATTTCTGCCAAGGGCAGGAAAGAGAAGCCTTTATTGCTGAGGTGTAGCATTTGGGGTAAGACGTGAGCAACGAGTGAGCCCTGCCTGCCACGCTCACCTGGGTTGGGTCTGTGTTTTCACTGCGAGTCAGACTCGCGTTTCCTCTTTAGCTCCTCAGCTTCATTTAGTTTTTGAAAAATTCTTTCCAGATACATTGCGCTATTCTGGTATATATTCCTTTCTTTCGTGATTTTTCTGAGCCTGGGCTACAGCAAAGAAGAGACACTCGGCTGTGGGGATGAATCCACGGGCACTTGTGTTCTCAGAACTCTTCTGCTCTAGAGACAAGTCAGCATCTTTCCAAACCGCATGTGGGAAGTAGAGGGCCAGGAAAAGGACATGATCATCTGTCAAATCAACATGCTTAATTCTATGTATAAATGTGTTTAAGTTGAAAAGGGTGTTTAAGGTGACTGAGAAACCCTGGTGAAAGTACGTGTTCGTTCTCTCGCAGAGCATCAGGAGACGGGGCTCCGAGGCCAAGAGCGGGTGTGGCCCGCCCTGCAGGAGCCGCGTGGCGGGAGCCGCGGTCCATCTACGGGTCCCCGGCAGCCCGATGCCCCGTGACCCCGTGACCCCCAACCCACATTCTCCCCAGAGCTTCCCAAGTCCTCGAGCCCCAGTGGAGCTTCCACCTGGGAGAGAGACTAGCTCCTCGCGCTCCCCTGGGGCCAGGCCTCCTGGAGGCGGTCCCTCCAGCCCCTGCCCCCTACCCTTTGCTCCCCCGCCAACGTCTTTCCCCCTGTTCCCTGGATCCATCCCCTCCCTCTGCTGCACCACTGTTGATACGGTTGGAAAACCCCAGATAGTGAACCTTTTCTGTCAATCATTGCTCAGGAACGACAGGACACGCTGCTGCCCAGGTGGCCCTGGTCCCGAGAGTCACCGTGTCCAGAGTTGAGGTGACAGGGCCAGTGCGCAGGGCCGGCCGAGCTCATAACAGCAAAAATGTCGGAGGTGCCTAGTGGCAAAAGACACGAGCTGTTCTGTGCGTGGACGCAACGTTTTGACAGGTGTGTCAGAGTCACCGCCGTGATGTCTCCTGGCTCGGCGTCTTCTCCTTTGCCCGTCAGCTCTCAGCTTCCTTCCTCCGTCGATTACCCCCGAAATCACTTCTCTTTCCTCACCTCCCTCATCCTTTCCTGTGGCCTTAAAAGTCACCAGGTATCCCGATGGGGAAACACAAAACCCAGCTCCTCTGGGCCCGTCTCCATCTTCAAGGCCACCCTCCTCCCGCCCCTTTCAACCTGGTGTTTATTTTTTAAATAATTTTTTTAAATTAAAAAAAAATTTTAGATTTTATATCGGAGTATATTTGATTAGCAATGTGGTGTTAGTTTCAGGTGTACAACAAAGTGATTCAGTTATACACGTACATATATATACATATATGTGTCTATTCTTTTTCAAATTCTTTTAGGTTTGAGAATTCATTTAGGTTATTACAGAGTACTGAGCAGACTTCCCTGTGCTATACAGTAGGTCCTTGTTGGTTAACTTTTTTGTTTATTTTTTTAAACTTATTTATTTTATTTTTGGCTGCGTTGGGTCTTCGTTGCTGTGCGTGGGCTTTCTCTAGTTGCGGCGAGCGGGGGCGACTCTTTGCAGTGCGCGGGCTTCTCATTGCTGTGGCTTCTCTTGTTGCGGAGCACGGGCTCTAGGCTCACGGTCTCAGTAGTTGTGGGTCGCGGGCTCCAGAGTGCAGGCTCAGCAGCTGTCACCCACGGGCTCAGTTGCTCCACGGCATGTGGGATCTTCGTGGACCAGGGTTCGAACCCGTGTCCCCTGCATTGGCAGGCAGATTCCTAACTGCTGTGCCACCGGGGAAGCCCTGGTTATCTATTTGAAATATAGCAGTGTGTACGTGTCAATCCAATTTATCCCGACCACCCACCCTTCCCACCGGTAACCATAAGTTCGTTCTCTAAGTCTGTGAGTCTGTTTCTGTTTTGTATATAATTTCGTTTGTGTCATTATCTTTTAAGATTCCACATACAGGCTCCTGGGAGCCCCCCGTCCCTCCCACGCGTGTTTGCTGGAGTCCAGACGGCACCCTGCCATGGGTCTCCTTGTGCCACATAGGAGGTGGTTCTGGGCATCTTTATCTGTGTCCTGAAGCCCGTGGTGAGGCAACCAGGCCTAACCCCGCCCCCTAGAACGGACTGAAGTAGGAGCCAGGCCTCTCCCATCACCACGGGCTTGTCAGTCTGTCCCGTTTTCCCCGTGGTCCCTCTCCACCCCGTCCTCTCCTTCAAGCCATTGTCTGGTCTGAGCTCGGGGTGCGGGGGACACCCCAGGATGGAAGGCGGACGCGGCATGATTCTTCTGGCTTTTTTCCCTCCCCCATGGATAAACCTCGAGCGGGCAGAGGAAATTGAGGATTTGGGGCACAAACAGTAGGGAGAATGAGGCTTTATCCCAGGATGGAAGGAGGTGTACCGAGGCTTGGGAGATTAAAGGGAAGAGAGAGAATTTGCGGGGGGAGGTGGTCTTCAGAGAGGGGGAGGAGACCCTGCGTCTGATCTCAGGCAGCTCCTCTGGAGGGGGCCGCGCACCGGAGGGACCACGGCGGTTGCCGGGCTTTCCTGTCCTCGTTTGGTCTTTGAAGCTGCAGAGACGACCCTGGAGTCACCGGGGCCGCGGTGGGGACGCCCCAGGGGCGGCCTGGGAGGAGGGGCAGCGCAGAGCCAAATAGCCTGCCCCCAGCCCGATGCCGTGGATCGTGACGCAGTGATCCAGGAAGAATGCAAGAGGAAGCGAAAGGCTCGAAACAGAGCTTCAACAGTTAAATTGAAGACAAGAAAAAGGAAATTCTGTAGTCATTCTGCGTTGGGGGGCTGGCCTGTCAGGAAGGTGCTCCGGCCGCAAACCCACTGTCCAGATGCAGCCTGTCCACCGCCTGGGCCCAAAGCTTCACGCCTGTCCCTTCCAGTGCCGTCCCTTCCCAGATGCCGGGTCCTCGCCATCACCCGTACGTGGCACAGCGCCCTCCGTGCCCACGTGAAACCTGGGAGGTATGCAGCGTGGGAGTGGTCCCTGCGTTCCAGGACCTCTTACTGGTCTAAAAAATGAAGTCCATTAACTTAAAAAGCATACGTATGGCTGCCGCCGCATCCTTCCTGACCTGACCTCCGTACCGTCCCCGGAGCAGCGACATCTCCCGGGAGGTGGGTGGCCTGTGAGCCCGGTGCCCGCCGGCCTGCACCCGGAGCTCCCTGTCCTTTCTCTTCCTTCCTTCGGTCCGGTCTGCAGCCTGGCCTCCCAGCCCAGATCCCCGCTTCTGAGCCACGCTGAGAGGTCCTCTGGCCCCACTTGTGTAAGGAACAAGCGCGTCTGCCCAGGGGAGAGGTCGGAGCCCCCAGCTCCGCGCTCTTCAGGCGGGCTGGTGCACACTGCAGGGGAATTGGCCTCTCCATGTCTCCCTCTCGCCTTCCGTGTCAGTGTCCTGGGGCCAGCGCAACAGAGTCCCTCACGCTGGGTGGCTCAAAACAGCAGAGGTTTTTTACTCTCTCACAGTTTTGGGGGCCGGGGGTCTGAGACCCTGGGTCTGGCAGCGCTGCACTTCCCACGGAGGCTGCAGGTGGGGCCGCCCTCCTCACCTCCATCTTCGAGGCCAGCATCTTCACACCGCCCCCTGCTCTGTCTTTACATCACCTTCTCTGTGTGTCAGACGGCCCTCTGCCTCTCCCAGAGGGACCCCTGCGATTCCCTTCAGTGCGCACCCACCCGGACAATCCCGGCTGCTCTCCCTTCTCGAGATCCTTACCTTGACCACACCTGCAAAGACCCTTTTTCCGGGTAAGGCCACATTCACAGCACCGGGGATTAGGAGCTACTCTTCCACGGGCACACCCAGCCTGCTGCACCCTCTCACAGGCCTGACGTGGGCGCTCTGAGGCTGGGGTGTCAAGTGGGGATCGGCAGGGCTGGGACAAGTCGTTCTGGACTCTGCGTGGGCTGGGTGTGATTCTGCTCTGGTGCCTTCAGCCTTTGGCAGATTCTCTGTGTGTGTGTGTGTGTGTGTGTATCTGTGTGTGTGTATCTCTGTGTGTGTGTGTCTGTGTGTGTGTGGTGTGTGTGTGTCTCTCTGTGTGTCTGTGTGTGTGTGTCTGTATCTGTGTGTGTGTGTGTGTGTGGTGTCTGTGTGGTGTGTGTGTGTGTCTGTGTGTGTCTGTATCTGTGTGTGTGTGGTGTGTCTGTGGTGTATCTGTGTGTCTGTTGTGTCTGTGTGGTGTGTGTGTGTTGTGTTGTGTGTGTGTGTGTGGTGTGTGTGTGGTGTGTGTCTGTGTGTTGTGTCTATCTGTGTGTGTGGTGTGTGTGTGTGTATCTGTGTGTGTGTGGTGTATCTGTGTGTGTGTGTCTGTTGTGTCTGTGTGTGTGTGGTGTGTGTGGTGTGTGTGTGTGTGTGTGTGGTGTGTGGTGTGTGTGTGTGTGTGTGTGTGTGTGTGTGTGTGTGTGTGTTTTAAGTGTTCTTAGCTCCTTGTCTTGCCCACTGGGAACATCTAACAGGAGAGGCAGGGAGGCCCAGGATTTAAGAGGGCTGGCTCGCTCGTAGGCAGGTCAGGTGATGGCTCTGCACAGCACTTGTCCATTTTTAAGACATAAATAATAATGGTAACACACCTGCTGTTTGCTGTGGTACCTGCTACAGCTCTTCTGATGGGCTCTGCCTCACCTGTCAGGCCACTGCATCCAACACCACACCTGCAGGCCCTGCGGACCTGGAGCCTCCGCTGACCGCCCGACCGTAAGGCCACCGGGCAGCCTCCCTTAAGAATTACTAGGAAACGTGCTTTCCATACACAAGTGCGTATAACGTACGCGTGCAGTTTAAAGAATAAACTCTACCCGCCACGAATGTACCTGAACTTGGAAGGACTCGATGTACCCTGGATCCCTCTCCCTCAGGGGACAGGTAACCCATCTTCTAAGTTTTGCGTTACACAGTTCCTGCCTTTTCTTCAAAGGGTAACGGTCTTCAAACGTTTAGTTGTTTACTTTTGCTAAATTTGATCCACGAATAAAACGAACGATTCTGAGCGAGTGCGTCATGGACTTGCCTTTTTCCGCTGACCATTTTGCTGCTGAGACGCGTGGGTGTTGTAGAGCGGAGCTGCGCCGGACCGCTTGGGGTGTCAGGTTGTTGCTGGGAACCCCGCTTGTGTGCGGGCTGCAGGGGCTGGGGAGGGGGGAGTCGGGGAGTGACTCCTGCAGGAAGGTGGGTCCGTGTGAGGCCCACCGGGGTTTGCCACCTGGTGCTTATTGCTGGGGGGGGGCTCCTGCCCTCCTGCAGAGGCCGGGACTCGGGGCCCCGTCTTCAGTGTCCGCCGGAACACGGACCAGCTGGGAGTTTTCTCAGGCCCTTGAAGAGGCCCAGGCTCACCACCTGGAAGTGGCCTTGAGTTGTTAGGAACTAGGGTAGTGTTTGTTCAGGTCTTTCTAGGCCCAGGTTGAGGGCTAGTGGAGAAGCCAGCTCAGAGGGGCCTGGCTGGGATTTAGTCAAGTGTCAATACATTTGTCAATACGTGTCAATACGTATTTACATTTATAGCGTCTTTTTATGGTTTCCAGTGAGGCTGCATAATGTGCTCCAGAAGAGCCTTGAAATGTTTATTACATTTCTTACTAGGGATCTTTCTTCCTTTTGCTATTTAAATAGCATCTTTTCGTTTCCTACTTTTTGAAAAGTTAAAGCCTACAGGAGAGCTACCAGGACAACACAGCGGACACTGGCATGCCTTCACCCAGGTCGAGCAGCTGTTAGCATCTTGTCACATCTGGAGCTTCTCTTTCTCCCAGCTTTCTCTCCCTCTCTCTCCCTTCCCCGCCCCATATATATGTACATTTTGCCAACGTCATAGCACCTCACTTCAGCTTACGTTAGCGGGGAACAAAAACATAAACACAACGTAATGATCACACTTGGGAAATTTAACATTAATGCTATTATCCGCTACGTAATCTGTATTCAAATGCTGCCCATCTTCCAGTCGTAACGTTAATCGTGGTTTCTCTGTCTGATCTGATTTAGGAGCCGCCCAAGGACTACACTCCAGTCTGAGCTGTTCCCGAGACGCCGAGCTGATGAGCTGCCGGCTGGACAGCAGACTCACGCTGCCCGGTGAGTGCCAGGTGCCCTGTGGCCCCCGTCCGTCACAGAGGCCGCCACCTGGTGTCAGTTTGTCTCATTACTGGCGTGGGGGGCTCGCCCACTTGGTTCAGGTGCCAGCTGCCAGTTGCCTCCATTATAAAGGCATCTTGCCCTGTTGGAATGAACGAGTGCTCTGGGAGTGATTCTCTGAGGCTTCGTGAAATCCTGTTCCCCCACAGTCTCGCACCTGGTGATTTTAGCTTCCACTGCTAAATCTGTGCTGGAAGCAGAGTAGTGATTTTCGATTCGATCGTTTCTTTCTTTTCTCGTTATCAGCATTCTCCTACCCTGAAGACCTTCTTCCCCACTCTTACATAACTTTAGTATCGGAATAGATTAATGAATTCTTTTGACTTCCGACGATTACAGTCCACTGTGTCATTATTCATTTTGCTGTTCAAATTATTCCAAATTCAGCCCACGGGACCCTCTGCAAGCTGGCCTCTGGGTCCTTTGTTGTGTCCCAATCAGTGTCCGAGAAATAAGTGGTATCTTTTAAAAATTGCATTTTCTGTTTGTTGCTTGTGTAACTGATTTTGCTGCATTGATCTTGCATCCAGCAACCTTGCTGAACTCTTCAACTGGTTCTAAAATGGTGTCTGGAAATTATTTTGATTTTATGTATTCATAGCCGTACCTCTCTGCATAATGACAGTTTAATTTCCTTCTTTCCAATTATCTTTTTTATTTCTTTTGTTATTCAGCTGTCTAGAACCTCCTATACAAGGATAGTTCTGTATAGAAAGACACGTGCAAGCGCTAAACTAACTTTGACGTTTCGGCGTGAACTGTGACGTTTGCTCTGGGTTATTAGCGGCTCTCCTTTCCCCCACTAAGGAAGGTCTCTTGTTTTAGTCACGGGGTTTAAAAAAATCTCTAATGGGTTTGGAATTTTACCAAACAATTTGTTTGTGCATTTGTTAAGACGGTTATACGTTTTTTCTCCTTTAATATATTAATGTGGTAAATTACAATAATATTTTTGAATGGGAACCATCCCTGCATTATTGGTATAAACCTTATTTGACATTTTCAGTATATTCTACACTCAGTTTAGCATATTTTGTTTAGCCTTTTGGTGTTTGTACATGAGACTGGCTTCTATTTTTCCTGTGCCATGTTTCTCTCTTTTTCGTGATCGCGTTGTCTGAACCCACTTATATTTCAGTAGTGTGTGTAGCGTGTATGTTCTGGTTGTGGGTGGATGGAGAAGTGAGCTTGTATAGCCTGAGCCTCTTTCTCGCGGGCGTCGAGGGGAGAGTCTGAGACGCTCGTGCGGTTCCTTCCGTGGGTGCATCTCCATGCAGGTGTCCGGGACTTTGTAAGATCGGCCCCCATAACCCTGAGGGCCCGTCCAGGGACGGGTGCAGACCTCATAGAGCCAAGCTGGGGGAGGAGGGTTCGCGGGAAACAGGCTGCTGCCCGGGGGTCTCCTCACCAGGGACCTCCCGGCCCCAGAGGGCTCGGTCACGCCCAGGTGCCCTTGTGTGCCTGCCAGTAGGGCCTCTGCTCCCTGCCCCGAGGGCCTCGAATCCCGGATTCAGCCGCGAGGGGAGGGAGGCAGGGAGGGGTCCGAGGACCCTGCGGAGGGGTGGGAGGGGTGGGCAGGGCCTTTTCAGGCTTGGGTTCGGTTCGCCTCCTCCGCAGGGATCCACAAAGGAGGCACGTCCGGCCTCTGAGAGTTAATTTAACCTCCTGCCCAAGACCCTCATTAGAGCCGTCTGCCGTTCTCCTCTTAGTGCCTCTCTACCAAGTATCTCCTATTCTACCCCAAGAGCTTCCGCTTTCTCAACGGGAGCTGTAGGGCGAGGCTCCTGGGTGCTGACCAGGGGGCTGCGAGCCTCGCTGCTCTGGACGGGGGTCTCCCCCCGCAGCAAGAGGGCGCGCGTGTGACCGCGAGTGCAGCCGGGCAGGGGACTGAGAGCACGCACGCGAGTGTGACTGCCTGTGTGGGAGCACATGAGCGTGTGCACGCTTGTGAGCGTGCGTGCGTGTGTCTGTGCGCGTGCCTGTGCACGTGTGTGCGTGCGTGCGTGCGTGCAGCGGTGGCCGGCCCCACCCCGCGTGTCTCCCCCGCCCCGCCCCGCTCCCCAGCAGCCCCTCTGCGGTCGGCCCTGTCGCTGTCCTGGAACGCGCCCCGCTTCCCCGCTTCCCTGCCTTTCTGCGTTGCTCTTTGTGTCTGCGAAGTGCTGCGGAGCTGAAAGCCCCCTCTGTCTTCAAGATGCAGATGAAATGCCGCGTTCTCCCCGATGGATCCCAGCTGGGGATAAACATCTCTTCCTCTTTTAAGACGCAGCCCGCCTGCCTTGAATTATACATGTGGGCCGCGGAGGGGCCCCTTCAGGATCAGCATTATGGCTGATTTAGCTTCCCGTTTCTCCCAGTCGCCCCTCCACCCCAGCACCCGAGGCAGCGTCTGGCATGTTGAAGGTGCTCAAAGATTATTTATTAAAGCGGATATTAACTGCTCCTCCTTATTTGTGTGTTTAGTGAAATTGTTCATTCAGTTCACGGGTAAGGGGTGGAAGCTTTGGAGAGAAATGGGAGCTTTCCGCCTTCCGCCCCGAGGCTAGAGCGGCCCCAGCCTCTTCCCCCCCACCTCTCTTCCCCGCCTTGCTCCGGCGTCTCCCCCGCTCTGCTTGCCCCTCAGCTGTGCGCTCCCAGCCCCCCGTATGAGCCCGGAGCGCACGCACATGGGATCCTGCACAGGTGTGCCAGGGTCTTATGAGACGCTTCAGAGCAGCGCTCCCAGATCGGGCGGTGAAACGCCGTCAGGTGCGTTCTCATGCCCGTCACACCCTCCAGCAGAATTAGTGGAGGGGCTTGAGAAGTGATTCCTAAACCCTGCCACGCCTCCAATCATCCCAAGGGGTGCTGGAAGTTTTCAAAGCAAAGTTAATTGCAATTCCTGGTAATCACACACGTATTTAATGCCACACACCACACCGAGTCTAAGATGCGTGTTACAAAAATCGACGTGTCAGAAGTCTGGGAAGACTGCGGTGCAGAGCGACGGAATTAGTCGCCTCTGAAAAAAGGAAAAAGCCCCCAGGATAGTCTGACTTGACACTTCTCAGAGTCCGAGAAGCCCCTGTGTGGTGAAGAGGAAGCCAGGGGCCGGGAGACCCTTGGGTCCCAGTGGATGCCTGCTGCAGCCCTTCTGAGCCGTGGTCCCCTCGGATCTCAGGTGGGCTGGTCTGAAATCCCAAGGTTTCGATGTGTATGTTATGATTATTGCATTCAGTCGTATTTACATTTATTTGGTACCTATGATATGCAAGATTTCCGGAAATACTGATCATGTGGACCGTTTATATGACATCTAAACGTGTAGAAGCAGCTTCTGTGTTTGGCCGCTTCTCCTTTTCTGCAGCATCACCTTTCTCGTCTACCGGCCCTTGACCTCCAGGTGCCCGACGCTCACCCGCCCCGTAAGCCCCTCTCTGAAGTGGTGGAGACACTGTTTCCCTCCGAGTGCCCTGCCCTCTTGACTTCCTCGTAGCCACCCACTGAGGCACGTGTCGTCCCCCGATCAGTGGGGTCACAGGGCTCACGCGACGTCCTCCGCTGGTCTGGGGGCCGCTTTGTCCCCACCCTCTAACTGGATGAGGGTGTCCGTGCCTCCCCGAAGCTCGTCACTGTTGGCTTGTGTGATGTAAACCAGCCCAAACCTGGAGGCTCCAAGCACTGCTTCCTCCGCTGCCGTCCCTGCCTCTGCTGGGCGGCGTCCTCTCCGCTCTGCACGTCCCTGTGCCTGGACGTGTCCCGCCGTCCTGCTCCCCCAGCACCAACTTTCCCTTTCAAGCTTCATCATCGCGTGTCCTCTGCTTCCTGCTCTGGACGAGGGGTCTTCGTTCAAGGTGAGGTGACCCATCTAAGTCGCCGTCCAGCTGGGACTCTTTAGGGGGGTAACGCGAGCACTCCTGGTGATTCCTCCAGAGCAACGAAGGCAAACGACGCCCTCACCAACCGCACCACGGGGACGCCCTGTTTAACGGGAAGGGCGCGTCCGGGTCGTCTCGGTTTTCCCCACGGTACTTAGAACACGGCTTGGAATATTGGGGACGATAAAGCCCATTATAAGTATATCTGTCGGATGAGTGAAAACGAAGGAGCTCGTTGCCAGGACGAGGGGGATGTGTTTTTACTGTGTCCTTTCACGGTGCACCGTGCGTTGTCAGCAGCCGTAAGGGTGAGATGATACGGCTGCAGTTAGTGTTGTAACTGTCAGAGAAACGTCACAGCTTGCACCACACGGGGTGGCATTTTCCGTAGCAAGGGGACTTCCGTCTCAATGCCTGGGACCATGGGAACTAGAATTTACTGACCTCTTGACATCCGCTGGGCAGATCAGCAGATGGTCAGAGTCTTAGCACTGGGGGTGGGGGACCAGAGAGGTCTCCCAGCCAGAGACCCCGTTCTCTGATAAGGAATCTGTAGCCCGGACAGAGGATGGAGCACTCAGGCCTCCTGGGTCCTGAGCAGGCCCACTTCCTGGTAAAATTGTCTATAGTAAAATGATAAATGTAGCTGTGGTCTGATATCATGGATTGTGTGGATGGGGTGTAATACAGAAGGCAGTGCCCTTCAGTTTGGGCAGATAACTTGAAGAGACATTGATTAGGAAACGTGTTCGCACTTAGCATGTCGGGAAGACGGAGGAGCACTTCTCGAAGTATAATGTATACCGTGAACAGCGTAAATCACGACAGCGAGTTTCTGAATCCTGGAACTCTTGACTCTGATCAAGTTTCCCAGAGAACGTGGCGCGCGCACGTGTGTGCGCTCACACGCCGCCTTCCTAAAGAACTGAAATTATTATGAACTCTCGTGTATCTTACCAATGTACAGTGTTTGGGTTCTGAGTGATCTGTCTTCCATTTTCGATCAAAATAGCCACACCCTTGACCAGCCTCCTTCTGGCTAGGCTGCCCAGATGTACTTTGAATCCCTTCTTTTAGCCCAGTGGGGGCCTGGGCAGGAGCTGGGAGTCACTGCTGGACTGGTTATTAAGTGGCACAAATCAGGCTGACCTCTTCCTGCAGATGCCTGTGCCAAGGAGAACTGACCTGCAGGGCGGTGTTCTCAGCAGAAAGACCTTGGATGCAAGAGGTCCAGGCTCTTCTCTCTGAGCGCCATCTTTCCTCGCCAGGTCAGGTGCGCGTGGCGGCCAGGTGACCGCCTTTGTCCTCTACGTCACTCACCGCTAACCGTGTCCGAGTCCAGATAATTCTTAGCATACTTCCTAAGAATGCTATCCAGTTGGGTAATCACGTCCTCCAAGTGTCTGATCTACTTAGGGTCCTGTAAGAGGGTTGGCAGGGAAAGAGTCAAAGGTAGTGGGCTATGGCGTCTCTGCCCTTGAGGATCTTACCAGAGGAATCGGAGACAGAAAACGCACACTTTTTGTTAAACTCTGAAAGTAACCCAGGGAAACTTGAGTGGAAGATGGAGGAGGGAAGCTAAATCTTAGAATTCCCGTGCGCCAGCGCCAGCGCCAAGTGAAATACCTAAAGGAGAAAAACAAAAATTGCAAAAGTATTAACTGGCAGTAATCGAACAGCGTCTCACTCATAAACTCTGAAATGGGTGCCCAAGCAGAGGAACAGCACTCTGACAGCCCCGTACCGGCTCCCTACCCCGAACCTGCCCCGAAGCAGAGCAAGGGAAAAGGAGGACTCAATGAAATCTTCGAATTTTACTACACCCCCAGTGTGAAGGAAAGCCCGTTGTGGGGGTGAGCAGGCAGCTTGTTCCAGCGACAGATAACACGTGTGCAGAGGCACTGAGGAGCCAGAGGGAGGACGGCGGGTACGCTTCACGTGTCTTCTTCCCATATTCTGAGTCCTAAGCAGGATAGATGAAGACAAACGTATACAGGGACATTGTAACAATATCAAGGACAAAGAGAATCTCACAGCCTGAGGGGGAGGGGACGCCAAATCACCTACAAAGGAATAACAATAAAAATGAAAGCTGTTCCCTCATTATCAGCGACAGATGGCGGAAGATGACGTGGGGATGTCTTCAAAGGGTCGCGAGCAGGTGACACAGGGGTCCCCTGGTATCCCAGGGGATTAGTTCCAGGAATCCCAAAATCTGAGGGTGCTCAGGTCTCTTGTATAAAACGGCATAGTACAGCTGGCCCTCCACAGCCTGGGTTCCGTCCACATCTGCGGATTCACCAGCAGCTGCAGATTGATCTGAGGTTGGTTGAATCCAGGGGCCCAACCGTACGTCACTTAAAATGTGATTAGCATTCACAGTGAGGGCAACATGACAGCACCTTCAGTCACACAAAAGGGACCTGGTGAAAGAGCTACTAAAGGATGTACTTCAGCAAGGAGACAACCAAACCTAGGTGGAAAGAAGTGGCAGAAAGCAGCAATAGTGAGTAAAGAAATAAGCAAATCACATTGGTATGGAAATGAAATAGATACTTTGTCATAAGTGTAATGCATGCTGGACTGAGTGAACTACTGGACGATAATAACATGGAATTTGGGAGAGGGAATTTACAGGAAAATAATGAGTTCCTCTTATTTGGAGGGAGTACGTGGAAACTGACCAACTGTGTATTTTGTTAGAAAAATGCAAAAGGTATGCAAGTTGGAAAATATGAAGGTAATCACTAAAATAACAGAATGTAATATAAGACTTCCAAGTAGAAGAAAATAAGGATTGAAAGAAAATGATTCATCTAAGAGAAGGCAGAAAAGGAGAAATCGAATGAAAAATTCGGAAACAGTAAATGGGAAATACAGAATAAGGTGGTAATAGAAATATATCAGTCATCACAATACCTGAAACCATAAAATGCACATATGTTTTGTCTAAAAGACAGAGACTTGATATAGAAAAATCTGCTATATGCGATTTGTGAGACATGCTTAAAGCATAATTATTAAATAAAATACAAGGTTGAGAATCATGGGAAAATGTATACAGAAAAATATTAACTGAAGCAAAATTAATATATCTACTTTAATATGGAATGAAATACATTTTTAGGGAAAGTTATGGGTAAAGTGGATCATAAAAGAAACAATCTATCAGTAACTGACCATAGTTACAAACTTGTATGCACCTAACTTCATAGTCTTGCAAAATATATGACAATATTCAACAGAACTGCATGTAGAAATTGAAAAATCCATAATCAGAATGGGAGTTATTACAAGTGTTTCTCAGAAACTGTTAGATGAAGTTGATAAAAGTAAAATTATAGATTATTTAAATAATGCAATTAATCTTGATTATATACACACACATGTCAGCAACAAACAGAGGATGTACATGTTCACTGACAAATAAAAGATTAAAACAATATTTATAACTGGTCCAAAAAAGAATTCTCAATAAATGCAAGGAATTTATATAATAAAAACCATCTTTGCTGATAATTGTACAGTAAAATGATTGATTAAAAATGAAAAATGACCTATGCCCCCTCTAAAACCATATATTTGGAAATCAAACTTATATTTCTTAAAAAGTCATAGCAGTCATGATATGATCCCATTTACATAACATTGTGTGTGTGCGCATGTCTGTGCACAAGGACACAGGAAGGATAATTATCTACAAGTAGTAGATGGTCATTTCAGAGTGGTGAAATTTAGTTTTTTAAAAAAAACTTCCTTCATTATTTTTTACTTAGTCATTGTTTCCATAGAATATGGTTTATTTATAGAATTTTTATTGTGAGAATAATTCTAGGTATTTATGTTTTAAAAATAAAATTGAAATATGAAATGTTTTGTTTTGAACAACAATGAATGCACTATGCAGCCGAGTAGCTACAGGACACTCAGAGCCTTAAATGTACACGTTGAAACACGATTACTTAATAAACAAGTATTCAGTTGAAGAAAGTAGAAAATGAATAGCTGAATAATTTCCAAATAAAGTGTAAGGGAGAAACTGACAAATATAAAGGCAAAATGAAAATAAAAAATTAAGGATCACTAGAGATGGCTTAAAAATTAGTTCTTCCAAAAATCAAAATGAAAATATTAATTCAAACAAAAAGAGAAAAAAGTGCATGCAAACCGACATCGGAAACACACGGACGCATATAGCACACAACTGCGGATTCCGTGGAGGTCACAGAAGGAAAGGGAGAGCGTGGGCACCCCTGTCTCGCCTGGCCCTGTGCGCCTGGTTGTCAGCACCGAGGGTCGGAGAGGAAGCACAGCGCCCCCGGGCTCACGAGAAGTGCCCAGGAACCTGGCGGGGTACGGAGGACAATGACTTATTTGCCCGCTTGTCTGGACCACGAGCATCTTAATTCATCTCTGGGCTCCTGTGAGCCTCTTGTGACGTTTGGGAGGGCGTAGGTGGGACTCTTACACATGTTACCTGAGAAACATTCGCTGATGCCGGCATCGCCCTAGTTTATGTTTGACTCTGAATACTTGATCAGAGCCAAGCTCGGGGTGGGCTCACAGCCCCTTTCTTCATCACCCCTATTTGCAAGTCAGATAAGTTGAGACTCCCTGGTCTCCAAATTCTAGGTTATTGTCTTCCGAGCAGGAGTGGGTGAGCACAGCTGACGTGAGGACATCCTGAAGCGAGAAGGAGGAAGAATCCAGATACTGAAGCAGACGCATCTCCAAATATCCTGGCAGGCAATCTCATCTCTCCTTGTGAACGCTGGTCCCAAGAGTAACCAGCACATGAATATTTCAAGGATTTCGTTCTGCTATTGATTTGTGGCCTGTCAGCGTTCAACCGGTTCATTTAATTTGATGCAAAAACATAAGGAATTGGGAGCAAAATCAGTATCTGTGCAGGGAGTTGGGCAGAGTGTGTTCACGATTCGAGAGAAAAAACTTCATCGCCTCCTGGCAGGGAGAGAGGCGCGAGGCCGTGAGCCTCTCCCGCCCTAGATCTGTGGGGGGCACTTCCCCACCCCGGGTAAGGTTTTGAGAGAGGAGAACTTTTATTCCTTTGCTGAAAATGATGGGATGAGTTGTTTATACACAAAAAATTCTGAATTAAGAAAAAGGGCTGATCATACTCAGGCCAATGTGAGTGGCCAATTTTTAACAGCGTGTTTTCCAAATATAACTAGCTCTTTAAAAAAAAAAAAAAAATAGGCTTTTATCATAGCGCCTCCCCTGCGGCCGAAAGCTCTATACTTGAGCAGAGGGTCAATACTTTGGACTCTGGAGAGTTGAAACTCCAAAGGAAACTGGCAAATTTACACAACAGGCAGGTGATTTTACCTTTCTTTGATTCTTCTTTGATCTCTGCTATTTATTTTTCAGTTACTTTCTAGATTATTTTTTAAAGTTTGACAACATCAATAGTAAAAAAAAATTCTATTTGACTGAAAGTTGCACGATTCCCAAACATTTCCCCTTTTCTCTTATTTCAAATAAGAGATGGCTTGTATGGCGTCAGTCCCCAGGTAAAGTTTCAGCAAAGAATCTACTACGTTCCTTTGAAGGAAAGAACTCTCTCTTGACAAAATGGTACCAAATTCCCATTTAAAGAAATAAAAACATGTGTGCATGAATAACAACTTTTATGTGCAGATAGAAACATTGCTTATAAATGTAAAAGCCTGATGCTCTGAACTATGCCTTGAGAGAGGTAACTGGTTAAATATGTGTTTTTTCCCATGAAGGCGAGACAGTCTAGCTCTGGGAGGTAAGCTAACATCTAGGAAGACATTTTCTAAGGCAAAATGATGAGCATCTCAGGTGGACAGAATTCTGAGCTGGCCCCAAGATCCCTGCCTTACGCAGGTGTACAGACCTGCATAATCTCCCCGTGAGCATGGGAGCGCCTGGGGCTATGGTGGGATAGTCACTTCCCGGACAAGGTTATGTCATAAGACAGGTGATAGGATACTCACTGCCATGACACCTTTACATTATGTAAGACTCCAGCGTCACAGAGTCTCCCGCTGGCCTTGAAGAATGGGCCAGGTGTGAACTGACCGCGCAGGGGCCATGAACCAGCACCCGGGAGTGACCTCTAGAAGCTGAGAGTGGTCTCCGGTTGACAGCCAAGGGAACGAGGGACCTTGTCAGACAGCCACAAGGGGATGGACTCTGTCAACAGCCAGAGGGACCTGCAGGTGGTACTTCCCTAGCTGAGCCTTCAGATGAGGACACAGCCAGTGGACATCCGGATTCCAGCCTTGGCAGACCCTGAGCAGAGGGCCATTAGGATGGGCTGAACTCCTGACCCATGGAAACTGTGAGACAGGAAACAGATGTTGGTGTGGGCTGTGATGCTCGTGCTATTTGTTACACAGCAGTAGAAGACAAATACACGATCCGACTGCTCAAACGTAAGAGGTCTACTGGACTTTTAAAAACTTTAGCTTTAATGTTCTACATTAACCCTATTCTATTAAGGCTCACCATTAAACAAATCTTAGGTGTAGGCAGTGGGAAGAACCTAGTGCCTCACAATCTGGTCCCCCCCACCCACTTATTTTTTTAAATTTTTATTGAAATATAGTTGATTTACAATGTTGTGTCAGTTTCAGGTGTACAGCAAAGTGATTCAGTTACCCATATATATGTGTATTCTTTTATAGATTCTTTTCCCTTGCAGGTTATTACATGATACTGAGTTTAGTTCCCTACTGTGCTGTACAGTAGGTCCTCGGGCCCCGACTTACCTTATGCCGTCCTCTCCTTACAGGAACCCAGAGAATCAGCTGTCTTGTGTTAGTTGTCTTGGTGTCAGCCCTTCCGCTCCGTGTCCATCCGCCCAGGGGTGGGCAGGAGGTTGCAGAGCCCTGGTCTTCCTACACCTGCAGCCCCGGCCCGTCCTGGGGCCCTGGGGCCTCCTCCTGTGCGTTCGTGGTTCTGCTGAGTTGCCTCAGCGTCACGGGTCCTTTAGGAAAGGCACTGACCGAGGCCGTCAGGTTCCTTGCATCGATGGCCTGGCCCTCGCTCGTTCTGGCACACCTGTGAGGTGAGGCTGCTCCGAGAAACCCTGCCAAGAAGTCCGGAAGAGCGGGCCGGACGGGGCCGGGGAGGCTCCGACTGCCGCAGCCTCGGCCTGGCCTCCGCTCCTGAGCAGCCTTTGCCGGGAAGAAGACTCCCTTGGTTCCTCTCGGATGAGACGGGAGCAATGATCGTTGTCCACTGAAGGGGAAACGGTGACCATTTGGCATTTATTGTCATTAAATTGTCAAAACAATTTTGCACCTTCCATCAAGAATTGCTGGTGGTTTTTAGAAAGAGGAGGCCACCTGGAGGACAGGGCTTGAGGCCAGGCGGCCGGCTCGCTAATCAGCCTTCCTCTCCCTGCCTCGCGACCCAGTCACTTGGTCACCTTGGAGGGAAGCCCCGGCTGTGTTCGGCGGTTGCCCTTCCAGCCGCGGGCTCTGTCCTGGGGCTTTTTGCACAGCGACATCTGTGGGGGGCAGCTGGTGCCCACCTCTGCAGTGATCTCGCCTTCAGCTCAGGGATTCCGAGGCTCTGGCTGCACCGAGAGCCCCAGCTGCTCCCCCCGCAGCCAGAGGATGCCTCCCTGTCCCGCCGGCCGCCCCACCTCCCCACGGAGGCCCTTCCCCAGTAAACTCCAACCCTTGTCTTCCAGCTCCCGAGACAGGTTCTCGAACAGACCTCTCTGAATGTCAGCAGTTCTCGTCTGAAAACAGGGAATCACGATGGCCGTGCAGCCGTGAGAAATCACTGATCTTCGTGGCGGAAGGTGCTTTTTGCTGGGCTGGGCGTGTAACGGGATCCAGTAAACACGCGTTTCCTTTCTCTGGGGGCTAGAATCCGAGCCCTCTGTGTTTGTTGCACAGATACATAAAGTGCCTTGGCCGTCCCCTCTGGTTTTAAGGAGAAAGTAGAAAACCACTTTCTTGGGGGCGTCTCCGCTCACCAGCATTACGGAGGCTCTGAAAAATGGTTAACCGTGGAGCAGAAATACTCAGATTGGATTAAAAATCGCATTGCAGGACACATTCTAACACTGTCAATGTCTTTGTAAGGTATGGTGGTGGTTAGTTGCCGTTGCTGATACATTTGGGGAAGCAGTGGCCGCTTCCTTGGAGGCGTCTTGCGAACACCGGTGAGGAGGCATCCCATCCCTGGGCACCGAGGGGCTCCGCTCCACGGCTTCCCTGTGGCTCGCTGCCCACGGGCTGGAGGCCGCTCAGGGGCTCTTCTCTTTGGTTTTCCTTTATTTGAGGTCAGATCAAGGCCAGGGCACACAGTGCGGGTCCTTGCTGCTGTCTAAGGGGAATTTCACCGTTCTCCTCTTCGTAGGAGTGAGAAATAACGTAAAATCCAACAACCCACGTCCGATTCCGGCGGTGGCTGGTGAGCAGGGCGCACGCCTTGCAGGCCTCCCCGCACGCCTGCAACCGGGAGCCCCGCTGAGCCGCGGGCGCCGGCGGGGCCACAGGCTCCGGACAGCCAGCAGGCGCGGCTGGTGGAGGGCTTAACTCCATCACCACTTCTACAGTTAAAACGAAATCTGAAAAACGAGAAGAAGCGAAGTTGCCAATGTTCTGAGACCGCGTGTGAGGAGGCGGGCCCACCCCTGTTGTGCCGTCGCAGAAGAAATGACCGACAGACCTCAGTGCGTACACGAGGAAACCGTGGGGCCTGAGTCTGGAGCCGGCCGGGCTCTGGAGGTGCCGTGGAGGCCCGCTAGCCCTGTGAGCCGAGGAAAGCCTGCCTCTGGAGAGTCCCTGGGACGGGACCGCGCCATACGGCGGAGAGATGGGGGTGGGCCGGCAGGGCGAGCCGGGGTCCCGCACGGGCACAAGGCCCTGGGACAGGACGGCCCCGGTCCCTGCTGGGTTTTGGCCCTCTCTTCCACGCTGGGGCGCCAGATGACTTGGAAATCTGCTCGGTACTTTATTTTATTATTAGTTTTTTATTGAAGTGTAGTTGAGTTGCAGTGTTGTGCTGGTTTCAGGGGTACAACACAGTGATTCAGTTATACATACATCTGTTCTTTTTCAGATTCTTTTCCCTATGGGTTATTCCTAAATATTGAGCAGAGTTCCCTGTGCTGTACAGCAGGTCCTTGTTGGTTATCTGTTCTATGCATAGTCGTGTGTATCTTTGAATCCCAAACTTCTAATTTATCCCTCCCGCCCTTGCCCCTTTGGTAACCATAAGTTTGTTTTCCGTGTCAGGTACTTTATTTTCAACGTGTTCTAGTAAATTGCAGTGGAATACATCCATTGATTCTAACCTCACGTATTTGGAATGTGTGGCCGTCAATCTCCATTTGCAGATGTACGAGGAACGCGCAAAGCGCTGTTTCACGAGGGCGTCCTGGCGGGCACAGACTGTGTCTCGTTGCGTGTGTGTATGAGGTGCCAGCACGAGGCCTGGCGATGCTGAGGGTTAAGGAGCTGTGCTGATGCCCCGGCGCTGGGGAGTTAGAAGTTAAGCTCTAATCCTGGCTACACCTCTTCCTCATTTTATGAAATTGGAAACGTCACTTAATCTCCCCCTCTGAGTTTCTTTCTCTGTAAAATGCGTAATTTTACAGAGAGTAAGAATAGTTCACACTCCGTGGATTTACCGTGAAAGGATAAGTGAGTTGAGGCTTGCCAAGCATTTAGGACGATTTCTGTTATTTTTATTGTCACAACAGGAAACCAGGACATCGAGGCTTAGACGTCCCAGGTCCTGCTTGTGGAATTTGTCTCGGTCAGACTAACGGTCGGGTACAGGATCTGTGGGGCTCTGCTTTATCTTAAACAGAGTGTTGGGGCCTGTTGCCGCCACCTGTGAATTGCTTTTCTTTCAGTAGGAACTGAAATAGGAAAAGCAAAGTCAAATGAAGGTGCACAGCTGTCAGTTGTGAAACACGCGGCACAGGAGCTGTTGGCGGGCTGGACCTGAGTGGCCCCCAGGCGGGAGAGGGGGCGCCTCAGCATCCGAGAGACCTGGGACCGGGCAGCTAGCCCTCCTGGCTTCCCCTTGTACAAAGGGAGGGGCTGGTGGTCTGGAGGGTTAAGTGAGATGATTATGTACGGTGCTGGCTGCCCGTCAAAGAATGCCCTCGCCTCTCTTCGTAGGTCTGAGCTCGACACCTGCAAGCCATTTGGACTGTTTTGACGACCTTGGTTAATAATGACAAATAAACACAGAAGTGGGAACCCCAACAGCGTCAGCCCCAGACGAAGCCAGCGGGGGCCTGACCTCAGGGCTTTGATGCTCGGGGGTCCCAGCCCAGGGGGCCGCCCGGTTTGCAGAGGGCCCAACCTGAGGCTGAGCTGGGATTCAGGTGGTGGGGCAGGCGCCCTCTCTCCCATCTCCCACGGTGGGGGGGGGTTCACGGGCTTTTTGGCTAAAGGAGGATATGAGGGAAGGGATTCTGTGCTGCCTGAGTTAGGACGGTGCTGGGGTCCATCTCTGCAGGTGGTGCCTGGGGCCGGTATGGACGCTTCCCAGTAAGATGGGCTGAAGCGAGGCTGCGGAGGTGTGTCCTAGGGGACTCAGGGTCACGGGAAAAGCTGCGTGGGGCGCAGGGGTGCTGGGGAAGCTCATGCTTGTGGCTGTGGTTTGCTGAGAAGCAGCAGACAGGTGCCCGCGGCCCTTGGTCTCTGTAGGGGACGTCCTGGAGTCCTGGGGGGGCCGGGAGCTGGCCCAACGGCCGCGAGGCTGTGGGACTCCACGGGAACGTGACCTTGGGCTGAGGAGCCTGGAGGTCCTTGCGCTAAAGCTCCCTTCTTTGCGGAAGTCTTTACTCGATTCAGAATTTTAAAGTAACGTGTGCTCATGGCAGTAAGACAGTGCAGGTGTGTGCAGGGGGTTTCACTGAAAACTTCGCTGACCCTCACAGCCTCCTGCAAACTAACGATATCGGTGGGGACAGCCCCCCTTTCTGAATCCTCACGGAAACACAATTCACATATAAACCCACATGACTCACGTAAAAACACAGTTGACACACAAAGACACAGACACATATGCATGTGTATTTTTTCTTGGAAAAATGGGATATCATTACCATCCTCCAGCTTTTTTCCTCTGTGATTTGGACGGCGTTGTATGTATCCAGTAGGTACAGAGGGAAATACGGAGTGAGGATTTGGGTCTCGGCTGCTGTATTTTTCTCTAGAGCTGCTCTGACAAGAACCACACACCGCGTGCTTCGACGACAGAGGTGGGTTTCCTCCCGGTTCTGGATCCAGAAGTCCCACCTCAGGGTGTTTCAGGGCCCCCTGTTCCAGACCCGTCTCCCAGCTCCTGGGGGTCCCCGGGCCTAGGGCAGCCTTACTCCAAACTTCACATGGCCTCTCCCGGTGTGTCTGTCTCGGTGTCCACATTTCCCCCAACCTTTTTGTTTCTGACACGGAGTTTATTTAAAACCATGGTAACCTGTGACGTAGGCATTTGGAATAAAAGACTGGAAAGTGAGCCGAATGGGTCTGAGAAAGCATGGGGATCAGCATCATTTTATTGCAAAGGAAGCGGACCGCCCGAGTCCGGTGTTAGTTGGCAGTGGGTCTATGACGAGGATTTAGATTCCCTTCCTCCTGCTCCACTGCTTCTGCTTATGACAGATGCTTGGCCCACACGGTTTAGAATCCCAGGTCCCTCTCCTCCGGCGTCTACGAGGGGGCAGGATGCGGAGAGGAAAGGCAGGGGAGGATCCACGCCCGCGTCCTTCGACACGGGCCTCTGTAGAATCTTGAATTCATCATTTCTTCCCATTGCCACCGGCCATGCCATAGTGTTGGCCCGACGCCTGCGCAGAGATTTCCGCAGGAACTTCGAAGCTGGTGTCCCCATTTCCCTTTTTATGAGGACGCCAGTCACACTGGATTGGGGTCACCCTACTACACTCCGTCACGTCGTCGTAACTAATTACGTCCACGAAGACCCTGTTTCCAGATAGGCTCACGTTCTGATATACTGGGCGTTAGGACCCCGCGTGCGAATTTGCGAGGCCCCGCTGGAAGCCATAACCACGGCCAGTGTCCCTTCCTGGTGCCTGTGGCCGGAGCTGAAGGCCGCCCCCCCCTCCCCCCGGCTTCTGCGGGCGCCTCCTAGCTCATTGCTGTCCTGGCTGCTCCTCTCTAGCCTGGGGCGTGAGACCTGATCCCTGGGGGACGGGGACTGCGCTGTTTTCAATCCCCTTGCTGGCCGCTGGTTCGGGAACAGGCCTGTGACACAGCTCTGACCACTGAGATTCGATGTCCCGTGTTCTGGCCTTTGGGCATTGTTTAGGGGGGCTGGGGTCCTTGTCACTCCAGTCTCCCTGTGGCCACGAGCCGAGAAGCCTGAGGGGGAAGACGGATTTGCTGGGGCACCGGGGTTCAGTGATGGGACGCCCCCCACCCCCCACCCCCAGTCCCCTCCCCGCCCCCCGGCACCCTGCCACCTCTTGTTCTGGAGACAACACATTTCTATCTTTGAGCTGTTTTGGGTTGCTCGAACTTTTATAGCCTGAAATATACTAATTAATAGTATATTAATTAAACATACTAATTAAGAGGGTATGCCTGTAGTATTTATTCAGCATTCAGGCTGTTTTTTCTCAGAAGCAATTTCACACTTGGTATCGTGCACACATCTAGGCACCTAAATACAGATGTACATACACGTACCTGTATATGAACGGCTCGTTCTGCTGGGGGCTTTCAGCGGCTGAAATGGCTGCACCACAGGGCACCTGCCATGTTAAGTGAGATTGGATGTTTCAGGACAGCTTCCCCAGGCCGGTCTCTAATCGGCAAATCTGACTGTGTGCGTTTGCCTGCATCCTCACCGGTGCTGGAATTCTTCCAGTTTTGAAACAGTTTGGGTCACCCGGTGATAAGTGCGTATGTCTCTCCGTTCTCTTCTTCTGGGGAAGGCGAGTGTCCTTTCGCGCCATCACACGGAGCCGTCCTCGTTCCTCTTTCCTGTTCAGATCTTTGCCTGTTTTTCTTCCGGCTGGATTCCACCCTTGCTCCTTGATCTCCCGTTTTTCCACTGTCAGCGCTATGTCTTAGAATACATGTTTGTATAAAATCGAAAAATTACCATTCAAGGAGGAAGTGACTCTTTAGCAAAAGTTTGGAGTTCTCTTGTCATGCGAACTGAAGTTCACCTACATCTGTAACCCATCTGGGATCTGGGCCAGGTTTGCTATTTAATAAAATCAAAATTAAAGTATTGACTTTGGTTCATTCGGCTTTATTTCTGTAGTAAATATATGGATATTGGAAAGATATCGGAGATACTGGAAAAAGATATAAAGATATTAGAAAATCGGAGGATATTTTTAAGGTAATGTGTTTGAAGTCATAGTATGTTTAATTATAAACACAACTGTAGGTGGTCTTTGCTGTCAACTGTTTTATCTAGTGAGCACGTCACCTGGGTCTTCTGGTGTGTGACGCAGTGTTCACGCCCATACTGACATTTCTCAGAATTGCCTTCCTGAATCTTTGTGTTCTGCAAGGGAATACCTGCTCAGGGACATTTGAACAACAACTGTGAAACAGTTCAAATTAATCTGTTGTGATCGATCTAAACGAACCCTCGCCTCTATGTCCGGTGCTAATTTGTCTATAAAACCTGCTGGCCGCCTGGCTGGCCGGGCCCGGTCACTTGGAGCCTGAGAGCCAGTCTGCTGCGCTGGGTCTTTGGCCGGCTTTTCATCTTTTGGAGGAAAATAAATCAGAGTGTTCTTCTTGGCAGGTGATGATTTTCCCACATTTCCTTCTCAACATGCAGAAAGAGAAGGATTGTTAAGTCGAAACCATTGGGAATTGAGTTCCTTTTGTCATTCTTGTCTTCAAGAGTGCACCTTGTCCTCTGACAGAAAATTGTTCATTAATCCCCACGGAATGACCAATTTTCCAATGCAGTCACTCAAGTGCACTGGAGCTATAAAAATTTTCTAAAGACTCTGGCTGCCACTACTTGCTTGCTGTGGCTTTTATGAGGCCACGTCTCCCCGCCGAGGACACCTGGTCCCCGCTGACCCTCAGCCCCCGTCTGTCTGCTTTCTTGCCAGGCCGGGAACAATGCCTTGGAAGCTCCGTGAAGCTGAGGTGGAATTTTCTGGGCACAGAATGTCCACGACCTGGTCACTCAGGCCTGGGCTGAAGGCGCCGGGTTGGCGTGGGCGGTGCAGGGCTGGGGCAGCGGAAACCAAGGCAGTTTGAGGGAAGAGGGTGTGGTAAGTATTCATTTGGGTAAAAACCCTGACAGTGATGGACTATGTCCTAATGATACTATAATGTGAGGAAAAGGATTGTGATGGGAGGTGTCTTACCTCATGTGTGTGATAACGACACTCTTGTAGTCCATGCTCTGGGCATAAATAATAAGAAGAGAGTGTTGTTATGATATAAATTAGTATGTTTAGGATTGTTATAATTGGAATATACTTTATAACGGCTGTTTTTCATCCTATATGGGCAATTGATGAGGAGGGTGTAATTTTTTTCTGTGTATTTAGCTGTGTTAACCCTTTGAATGTCAGAGAGGCAAAGGGGGAGGCTGAGGAAGGGCGGCGTGGACACAGACCTATGAAGGAAAGTGGGATCCGTTTGAGATTCAGGAGAGGAGAGGGGTCGGCTGATGCGGGGACAGGATCCCTTGGGGGGGGCGTGGGCTCACGGGGACCCTCCCCTCTCCCCTGTTGGCCATGATTTGAGGGTGGTCTCAGGAGAGCGGGCAGCGTCACAGGGAAAACGATGAAGTTCCCTAGTTCTGGGAAACGGATTAAGGCCCGGTGGCACGCACTATGGCAGCCTCAACTGTCACGAGGCCAGAAGTTCTCTTAGCACCTGCTTTTTTAAATAAATAAAATTAATTTATTCAAATTTATATTCATATTTAAAATTGTATTTATTTCCTGTTATCACAAATTTAGCAGCTTGAAACAACACACTTTAAAAAAATTTTTATTTTACATTATAGTTGATTTACAATGTTGTGTTAGTTTCAGGCGCACAGCAAAATGATTCAGTTATACATATACATGTATCTATTCTTTGTCAGAGTCTTTTCCTTTATAGGTTATTACAGAATATCGAGTAGAGTTCCCTGTGCTGTACAGTAGGTCCTTGTGTTGATTACCTATTTTATATAGAGTAGTGTGTACTTTTCTTTATTTTTAACAATTAAAAAAAATTTTTTTTTCCGGCTACACCACACAACTTACAGGATTTTAGTTCCCCGACCAGGGATTGAACGTGGGCCCTCAGCAGTGAGAGCTTGGAGTCCCAACCACTGGACCGCCAGGGAATTCCCAGTAGCGTGTATTTGTTAATCCCAAATTTCTAATTTATCCCTCCCCCCAGCACATGCTTTTCGGAAAAGCAAATGTTTCCTCGCCCAGTATTGTGGCTCTAGCGGAATGGACCACAGGGTTCCAAGCTCAGGATGGGAGCTCTGCTCCACAGCCCTGGACACTTTATTCCCGTGTTCTGGACTCACTGCCTTTTCTGTAAATAAGAAAATTATATCCACCTTGCAGGATTGTTGTGAAACTGAATAACAATACATAGGAAAGCGTTTGTAAACTGGAAAGTCGCAAACAAATGTAAGGAATCCGCTTGTGCGGCCCTGGCCGTGGCCTTGGCATGAGAGGTATTCCAACATGCCCTGCCTCTTCTTTTTTTAAAAAATAAATTTATTTATTTATTTTTGGCTGCACCGAGTCTTCGTTGCTGCACACGGGCTTTCTCTAGCTGTGGCGAGCGGGGCCTACCCTTCGTTGTGGTGCGCGGGCTTCTCACTGTGGTGGCTTCTCTTGCGGAGCACGTGCTCTAGGCGTGTGGGCTTCAATAGTTGTGGCACGCGGGCTCAGTAGTTGTGGCTCGCGAGCTCTAGAGCGCAGGCTCAGTAGTTGTGGCATGTGGACTTAGCTGCTCCGTGCCATGTGGGATCTTCCCAGACCAGGACTCGAACCCGTGTCCCCTGCATTGGCAGGCGGATTCTTAACCACTGCGCCACCAGGAAAGCCCCTCCCTGCCTCTTCTTAAATTGAATGTTTAGTAAAAATAATACATACACGCAGTCTGAAGACGCAAACGGTAGCACGAGAACAATGGCGTTGGTCCCAACCCCCCTCCCACAGTTCTGCTCCTCGGAGCAGACAACTTGCGACGCTGGGGGAGATTTTTCCCAACTTTCCTGAACGGTGTGCTTGTGCTGCCGTAGCTCGTTCACCAAGTTTAGGCCTTGTTTATTCACCTCTTTTTCTTATGTGTGAGGACTTAGCTCTGGCTTACCTCCCCTTCCCAGCTCCCTCACTTCCAGTATTACTGTGTCACTATTTTTAGTTAAATCACTAATCAGTGTTTATATCATTCAACTGTGTAAATACTGCTCTCTGTAGAACCAAGACGTGCACTATGATTGCATCATTTTTTCTACTTGTAGTCTTTCAAATGAATATCCTTACTTTTTCCACATGCTTTATTGTATATTTTATCATAGTATTTAACTGTATAAGTATTGCACTCTGTAGAACCAAGTAGTGTACCATGATCATATTTTCTGTTGTAAAGTTTTGCTTTTCCTTGATTTAACAATTGCGTAATTTCCCCCTTGTTTCATTTTCTAAACAAATATCCCCTTCTTCTTTCCAGATGAGCCAGTGTAAAACTCCCAAGGCCTCTGCTCTCTCCGGCCCTTTCCCGGAGCCTTCTGTCTTTGGTACCACTTCTTGTTACCCTCGGACTTCTCTTCCCTGCCCTCCCGGACTGGATCTGTTTCTCTGAGCTCTTCCATGATTTATTCCCTTGTCTTACTGGATCACACTCTCCAGCCGCTTCCAGAGAAATGGTCCATTGAAGGTCAACCTTTTTCCTTTTTCTGCATCTCAAAGTACTGTGATTAGCATGCACCTTGGGTTGGTAGCTTGGGTCTGTGGAGAATTTCCATAGAATTTTTAATTAAGTGCTTGCCTTTAAAAAGTATGAACTGTTTTTGAGTTTTTAAATCCAAAATTGTTGTTAAGAAATCCCATCTCATTCTTATTTTCATTCTTTTGGCTGTGATAAAAACGAGATGAGAAACGGGGTCTCCCATTTTCTCTGAAATTCCTAAGATTTTTTTCTTTATTTCTGATGTTCTGATAATTAATTAATCAGTTAATCAATGAATTAATTTTATTGTAGACTTTCCAATCCTTGTGCTGGACACTCAGCTGGACCATTCTATCTCATGATTTATATTTTTTCAATATGTGAGATTTTCTTGAATTAATTTTTCCATAATAACTTCCACTTGATTTCTCTATCACCTTTTTGGGAAATGCCTTGGTTCCGTATTTAATCTCTTCAGTTAACTGCTTACGCCTCTAATGTGTTTTCACATAATTGCATCTTTTTGTCTTACTTTCTGAGAGATTTCTTCAATTTTATCTTTCAATCATTTATTAAAATTTCAAATTTTGCTATCTTTGTTTAATTTCTGTGATTTTTTTCTGTTCTCAAGTGTTCCTGGCCTTGTTTTGTAATACTGAAGACAGTAATTAAGATGTTTTTGAAGTTTTGTTCTGTTCTCTACATTGCATCTCCTTCCTTATGCTTTTTCTTTTTCTGTCTTTTGTGTTAGAGACTTCTCTTAATGTCTAGTAGGCCCTGTATTTATCTATCCATCTACCACCTCTTTCTCTATCATCTATGTATCTGTCGTGTATGCACATACGTACCTATGTATCTGTGTCCTATGTCTGTCTGTCTGTCCATCCACCCATCCGTCCATCCATCTATTTACCTACCTACTGATGTCCTGGAGCTCTGGGTGTGTGTGGTGGGGGGATGGTCATCCCATCCTGACAGGCTGAATGTTCTTGGGC
Source organism: Kogia breviceps (assembly GCF_026419965.1). NCBI lineage: Eukaryota > Metazoa > Chordata > Mammalia > Artiodactyla > Physeteridae > Kogia > Kogia breviceps. The sequence continues at coordinate 101,697,636 of NC_081320.1, forward strand.
TGCTCATTTCGTTAGGGGACAGCTCCATATCCATAGGTGGTGACTTTCTCTTCTGCGGAGTGTACCGCCTTTCTCCAGGGGACTGTGTGATGATCTGCCTGGAGGTATGTGGGGGAGGTTCCGGATGCCTAGCTCTTCTGTGTACAGACTGCCATCTCTCCAGCGCCAGCCCTGCAGCCTGCACCCCTGCCTTGTACATACTGCACCCACTTTTTGCCACGCGTTCCCATTACAATTCTGCAGAAAGTGAGAACCTGGGCTCCTAGCCAACGGTCAGTATCAAATTGCTGCCCCGGGATCAGGTGGGGGGGGGCGGCTCTCACCTGGGTTTGGTGCTCGGTCCCCTGCTGGAATCTTGCGCATCTCCCAGCCCCTGCAGGCGGAGCTGGGCTCCCTGGTGTCCTCTGCAGGTGCTTTGTTGTTTGTTGTGTGGCTCTGCGCCCCAGCCCGCGCTGGCCCACTCCTCACGCTGCCTGCCTGTCAAATGTCAGCTGAAATTGCTTGTCCCCCTTCCCATTTGCCTCTGAGGATTTACACCTCTCGAGTCCCTTAACATTTTGGAGGTGAGGTCACAGGAGGGAGAAGATATAAATTTATGTTCTTAGCCCTTTACATTTCGTAGAAGTCCAAATGCCTTCTTTCTGCAGAGAGGTTGTGAAATGATGGGGTTCACGGAAAGAGCTTATGGGAAATTGAGGACAGAACACCTTCAGGGATGAGGTTTGGAGGCTTAAGCTTTTATCTCCAACAGAAAAGTAAATCCTATCCTTAATCGGATACATACACGCATTAACATCGGCCCACAGATCCAGGCAAGGGGAAGCCAGCTGACCCCCAAAGAAATGAAATCGGGGTTAGAAACTGGAATGATTTCCCAGGGTTTGAGCTGAGTCACGTGACAGACACGGCGCTTCTCTTCGGTTCTGAGTCTCGTGCTGGCAGTCAAGGCGATTCTCCTCTGGGTGGTTGGTGAATGGGCACGAAGGGAGCTGGGGAGTCGTGTGGGACTTAGATGTACGACGCTGGATTTCTGAAGGAATGAAATCAGAGGGCGCCCCACTGCACAGTGAGCTTTGGCCATAGCTGGGGCTGCTGGTGAGACGCGGAGGATGCAGGACCCTGTGGCCGCCAGACCGCGGCGGGTCTCAGGCACTTTCTCTTTTAAAATTTTTACTGAAATCAATCGGTTATCGTTTTCATTACAAAACAGTAGGACCACAATACCGAAATATATAAAAAGCCAGAAGGGAGGAGGAAACCCTCACCTTGTGCTCCTGTCCTAACACCCTGTGAGCGTCTGCTTGCCGTCGTGCAGCTGGTTCCCTGCCCCCGTGGTCCCCCGGCCGTCCCCCTGAGTGTGGGCGTCCTGCCCTGCCCCCTGTGCCTCCAGGACGGCTTCTGTGTCTGCCGGGGCAGGGGAGACGCCCGCAGAGCCGGGTTGGGCCGGGTGCCTTCCTCTTCTCGCACACAGTGTTGGTGGACGGAGGCCGAGCTCCCTTTGGTTTCTCACAGAGGGTTCTGTGCAGCGGGGGTTTGGGGAGTCACGTGGGAAAGGATGTGAGGGCAGGGCAGGCGGAAGGGAAACCGGGATGAGTCCGATTCAGGGCAGGAGCCTGCAGTTGGAGGCAAGGTCGAACCGACCTGCCCGTGGAGGGGCAGTGGCGGGCCTGGGCGACGGGAAGGCTTCTGGGTCAGCCCCTCGGGAGGCTCAGACCGTGGTCACCCTCATGTGAGTTCTTGTTCGGCCGCCTTGTCCGGGGTCCTGGAGGTGTTCCGACGGGCTGGAAGTCCACTTCAGGCCGGACTGGAAGGGCGCGCTCAGCTTTTCCTGACGCGCAGGCACCTCCTCCGGTGTCAGAGTGTGGCCGAAGCCCCGGCGAGCTGGGGAAGATTTTCCTTCGGCCACAGGGCCTCTGGTGGCTATAGCTCACCGTCGGGACAGGCCACTGCCCTCGAGGCTCAAGCGGCCGCGCCCCACCTGGGAGGAATATGTGCATGTTCGGGGCGGAGGGCGGCGGCCCTGGCCCAGTGGGGTTTGGTCACGTGCCGTGGTTCAGCGCTTTGATTGGGCGATTCGCCTGCAAAGCGCGGCCAGGCGCCGCGAATGAAGAGTTTACGAGGGTGGCAGAGTTTGAGAAGGAATGAGTGGGGATGAGATCATTTCTTGGGGAAATTGAAGAAAAGGCACGTCTAGGACACCGAGCAATAGGGATTGGGAATTCCTCTCCCTCGTCCTGCAGGTCGGGGCAGCCGGGGGTTTATGCTGGCTGACGATGCGGCGCATGTGCCTGGAGGGACGGACCCTCGCTGCCCATGCCAGGACCTCCTCCTCGCCCCCCGCCCCAGCCCTACCGCTATGGCCTTGTTCTGCCCACCCACCCCCTGGGCTGGAGGATGGAGCCGGCTTCCCGGCGGTGTCCCGGCCTGAACCTCTGCTCCCATTCCACTGACCCCCTCCCCATGCCGGCCCGGATGACCTTCCCATAGGGACCGTCCCCTCCCGCCACATGGCGTGTCTCTGGAGGCGGCGGCTGCGGAGCCCGGGAGGCAGAGAGGGCACCTCACGTGTTCTCACCTTGTGTTGGCTGTTCTCCCGCCCTGTCCACTCCAGACCGATCCAAAGTCAGGTGTAGCCAATGCCATGTACACACGTTTGGTGGGAGCCGCCTCTTTTTCTTCCGGAACCATCGTTCCAAACGCTAATGAAGTTTAAGGAGCCCCTCAGTGAAGGATTTGGTTAAGAGTCCAAGTGAGGCGCCGGGCAGACTCCGCCCAGCAAAGCGACAGTCGTTTGGTGAACTTGATCAAAACCAATTTAAGTCTCTGGGCATATTGACCCGAGGGCCTAGAGCCAGTGGAGAAACGTTCATTCCAGGAAAGCTGGTAAATCTCGGCGGGAACCGGCAGGGTCGGTGGCATCTGAGCCTGAGTCCGTACCCACTGCCCTCCCCCAGCCTCTGCGCTCTCCCAGGCGGGCAGGGCAGGGGCCGGCGCCCTCTCCAGCTTCACGCCGGGGCCTTTCCCTGCGGGAGGAGCAGGCTGCGTCCTCACCTGCACCGCCCTGTGCTTCAGAAGCTCTGTAAGCATGGCTTAAGCACGGTTTCCTTGTTCACTGGATTGCAAAGAATATGAGTGCCCCAAAGCATGGTTTCTTAGGATACGGATGAGTTAAGCCCACTTCAGATGAATGCTGGGCACTTCACAGGGCATCGCAGAGGAGGTTAGGAGCCCACTGATTGGCGGTATTTGGTGAACGAACCAGCAAGGTCCGGGGTGTATTTTGTCGAGGAGCCTGACAGCCTGTATTTGCCCACTGGATGTATATGCACACATCTTCCTAAGCATCCATTTAACGGCAGTCTGGGAAGCGTCAGTGTTTTAATTAACTCCAGCCGGAGAAGGCCGTGCTGCAATTCTAAATCCCTTTGATTGATGCGGCTGCAATTAGGGCCCGGCTCCATCTCTGCACAGCGACGTGTGAGAGGGTCGAGGAGGAGACGTCGCTGGGCCTCCGCAGAGCCGGGCCTTCCTCCTGCTGCTGGAGATTCTGTGCATGTCCTTAGTCAGATGCTCGCGAATGAAGCAAGATGCCCCGGGTGTCTTATCCCACCGTTCCCCCACCCCAGATCAGGGAATGCATTCTCTTTGTTAGAATAAAAAGGAATTGCACGTTGTCCTTTGATTTTGTAGATGCTGTTTTGTTAAGAGGTTTTGAGGATTTGAAGTCTATTATGCTAAATCCAGTCGCTTTTTTCCCTCATCCTTATGAAATATATTGACAGGAGCGTCCTTATTTATAACTACCTTAAAAATAAACTGGTAAAAGCTATGTCTAAAATCTCCTCATTAAGATGACAGGAAGACTATAAGCCAGATTTCTGGAGACTTTATGCAGCTGCTGATACACGAGATAAAATTCTTCCCTTGAGAAGTGAGTTCAGCAAATCAGAATTCTTTAACCACCTAGTCTGAACTGCAGCAGTGTTGGGGAGCTGCGCAGACAAATACGGCACCGCCTGGACCTTCGGGGGCCACGGAGACACGCAGGTAAAGGACCCATTGTGCCCGAGGCATGGAGACATCTGACAGCGTGAGGAAGAGGGCGGAGTCCATTCTGAGTGGGAAACCGGAGGTGACAGGAGGAGTGATCTTCGAGTCGCTCTCTGAAGCTTGGCAAGAATTTCCATCAGGGAAGAACTGAGGCGAGGGGCGTCCGGGCTGAGCAGAGTCAGGGCTGAGAGAAGCTGCACGGTGTGTTTGGGTGACAGCCGTGTGGCCTGAGAAGGGATGGGGAGGGCAGTAGGCTGCAGAGGTGGGAGGGGATCACGTCACACCTGGCCTGCGAGGCCAATGTGGCTTTGGAACCTTGTCGTAGTTTTTGCTGCTGGTGGTGGGAACCACTGCAGGGGGTCAGGAGAACTGGTTTATATGACGTGAGCTGATCTATAGACAACCTTGTCCCCCCTGTAGAGCAGGGAGAGTGGAGGCAGTGGGGCCAGCCGAGAGAGTCACAGCTGCCCTCACAGGCGGTTGGGAGAGTCTAGCTTGGGTCGTTATCCTTGTTTCCCCAGGTCAGAGTGAGCGTGGCTCCTGGGAAGTAACCGGCTGGGCTGAGAAACAGGGTGAGAGATGATTCTTGGACAATCCGGTCTTAATATGGAGACCAGCCCCTCCTCTAAGCCCCCAGACTCAACTAAGGATAAAGACGTAGCCCTGGTTCTCAGGATTCAGAGTTCCAGCTCATAGGAGGGGGAGGCAGCGGTGACGGGGGATGGCAGCAGTGCTAGTTCTGAAAGCAGGTGGGGTGCTTGGCCCCTGCACAACCAGAGTGTCCTCCTGGGGTCTGGACAGGGTCCTTCTGGGGAGGGGGGGCCTCAAGGCCGTCCTCTTGTGATTTGCTAAGATGCAGAGCTGAGAGTGACGCTGTTTCTGAAGTGGAGATGATTAATTTTGTGTCAACCTGACTGGGCCATGGGTGCCGAGACATTTACTCAGACGTTATTCTGGGTGTGTCTGCAAGTGTTTCCGGACAAGGTTGACATTGATCAGAGGACTGAATAGAGCAGATGGCCCTCCCCAGGGTGCGGGCCTTGTCCAGTCCATTGAGAGCCTGGATCGAACCAAAAGCAGGAAGAAGGGAGAGTCTGTCCTCTCTGCCTGACTGCACCGACTGGGACATTGGTTTCCTCCTTTCTCTGGGCTCCGGCTTGGGCTGGAACTTACACCGTCGGCCCTCCTGGTTCTTAGACCTTTGGATTTGGGCTGGGACTTGTACCACTGGGTCTCCTGGGTCACCAGCTTGCCAACGGCAGAACTTGGACTTCTCAACCTCCATAATCACTTAGTCAATTCCGTATAGTAAGTCAGTCTCTGTCTATATTTACATCTCCTGTTGGTTCTGTTCCTCTGGAGAACCCAGACTAATACAGAAGTGTTAATTTCCTGTTTAAAATTTCTAATGACTTTACTATTTTTACATAAATAATAACACACATTATAAAAACAATCAAGTAACATAGATGAGAACAGAAATAAGAGCCAGAAACATTGCTTAATATCCTAAAATATTACTCTAAGGCTAAGAAAAATATTATGAAACATTCAATGAGAGAATGGAATTCTTATATTTTTAACTCTGCGTTTTAATTTTAGATATCATCAACTTCTGGCTATGAAAGAGGAGAGGATTAGCACTTCTACAGTTCTTGCCAAGCCCCCTCCTTCCCCCTCGGAGTTTTGTGTTTATAATGTTATTGCTTTAACATTGTTAAGGTTTCTACCATTTGCAGAATTTCCACAGTTGTTTAATATTATATTAAGAGAGGTGATAAGATCAGCAATATAAATAAGTAGGCTTTTATGAGCTTTTTAAACATTGTGAAGAAGGAATTTCATCCTCATTTTCAAAGAAATTGTTTTTTGTTTGTATTTTACTTTATTAAAAAAATGTATTTATTTATTTGTTTGGCTGTGTGGCGTCTTCAGCTGCGGCAGGCGGGATCTTAGTTCCCTGACCAGGGATCGAACCTGGGCCCCCTGCGTTGGGAGTGCAGAGCCTTAACCGCTGGACCACCAGGGAAGTCCCTGTATTTTACTTTTCATTTGAAAAGGTTTACTTCTTATGACTGAGTTTCAGGGGCAAGATTCACCTGTCAGCTAATAAACTTCATTTCATATTTGATTTGTGAATATAGGTCTCTATGATCTGATTATTATTATATTAAATATAGTTACATATATATATCTGTCCTTCAAAATCCTTTCCTATGTGTTTTGTATGTTTTCCTCAGATAATCGTGTAGGATCACTGACTTTTCCATTTTACTCTGATCGTTTCTTGGAGTGCAGGTTGCCCATAGTATCATAAGTACATCCACTCAAATTTTGGAGCCTTTCTAGCTAATGGGGGAGAAATAACATAAGCAAATGCTAACTTCGGCCATAATTGATCCCTAATAAAACTGCTGTTTGTACTGGACGTTACCAAAGGTCACAGATGGAATTCTACTTGTTAATCTTAACAAAGATACTAAAATCTGTGATAAAACACCTGTTAAGGACGTAATACGATTTTGGCAGATTATTTCTAAATCTCATAAGAGCCTTGCAGAGTCCAGATCTCGTTGCGCCACTCAGGAAAGTGTCCAGCTGCGCGTGACGCCCCGGTGACAGCGGCGTAAAGAAACCGGGCGGCCTTTCTCACAGAGGAAGACAGAGGTGGGTGCCGCATGGGGCTGCAGCTGCTGGGCCATGTCCTCCTGGGACCGGGGTGTTCCCGTCCTTATGTTTTCTTTATTCTCACGCTTGTGGCCTCCTGGTCTCCTCGGCCAGCTTGGCTGTGTTCTAGGTGTCAGTACGTTATCTGTAGCTTTTTATGAAGACTAAGTGATTCAGACGAGCGATTTGAGGTTCAGAGAGCTGAAATACCGCTCTCCGAATCACAGAGGTGGAAGGCTGTAGGGCCACCGTTGATACCAGATTCGTTGGGTTTCCGAGTGCATGCTCTCTGCTCCACCTGCCTGACCCCGAGGAGCACGTGGGGGCCTTGGGCTCCAATTGCACGAGAAGAGCAGAGGCTGCAGGGTGCTTGCGAAGGGCTTCACGGTTCACCCGTGCCCGGCGGGCATTTTTCCTCTTCTGCCGTCTCGTTAATCTTCTCACGTGCTCTTGGGCTGTTTAAGGATGGGAGGAGAGAGTGAAGAGTAGAGACTCTTCTGTGGTTGAGATTTGCTCGGAGAGGATGCCAGCCGGTGGGGTGGAGTGGGGGCGTGGGGGGGGCGGCCCGGTGGACCACGCGCCCCAGTCCTCTGGGCTTCTCCGAGGGCAGCATCGCGGATCGGGGGGGGGGCGTGGTCACAGTCTTTCTCAGGGGATTGTCGGAGCCCTGTGTCCTGCCGCTCAGCTGTGCTGCGAGTCGGGCTGCGGCCTGGAGTCGGGGTGGCTGTGATCGCAGAGCGTCTCCTGCGTCCTGGGTTCCCGGCCTGCGTGGAGCAGCCGCACGCCCCCGAGGCGTGTCGCCTCGCCTGTGCCACGCGGTGCATTCGTCAGGGTTCTCCAGAGACACGGAACCAGAGGAGTGTGCTTCGGTGTGCCCCGTGTGTCTAGAGAGGAGATTTGCTGTAAGGAATTGGCTCGCAGGACGGAGGCCGAGAAGCCTCGCGATTGGCTGCTCTCGAGCCGCAGACCCAGGCGCGCCGACGCTGTGAATCCTAACCCAGGGTCGGGGGAGGACCAGCCTCCGCCCAAGCAGTCAGACAGACAGACAGACAGACAGAGAATTCAGCCTTCTTCCAGCTCTGTGTTCGATTCACGCCCTCAACGGGCTGCATGTCGCCACCCGCGTTGGGGAGGGCGGGTCTTTACTCAGTCTGCAGGGTCAAATGCTAATGCTTTCCAGAAACACCCTCACAGAACACCCCAAAATAATGTTAAGCCAGATATCTGGGCTCCCTGTGGCCCGGTCACGTTGGCAAAAAATTAACCATCACACATGGATTGGGCCTCTGGTTACATTGCCAGTGGGTTATTTGCAGCCCTGATCCGTCAGTCACCATTCACATTATAGCACATTTTGAACTCAATTTTCCCATTAAAAAAACGGATACAAATAATTACTTAAAGTCCTTTAAAATTACTCTATTTTTGAACGTTTCCAGCGTATAGATTCTCAGGACGTTAATCTTCTGCTGTCAATTACGTCTACACAAGAAACACAAAGCAAGATGACAAGAAGACGTAAAAGTAAGCCAGCGTGGGGTAGACCTGAGGACGCTGCGCGCTCCCAGGCTGAAAGGGACCAGGCGGGTGCGGACTTTCTGGAGAAGGCGCTGGCAATCCACACGGGCTCCTTGGCGCCAGCTGATTGGTGCCATAAGGAAAGGACAGTGCCAGGTGTTCTAATTTTTCAAGACACAGAAACATTTTCTTTGTGTCGAATAATTATTTTTTTTAAATGTTGGGTCCCTTAAAAAATGCCATGTGGTTTGAGAAACCACCTCTGTGCATGGGACACAGCTCAAGGGCCCCGGCTGGATACCGCTGTTCTAGAGCAGAAAGGATGGAATTCAGGTCTCTAGAGTGTTGGGCTTCACTTGATTTCATGCTTATTTTTGTACCTTAGGCAAGTGACTCTACCTCTGTGATTTCAGTTTTCTCAGACAGAAGATGAAGCTACGTATTGCGTTAGACTGAAGATCTTCACTATTCCATATTCCATCCTGTTCCGAGGCAATTAAAACCCAGCACGTCCCAAACTGAGCCCACCACTTCTCCTCAAACCCACTCGTCTTTCTGTCTCCTCCTCCTTGAAGAATCCCACCCCTGTCCACTCGGGCACCGAGGCCGTCCTCAATGCCAGCATCACCTAAGTGCAGAATATTATCTTCCTTCACTTCCAAAATAAACCAGGAGTCTTGTTAATTCCAGATTCTCGAAATCTCTTGAATCCACCCTTTTCTCTCTAAATCCACTGACATTCCTTCAATTAAAGGCTTCATTATTTGTTTACGGGTTATTTATACTGCCTTCCAATCAGCGTCCTCGCCTCTGCTTTCCAGCGCATCCATCCTCCTGTTGCCACAGTGATCCTTCCAACGTACACATTGGACCAGAAACCATTTCAAAATTCTGATCACAGAATTCTTCTCGAGGCAAAGTTGTATTCTTAGCACCTAACATAGTTATTCATGATGTTCAAGGGCATATGATGGATGAGTGAATAAATGAATAAAATAATTCTTTGCTAAATCTCATATTTTATGTACGAAAAATATATAACCCACCTCTGGACATTGATTCAGTTGTCGGCTCAAGACATTGATGGCATTTAGGGTTGGATCAGAGAATATTTTGAATTTCTTATTACATTTTTGTTTCAGCTAAGCATTCAGGCCGAATTTGTGTGGCTAAATGTTCAACCCTTGAAAAATAAAAGTTTTGTCACTGCACACAATCAAGTTAAAAAGTAAACGAATGTATATATTCATGGTGTAATCTATATATTTTTTGTTGTTGTTGTTGTTGTTTTTTTGTTTTGTTTTTTTGCGGTATGCGGGCCTCTCACTGTTGTGGCCTCTCCCGTTGCGGAGCACAGGCTCCGGACGCGCAGGCTCAGCGGCCATGGCTCACGGGCTTAGTTGCTCCGCGGCACGTGGGATCTTCCCGGACCGGGGCACGAACCCGCGTCCCCTGCATCGGCAGGCGGATTCTCAACCACTGCGCCACCAGGGAAGCCCTGTAATCTATATTTTGACCATGTGCTTGTCTCATGAAACTCTAGGTGTATCCTTCTTTGTACAAAATCTGAATTCCTTAATAGATGGATACAAATCAGAGTGGTTTTTGTTTTATTTAAATTTGGAAATTAGTAGCTTGTTATTGGAATTTTTTACAATGAAATTCCTTGTTGTATGAACAATGCGTCCTTAATTTCGCTCTTTGGGGTAATTGATGCACTGATTTTCTGGAAGAGGCGTCAGGCGTGTGTTTTCCACAAAGCCCCGGTGTTCTCACCTTGTGGAAGAACTTGCAGTGGCTGCCCTTCCACAGCATCTTTCTGATTCTTCTCAGGCCAACTTGTAAGTGAAATGGGGATTCAAGCGTTTATTGCTAATTCCAGTTTTCACTCACTGGCGAGCGCACTTCCTCATAATGGCCACCCTTAATGCTTCTAAGTGTCATCGAGAGTGTGCAGTGAAGCCCTCAGAATTAACCACTCATACTAATTACAGGTTCCGCTGATGAATTCTTTTACCTTTGACCTGGGAAGGAAAGCCATAAATTCACATCCATGAATGGGGAAGGAAGTTGAGGGCTGCAGGGGCTCTGGGTCCCTTATTTATTTATTTTCGCAGCGCTTTCGGGTTCTGCAAACACAATCTCTCGTCAGGATTATTCTCAGGTTATTTGTCTGGAATCCAGAGGAAGGTGACTTTGTGTATTTTGTGGACTTACATGCCATTTCTACAAGCTAATCTCTCTTTAAAAATGGATAAAATAGATGTGTTAAACCAGAAAGGAAATATTGGCTTTGGCTCCCTTTGTAATCCAGGTTGATTAAGGAGAGCATTGTTGGAAAAGGGCCGGACTTTATTCTGAAAGGAAAACAGTGAGAGTCGTGATGGTCTGTATCATGGGAGTGAACACAGAGCAGGGCAGGAAGGATGCCCCATCTCGTGCTCGGGACCCGCAGAGGAGGGAGAGGGGCCGGGCGTGGCAGGAGCAGCGCCCCATGTGCCTCCGGGGATTTAGGTCCTGCCCCGCCCGGCCAGTGACAAGTCAGGTGACCCCGCGCAGGTGAGTTAACCTCTGGGAGTCTTGGTTCCTCAGCTGTGAAGCGGGGGCTCCTGTGAGACTCCCGTGAGATAATGGATGGCTGTGAAATGGCTTTGAAAACTGAAAGCATTGCGAAAATGTCAGGAATTACCATTGTTTTTTATTACTTTGTACTTTTAAAAACACACCCATGTCTGTGACAGCCTCACTGTGTGCTCCCCCTTTCTGAGCCCGACCTTTGTGGCATTTGTCCAGCCATAAAGAGCATCGCATGACTCTCCAGGTGAGCCTCGTAGGACCAGGTGACATAGTCAGTGTTTCTACTGATGTCAGCACGAAGGGGAAGCCCAGGGATGATTCTCTGTCAGAAGCCGTTGTGCTGTGTGTGTTCCCTTCTTTAAATTATACCTTGGAAAATTTTATTGTACAGTCTACAGTCTGTCAGCTTGGAATACAAGCTTCCACTATTTTAGTGACAGCAGGGAACCACAGATGTGAATCCATCGTTTATTATGTTACAACCAGGAGACCTGTGGCCCAGAGAGGCTAGGTGACTGATCCGAGGGTACAGAGCAAGCAGGTGATATGACAGACTCCCGAACTTTTGTGAAGGTTCTTCAAAGGTCTGTTACACAGTTTGATTCCAAGAAATAATAATCAACTCTGTATAACTTAAAGAGGAAATTCATTAAAGTGAGGTAGGGGACCCACAAAACCGCCAGGAGGCTTGTGAACCAGCAGACTCCAAGGGGTATCTGGAGATCCAATGGCTGGATCAGTCAGACTGGGATGCTGTTTGCTGCACTGAATAAATCCCGAGTATCCTTCTCTCCAGGTTCATAGGGCCAAGAAGGAATATCCAATCTATGAGCCTAGGTCACTGCTTGAAACCTGGCTGCCAGGGACGGGGCAGGTGGCTCTCCCCCACCAGCTCTGGAGGTGGGCATACCTATGTATATTAATGCCCAATTCTATTTTTACATAATTATTATGCAATTCTATAGTTGTGCATATTTTACACAATTATATAATCAATATACATTAATTGGGCATTAATATATTAAATTTGGGAATATTACCCAAAGGAGAGAAGATTCGATGTTGAAAAGCAAAAAAAGGGGCTTCCCTGGTGGCGCAGTGGTTAAGAATCCACCTGCCAATGCAGGGGACACGGGTTCGATCCCTGGTCCGGGAAGATCCCACAGCCGCGGAGCAAGTAAGCCTGTGTGCCACAACTACTGAGCCTGCGCTCTAGAGCCCACGAGCCACAACTACTGAGCCCACTTACCACAACTACTGAAGCCTGTGCGCCTAGAGCCCGTGCTCTGCAACAAGAGAAGTCACTGCAATGAGAAGCCCACGCACCACAACGAAGAGTAGCCCCCGCTCGTCGCAACTAGAGAGAGCCTGCGCGCAGGAACGGAGACCCAACACAGCCAAATATAAATACACACACACACACACACACACACACACATATACATTTATATATATAAAAGAAAAGCAAAAAAAAAAAAAAAGAGGAACAGAACACATCCATCAAAGTTCACCTTTTTGTATGTGCAAGAACTGTTTCCCCTCCTGCCTTATACATTTCCACTACACCACCCTTCAGACAGCCATGTGTATCCTTGTCCTCATCTGTTTCGGCATCTGCGCTGCCTGAGCTGGGGGTGTCTGTTCTTCTCCTAGCTCAGAGCCCCCTGTAATATCTTCAACTCAGGACAAAATTGTAAGGGTAACCACAACCAATGCATCTTATGCAAAATAAAAGGAGAAAGAGTGTACAAGGCACTTACCTCATGGTTCATGATAAATCCACATCCCTCAGAGTCTTTGAGTTCTTTATTCTTTTTTTTTTTTTTTTTTTTTTTTTTTTTTTTTTTTTTTTTTTGCGTCATGCGGGCCTCTCACTGTTGTGGCCTCTCCCGTTGCGGAGCACAGGCTCCGGACACGCAGGCTCAGCGGCCATGGCTCACGGGCCCAGCCGCTCCGCGGCACGTGGGATCCTCCCGGACCGGGGCACGAACCCGTGTCCCCCGCATCGGCAGGCGGACTCCCAACCACTGCGCCACCAGGGAAGCCCAAGTTCCTTATTCTTGTGTATTCTACTCATTCCAAGACATTTCTGGGACTTTAGCTTTTTAATGGGGACCAGCAGGAGCTCATGTTTCGAGAACCACTGGCTCCTCGAGCGAGTTCCCTGGATGCAGAGTCTGCCGACTGTACCCAGAACCGCACGTTCATCCAGACCCCGGAGTGTGTACTTCCCACCTTTGTTGACATCGTCTGTGTGCAAGTCCACAGACACTGCTGAGCTCTTGTCCATAAAAGTCGACAAGTTTTACAGTTAGGTTTTCATTTCAAAACCTCTGCTCCCGGTCTGAGCCTGTGTTGGTTCTCCAGCGGGGCGGTGAGAATGCACTTGCGCTGCAGATCTGTAGTCAGGGACACGTGTGCGCATGTGTCACGTGTGTGTGCATGGCACGGGGGAGGGGTATCCGCAGGCCCCCCAAATGCCGCCAAGTTAAGGGAGTGACTGAGATCTTCTGCGTCCACTCGTTTTTGTTAGTCTGTGGTGTCGCGCCCTCGGGGGTGTTTGAAGTCACCGTGGAGGCAGAACGTTACCTGTTGGCGGAAGCGCACAAAACCCGTCTTTCCCCGGTAAAGACAGAGCGATCGGTGGTCATCGAAACCAGCCTTCCCAGAGGAACTTGCTAAAAGACTGAACTCACTTGCAAGGAGGCTGGACACAGAGCCCGGTAGCTGCCCCTTCGCAGTGCCCTCGCGACAGTCCCCGCCCTGAGCCGGTCTGCGCGCGCCTGCCCCTCCCGCCGGACTCCGGGCCCCTCGCAGCGGCAGCGGCTGCGCCCCGGAGACCTCTGCCACCCGCACACGGCAGCGCGGGAAAACGTCGCTGTGTCGCCGAGCGTCCGGAAGAGTTCCTCGTGAAGTTTGCGCGCTCACGGCGCCGCCTATGAGTCCAAGTGGCGGTTTACGCAAAATCAGAACGTCTCCCCAGAGCAGCAGCGGTGTATTTTTGACGCGCACCAGAAACAGATCACATGCACGCTTCAGGCGAATGGGTCCAATCCGTGTCAAATGGCGAGAGGCGATCACGGGCTTGGTCTTGTCTTACTGCATCTGAAGACGGGCTGGCTCCTGGCGTCTCTCCGGATCTGGAAGCAGAAGAAAACAGCGAAGCTAATCATTCAGAAACGAGGCCCTTGCTTCGGGCTCCCCGAGGCGGCCTGGCCGCCGTGTGAGGTCCCCAGCAGCCTCGGCATCTACCCAGGGGTGGTCCCTTCGGGCAGATGGAGCCCGATGCTGGGCACCACGACCTCAAGGGGTGATCGTCAGTGACAAGAGCGGCGGCGCGCTCCTTCAGCCGAGAAGGGGGAAACCGGCCACTCGGCCCGCGGGGTTCACCTCTGCCCCGGTGTGACTCAGAAAACTCGCCTCTTTCCCGGGGGTGGAAAGGGCTGGAGAGAGGTGGCCCGGGAAGGCCGCGGGCCTGCTGACTGCTTCGTCCCCCTGGGTCCACGCGGACTGCCGGCCGGCCTCCCCCCACCAGTGGGCAAACAGCCAGCACACGGGGCCATCATTTCCTTCTGTCTAGTTACTGTGGTTCATTCTTCAAACTTCAGCTTTTAGCTGATTTTCCCCTCCACTGACTAAAGCAGTAATGACATTCACCTGAGCTTGATGGACGAGGACACATTGCTGTTCCTTCCTTCATTGTCAAGCCACCAGAATTTGCAAGGGCAGGAGCGGAGGTCCGCAGATCCTGTCCAAGGCTCTGCTCACAGCCACCGGCCGGCAAACCCAGGAGGCCCGGGGCTCTCGGCCCCGCCGTGCTAACAGTTTGCAGTGCCACCTGGGATGGTGTCACTCCGTTTCTGAGTCTTTCTTGCCTTGTGTGTCTAGCCATCCGCACCCAGCAATCAGAGCTCAGTGGGAGGACGGGCCATATGTTTCCAGAAACGCCTCCCCAGACAGACTGAGCGTGGACTTGGAGGGCTCAGATGGCTCCTAAGTGGATTTGGCTTTGGTGGGTTTTTCATATTTATTTCCTTCCATGAGGTTTCACATTAAAATGTTAAAGGTTGGTGTCTACAGATCCTTATTCCTTGAGACTTTAAAATTTTAATGACTAGGGAGGGAGATTTTTCATTTTTACTTGTAAAATAATTGATACACTTCATTGTTTTAATTAATTAATTTATTTTTTTTGCGTTATGCGGGCCTCTCACTGCTGCGGCCTCTCCCGTCGCGGAGCACAGGCTCCGGACGCGCAGGCTCAGCGGCCACGGCTCACGGGCCCAGCCGCTCCGCGGCACGTGGGATCTTCCCGGACCGGGGCATGAACCCGCGTCCCCCGCATCGGCAGGCGGACTCTCAACCACTGCGCCACCAGGGAAGCCCGAAAGGGGGATATTTTTGAAGGAGGCATGTACTCTTCCCCGGTGAAAATTAGGCTTCCCTCTTCAAAAATATTTACATGTTAAAGATTTTTTAAAAAATAAAATATCTATCCCTGTCTCTCTCTTGTACCAGTACCATGTTAGATTAATTATTGTACCTTTAGATTAGGTCTGAAACCCAGGACTGTAAAGTCTTCAATGTTTTCCTTCTTCAAAATTGTCCTTGATATTCTTTTCCATTTGCATTTCCACATAGAATACATTTGTCAATTTCCACACACACAGAAGTCCCTGTGAGACTGTTGATTGGAATTATGTTGAATCTATAGATTGATTTGGGGAGAATTAGTACCTTTAAAATACTGTCTTCAATCCACAAACCTAATATATTTTAAAATTTATGTAGGTATTAATTTTTTGAGGTAAAATTCACCTAATATAAAATTTGCCATCCTAACCACTTTAAGGTATATAATTCAATGTTTTTTAGTATATCTACAAGTTGTGCGAATCATTGTTACTATCTAATTTCAGCACATTTCATCACCCGAAAAGAAACCTCGTGTCCATCAGGCAATGGCTCTTTATTTCCCCTCCCCCAGTCCCTGCAACCACGGATCTTTCTGTGGTAAGAGTTGCCTATTGCGGACATTTCGCACCACTAGAGCCATACACTGTGTGGCATTTTGTGTCTGTCTTCTTTCACCTAGCAGAATGTTTTTAAGGTTCATCCATTTTGTAGCATATGTTCATACTTCATCTCTTTTTGTGTCTGAATAATATTCCATTGTATGTATTTACCACAGTTTGTTTAACCATTCATTGATTGATGGACATTTGGGCTGTTTCCACTTTTTGGCTGTTGTGCTGTGCTGCTGTTAACATTTGTGTACGGGCACATTTTCATTTCTCTTGGGTAAATACCTAGGGGAGAAATTACTGAGTCATATGGTGATCAGATGTTTGCCTTTTTGAGGAAACGCCAAGTTGATTTCCGCAGTGGCTGCTCCATTCCACATTCACAGCAGCGGTGTGTCGGGGTTATATCCACACGTCCCCGCCAGCCATTCTTATCTTCTGGTTTTTGGGTGTAGATGGCCATCCTAGCGGGTGTGAGGGGATATGTCATTGTGGTTTCAGTTTTCACTTTTCTGCTAAGGATATTGAGCATCTTTTCACGTGCTTATTGCATATTCTTTGGAGAAATGCCTTTTCAAATCCTTTGCCTATTTTTCATTTAGGTCGTTTGTCTTCATTTTGTTGACTCATTTGGGATGAGTCCTTTATATATTCCAAACACTAGAACCTTGGCAGATATATGACTTGCAAATATGTTCTCACATTCTGTGGGTTGTCTTTTCACTTTCTGATAGTGTCCTTTGATGCCCAAAAGTTTTTAATTTTGGTGTAGTCCAAATTATCCGTTTTTTCTTTTGTTGCTTGTGGTGTCATATTTAAGAAACTGCTGCTTAATCCAAGGTCACGAAATAAAAAAAGATTTCACCTATGTGATGTCTGAATTTTTATTCCTCATGCGGTGGTGTATGCCTGCGCTTTTTTTCACTATCAGTCTTGCTAGGGATTCTTCGATCTTATTTGCCTTTTCAAACAGTTAACTTCCAGCTTAAAAACAATTCTTTCTATTACCATTTTTCTATTCTTTATTATATCTTCTTTTCTACTACTTTTGGTATGATTTATAGTTGTTTTTTTTTTTTTTAAAAATAGCTTCTTGCAGTGGCTCTCTGACCCCTTTATTTCCAACAATGCTTCTTCCCTAATGTGTGCATTTATACTTAACAACTTTCCTCTAACAGTCTTTCAGCTGTACACCAAAGCTTTGATGTGTCGTACCTTCATTACCATTTAGTTAAAAATACATTTTCATCTCCTTTGTAACTTTTCTTATGATTTATTTAGAAATATATTGCTTAATTTGTAAAACATCTGGAAATTTTTTAGTTATGCTTTTGCTATTAATTTCTTGTTTGATCCTCTTGTGGTTAGAGAATATATTAAATCATTTAAGATGTATTTAGACTTGCTTTTTGGCTCATAATATAAACAATTTTTGTAAATATTCCACTCAAATTTGAAAACTTAGGTCCATTTTTTAAAATTGTGTTTTTCACATTTTTTATATTGTTACTGATTTCGTTGTTCATTTTAACTTCTATTAAGAGAATTTATTAAGATATTTCTTGCTACAATTTTTCTTTTTAGTCAATTTTCAGCTTTTGATTTGTATGTTTTAAATTGTGTTATTAGGTGCATATAAATTTAGGATTTACTCTTCCTATTACATTTAACGTTTTTATTTTGAAATGTCTCTATCTCTAAATATACACATTGCCTTAAAGTCTACTTTACCTGATATAAGTTGTGCTGTGACAGATATTTTTGGTTAGTGTTTTCCATGTATACCTTTTTCAATTCTTTTACTTCAAACTTTCTGTATTTTTATGTTTAAAACATGTTTCTTATAAGCAACATATATTTGGATTTTAAAACACAGGTTAGAAAACCTTTGTCTTTTATTTATATTGTTTACATTTTCATGTAACATAATTAATTATATTCTTGTGTTTAAATCTACCGTCTTACTATTTTTTCCTATTTGCACATCTGTTCTTTGTTTTGTTTTTTTCCTTTCTAGCTTTGTTTTTAATTAATTAACAGTATGTATTTTTAGTTTTACAGTGACTGTTAATTCTTTAGCTATACACGTTTTATTGTTCTTCGAGTGATTACAGTAAAGATTTTAACATGCATCCTTGATTAATTAGTGTATCAGTTAAAATATTACTTTTCCTGCTTTTTGAAGCATCAAGGACATTGCGATAGTTTGACTCCCATTTGTTGTGCAGTTGTTATCATATGTTTCAATTCTTCATGTAATTTATGTCCTATAAAATGTTTAATCTTTGTATTAATGATATTCCATATTCAGTTAGAGTTAACCACATATTTACCCTTTCTAGCATTTTTCATTTTTTCCTGCATTTATGTGCTTCTTTCTGGGGTCATTTTTCTTCTGTTGAAAACTCCTTTTAGTTTATTTCTTTTAGTATTGTTCTATTCATGACGAATTCTCGATTCTTGTTTGTCTGAAAGCACATTCATCTTACTCAATATTTAAAGGCTGTTTTTTTCCAGGATTTTAAAACTTTCATGTAATTGTTTTATATCTTCTCTTGTTTATGTTGTAGAGATATCTGTCAGTCTTACTATTGCTCCTTTGAAGGACAGGTTTCTTTTTTTCTACTGACTACCTATCAGGTTTTTCTCTTTTTCTTTGTCTTAGCAGTTTTACTTTGATGTGAATAGTTGTTGTGGTAGGTGGATGAGTCTCACCCTTCTATAAGCCCTGCTTCTTCATCCATATGGCCAGATAGCACTTCTGGGATTATGGTATGTTATATATAAAGGGATTTTGCAGATGTAATCAGGGCCCCAAATTCGTACACATTGAGTTACTCATGAGAGAGGCTGTCCTGCTTGGGTCTGACCTAATCAGGCCAGCTCTTAAAAAGCTGAGTTTTCCCAGCTGGGCTGGGAGGGCGAACACACAGCCACTCTGTGGACGGTTTACACATACAGGTGCCTGTAGCTTAGAGGGGTCTCCAACCAGCAGCTACAGAGAGAACGAGACCTCTATCATATAACTGCAGGGAACTGAATTCTGGTCACAACCTACGAAAGCTGGGATGAGAAACCCAAACTCCAGCTGAGAACCACAGCCTTGGTTGGCACCTTGTGAGAACTGAACAGAGAACCCAGCTGAGCCCTGATTGGACTTGAGTCCTACAGAACTCTGAGATAGTAAGTGTGTGAGGTTCTGTGCTTCTGAGTTTGTGCTAATTTGTTATACAGCAATGAAAAACTACCACTAGTATTTTTTAGTTTGTTTTTTAAATTTAATATGGTTGACTTATGTTAGTTTCAGGTGTCCCACATAGTGATGTGACATTTGCATACATTACAAAATGATCACCACAAGTCTAGCAATCATCTGTCTCCTGCAAAGTTATTACAACATTATTGACCATATTCCTTATGCTGTATGTTGCATCCCTATGGCTTATTTATTATATAACTGGGGATTTGAATCTCTTAATCCCCTTCATCTGTTTCACTCTCCCCACCCCCTTCATTTCTGGCAACCACATGTCTGTTCTCTGTATCTATGAGTCTGTTTTCATTTTGTTCTGTTTGTTTTGTGTTTCAGATCCCACACATAACTGAGATCATATGGTATTTGTCTTTCTCTGTCTGACTCCTTTCACTTAGCGTAATACCCTCTAGGTACATCCATGTTATCACAAATGACAAGATTTCATGTTTTCCTTATGGCTAAGTAATATTTAATTATATATGCGAATAATAATATATAATATTAGTAATATTTCATTATATATATATATATATATACACACACACCACATCTTCTTCATCTGTTCATCTATCAACGGACACTTAGGTTACTTCCATATCTTGGCTGTTGTAAATAATGCTTCAGTGAACATTGGAGTGAATAGAGTTTTTCAGATTAGTATTTTTGGTTTTTGGGGGGTAAATACCCAGGAATTGCTGGATCATTTGGTAGTTCTACTTCTGATTTTTTGAGGAACCTCCATACTGTTCTCCACACTGGCTGTACCAATTTACATTCCCACCAATAGTGCACAAGGGTTTCCTTTTTTCTCCACATCCTTGCCTTGTTATTTGTGGTCTTTTTGATGACAGCCATTCTGACAGGTGTAAGGTCGCATCTCACTGTGGTTTTGATTTGCCTTTTTCTGATGATCAGTGATGTTGGGCATTGTTTTATGTGTCTGTTGGCCTTCTGTATGTCTCCTTTGGAAAAATGTCTGTTCGGGTCCTCTGCCCATATTTTAATCTGATTATTTTTGATGTTGAGTTTTATGAATTCTTTGCATATTTTGGATATTAACCCCATTGGATATATCAGTTACAGATATCTTCTCCCATTCAGTAGGCTGCCTTTTCATTTTGTTGATAGTTTCCTTCTCTGTGCAAAAGCTTTTTAGTCTGAGGTAGTCTCATTTATTTATTTTTGCTTTTGTTTTCCTTGCCTGAGGAGACAGATCCAAAATAATATTTCTAAGACCAATGTCAAACAGCATACTGTCTATGTTTTCTTCTAGGAATTTCATGGTTTCAGGTCTTCCACTGAAGGCTTTGATCTATTTTGAGTTTATTTTTGTATATGGTGTGAGAAAGTAGTCCAATTTGATTCTTTTGCACGTGGCTCTCCAGTTATCTGAACACCATTTATCGAACAGCTTTGTCTTTTCCTCATTGTATATTCTTGCCACCTTTGTTCTCAATTAATTAACCATATAAGCATGGGTGTATTTCTGGGTTCTCTGTGCTGCTCCATTGATCTATGTGTCTGTTTTTGAGCCATTACCATGCTGTTTTGATTACTGTAGCATTGTCGTATAGTCTCAATTCAAGGAGCATGATACCCCCCGGTTTGCTTTTCTTTCTCAAGATTATCTTGGCTCTTCAGGCTTTCTTGTGTTTCCATACACATTTTAGAATTATTTGTTCTAGTTCTGTGAAAAATGCCATTGGTATTTTGATAGGGATTGCATCGAATCTGTAGATTGCCTTGGGAAGTATGGTCATTTTAACAATATTAAGTCTTCCAATCCATGAACATGGTATATTTTCTATCTGTTTGTGTTGTTTTCAATTTCTTTCATCAGTGTCTTATAATTTTCTGAGTACAGGTCTTTCACCTCCTTAGTTAGATTTATTCCTATGCATTCCTATTTTATTCTTTTTGATGCAATTGTAAATGGGGTTGTTTTCTTCATTTCCCTTTCTCATAGTTTGTTAGTGTATAGAAATGCAACAGATTTCTATATATTAATTTTGTATCCTGCAACTATACTGAATTCATTGATGAGCTCTAGTAGATTTCTGGTGGTGTCTTTAGGATTTTCTATGTGTCATCTGCAAACAGTGACTGTTTTACTTCTTCCTATCCAATTTGGATTCCTTTTATTTCCTTTTCTTGTCTGATTTCTTGGCTAGGCCTTCCAATATTATGTTGAATCACAGTGGTGACAGTGGGCATCCTTGTCTTTCCCTGATCTTAAAGGTAATGCTTTCAGCTTTTCACCATTGAGTATGAGGTTGCCTGTATGCTTGTCATATGTGGTCTTTATTATGTTGAGTATTGTTCCCTCTTCGCCACTTTGTTGAGAGTCTTTTATCATAAATAGGTGTTGAATTTTGTCAAAAGCTTTTTCTGCATCTATTGAGATGACCATATGAGTTTTATTCTTTGGTTTTTTAATGTAGAGTATCAGATTGATTGATTTGCAGATACTGAATCTTCCTTGCATCCTTGGGATAAATCACACTTGATCATGGTGTGTGATCCTTTTAATTCAGTTTTGTTAAATTCAGTTTGCTAATATTGTGTTGAGGATTTTTGCATCTACTTTCATCAGTGGTACTCTTCTGTAATTTTCTTTTTTTGTGATGTCTTTGTCTGGTTTTGGTATCATGGTGATGCTGGCTTTGCAGAATGACTTCAAAAGTGTTCCTTCCTCTCTAATTTTTTAGAATAGTTTGAGAAGAACAGGTATTAACTCTTCTTTAAATGTTGTATAGAATTTGCCTGTTTGCTTGTTTTTTAATCTTTTAGAGAGTTCATACATCTTTCTGAGTCCATAGATCTGTATCTTTCATCTGTTTTGGAAAAATGTGGGGTCAGTACTTCTTCGAATATTGCTTCCACTCTGTTTTTCCTCTCTTGTCTCTCTGGGTGTCCAAGACCCATGTATGAGCATCTGCACAGTGTCTCATGGATTTTATTTCAAGAGCAGATTTTTTGTGTCTCGATTGAAAGCTTGGAACATCTATCAGATACTGCCTCCCCCTGTGTGGGATCTACACTCTAAATTTTGTCTCCTCTACTCTGTGTGTTTTCTGAAATCGCTACATAACATTTTAGCATCTTAGCAGATGCTTACTGTTTTGTTTCTTGGCTAATTAACGCATGCTTGGTTTAAGGGTCAGAAAAGTGCTTCAAGAGGAAATTGCATGCTGAAAATCACACTCACTTATCCATGTTCCCTTTATTTCTGTGATCGTTGGTCTTCCAGATCTGGCTGGTAATCCTGAACTCCAAATTTTATCTCTCCAACTCAGTAAACCTTCCATCATTTTCAGGCTACTGTTTCCTCTTTCGCCTCTATGCCTACTGTGGAGGAGACATCTGGGTTGAAGGTCCAGATCACCTTAAGTTGCTTTTCTCCTCTCTAGAGTCTTGACCCCTTTAAATTCCAGTTGCCTTTATTGATCTCTGGTTCTTTCAATGCTTTTAAAAATAATTATGCAGCTCTTGAACTTGTACCCTGGGGGAGGATTCTTCTGCACCAGCTGTTAGATCTCAGCTAGTAGTGGGACTAGTCGGGCAGCCCAGACAGTGTAAGTAGACATTCTCTAAGTGAATTTCCATGGTCAAATACTTCCTGAATGTTAACCAATGAGATCAGGTAGAACTGAGAGAAACACGCTCATGGTTAGTGGGAAGCATGTGCATGATTTAAGGTTGAAACATGTTCATAGTTCAGTAAGTTTACAAATAGATTGGAAATGTAAATACTTCTAAATAACTAAAAAGGTGCCGTTTAAGGCCACCATCAGGAAAAATAGTGAAGAAAGAGTAGCTTCAGTTCAGAGTTTGAGCCCTAAACCACTTGACCTTGGGTCATAAATATCATGCATATCCTTCCTGAGTTTTTGGTACCTTTGAGGTGCACCTGTGCCTTGGGGAAACTACTCAGCTCTGCCTCGATGACTCTTGCCCATTTTCACTTGGGACCAAGCCCAGCTTTGGCGAGCAGAACCTCACAGAAGAGGTGCAGTGAAGGCACACAGGCTTTGGCGGGGTGGGGTGGGGCGTCACATGAAATGAGGTTAGAAAGCCACTTTATGCACCCACATTCTGTGTTGAACATTTGCTGAAGTTCTCAGTCTTGGTGTACAGACTTGTGCAATGACGGCTGTTGTGAAAGTGAAGCCCAGCACCCTGTCCGCCGCCCGGCACACAGCGGGCAATTAGCAAGGTGGCCCTTTGCTGTCCCACTTCCTTTTAGCATTGTCTCTCCACGTTCCGTGGACTCGTGCAGGTGGATGCTACGCTACTTCGTGTTTCTTATATCTATCTGGCTTCGCTAAGTTCTTTTTCAGTCTCTGTGGTGTGTGAGCCTTGTGGGGAGAGCTGGTTTAGAAAGAGAAGGGCAGGGAGAACTTAAGCCGCGAGCGCTGCTGCGCCGCGAAGTGGATGAACCCCGCCGACCCTTTTCTGAGCGCAGCCCGAGCAGCCTTCATTCTCCCCAGGGGCCGCGAGGGTCCGTCTGGGCCTGGAAGCGGAGGAGTAAGGGGCAGCGGTTTGCAGCTCGGCTGGAGTGGTGGCAGAAGTATCTTTTGCCCGCGGGGACGCTGCGGTGATGCAGTGATGGGCCCAGCGCAGGGCAGGGTTTCAGGGGCACCCGGGCAGGTCTGCAGAGGCCCCGTTATGATGGGGTGATGGCAGCGTGCAGACACAGGGCAGAGAGTCCGAGGCTCGGCCAGGCGGGCCTCGTGTGAGGGGCCAAGGAAATGGGAAATTTCATGCTGGTATCTTGACGCGGGCCAGCGAGAGGGATTCTGCACCGACATCTGTGGAGCCGGGACAGGTGCAGGGCCAGCGCGTGGGGCAGCCGGTGTGTGTGTGGGGGGGCGGGGCTGGGTGAACGGAGGGGGCGTGACAGTGAAGGCGGGTTTCTCTGGGCGACTCGTCCTGAGCAGGAGGCGAGAAGCGGTTTCGAACTTACCTGGATCCAAAGACAGCGTGCTTGGAAAGCCTCCAAAGCTTCCTTCCGATTTCTGCAAAGTATACGTGGTTACGCTTATTCTAGAACAGGGACGTGTGCTTTTTTAAAAATACGAGGTCGTGGCACTGGCTGTTACAGAAAAACACAGGGTGACCCCAGCCTCCGTGCTGCCACCTGATTTAATCAGAGGACGTCAGAGCCGTGTGCGGAAAGCCACTACGTGTGGGCCTCACGGAGTGCCAGGCAGAGGACAACCTGGGGGCCTGGGACAGAGGCCCAGCGGGACACAGCTGGTTTCCCCTCGCAGCCCCCGCTCCTGGGAGCACGGAAGACGGGCGGGTGGGAGCATGGGAAGTGCTGTACGCCAGACTCTGAGCTCCCGGGACGCCTCATGGGATCGGACCTGAAGTGAGTGAAGGCCGACTTACGCACATCCACGTGGACGTCACACGGGCCGAGAGACACACGAGCACAGCGCGAGGAGGGACGGCGGGGGGAGAGCAGACACTGGGCTGTGCTGCGGCGACACCAAGCGCGCTTCTGTTGCTGTTTGCAGCCCGTCCTGCGCACCGGGCCCTACGTGTCCCTGGTGTGTCCTGCCCTGGGGACAGGCGTGGAGGGTGGTAGGCACGGCCTTGTTTCTCGGGAGCGGACGGTGGGTCCACTGATTCCTTGCTTGGCCCCCTGCCCCTGACATAGCTATCATCTCCCTCCTCTCAGTGTCAAAAGCAACAGGACCAGAAGCCCCCGAATGTGTGAGATAGCCCCCAGATCTCCTTCCTGGAGATCAGCGGGGACCCAGGGAAAGGGGTGGAAGGGTTTGCTGAAGGTGGCCCAGAGCCGTGGGGCAGAGCTGGGCAGAGCTACAGGCCTCCTGCTCCCCAGACGCTGGGCTTCTGGGGCTGAGTGTCACCCTCTCTGTTCACCACAGACCAGACCTTTCTCTAGCCCCTGGGGATGGAGAGCAGATTTCCTAGTCAGGTGTAGAGTGGTGGTCGGCAGGCATCTTCCGCGATAGGTGGGTGCATCAAGGCAACCCATGTCTCCCGGAAGAGCAAGGCAGCCTGTGTGGGGACACGTTAGCACGGGAGCTGGGCATATCCAGCTTTGAGCAGGACTCCCTCACTGTCCAGCTGTGTGGCTGGAGACAGCTTCCGTGGCCACCCAGGGCCTCCGTTTCCAGCTCTGTGCGACACAGTGACGCTAGGTTAGCTGATAGGATTGGAGTGCAGGTTAAAGCAACGTGTGAAAATACTACCGTGCATTTCCCAGTGCCCTGGACCCAGCTCCGGCCTGTGCCTGACCACCGCCGGGGCTCGGGGCTCGGGCGCTTGTTGGGCTGAGCGTCGCTGGGAGGAGCATCCAAGCTGCTCGGTGCCCTGCGCTGTCTTTGGAGGTGGAGAGGGGCGAGAGCCGGAGTGAAGTTGTGCGCTCAGCCCTCGAGGTCTCAGACGTGTGGATGCCCTGGGGGACGGGGCAGCTGTGACCCGGCACGTGACCCCGCTGGAGAGTCAGCACCCTTGACGGCCGAGAGGGGTTTTTGAAGGGGGCGTAGAAGGTGTATGTCTTCCGACGTGCTCGTTGCCGGAACAGTTGAGGCAGCTGGCGTTCCGCGTCGGGCTGGGCCGTCATGACCACAGAGGCCCGGGTGGCCTGAGCCCTCCGTGGAGTCCGCGGGACCACGCGGCGCTCGGCAAGCTGAGCCTCGGTTCCACGGCTGGCACGTCAATGCCAACAGACTTGGCGAGGCTCAGGAATCCAGTTTCGCCTGGGTGGCGCTCCCGATTTGCCTCGGAGTGGAAAGCTGTCTTGGACGGTCAAACAGAGGATGAAACCGATTTAGGTCTGGATTTCATGCCACTTTCCCTTCTAGACGGGAAGATAGCTTCAGCACTGGCACGTGTGGCGTGTGGCTCAAACGCTCCAGACGCAGATGAGAGAGACGGTGACCAGCGGGGACCACAGAGAACGGGAAAGGACTGCGCGTCCGGGGAGCGTTTCTGTCACCGGCGGCTTCATGCTGATTGTCTGGCTGAATTTATTTTTCCAACAACACCATGAGTTGGGAGGTGTCCATTGTACAGGTGAGGATGTTGAGGAAGTCGCAGGACTGGAATTTTAATCCCAGGCTTCTGTCTCCAGAGACGCTCTCTCTCCTCCAGGATAAAGAGCGTTTCTATTTCACATTTCTCACTATTTAGCCTCACTCTGTTCTAATGTGGGGTTGACGTGTCAACAGGGTCTCTGAACGGTTTGAAAGCAGCAATATAATTCCTTGTGCTTTTTTCCGTCAGTGGCACAAACCGCTCCAAAGTACGATTGGCATGCACCTGGGGCAGCAGGTGTCCACAGGCCGGGCACACACCTGTCACCCCCATTTATTATTCATGTGTGACACACGGCCCAGGTCTTCAATCAGCTTAGCGAGAATAGATCTTCTGCCTAAAAGAAAGAGAGGAAGCAGCATTAAAAAAACAGTTCAATTGCGAATTGCTTTTTTTGTCTGCCTGCTGCTGATGAATAAAGGCGTATCCTCCCTCCTGATTTAAAGAGATACTAATTTGGGCTTCAAAAATGAATAGCTGGTGATAGCGAGCTTCTCAAACACACAGCTTTGGCCGTACAACCAAGATAATTTTATCTCAAAATAAGTGATTAATGACTAAATTATTTTTCTCCTAATATCTCTTGAATCCACCCATTTTCCTCCACTGCGCTGCCATCACCCCATCTGGGGCCACCACCCTCTCTTAGCCGGATCACCCAGGCTCTCATCTCTGGTCCAAACTCCCCCACGAAGCGAGCGTGAGCTTTAAAAAAGCACGTATTGGGCTTCCTTGGTGGCGCAGTGGTGGAGAGTCCGCCCGCCGATGCCGGGGACGTGGGTTCGTGCCCCGGTCTGGGAGGATCCCACGTGCCGCGGAGCGGCTGGGCCCGTGAGCCGTGGCCGCTGAGCCTGCGCGTCCGGAGCCTGCGCTACGCGACGGGAGAGGCCACAACAGTGAGAGGGCCGCATACCACACACACACACACAAAAGCACGTATTTTACCAGTTCCTGTGCTGTCTGACCTGCCAATGGCTCCATCCCTTGCAGAGGGAGTTCACCCCCAGGGCCAACACTTAAGGCGCCTCGTGAGCGGGCTCAGCCCACGTCTCCAGCCCCTCTGAACTGTCGATGGCTCTTCCAAAGCCTCCTTGGCCCCCCGCCTCCCTCTCCACGTCGGCTCCAGCCAGGTCCATGTCCAGAAGGGCTCACTTCCCCCACCCCTGCTCCTCCTTGGTCGCCCCCCGCAGCTGTGGAGGCTCGGGGCTACCCCATCTTACTTCCGCAGCTTCCTGCTCCTAACTCATCACACTGCGTTCTAAGTACGCATTTTACTGGACTGCATCTGGGAGGGAGTTGCATCTTCTCTTACCTCTCCCACCTAGCATACTGTCTGGTGCACGATAGCTTCAGTGGTAGTTTTGTTGAGTGAATGAGTGAACCCTATTTTATGGCATTTCTTGTCTTCCTTCGTCAAACATTTATGGGGCAGAAACGGCGTGTCAGGCACCAGGTTGCAGCTGTGGCACGGATGGGACTGGTGTGGCTCCTGCAGTAGTTAGGGAAGCCCCACCCCATGCCTGGGTTTCTATCTCAGGTGCCTCTAAGGTATGGGGAGTGGGTGCCCAGAACTGGCCAGTCAACCCTTAAACTCACAGCCTGGTAAGGGCCTTAGCATTGCCTGGTCTGTACTTTCAATTATGATTTTAGCAGTAGTGTTGTATGTGGAACTTTACAAAAGAGCTGAATGACTCAGCTAATCAGGTTGGCGTTGGCTGGGAGTCTTGCACCCCTCCCATCCCCAGGTACTCCTGCCCAGATGGTGTGAAAAATACAAATCTAACCTGCCATCTTAAATTGCAGGTGACGAAACTCCATCTCTAAGAGGGAAATGACTGGTCTAAGACCAACCCAGCTGATTGGGGGCAGGGCAAGCACCAAAATGTGAATATTTTCACTTTTAATCCGATGTCTATCTTTTTGGTCCTGTATTTCACACTTATGCCGACTTCTCTCTCTTACTGTCTGTCCGCTTGGTGAGGGTGGGGAGGGAGCCCGGAGTCTGTGTGAATCCGCTCTGGGTTTCGGCTTCCCGGGTTCCACACTCACACCAGCCCACATTGTCCTGCGGCAGTTTGTCCAAAATTCAGCTGAATTCTTCTTAAAGACTTTATGGCATCTGCCTCAAAAACAGATGCTGCCCTTCGAGGCTGTTTTCTTAGGGTCCGGGTTAGCTGTTCTCACTCTGACTTCAGCTCTACTGGAGTCAGGTAAAGGCCTTCTGTAGACGCTGTGTCTGGTTTTTACTGTTGTGAGGGTGAGGGCAGCCTTCTACGTTATAAGTAGAAGCCAGAAATCTGCTCTCATCGTTTCATTGCCAATAACTTAATTGCTCTTTCGTCCTCTGAATTGCTTCTTTCTGAGCGTCCCGAGCCTGCCACGTGGATGCGGTGTTCTCTGTTGCATCTCTGTGGACACTAACGACGGACTCTGTTCTTGTTGCCTTTTCCTGCACAGCCTCTGCTTCCTACAAATTGCTTTGCTCCTGTTTCAGTGTTCTGGTTGCTGGCTTCCCTGTTAGAAGCATTCCTCGGCCGTCTGGCGTTCCTTGACCGTCTGCTCATGATTGAGGGTGGCGGGCTGACGGTCCCTGGGCAGCTGAGCGCGTGGGCAGGGCTGGTCGAGTGTGGGCCTCGCTGGAGAGCGGCGGGGATGGGTTGGCAGAACCCCCGATGTAGTCTTGTGCCTGTTCCCACGTGGTGATCAGATTCCCCAGCCGTTGCCACCGGCCCCTGCATGCAGGAAGCAGGTCTGCCTGGCTCTCGGCAGCCGAGAGCCCCTCACCCTGTTCCAGAGTGTTCTGCGTACAGTACAAAGGGATTTTGTGACTGTCTTTCTGGAACAGACTTCTTGTCTCTTTCTTGGTTACTCCCTTCCCAGGGCTGGGGACATTGGTGCTCGTTTCAGATGCCTATGTAGACGTAGGAGGGCAACGAAACTACGCCCTGTGGCCTCGCTCCTCCTTTCCCATCACCTCCCGGAGAGCAGATGTGAGACCTCCACGCTCAGAGCGCAGCCTTCTCTGTGCGGCTCCCTTGGGCCCCGTGGGTGGTCACGGGCCTGCGCGGCTCCAGCCGGTTAGGAGCCACAGTGAAGGGGCCACGTCACCTGCCCTGCACGGGGGTGGGGGGGACCCTGCTTCGCCTCTGCATCTGTGGTCACACCCGCACCTCGCGGGAGCTCAGACATCCCTGAGCAGGCGGGAGCTTCCGTCCTGAGGGGACACAGGGGCTCACATGTACCCACAGTACTCACGGTTGAGGAGGGGACCGGCCTCGGCGCTGGGAACGTGCAGGCCGTGGCCGCGCGGTGCCGTCGCCGTGGCCGCTGTGTCTGCATTTGCGTGGGTCTCGATCTTGCCAGCCTCTGCCGTCTGCACCTCAGAACGCTGCGCCTCCTGGTTTGTTACTTAGAGGATCTTGCTGAACGTGACTAGTGGCCATAGCCCCGATCACGCACGCACGTTCTGCTAGCTTTCTGAAGGCTACGTCGGCTTCCGCTGAAGCTGGGGTAAAAGAAGCAGGAACGCTGACTGTGAATCCTCTCTTGGTCTTATGAGGATTTCAAGGCCCCCATCAGACACGTGGGCACTTTGAGGCCCGAGAGTTGAGGAGACGCGGCTGAGGAACGGGCCGCCGCGTGGCACGGCCTCGGGCGAGTCCTGATGCCTTGGGAGCCGTGGCACGTGGGCTTTTGCTGGAAAGAAGCTGAGTGACCAGAACACGGCCACCCCAACACGCAGGCGGCCGTGTGAGCTCGGGGTGGGCGAGCGCTATCAGCAAACAGAAACCCTTGCCGTGGACAGCCGCGGACAAGGTGACCGCCTGGGCGCCGGGTGGCTCCTGGAAGCCCCTGGCTCTCCGGCCCCTGCGGGCAGTTGGCACCGTGGCCTTAAGGGGTGATGTTTGTCTCTGCCGTCTCGGTGGTGCTGCCGATCTCTCTCTCCACAGGCTGCGGGTGAGCTCGCTCTCGCGCCCTCCGCGTGGCTGTAAATGCTGGATTAGTGACATCTGGATGAACGGACAGTTCCTGTAAACGCACCAAGTGGACCCGGCTGGAGCGCTTCACGGCCGTGGGAGCACGCGACGGGACCTCCCAAGCCTTCCTCGCAGGGCGGGGCGTCGGGCAGCAGGTGACCGGGCTGCCGCTTCCACCGGGAGCCTCGCGGCCCCCAGGCGCGTCCAGCGCTAACGGTCGGTGCGGAGGCTTCCCGGGCTCAGAGCCGCCTCGTCCTGTTTAGTAAAGCGGCGCGTGTTTTTCTCCGGGCACGCGTGATTTTGGTTGCCCTGATTAGATTCTTCATCGGAATGTCTTAGAGGCGTCTGGACGGGAGCCCTTAGCATTCCGCGGGGCCGTCTACGCTAATGTGTCAGAGGATATAGGTGCCACTTGTGTGCAGAGAGCTTGAAAAATGAGCAGACAGAGGCGAGCTCGCCGGGCGTGTTGTCAGCGGCGCTGGCGGGATAATAAATCAACCTGTCTCCTGTCCGGGGTCAGCTGACTTGATGTGGAAAGCGTGCGGGCCAATCTAATCAGGCTGGCACCCCCCATCCGTCTGGAGCCGCCGCTGCCGTCGGCATCTCCGCTCTGGGAGGCGCTGCTCTCCCCCGGGACCTGGGCCTCGGCCCAGGCGGGGCCCCAGCAAATGGTCTGCACTTCGGAGGCGGGACCCTCCTCCCGCATCCGTGTGCTTGGCCACTGAGGGCGCAGGTGGGGGGCTGCCGTTAGCGGGGGTCGGGGAGGACGGCGTGTTAAAGGGTTCTTGGGGTGCCCGTGGGCAGGGCTGGCTCCGCTATTTGCAGGACGCGGTGCAAACTAAAATCGTGGCCCTTGTTCCAAAAGCCGGACAGAGTGCGTTAAAGTCAGTAAAATCTAACTTCTCTTGTCTTCCGTGGTCTGTCCCTCGACTTGCCATGTTGCTTTTATTTGCTAAGTAGAGAAAAATCAAAATTTTGAATTATTAGCGTGAATTTTACCTTTCATCTTTCTACAAGGCGATGCCAGTTTTAAATGCAAATGTATGGGAACGTAACTCACGTGTAGAATCACGAAATCGCTCGATTCGTGTTTGTGACTTGTCCCTGGTGGGTGCCCAGCCAGTTGGAAGAGACCAACGCGAGGGGACTCAGGAAGGGGGACAGAGGATGAGGGTCCCCTAGGAACACAGCCGGCTGAGGGCGCTGCCCCAGAGGCGCCAGGATATTTTCGGACCCTGACAGATGCCCAGGGCCCACACTGACACCTGAGACCGGGGTGGGGACAGGCTCTGGGGACGTCGAGCCAGGCATTTCGCCTCCTCCACCCGCTGCAGACGTGTGACCCCCAGAGTCTTTAACCCTCGGGGTGAGGGCGTGCTCCGGACCTGGATCGGGCGTGAGAGGTCACGGCTGCCCAGGGCACATGCCGGGCTCGTTCAGCAGCGGGTGGGGATGGCGCTGCCTTGGCCGATGCGGGTGTTGTGGGTGTGGCCGGAGGGCGTGGCCAAACATGCCCCCCCCCCCGCACTGTGCAGGGGGCCCACAGAGGTGGGGCTTCAGTGGTCACCAGAGTTGGGGAGCAGGGGCAGTGAGGCCCGGGCTGGGGGCTGGGGGCCAGGAACCGGTCCAGGGGACGGCGCGAGGCGGGTCCCAGCCTCCTGGCCTCCTGGTCTCTCTGATTTCACTCACAAAACGCAAATTCAGAGATAAGGTCAAGAATTTGAGGCAGTGACCGCAGAGCCTCGTTCTGAGCGGCGCCGGGCTGGCCGGGTCATGAGGTGAGGCCAGCTCTGCTCAGGAGTGTCTGACCTCCAAGGTCAGCGAGGGGTCCGATGCCGAGTTCCACTTTGTGGTGGCATCTCCACTAGGCTGCAGTGAAAGCTCAGAGCAAAACATCTCGGAAACTGAGAGTAAGAGGGCTCCAGGAGGCCGGTGCGGGGGTATGGGGTTTGGTCTTTGTTTTTGTTCTTGCTTTGTGAGGATAAGGGAAGACAAATAATCTTTGCATCCTTTAGAGATTATTAAAGAACAAGCCCCGTGGAACAGTGAGGAGGAGCCCGGGGTGGCGGGGGAGAGGCAGAGACAGGCGGAAGCTGTCCAGGAGACGCGGGGGCCCGGCCTGGGTGGGAGGTGTGGGTGCTGAGCGGCACCGCGGCGTCTCAAAGCAGCGGGAAGGCGCAGGACTGAAGCTCCGTCCTGGCTTCCTCTCAGCCCCCTGCCTGCCTGTCCGCGGTGTCCTCAGCCCTACGGCCACGCCCCGTGGTTAGAGCCTCCTCTGGCGGACCCAGGGGAGGGTGCCAGCCCAGGCCTTGAGGCGCCCCCCTCTCTGGCCCCTGGGCCGACGTGCAGGTTGCCCGTGGCCCTGGTCACGCGGTGTTCGGCTGGGGGATGGGGGGGGGGCATCGTGAGTGTTCGGACGTGCCATGTGGTCGTCTGGGATCGTCCAGAGGGGCGGGAAGCGCCCGTCAGAGCAAAGAT
This sequence comes from Kogia breviceps, assembly GCF_026419965.1. Classification (NCBI taxonomy): domain Eukaryota; kingdom Metazoa; phylum Chordata; class Mammalia; order Artiodactyla; family Physeteridae; genus Kogia; species Kogia breviceps. The sequence continues at coordinate 101,730,254 of NC_081320.1, forward strand.
GTGAGTCCCACGGTGTCGGCTCCCCGAGTCACCAGGGAAAGTGGCGTCTGAGGGTCTTTGCACCGCACCTGTTTGGGGCCCCTTCTCCACAGCGGCCCAGAGAACCCCGAAGAGGGCTGCTGACGTCACCCAACAGCTCCGCGTGGGCACCTGCCGCATGCGGTGAGCTGCCGGCCGGAGGACCGTAACTTCACGTGTGCGTCAGGAGGATGGAGGGTCCTTCTCAGTAGTTGGGTCTGGAAGTTCGCCCGTGGGTCCAGGAATAAAGCTCAGAAAGGTGCATCGCGGGCTCAGAGCCACGTACCTGAGCCGGAGCAGCGCTCACTGCAGGGTCACAGTGAGGCTGTGCCGGGAAGCGGGGGTCACGGCCCCGGCGGCCAGGCGGGCTTTTTGCTCCGAGCCAGTGAGTCCCAGCACCGCCGCCAGAACGCAGGCAAGAGGCCCAGCGGCGTCACGCACGCGCAGGCAGGGGTAGGGGTGCGCGGGGTGCACGGGGCGCGTGCGGCTCCGCCCCGGTCCCGGAAGCGGCCCCTCCCACGGGCGTGGCGGGGGGGGCGGGGTCTCGGAGGGTCGGCTGATCGCAGGAGGACAGCGATCCGGGAGGCACAGGCGGTGGCCGTGAAGAGTCCAGCAAGGCCGGGGAAAAACCGCCTCGAAGGGTGGAAGTCCGAGAGCCAAGAGCAGCCGCGCTTCCTCCCGGTGGGGTGGCCCAGGCTCCCGGGGTCTGGCCGTCTGAGCAGCCGGCCACCAAGGCCGATGCTCGTCGGGGGGGTTGGGGGCTCCTTTCGGAGGCGGAGTCCCGGCGGAAAGGAAGAGCCCAGCAGGGAGCCCACCTCCCTCCCCTCCCCATTAGAAACTCCCTCCTTGACATTCGCCGAATGTGCCCCGGAGGCCGCAGAAGACCGGGCGCCCGGGCCTTGTGGCTCGGAGTGTGATCGATAGTGCAGACGGACGCTCCCGGCCTGTTTGTCTCGTTAGCCATGAGGAGAGGAGCGCAGGCCTGCTGAAGGTGAGGCCAGTGCGATGGGGCCAGGGAGGGCGAGCTCAGGCCCAGAGGCTGTCTGGGGAGGGGCGGTGGCTAGGCGGTCGCCTCCCCCAGCTGGAGTCACAGCGGGGCCTGAGGCCTGGGAGGCGCTCAGGCTTCTCCCCCAGGCTTGATCAGCCGCCGCCCGCCTGTGTGGGACGTGGCCAGGGCCGCGGGAAAGCGAGATTACCCCTCATCCCGTAGGGGAGGCCAGCGAGTGTCCAGATGCAGGAGCAGCCCCGGCGCAGAAAGCGCGGCAGGGACTGACGGAGGCCGCCGTGCGGGCGCGGGGACCCAGCGAGGGCCGAGGGGCTGGTGTGGCCGGGCCCCACAAGCTGGGGGCCCACGGGGCAGCCGAGTCCGCTTCTGGAATTTTTGCCTTTTGTGATTCGGAGAGGGGGTTAATTTCAGGCTCCAGTATATAGGATTTTTGTGTTGTTCTAGCTGACGGTTTGCTTTCTTGAATGTGCTTGTTTGCAGTGGGCGAAAGTTCAAAAATGAACTTTTAGATTGAAGGAAACGTTGAAACCGATAACACTGAATATATTCGCCGTAATACTGTGAAGTCATAAAATATAATTTTAATCTACTGTTGTGGAAGAAGGAAGGGCTGACGAAGGGGAAGTGCTCAGGGCCAGAGCGGGCGCCGCCCGGCCACGGTGGTGACGTAGCGGCCCCGGAGCTCCGGGGAGGGGCGCACACTTCCAAGCGGGCGTGTGTGTGCGGGGCCCCAGCCGTGGCCCTGCTCCGCCTGACGCTGCATACGTGCCTTCGGCGTGCTGACGACAGGACTACGAGAGCTGCTGTGGCCACGCGTCAGGGACACACGTGCACACACACTCACAATCCCGGGCGTCCCGTGCGTGGCTCTGCGGAGCTCCGGTGCTTTGATTGGGCCTCTTCCAGTCTGAGTTTTCGAAGAGCCCCCTGTGACTGGCTTTGGGGAAGGCGACCTGGAGCACGTGGATGGCGGGGGAGGACGGTGTTCCCGTCGGGGCGCTGCCGGGAGGGGTGTGTCTCTGGCGAATGGAGCCGCCACGGGACCGTCGGCGGCTTTGCCGGGACAAAAACGAGAACCCCGTCGTGCGTCTCTTCCTCTGTGTCGCTGGTGGCAGCAGCCGCCTCCCTCCCGTGGGCACGTTGACGGCTCCCAGCGATTTTCTGCCTATTGTGGTAAATTGGGGGGGATTCTTGGATAAATAGGATGCGGTTGTCGCTTCATCGCGGTCTGGTGACCCCGTGTTGGAGGCCTGACTGGGCCAAGCGCTCTGCAAGGTGGGATCTTGGCTCCCACGCGGAAGACAGGCAACCAGAGCTCGGGGAGCCCAGGGCACTTGTCCGAGGTGCCAGGAGTGAATCCTCAGTGCTTCCGCGCCCCCGCGCGCCTCATCCTTTGCTCGTCCGGGCTGTGAAATGTGAGCCGTGTGAGTTTTTGTACCCGCGGAAAGGCCGGCAGTGAGGGTATCTCCTGAGATCTTGCCCCCACCTGTGAGCATGTCACTGTCACCGTGCTCCTTCTAAACTTCCCAAGAGCTCCGAGAGCAGCTAATCTTCATAGGTCTCCATAGAAACCTCCACGGCAACTCGGAGTTCATCATCTCGTTACATCAGGATTTTCCTTCCGAAATAGCCATTTGCGCTGCCTGCTCTACTCTCCTGCAGCCCCTTGAAACGGAATTGCAGGAGGGGGAGAGCACGACTTCCCGGGAGGCCCGCGTGACTTGAGTGAAATGCTCACTTACCGGCACTGGCGGCAGGGCCTTCCCCGACCAGGAAACGGGGTTCTCTGAGCGCTGGGGCGGGGGGCACAGAAATGCGTGACTTGGGAAGCCCTCTGGATATCCCAAGAGAGCATCGCAGACCAGGGAGATGCTGTCCTCGATGACACAGCTTCATGTTCAATCAAAATAAAAATTGTCCAAACTGTATTTTATGACTTCATCGGTATAAAGAGGAATAGATTAACACTATATATGAAAACATTTTCTTCAGTCTAAAAGTGCCTTTTTTACCTTCTGGTTTAAAAAGTGTTGTGGCTCCATGTCTTTTTTTTTTTTTAAATATGTTGGAGTCGAGTTGATTAACAATGTTGTGTTGGTTTCAGGTGTACAGCACAGTGATTCAGTTATACATACACTTGTATCTATTCCGGCCCCATGTCTTGTATCTCCTCTGTCTGAGGATGAGGCCCTGGCCGGCCAGGCCCCCAGGGAGACGTGTAAGCTGAGGAAATGGGCAACAAACAAGTGATTTTTAATAACACGTCCATTTCCCATAATAAAAATGATAATGTTAATGTCAAAAGAGGGGTTTTTGACACACTAAGGAGTAAATGGCTCTGCTTGCCAATAAGATCGATGGTATCTTTGCCAAGAAAATTTCCCCAAGTTTAAAACAGAAGTGGTTGGAGATGAGTTACATGGTGCCATCTGGATATTTAACAACACAAAGTGACTTCTCTTCTTCCCTGACCCAAAAAATGTATCACAGTGGGAGAAACAGACTGCCCTGGTTATCTATTGGGTGCCAAAAATTGCGTCATGTTAGAGAAGTAAAAGTGTGAGGCTGAGGCCCACCTGGCGTTTTCAGTCATAGATTTCCTTGGATGAAGCCCAAAGTGAACCAAACGTTCCTTGTGCAGCGTTAGTGTGGCGAGTGGGCCGCTTTGTAGAGCAGGAATTTGGACCGCTGGTGACTGCTCGGTGACCTTGGGCAAATCCGTCACCTTCAGGCCTCAGTTTCTTAGGAATCTGTAAAATGCATGATGGTCCTGGTTCTGGTGCTGTGGTGCTGCGGAGACCCCCTGAGACTAGGCATGAGGGAGCCATCTGGGAGGAACAGAGTGCGTTCAGACCTCTTTATGAGATTATAATTTAGTAGCAACCTGATACGTAGCTTCTCTGGACCTTGGCTACACCAGGAGAATTCACAGCAATATCGGGATGGAAGACTGATGGCCTGAAAGTTTGTGTCCCCTGCCCAGATTCAGACGCTGACGTCTAAGCCCATGTGATGGTATTAGGAAGTGGGGCCTTTGGGGCTGATTAGGTCATGAGCGTGGAGCCTCATGGATGGGATTAGGGCCCTTATCCAAGAGGCCAGAGAGCAGTGCCCTACGTAACCCCATAGTGGGGCTGTCAGGAAACTCCAGCTGATGGCGGTCTGGTGTTTCTGCTGGACCAGCTTCCTCGGTTCCTCTTGGAAACTCATGGCTTCCAAACAAGGATTAGAATTACATCAGACTTTCCTTCAAACACTACGCAAGCCAGAGAGCAGAGTGAAATATTTAAAGAGCTGAAAAAACAACAACAACAGCAACCCCTCATCAACCTGGAATTCTGTATCTAGCAAGTTTCTTAGTCAAAAATAAAAGTTTCTCAGATAAACAAAAATTGAGGGAGTTTGTCTCCAGTAGATCAGCCTTGCAAGAAAAGTTTAAAAAAAGTTCTCTGGATAAAGGGAAAATTAGTCAGAAACTTGCATCTACATAAGGAATATAAGTGCAAACATCCCTCCCCACCCCCACGAGATTATTAGCAAATTGGATTCAACAGTCTTTAAAGGGAATTATACACCATGATCAAGCTGGATTTATTCCAGGTATGCAAACCAGGTTGAACATTCAGAAATCAACCAATGTAATCATCACATCAATAAACTAGAATAGAAAAGTCACACGATCATGTGAGATGCAGAAGAACATTTGACAAAATCCAACATCCACGCATGATAAAAAATTTCAGCAAACTAGGAATAGAAGATGTATTCATTTTCTAGGGCTGCCATAACAAAGTACCTCAAACTAAGTGATCAGACGACAGAACGTCTCATGATTCTGGAGCCTGGATGTCTTGGGATCAGAGAGTCGGCAGGGCTTGTTTTTCCTGAGGCCACTGTCCTTGGCTTTTGCAGGTGCCCATCCCTTCCCTGCGTTCTCCATGGTCTCTTCTCGGCATGTATCTATGTCCAAATATCCTCTTCCTGTAAGGAAACCAATCGTATTGGACTAGGGCCCACCCTAATGACTTCATTTGAACTTAATTCACACTTTAAAGGAACTGTCTTCAAGTACAGTTGTACCCTAAGGTGTTAGGGGTTAGGACTTCAACATATGAATTCTAGGGGGACAGAGTTTGTCAGTAGCAGAGGGAACTTCCTCAACTTGATAAAGAACATCTACCCAAACACCTGACAACTAGCATTGCACTTAGTAGTGAGAAGACAGATGCTTGTTCCTAAAATTGGAAACGAGGCAGGAATGTTCTTTTCCACCATTCCTATTAGACATCGTACTTGAATTCCTAGCTACTGCAATAGACATAAAAAGGGAATGAAAGGCATTCAGATTGGGAAGGAAGAAATACAATTGTCTTTATTTGCAGATGACATGATTGTCCACATAGAAAATTCCAAAAGACTCAACAACAAAAAACTCCTGGAACAAGTGAGCAGTTACAGCAAAGTTGCAGGATGCAAGGTTAATACACAAATGTTCATTGCTTTCTAATATATCATCAGTGAGCAATTCGAATTCAAAATAAACCCCATTTACATTAATATACATATAAAAAGAAATACTTAGGTATAAATACGCACAAGGTCTAGAAAAACTGTAAAACTCTGATTAAAAAAGTCAAAGAACTAAGTAAACGGAGAGATAATCCATGTTATTGTGCAGGAAGGTGCAACATGATTAAGATGCCGGTCCCTCCCAGCCTGACCTACAAGTTCAATGTAGAAGCCTTGCCTCTGCACACAGATGAAGCGGGTGGCGGTGGACGGGAGGGCATGGGGGACCCTGGGAGGTGGTGGGGGCAAAGCAGGGACGCCAACATGTGGAGGTTCCAGATCAGGTGGGGAGGGACCAGCCCTGAAATCCGCAGGATGTGGAATCCCTAGACTGGGAGATTAAACCGGCACCGGACTTGGCACAAATGCATCTCCGTTCAGTGTTCACTTCACGTGAGGCCGGGGCCGGAGATAAAACAGTGACTAAAACAGAGATCGTTTCCTTTCACTGTTGCTTTTCGTTGTCATCTTTTCCGTTGTTGAGCGCCTGCTGTGTGCTTTCACATGTTATAATCAGGTTGTGCACAGGAAGTTACATGCTAGAGATACATCTTAATATTTCTATGACTGTTGTGAATATAAACTGTTCACAGCTTCCTTCTTTGGAATCCTTTCTTTTTTTTTTTTTTTTTTTTTTTTTGCGGTATGCGGGCCTCTCACTGCTGTGGCCTCTCCCATTGCGGAGCACAGGCTCCGGACGCGCAGGCCCAGCGGCCATGGCTCACGGGCTTAGTTGCTCCGCGGCATGTGGGATCTTCCTGGACCGGGGCACGAACCCGTGACCCCTGCATCGGCAGGCGGATTCTCAACCACTGCGCCACCAGGGAAGCCCTGGAATCCTTTCTTTTCCTTGGTGTCCGAAAGTAAATATTTCTGCTTCCCTTCTCTAATTCAGCCCTGCCGCTGTTGGGGCAGAAAGACCTCTATTCCGATGAACCCATTTTGCTTAAGTCTTTAAAAATGATTAATTGGTGATGGCCTTTGAATTAAAATACCATATTTCTTGATTCTAAGATGCATATTTTTCACCTGGGAGTGTTTCTGAAATCTGAATGTGGCTGGTAATTGATGGTTGCTTTTAACAGAGCCTTTTTTTTTTTTTTTTTTGCTGAAAAGCTGTTCATGAATAGACGGTGCATCTTATAATTGATGGCATCCTGGAATCCAGGAAAGACGCTAATTCTCTTCCAATGGTGTTGTGGAATGGAATGACTCGATTCTGACCAGAATCATGAATTCCATCTCTCACAAGCTTTGGCCAAGGGAAGATGCAAAAAGAAACCCCACCAAATGCTATACAAATTCCTCATTTTATCCCTTTATTTGCTGGTTTTGGATTACTTTCCGGCTTCTGTTAAAAAAGGGTTTTGTCCTCCCATTCGGTCACAGAACCAGAGGCGTGGGCCGTGGGTCCCCGGCCCACTGTTCCTGTTGAAAGCAGGTTAGCTGCACCGGCCTACATTCCATCACCATGTGACGTGGCCCAACTTAACCCTCCTAGGTGGGGATTTCTGCACGAGAATTTTTAGGATCCAAGCCTATTATCGGAAGATCCTTGGGGAAGATGTCTATTTTGCTGACAAATTAAAAGCAAACACTTAAAAATATGACAACATTCGCCCTGCAAGAAACAATCTCCTTGCAGATGAAGGAAAGATAATTGATTAAGCTTGTTCTTTATGAAAGAAAAAAAAAAAGGACAATGCTTTTGAAAGGAGGAAAAGTGGAAGTTTTTAGATTTTCTTCCCTGGAATGGATGGCTCTTTTTCTCCTTAATGGAGAGCTAAGCAATTACGAAAAAGCCACAGCAGGTTTGGAGTCTTAAGACGTTAGTGTTTCTCCAGCCTGGTTGTCACACGCCTGACAGCTCTGTCGTGACAGCGACGAGAGCAAAGCCGGCAGATGCTGCCCTGGGCCGTGGCTGCTCGCGTTCTCGTTCAGGGGACGCTCAGGCCACGCCGCAGGCAGTGAATTCAGGGACTGGGGTTTTTGAAAAATAGATGCTCAGGGATCCCATCTGGAACCAGACAAATGCCAAGAGGAAGAAGGACGGCCTTGCTTCTCTCTGCTTTGCTCTCTTTCCCCTCAGATAACGGTGGCCAGTTTCTACGCGTTTACTGTATTTTTGGAGCCCTTGAAAACAGGGTTTTTTGTGCTTTAAGGTGTCCCCTCGCGAGGGGAGCCGGACACAGGTTCCAACAGCACAAGGGTCTGTGGCCTTCACGGTGGGACAAGCATCCGTGCACACCTCAGGCGGTGACAGACGGCCTCTGTCATTCGGCTGCCGTCACGTGATGCAATCCCGTGGTCCACAGTAATGTGACATAACTTAATTTTTAAGGTTTCTGCATTCTTGAGTCATCAAATGGTGGAAGGGTGCTTTGCATTTTAGTCGTATTTACACCCACAGTCAGTTTTTAAGTTCAGGGGAGCAGTGCATTCGTTGCCTGCGAGGTGGGGGTGGGGAGAGGCGCTGGTGGGACCCTGGGGGCGTGGCCTGTTTGCACGGGGACCGGCTCCCCCCACCCCCAAAAGCTGACAGGAAGGAGCAGTGCAGGAGAGCCGTGAGCTTCCAGAGGAGCTCGCGGGAAGGCGAGACCACGTACCGCGGGAAGGGCTGGGGTGTTTGCTCATCTCCGTCCTGGCAGCCCAGGTTGTGCCTGTGTCTGGAGGGGACCTGTCGCTGCTGGAACGTGTCCACTGGCCTTTGAGGGACTGTGAGATCACGTGCTCAGACACAGGCTAACCTGAGGAACGGGCAGAAGTTCAGCTCCTTCCCGGGGGCCAGAAACACCTCCTTCCCGTGCCTCGCGGGCCCCCGCTGGGTGAGGGTGGGCGGGCACGTCCCCCTGGGCCTTGTGTTTCCCCCTCCTCACCCCCATCCCTGCAAACACTGGTGGCTCTGGGAGCCAGAGGTGAGGGAGCAGCCCTTCCTCCTGGGCTAGGCCAGCCTGCGGGGTGTGGGGCTCTGGAGCCGAGGTGGGAGGGAGGGCAGCGTCCCTGTAGGTACACCCAAGGCTGGAGCCGGGGGGGGGGCCGCCCCCAGGAGGCCAGCGTGCGGGGCCTCCGCCTCAGGGATCCGGTGAGTTCTGGGACCCTGCAGCCGCCCTTGGTGCCATGGTCAGCTGGGGAGTGCACTTCGCCTGCAGACGCCACAGGCTCGCCTTTCATGGTCACTTTCCGGAAGGGGAGTTAAAGATTTCATGGGGCTCTTTGGATGGACATAAACTCCAGGCTTTTACTTGAGATTGTATTTGAGGGGTTACAGGTGGAAGGGTTACAGGTCTGCTTGGTGCAAGCGAGAAAGCAGGGTCTTTGTGTTGAGCTACTGGCTGGATGGCACCCCTCTTTGGATGGTAGAGCGAGAAGGGCCCGAGCCGAGGTCCTGACCCGTGGGCACGCGTTAGCATGAGGCTTCCCACGCTGCCAACAGGAGCACAGGGTCAGTGCTCCCCCGTGGCGAGGACCCAGGCCTGCACTCTTCGGTGTTGCCTGGAGTCTGTATCATGATATCATCAGCACCATCACACCGGGCCCCTTTGTGAATCAACGTGCTGGGCCCGCTGCTTGGTAAACAGACGAGCACGTGGACTTCACCCCCACCAGGTGGGCTGAGTGTCAGCCCCCTGCCTTTCCAGCTGTGAGATTTAATTCTCGGAGACTCATTTTCCCATCTGTACGACTGGGATAATATCTGCCCCGTTAGGTCATTACAGGGCTTAGAAGCAGATGATACGCCTGGCTCGCGGTAAGCGCTCGGTGAGCGATGGCTGTTAGTATCACACAGTTGGAATTCGCAATATGAACTCCTATCCCCTCAGCAGCCATTTATTCAGCACTTAGAGGTTCCGGGCGCCTTCCCCGGGGCTGAGGGCACAAAATCAGCTGAGACGGCATTTCCAACCTCCAAGTGCTTTCTCACATCAAGTTTAAAAACTTATAGATGTGCAACTTCAGGGCCACACGTGTCCAATTCTTGCACCATCTTAAACATATACAAGGCGGCGGTATCTTTTTCGCATGGTGAGTTTTTCCCTTCCGTTTATTCTTCAGGAGACTACAATTAGAGCTCAGCCGAGGAGTGATTTTGCCCAGTTCCTCTGACTTCTGCACTGATGGCTTGCTGGGTGACCGTCTCCTTGCTGGGCAAGCTGCTCTCAGAGGCTCTCCCTTTGCCCTTCTCCGGCAGCGACACCTGAGTGGTGGTTTTTGTGCCTCCTCTAGGGGGCGACGCTCGCAGGCAGGTGACCAGGACATGGCCTGTCAGCTTGGCTCCCGAGCTGTGCCCACGGCATTGCCCTGGCTCTTGGACTTAGCATTTCGCTCCTGAAGTCTCCTGGGACACTCCTGACGGTTCTTCAATCTGTTGTGAATCTCCCCGTAAGGGTGAATCTTTTTAAAATGGTCTTGCCCATTTCACGCTCCTGCCAGAACCTCCAACAGAGCGGTGAGCCTGCCATTTGTAATGAAGCTGGCCTCCACCCTTTCCAGATGTGCTTTCTCTGCAGTTGCTCTTTCCTTGGCCTCAGACGAATGGGACGTGTCTCACCTTGTCCGTCTCTGCCTCATCCTTGGCCTGTCAGGGTTCCAGCCCCCCCCGCCCCCACCTTTCAGGGTTTCCGTCCAGCAGGATGCCCTTCAAACCATACCCGCTCTCTCAGACGATGTCCGGTGAGCTCTGCTCCAAGGGATGGCCGGGGTCCCCTCTGCACGTCCAGCGCCCTGCTCGTCAGCGGTCAGCAGTTACTCTGGACAGCGTCTCCCCTCCCGGTCACGAGCTTCTGGAGATCAGGGTCCTCCTGCAGCCTATTCCTTCCCCTCCTGCCTCCCCTCCTCCCCTAAGTGTCTGGAGCGCTGTCTCTCAAACAGACGTGCTCAAGAAAAATGTGTGGATTGTAGAGGAGGAGCTCAAGGCGGTGGGAACCGAGTCGACTGCGGGATCTCGTGTTCGAGCCCCTCGTTTGATGCCCGTGTTGCCATGATCGCCAGCCCCGTTTCGGAGAGAGCTCAGCGTGGAGCACCCCTGAGGCCGCCGTTAAAGGCAGGAGGAGGATGCCGGCTGGGCCGTTTCCAGTACGCGGCCGTCATCCGTGCCGCTCTCTGCCGGAGCAGTGAGAACGGAGTGAGCGTTTGCCCTGCAAAGCCACGTCCAGGAGGACAGAGCTCCCTTCTGGGAACTTCAGCCTTTCCCCATGGGGTTAAACTATCCGCGCAGGGGGTTGTTTGAACGAAAGAGTCGTCACTGGGAAACGCACGGTGCATCGCTAGTTTATCCCACTCGGCGCCAGCCTCAGAGCTGGAGGGAGAGGCAGGGAGGACACAGGTGGCGGGAAGGACAGACACCCGCCCACAGCGTTGACCCCACTTTTGACTCGGGGTCCATCCCCGTCCTCCCCTTGGAGGGCTCAGTCACGCCGGGCTGCCAGCCCACATGGAGCCGTGGTTCTGGTGACCCCAGGTTTTGGGAAGGAATGGATGGGGAGAAACGAGAGAAATGCACGACGCTGGCAGGAGAACAGCTGTGGATTAACTTTCAGGACCCTGGACAGCGGAAGGCAAAGCCCCGACGGACCGGGCAGGGCTCAGTGAGAACCTGTTCCAGGTGACAGGGCGTGTGTCGTCCGGCGGCCCTGGAGCCGGGACGCTGGGGTTCTCAATGCCTCCTTCGTGCCTTTGCTCAACCAGGCAGGCTAAGCAGATATATGCACCTGTCCTCGCTGGGGGGCACCTCTGCTGCACCCCCAAACCAACCACCACAAACAGAAGCCAGCCGCCGGGGGGCAGGAAATGGGGGGACACAGATGGGTGTGATGGGCTTGGTCTTCTCGGCAGAAAGTTTGAGCCTGCAATGCACTCGGCTCCTGTGGCCACAAGGACGAGCAGGCCGTCACCTCACCTCCGCCGGGGGAAACAGGGCCGGAGGGGAGCTTCCCAAGCTCTCACAGCCTCTGTCGGTGCAGAGCGGGAGTTCTTCCCACCCGGCCAAGCTCCCCGGCAGTGGAGGTCAGCTGAATTTGTACTTGGCTTTGGGGCAGGGAGTTTACTTCTCTGAGCCAGATTTTCCTGATTTGTAGACTTTTGGAGCAAATGGTCAATGGAGGCCCCTCCGGTTTGCTCAGGGAATCTCGGTACACGGGGTCCCCTGTTTGCACCAGTCTAAGAGTTGGCTTTTGTGCTGTTTCAGGAGCAGTCTTCCGGCCTGGCTGGGGGGTGCTGGGCCAGCAGGTCTCCCAGAGGCTCTGAAGTCTCCTTCAAGTGCACCGAGAGGGTCCAGAAGGAAGGCCTGAGACTCAGCTCAGGAATCGCCCAGCAGAGTGTGTGGCCCCAAGTGTCCTGACCGTGACCTTACGGGGGTGATGGACCCGGGAGCTCTCTCAGGGGCACATGAAGAGGTCAGGGGCTGCAGCGTTTGGTTCCCCGGAGCAGCCCTGAAAATCATGGGCGGTTTCTCAGGTCTTTGCAGGGATGTGTGCTCAAGGCCGTGGTCTCCATTTCACATGAGTCCAAGCGGCAGGTTTGCGCTCTGTGATTCCTTTATGGGCACTGGTGGTTGGATGAACCTGGCTACAAATGACTTTACATCAGGCAAGCCTACAGATTCAAGCCCAGACCCACGCTTGGTCACTTCAGGGGAGTTCACTGCGGGGGAAAAAGCCCTTCTAACCAGCGCAGCACGGAATGGGAGGGAGTGGCAGGGGAGGCTGCAGGGCGGCTGAGTGCCGAGTGTGGAGGGAGGGGCCAGGGGTCAGAGCGTGTCCTAGACCAAGGGGATGGAGGATGCAGCTGTCGGGAGGGGACCCCAGCAGCACTCAGCGTGACCGGGAGCCGAGTCTGCGGCCACGTGTCTCCCGGGGGACCTTGGGAAGTAACGTGGAGGGAGTCACGCGAAACCCACCTAACCCAGTTTCTTGGGACAGACCTGTTGTGAGAGTGAAGTTCCGCTGTGTTACCCTGTGTCTTGTGTTTTTCTCACTCAGAATGAGGTTCCACACCTGTCCAGGACGTGCAGCGCTGAGGTCATGGTGTCTTCGAGGGAAGGCACGCGCCGAAACAGTGAACTTTAAAATTGCTGTGATCTATGATTTTATGTTAAATCAGACACTGCCTCACACCACCTTAGAGCATGAAAAACTGGCAGCAAGGACACGGGAGGGATGCTGAGCCGAGCCAGGTTCCAGCCATGCTGTGGCCAAGAGCCAAGGAACAGGAGGCAGTGCTGAGGGCGTGGGGCGGACGCCGCCTTCCTCACCCTCTCTCTGGAAGCCCCAGACACCTTCCATGCCATGTGTTCTGGCCTGAGGATAATTTGCAGTGTCCACAGTTGGTTGTGTGTTGAGGGCATGAAGAGGAGCTCAATAAGGCTCTCTTCTCGTAGACAGAGGTAAAGAAATGGAAGGACCGGGGTTTAGCTCAGAATTTGTCAATCTGGAAGCAACTGGCTCTTTTCAAAGTATTTCATTTCTAATCTCTTTGCCTCTGGACACGTCTCCCCGCCCCTACCAACGAGCACACCGTTTACAGTTGGCAGGGGTGTTTTCCCTGATCTGTAAACTTGGCGTGGCTCCTCCTTTGCTTGCATCCGCCCGTGTCCCCGCAGCCCCCTGGGTAAAGCGGGTACCAGCCCGGGGCTGGCTTCTCCGGCCTAATTTCTGATACCCGGACCTCACCTTCAGCCTCGACCCCCACTGTCTGTCCTCGGTGCCTTTCCTCGCGCTGCGGTCTGACTTGCCCTCGTTTCTGAGAACCACTCAAATTCATCCTTCGAGACTTGGCTCACGGGTCACATCATCTTCGCTTGGAGGCTGCGCTGACCCGCAGCCTTGCTGTGGTGTTTCCAGCGTTTGACGGCCTCGGGCTGTTTCTGCCGACTCGTCCACCCCACCCCCGATAGGCGGTGCTGTCGTTGGGAGCAGGAGAGCTTCAGGCTTCTCATTGCGCCTCCACTGCTAGAGATTCTTGACAGAGTAGGTACTCAGTGTACATTCGGTGAGTAAAGTAACTGATTTCTTCGCGACTTTAGATAAGGGAAGTCTTTTGTTGAGAAGATAAATTCATTGTAAAGGAATTCGTTGCGGGCATACATTGACTGCTCAGCAAATATTTAATGAACCCATTTTCTGTGCTTATCATAAAGTAGCATAGGACGATGAGCAAGGTTTGCTTTATGTGAAAGCTTAGAGGGAAAGGGTGTTTGCAGGGCTTTTTGCAAACTACTCTATCCGCGGTTCCTCGATCAGGGCCTGCCACGTCGTGAGCACCCGATAAACGTGTTGAATGAAGGAATGAAGTGCTCTGGAGCTTATAACGACCTTTCACATGTGTGGCCTTATATTACAATTCACACAAAAGCGCAAAAATGAAATGTACATTGGTCATTATCCCACTTCGGGATGAGAAAACCGAGCCTCGGACACGCTAAGTGACTGGCCCCAAAGGTGTCAGACCAGAGCTCAGGACACAGAGGCCGCGACGGCGGGACCAAACCCGGGCCCGGGTCTCCTGGCCTCCCGTGCATTCTGACGGCTAGTCGGAGGCCGGGCACTCACATATACCATTCCTTATTCACTCAGCGACTTCCTTCTGAGCCCCTGCAGTGAGCCAAGGGCACCGATCTGATGGCTGAATCACTGAGAAGGGAGGGGGGCGGGCAGTGGCGGCTGCCCCGCAGCGTGTGTCCCTCAGCCCGGCCGGTCCGCACGCTCTGGCTGTTCCGGCAGCCGCGGGCCGAGCGTCGGGGGCCAGGGCATTCCCGGGGAGCCCGTCTACCTTGTGCGGGGTGTCGGCGTGCAGGGGACGAGGAAGCCAGCGGGGATCGGCTTGGGCCGCGCTCGGTGCGGCGGCGGTGTGAGCTGAGCACGCACGTCGTGCGGGGGCCCCGGGGAGGTCTGGCTTGGGGGCCACAGAGGGAAAGCGCCCTCAAAGAAGTCCCGGCTGGCGCGGCAGACAGACGCACAGCCGAGGTCCGTGCGGGGATACGGTGAACACAGAAGGGAGGCGTCCCGCCGCGCTGGGGCTGAGCGGGGACCAACTCCGAGAGGACAGGGGGCCTCCTGCGGGCCCCGAGGGTGGCACAGGATGAGGGGTGGGAACGACACACGAGGCTCGGGAGCGCCAGATTCGGAGCCAGGACGTGTTCGGAGCGCGGCTGACAGAGGAACGGACGGAGCACGGGGCACGGGGCTGGTGCGGAGGTGAGGCTGCGGGCTGGGCGGGGAGCCAGGGAGGGGTTCTCGGCAGCCGCTCTGGGCCGGGGAGGCCGGGGCAGGGCTGGAGCTCAGGGCCGACTTCTGGAAGAATCCGTGAAGGCCCGCACTGGTACGTGCGCGACAGACGGGGCTGAGCGCGGTCTGGGGGGCCAGCGGCTCCCCGCGGACCAGAAGCATCTCTGCCCGCACGTCGTCCTCCCTGGAGTCGGGGGCTCGCCGTGACGCCCCGTGGCCCTCGCCACCTCTCCTCCCAGGCCAGGCCACACTCTGGTGGCCTCACCCTGGAGAGAGGACGTGGAGCGGTGGGCGTCTGGCAGGAGAAGCACGGCCGCACCCCTGGCCCTGGCCCCGGCCCTCCCCTGCCCTCACCTCTGGGAGGCAGAGCCCGGCCTCGGGCAGCGGTGCCTGGTCACACCCGCCTTTCGCCCTCGGCTTCTGGCGCCCCGAGTCCTCTGAGCCCTGGCCCCTCACTCTCCTCTTTGATTTTGGTGACCTGTTGAGACCACTCAGCGCTCAGTTTGGTCCTTGGATCTCTGGACTTGATGAAGAACTGTTGAACGCGGGGATGCCTTTGATCTTCATCTCTGACAGCCCTTGACCAGATGCTTCTGTAGCCTTGATCTTCCGGGAGCCTCCCAGCTCCCTGAGGAGAGGCCTGCGTCTCGCTCCTCACCTGGAGAAGCCGTGTTCCGTGAGCTGAGTCACATCCCGTTCCATGAGGCTTTTGCTCAGACCCCGCTGCGGCGTCAGGCGAGTGAGAACACCCACGGGAGGGTTTGCAGCATTTCTGTCCTCCGTGTGGGTATCTGGCAGCTCCTGTCCCCGCTGAACACGAGGCTGAGACAGCTGCCTCTCTGGCGCTCGGAGCTGACCTTGGTCTCCATGGAGACACGCGTCCTGATGGAGCTCCCGCCAAGGCTGTTCCGGGAAGTCTTACTTTCCTTTTCCCTTGCAAGCCTTCTGTTTTCACAAAGACTTTCAAAACCCCGCGAGTGGGAGATGTCCGGCCACAAGCCGCGAGTGCAGTTCCTCTCTAGCTGGGGGGGGGGGGGGGGGGGGGCGGCGCGCCACTTTCCCCGAGCCACTTGACAGGCACCCTTACTGCTAGCCCCACCCCAGAGAGCAAATTGCCCTTTGCAACCAAGTGGGATTTAAAAGCAAATTTGAAGGTGGTGCCTCAGTACCCCGCTCCTCTGGGGTTGGAACACAGAAGTAGCAGCTCGCCTGTGCAGTGTGGCCAGGACGGAGGGCGCCTGCTACCGGGGACAGCGGAGACACTTGTCTCCAGGCCCAGCGCCCGTGGCTTTAGGGCTGCATCCAGTCAGACGTGATATACGGGCACTCCTCCCGTTGCGTCCTATTCAGCAATGGGAGAGAGGACCAGAAGAGGTTTTCACATGGGTAAAAGCAGTGCTACCGAATTTCCCCCTTTTTCTTTTTAGTTACACAGAATAGAATCCATTTCCCGCCGAGCGGGGCCCTCTCCAGGCACTGGGCTGAGCCAGGCGGTGGAGATCCTGACGCTCGTTCTGTTCCGACACCCCGAGTGGGCCTCATGAATCCCTTGCCTTCTCTGAGACCCCTTTTCTCATCAGTTAAAGGAGCGCCTTGGCCAAGCGTGTCCTCAGCCCGTAATTCTGTCTCTCTGGTGTTGCTGAAAGGGACTGGCTCAGCTGGGTACAGAAGTGACACCGTGCACGTTGATTACTAATGGTTACTACGTTCGCTCAAGATGTTCTGTTTGTGTCTAATAACTTTTACCAGTAGGATTGCAAATTACTAACATTCACGATAGAAAACTAGAGGAAAGAAATCCAAATACTGAAAAACCTCTCACTTCTACTCTGTAGCAATATGTGTTTTGAGGAGGTAAACGGATGGTAATTATTTGACGGGCATATGTTTTTGTGTGCAAATTTGTTTCTTACTAACCTGGCATCGCCATGCCTCCTGCTTTCCAGCCGCCTTACCCCCCCGCTCACCTCACAGCCAGTGCTGTCTTCGCAGTGTGCGGAGTGTCACACGCCGTCGCCGAGAGGAGACGTGTGCCTCCCCTGGACAGAGCGCGTCCCTGGACTCCTCCTGTGCCTTGTTTCAGAACATTTCCGGTATTTTTCCATGATAAACAATGCTGTGATGAAAATTCTTGGAGATAAACCTTTTTAGACTTCCATGATAATTTATCTTCTTAGGGTAAATTCTTACCCTAAAGAGTGAAATTGCTGGGTCACAAAGGGAACTTACAGTTTAAGGGATTTTGGCTACTTAGTGGCACATTTCTCTTCTGTGAGGTTTTACTCATGTCCATTTCCACTAGTATGATATGAGACTGACCATTTCCTTACAGTTTACCCAACTTGATTATTATTAAAATAATTTTGGCCCATTTTAGGACGAAAGTATTATACTATTGTTGTTCTGAATTGCATTTCTTTAATTTCAGCCTTGAACAATAATGCAGGCATGGGAGGCTTTGAATTTCTTCTGACTACAGACCATGAATTTTCATCTGTAGTCTTACCATCATTAATTTCTAAGTTGTTTACAGTGGTATTTTTGCTTTATTTCCTTAACTTAAAAATTATTTCGAATTCTTTCAAAATTCACCTTTTTTTGGTTTATTCCAAAATTCTTTTAGTTTTGTTGCATTGAGGTAGAGATTGTAGCCTATATAACACATAACTTCACTGTGTGTTGCGCCTTTTATGAAATTATAATGATCCTCTGTATTGCTTTCAATGCGATTTTCTCATATTCTTTATTGTTTACTACTCCTAGTCTTACTTCTCCTACATTGTTGTTCATGTTTACTTGATATCTCTTTGCTGATTTCTTAATTTTGAACCGTGCCCTTGTCGTTTTGGTTTAGATGTATCTCTCTGGCACTGCACTCACGTGTGGTTACTTTTTCACCCTAAATGTCTTTGTCATACTTGTGCCTTCTGGTTTTTTGGTATGTTTTAATGAGCGTTTGAGCGTTTTCTTTTTACATTTTGATATCTACGATGCACGTTTACATTGGCGAGAGAAGGTGTTTCTTCAGAGCAATCGACATCAGGAACGTCTTTGTGCCTGTACCCAAGATGAGACGTTTAGCGCTTTCTTTCGAATAAATCCTTCCGTCAGTGACGACACTGTCATTTCAGACCCTGGCTGTTGACAGAGCTGTTGGTCAATATGTCCTTAGTTAATGGTTGTATTGTTTCTACTACTCTTTAAGGACTAGGCTAATCTTGTGCTTTACTTGTTACACCGTTTACTCTCACTTTTTGATACGCTGTTCACCTCATACTTGTAGTTTTAAATTCTATTCTGAGTGGATTGTTTTTTTTTTTTAAAAAAAAAACTCCTATAATTTATTTGCTTTTCTGGCCAGGTCTTTTTGTCAGCCTTGAGTTTGAATATAACCTTTTGTAAGTAATATTCTTTGAAGTTTTAAAATTATCTATATCTATCATAGTTAATGGTGACCTGATGGTTTTCATTTGTAGGGAATCTATGACCTCATTGCTAATGTGGCATAGTTTGTATATGTGTATATATATGAAATCAACATAACTCCAAGGTTTTTAATAATTTTTCCATGGTATTTGCTGACCCATCTTGAGCTTAAGATTTGAGTCTCCCCTTGGCCCAGGACGTGCTCAGCCTCGAGTTGGTGCATTCTGCTTACTTCTGGAATTCTAAATTGCGGCTCTGAGGCTTGCCTGCTCTTAGGTTTCATCTCATAATTCACATCTCCTTATTTTGTTCTCCTTTGTGGTTCTAATTCGTTGGTTTCGTTTTCTGAAGATTTCAGTCTGTCCCTTTCTGCCTGTATGGCAGCCTTTAATGTGAGATGCCTGTTTTCTAGATTTTACGTATTTTTTCCTGATTCTGGATCAGGGCTCCAGGTCTGAGGGTAGCAAGCTCTTTGAATTTTACTGATACCACAGGTTAGAGACATTCAAGTGTCCTGTGCTTCTGGGAAGGAAACCTGCTCCATGGAAAGGCTGCAGGTGCATCGGGCTGGAGCCTGGGGGAGCTGGGGCTTCCAGGTGAGTCAGGGCTAAAGACGTAGGTGATGGAGATGGTGCTGAGGGTGGTGATGGAAGCGCGTCTGTGAGGAGCATCCAACTTTGCAGGGGGGATCTGGGCGGCGTCTCAGGACTGTTATCGTAGGACGTGGGTCTTGGAGGATGAGGAAGGGGTAGCAGTACAGGGCACGGTGCTTCAGGAATTGGAGGGTGTGGAGGCTCACCGGCTGCTGGGTCGTGTTCAGGAAAGAGGACAGAGTCTACTGAGGCTCAGCTTAGTGTCTGCAAGAGCAAATGAGGCCAATCCAAGTGCGGAGAGAGCCGGACCCAGAGACGGTAGGACTTGTGCTCCATTCAGAGATCAGGACTCTGGCTTGTAGGCAACGGGAAGCGATTGAAGGGTGTAGTTACCAGGTTTGCATTTTAAAAAGACACACGTGGTGCAGCATCAGGCTGGATTCAAATGGGGAGAGCGAGAGACTTGGGCCCACAGACTTCGACGGTGACCGCGTGGTCCTGATGAGAAACCACCAGTGAGGCCAGGATGACGAGTGGAGAGAACGGTGACAGCAGCTTTTCAGGCGACGGCTGGCTCCGCTGGCCCTCCCATGTCTACCGAGAGGCTTACATTTTGACTTTAGGGACTTGGTCGTCTCTACCTACACTGCTGGCTTTCAGCCCTCCTCGCGTTTACACAGAAAGAAAAAGCAGTAGAATTTATGACCGTTGGTAGAAATGAATAATGTGTCTTTCTAGATTATCCTGAGAAAAGAGTGTGCGGTTGACCAGCAAGATGTTTTCCACGTGTAGAGTTCGTTTTCCTGGTGTTACGTGGTGGTTTCCGTTGGAATGTGTTCACCAGATAGACGTTAAATAACGATGGGTCATTTTCAGCCCAAAGACACCTTTTCATCGTTTCTGAGGGAATAAGAATGTAGACCCTTTAAAGGGTGTTCCTACTTTGTACATAATGGTGAGGAGTTTGCTGTGAGTCCTGGAATGTGCACAGAAGTGACGGGGGGGACGATGAGATCCACGTATCGTCTGCAGGAGAAGAGGCTTCCCCATCGCCTTCCGCATCTTACTTCCTGGTCACCCCACGCGTCCCGTTACTTAAGTCAGAAACCCTGGCGTCACCCTTGACGGTCCCCCTCACTCCCACACCCCGTCCGTCAGCAAATCCCGCAGACTCCACCTTCGGAAGCATCCAGAATCTGCCTCTCACCTCCTGGTCCAGCCGTCAGCACCTCTCCCTGGGTTGTGGCCACGGCCTCCCCAGTGGTCCCCTGCTGCGCTTGCACCTTTAGTACGCAGACGGGCCTGCTGTGGGTTCAGCCAGGTACTGTCACCTCCCGCTCAGAACCTTCCAGTGGCTCCCACCCCTCCTAGGGAGAAGCCTGCAGCCCTTACACGGCCCCCGACGCCCGAGGTGGGGCCAGTGCCCGCCGCGCTGCCCGCCCTCGCCGGCCGTGCCCACTCTCGCTCAGGGGGCTGGTGTGGGCTCGTGTCTCTTGCTCCGGATGCTCCGCCTCCAGGCATCTTCGCGGGTCCCTCCTCGTGGGGGCCTTCACTCGGCCCCTGTTCTGAGGGTGGTCCTCCACACCGGAGCTCTCCATCACATTCCCACGTCTCCTCCGTCGCTCTTTTCCCATCCTATGTGCCTTAGCTATTATTGTTTTATTGTTGACTTCTATTCATTAGAGCATAAGTTGTGCAAGCGCAGAGATCTTGCTCATCTTTTAAAACTTCTGCGTCTTCAGCGCTTGTTAACAACGCCTCAGGCGTAGGAAGGACGCAGGGGACATTTCAGAAGGGATGGGGGACACCCGAGGTTTAGGAAGGAGCTTGTAGGTTGAAGGGCCTCTTCCCGCCCGGTACCTCGGTGCGCGCACGAGGGCCCGGTGGCGCTGCTGGAGCGGCCGGACCCCGAGGCTTCAGGCCCCGCGACTTTGTGCAGGTCCCCTCTCCCCGATTCTTGACTCGTTGAGGTGTGAGATGGGGATAAGAGAGTGTGTGTGGAGCAAGCGGCTTCCCGCGAATGGGTGTGGGTTGCGGTCAGTATTCCCGAGAGAGGGTGGTGCGACGCGCGGGGCCTGCTGGGGGTCCCCCGGGGCAGGGCGGCAGGGCCCCGGGTGGGAATCGCAGTTCAGCCCCGTGTCGTCTTCATCCGGAGAGAGAACTGGTGGTCTGATGAGCTGACTTCAGACAGGGCTGAGTGTCCGCAGTGGCGTCGTTCTCAACGTCTTCCTGCAGCGTCTGCGGTTCTTCCTCCCGTGGCTGTGGCTGAAGTTGTGAGCCAGGAGCCTTGCGTCCTGGGCCGCCCCGGTGTTTCCGTGAAGCGGGGTGGGGGGCTGCACCTGGTTTCAGCTGCAGGGGCTCTGGACTGTGGCAAACGCTCTGATTAAGTCGCATTTTTCTTATCCGCAATCGGGAAACAGGAAGTGATTTGACACAGAACATTGCATCAGTTATGATCGGATTGGGGGAAGTTTTCTCTGATGGGCGTTTTCTGCCAGGCTGTGCACCCAGCGTTGCAGGCAGTCGGAGGCAGAGGGGCGTCTCGCCCCAGGCCTGCTCCCGCCTCCTCTGTCTTGGGACCACCCTCCTTTCTGAGCTCCGGCCCCGGGCTCTCTGCACAGTCACAGAGCCAGGCTTCGGGAGGGGCCTCAACGGAAGCTGGTTGTCTGGCTGCACGCAGGCAACGTAC
This sequence comes from Kogia breviceps, assembly GCF_026419965.1. Classification (NCBI taxonomy): domain Eukaryota; kingdom Metazoa; phylum Chordata; class Mammalia; order Artiodactyla; family Physeteridae; genus Kogia; species Kogia breviceps. The sequence continues at coordinate 101,751,776 of NC_081320.1, forward strand.
ACCCACTTTTAAAAACTGAATTCTCTCTTTTGGATTGTGCTTTGTTTTGCTTTTTTAAAGTGCAGCCTGGTCAGATGGTCTGTGAGTGAAGACAAGGCCCTCGGAGATGGATGGTGACCCAGGTCCAAATCAAGAACCAGGACACTAAGCTATAGAGGTGGAGTCTCCTGAGTGGGTGCCGGAGACCCGGGTTTGAACGCTGGCTTCTCTGGAACCCCGCTTCCCGAGGTTGCTAGAGAGTGGAGAGAGGTACCGGGTGAGTGACCGGTTTGTCACTAGGCGCTGCAAGGACCGGGCGGTGGACTCAGTGGGTCGCGTTTCTTGTGATGCTGTTTTCAATCTCCTCTCTCCACTATTCCTTCCAGCTAAACAGGCCCCAGGATGCTAACACCTGGCTTTCCCTTTCCCACGGGGACCAGTTGGTAAGGAAACTTTGCATTGCAAACTCTCATGTTTTTCTTAGATTCTATGCACGGGAAAAAACACCACACGGTCCAGGTGTCTGTCAATAATAGAGTAGGTTACTGAAATAAAATGAAAGGTGGGTACATTTGCAACTTTCACACTGGATTCCAAAGGCTGAAAAAGGCAATTAATTCTGTGTTTGCCTCTCGGGCAGGGGACTGTCGTGTCTCAGGCTCACAAGTCAAAGCACCTTGTCCCCCTCACAGGACACTCAGCCTCCCCCAACCGCCCCGACGGACTCTTAGGCATCTTTCACTTGTTTGTGCTGTGAATGTACTTTCATAATTTTTACTTTACCTGACCTTTAATTTGCAAAAATGACTTCTGTCATTACTGGCCTAAACTATGAAATTAACATAGGTCTTCCTCAAAAACGCCATTCGGGATGCTTTCCTCTTTGCTTCTCTTACCTGTGCCGTTTCATAAAGACCTCCCCCGCCCCTTGCTCATCAGGACAGGAGGACAAAGGAGACTTTCTAGAATCTAGGGCCGGGGCATCTTGGAAAGGGGGTAGATCTTTTGATAACTCCTTAAACAAAAACAGAAAGTGAAATCAGGTGATTCTCTTGCCCTGTTCTCATCCAAGAACTGTATCACCTCCAAATGTTATCCATAAAGCCATCCAATATGTGGAGTCGTTGCATGAAAAACAGAAGGGAGTCGCTGGGCCCCGGCGGCTCGTCTGGTGCACGTGTGAGCTTTCGGGAGCCAGATGTGCCCTCCACGTTGAAGGTCCTTGGGGTTTGGGGTAGCGCTGACGATGGCAGTCACGCCTCTCCCCACTCACCCGTGTGCTACTTTCACACTGTGCCGCCGTGACATACGGCCCCGAGGGCCTGTGGTTGCTGGAGACAGCGGGCACCGAACTCTCAGGGGGCAGAGGGGGCTCTTATAGCCCCCGTCTCACATCTTGGGCCATGATGCTGACCACAGCAAATGATATTTAAGTTCTCTTCCCTCTGGCAACGTCCAAAACAATTTTAATGATCTGTGCCCCTGTGTTGCCTGTGGCTTTTCCAAAAGGTGCTGCTGTGGGAGGGTGTCCAAGCAACCCGGGGGGCCAGGCTGGCAGTATGGCTCCTGGCATTTGTGGATCGACTAAGGCAGGGGCGAGAATTCCTGTCTGATTCTGAGACTCGGTGCTGGGAGGCTGGACAGAGGGGCGTGAGGCTTTAAGGACCCCGGGCAGGGCAGCCTGGAACTGAGGGGCCTCTGCTGGCGGGCAGGGAGGAGGGGAATAACAGACAGAGGCCTCAGGAGCTCTTAGTGGACCCGGTGGACACGGCAGGGAGAGGCTCTGTCTCAAGAGTCAGGCAGACCTGGGCTTGAAACGTAGCTCTTCAGCTTACTAACCTGCCACCTTCAGCAGCTACCCGGGCCCCAGTTTCTTCCGCTCCGAAAGGGAGGTGCTAGTAGCTCTTTGGAGGACGGTTGTGATGGTGAAGACAAAATAACATATGTGAAGCATCCCATGTGATTTCTGGAGAGAGTAGGCATTAAAAAACGAGAAGTTACTTTATGCAGTGTTTTCCGTTAATAAACATATTTTAATTTTATAGTTACATAAAACTTGTCTATTTTATTTAAAAAAAATTTTTATTTATTTATTTATTTTGGCTGTGTTGGGTCTCCGTTGCTGCGCGCGGGCTTTCTCTAGTTGCGGCGAGCGGGGGCCACTCTTCATCGCGGTGCACGGGCCTCTCACTGTCGCGGCCTCGCTTGTTGCGGAGCACAGGCTCCAGACGCGCAGGCTCAGTAGTTCTGGCACACGGGCTTAGCTGCTCCGCGGCATGTGGGATCTTCCCAGACCAGGGCTCGAACCCACGTCCCCCGCATCGGCAGGCGGACTCTCAACCACTGCACCACCAGGGAAGCCCAAAAACTTGTCAATTTTAGATATTCCCAGAATGTCTGGGAAATTGGGAGCTAGTCCCCCAGAAAAAGCATCCTAATTACCTGGATGACTTATTGACGCCGTGCCCATGGAGGAACTTCCACGTGGTGTCTCATATGCTTCCTGAGAGCCGGGGGTTGAACTGTGTCCCCCAAAGCTGCGTTGAAGTTCTAAGCCTCCATCTTGAGAGTGGGAACTTATTTGGAAATAGGGCTGTTGGGTATTACAGGGGGAGGGTGACCCCTAGTCTGACATCACTGGTGTCCTTAGAAAAAGAGGGAGGTTTGGACACAGACTCGCACAGAGGGAGGGCCACGTGAGGACACAGGGAGAAGAGGCCCTGTGACGACAGAGGCAGAGCCTGGCGTGACGAACCCAAACCAGGGAGCCGACACCAGAGCCGACACCAGGGCTGATACCAGGGAGCGGATACCAAGGATGGTACCAGGGAGCCGACACCAGGGAGCGGACACCAGAGCCGACACCAGGGCTTGCTGGCCTTGGCCAGGAGCTGGAAACACGCTGGGAGCAGATCCTCCTTCAGGGCTGAGATGGAGGGAGAGGCCTGCTGACAGCTGCGTTTCAGGCTCTGGCCTCCAGAGCTGTGCGGTGGCCTCCGCTCCAGGGCCACAGCCGTGTCTTACTGGGCTCTGTGGTTCTGAGCTTTTCCTCCACCCTGTGAAATATGAGAAGTCGGCGATTTAATGCCCACTGTAATTCACCCTTGTATCTTGTAGCTTCGTGGAGAGATAGGTTCCTGCCATTGAATTCGGCTCAGCCAGCCCTAAGTGATCACATCAGCTGTGCCTAGCGCTCCCTAAGGCAGTGGAAGAAATAAACACGGCGCTGACCCGGGTCTCCTCCTGAAGCAAGAGCTCAAGGCGTGTGGACACGTTTCAGGCACACGCGCACGCTCCCACACACACTCACACGCAAATCAAAGCCCTGTTTTCTTTGTTTCTTTGCTCCTGAACAGAGTTTCCGAGTCAATTTCTGATTGCGAGGTGCTCTCAATAAACCTCTCTCTGCGCCCAGCTTCTGTTGCAGCTCAGCTCCGTACTTGCCCTTCTGTGGTCTCCTCTGTACGGTGGGAGCTGGAAGCCTGAAAACTAGAGCCCCACGTTGGTCTGCTTGTGGGGTTCTGGTTCTCTTCTCCCCTTGGAAAGCAATGACAGGGAAATGATGCACCAGCTGGTGAGTGTGTGGGCAGCAGGCGGGTGGATCAGCGCTTCCAGGACGTGGACTCCATCCCAGGGGGGACAGGGGCTTCCTGGCGTGGGTACCACCGCATTGTTCTTTCAGTTCTTCAAAAATGCTTGCAGACAACTCCCTCTGTTAAACCACCCTGGGTGAACTATCCGGAGTGGCCTCTGAAGGTTTCTAAACGAATACAAGCCATTTAGTTAAATTCTCCTGTTCCCAAGTACAACTGTATAACCTGGGGAGTCCTACAGGCTTTGCAGCAAAATCACACCATACATTTCCGGCTCTGTGACTCAAGGAAAATGACTGAGTATGTCTGACTCTGAGTTTTCTCTTCTGTAAAGTGAGGTTACAGATGGACAACGTGCGTGTGCGTGTGCGTGTAGGGTTGTAGGTATCGTTAGAAAAGATACCGTAGATAGTGTCACTACCACCACACTGACACGCAGAGATGATCAACGTTTCCTCCCTGCCCGATGTCCTCTCCTTCCTTTGAATCATACATTTTCTCAACACGTCTGATCTCCAGCAGGTGTTTGACGTCAGTCCTGAGAACGTTTAGCCACAGGATCAAAACTCCTCAAGCAAGGCTTTTTGGTTGTGTTTTGTTTTCAGGAGGAAAATCTATGTTCCTGGGTGAGTCATTTTCTTAGTGACTATTCAGAAGATCAAGCGGGCTGGGTCTTGGTCCACTGGTCATCTAAGAGTCCACGTGAAACATGCTCTGTGACACTTCATGGGGTTGTTAGGATGAGCAGGAAGCGGAGATTTGTGAATTTGGAATCACTTAGCACCTTGCAGGGAAGATAGTAGACACCCAGCCAGTGTGTTTGAATTATTGTTCACTGACAATGGACAAAGTGGTTCTGAAGATAAAATGGAAAGGGAGCGAACAGGGGTGTCAACGGCTATAGAACCTTAGGTGGGCATAGCACTTCACAGTTTATAAAGTGATTTTTCCATTTTCCCATTTCGTCATTGTGACAGGGCTCTGAGGTAGGTGGGAAAGGGAAACTCAAGGTTTTTATTTTTATTTTTTGATGAAGAAAGGGAAACCCGAACAGACTGAATAATTTTCCTGTGGTCTCACAGCTCGTGATAGTAAAGTTAGCCCGTACTGAGAACTGACCGGAGGCCGGGCACTCTTGAGCGCTGTATGTGCACCATGTTCTTTAATCATCAGATCAGCCTCCTGGGGCCTGTTATAGCCATGTTCCCATTGACAGAGGAGGAAACTGCTCAGGAGGGTAAGACGCTTTCTCAGCAGGACACAGGAATAAGTGGAGTAGCTCAGGCGGCCCCAGGGACAAAGTCTGGGTTTGTGACGATGGTGCGATGCTGTCGGCGGCAGGGTCATCGGCTTGCTCACCGTGTTCGTGCATTGGGTCAGGTCTGCTACCGGGGCAAGCTGTGCTCGCCACTAGTCTGTGTGGTTAAAAGCTCAGTCCCATGACCCAAGCAAGCTGAGGAGTTTTCTATTGAGTTATGTCTCATGAGAAGCTTCTCCACTTGTGCAAAGTCTGTAAAAAATTTCAGCCAGCAACAATCAACTAGGAAATAAAATGGAAAGTGAAAATTTGTTCACAACAGCAGCCGTAGCTACAAATGATCAAAGAATTTACACTAAATGCCTAAGAACCTTATGAAATAATTTTTATAAAATCTATTAAAGGATGTGACATCAGATACGAATAAAGGCAAGATATATACCATATTCATGGATGAAGCAACTTGGCATTGTGAAGTCCGTTTCCCCCCAATAAATCTACCCTTGTAATGTTCTTCCAATTAAAATTCTAGTATGATTGTTGAAAACAATCAAACCATTTTAAATTCATGGAACAATAAAAGTCCAGAATAAGCAAGACATTTTGAAAAAGAAAAAAGAGGGGGGAATTAAACCGTCAGATATTAAGACACACTAGAAAGAGGTAGTAAGGAAAATTCTGCATCTGGAGGAAGAACTGACTTACAGACGAAAGAGATAGAAAATAGATTTCAGAAGCTTGTTTAGAAATTTGGGAGCCCAGCATGTGACAGCACGCACGAGTGAGGAGAGAATGAGTGATCTGGTAATGACACAGAGGTGACATAGTCTATGGAGAAAAGTATCCTTGGACAGCAGCCTCGGGCCGAACAAAGGTCATCTCTGGAAGGACTGAAGACCCAGATGGGACAGATAGAGCTGTAAAGGCAGCTGAGGAAAATGTGGGAGTGTCTTTATAATCTTGGGTGGGGAGGGAATTCTTAAACTGTACTTCAGAAGCACAACCCCTCATGAAAAGGGATGGATCTGATGATTTACAATGTTGTATTTCTGTTCAATGGAAGATGCTGCACGGTGAGGGGATGGGTGATGGATTAGAAGACACTGTCAACGTCTAAAACCGACAAGGGCTGGCCAACTAGAGTAGGTGGGATACTTCTTAAAGTTAAGAAGGAAAAAAGGAGGAAACTCAAGAAAAATGTGCCAAGAAAATGAGTCTACGATTCAGAAGAGGAGGAACCTGAATGCTGGGGGCGGGGGGTGATGAAGAAACACAACACTTACGGAATCAGAGAATTGCCAGATTAAACTGCATCGCGCCTTCATTGTATACCCAATGGACTTTCAACATCAATCCAATTGCTGGTAAAGGATGGATAGGAAGGGAAATCCACGTGCACAGGTGATGGGGTGAGAGTGGGCCTGGATACCTGCTTTGACAACAGTCCGGAGGCGCCTAGTGACGTTTAAACAGCGTCCAGTGCAGCGTAAACAGAATGCGTGGTGACGAAGTCTGCACGGCTTGGTTGGGGGGTAAACGCGGTGGAGACACGGGAGGGGCCCCGGGCATCAGCCGTGGACCAGCCTGCAGCTGCGTGGTGGTGACAGAACACTTGGGGTGAAGAGTACGTAGGATGCAGAGCGAGGGCCCAGCCCCATGCCAGCCGGTCAATTAAAGCATAAACAGGCAGGTTCTACTCTATATTCTTTCTGGGCTGTACCCACCTGTGCCTGCCCAGCTTCAAGTCTGAAGAGAGAGTCCGGAGTCAGCGACAGAGACATCAGTGGTTTAAAGGATGGGGGCTTACACGTCTGCAGCCGGGTCCTGCAGCGACACCCCACCGTGTGCAGAGGACAGTGGGCCGGACGTGGCGGCAGCCTTGGCCGCCGGGGGCGGGGGCGGGGGCGGGGGAGACGACCAGTTACAGGGGAATGGACGTCCGGTGGGCTCATCGGTTACCAGGGAAACCAGCAGAGGGGCACGCCCCGCACTGCCCCTTTGATGAGCGCCGTCTCCAGCTGGGGGCCGGGACCAGAGCGCAGGGATGTCAGCCACGTGCGCGGGGTGGAGGTGAAGCGGGCCCGGTCAGTCGGGGATGTCCAGAGAGCAGAAGGACAGCCGTCTGGAGCAGCCCGACCAGACAATCCTTCACGCACAAAGCTTATTCAGAGACAGAAGCCAGACGCACCGAGTGGCTTCCAGGAGGTGGGCTGGGGCGGGGAGAGGACTGTATCACAAGCCCAGGTGATGAGCCGGAAAAGCGCAAAACCAGAATAAAACGAAGGCAGGGTGTCTGGCGCACTGCTCTGATGACCGCTCTGCACTCTGGATAGAAAAATTCCTGGGAAGTGCCCAGAACCGTGAGAGACAAAGAGTGAGAGGTGGGGAACTGCGCCGTCAGCTGAGTATGGATCTGTGACCAAGAGGGGGTCCTGCTTCCTGTGGCTGACAGGCCAGCTGTGTTGGCCTGGCACGTGCTGGGGTTTGAGTGCAGGTGTGCTAGACTCCAAAGTTCATTGCTTTCCCACTAAGCCGGATACGTTCGATTATGATGCCAAAACAAGTGGAAGGACTTAGTTGGAGGTCTAGAGACGCGTGGCCCCTGGGTGGTGGCTCAGAGCAAGAGGCAATGCCACTGACGCTGGGCAGGACCCTGACAGGCCTCCCGAGGTTAGACTAGGATTTTAAAGGCACAGAGGGGACAGGGCGACACGTTGGTGGATGTGCTGTGTTGGAGGAGCTGGGAGGGAGCTGGAGGCCAGCGGAGAGCGGAGGGGTGGCCGGGTGTCTAGCCCTGCCGTCGGTCAGGGCGGTGTCCAGCAGCGAAGCAGGGAAGCAGCTTTGGCAGCAGGCAGCGGGTTACTTCTCCAGGTAAAGGGCGGCGGAAGGTAAAGGAGGGCCAGCCGGTCGGCCGGTTGCAGCGGGCAGGGGCCACTGGGGCTGCGCGGAACGCGCATTCCGTGGGTAGCACGTAGCGTCTGGGGGTCAGTGCAGTGCGGGCTTGAGGAAGCGGGAGACCTGATTTTGTTTGACTTCCTTTATTCCATAATCGGAAGTACCTTTTTCATAACCAAGTACTGAATGCTGGGAGTGAGAATGTAATCTAAAGAGTGCTTGATGTGAAAAAAATCATGCTGTGCACACATCATACTTTGTAGGAGCTGACACGGCCCGGAGAAGTCCGGTCCCTATTTTCGGGTTTTTCTAAAACAATTTAAAATCCGTGGTTTCTAAGAATTCCTGCACAAAACCACATACCCCACAGCTAGCAGTGGTGGGAGGGCCAGGGCGAGGCCGGGGGTGGGTCCTGGGACACGGGGTCACCTTGAACGCTGGTCAGCCACTGGGAGGTCGGGCTGGGGGTCACAAGGTCAAACACAGAGCTTATCAGGGCGCTCGGCCTGGACAGGGCCTCCCCGCCGTCAGATGGCGATTCTGCCAGCACTGGACTGTGTTACTGTGTGAGCAGCCCGAAATCTGGGAGAGCAATAAACAGCTTCAGTTTGGGGAAGGCCTCATCCAAAGACCCAACTCACGCGGGATCCCAGCTCAGCTCACGTGGAGGAGACTTGACTTCCATCCCGACAGTAAAAATTACTTATGTATCAGTTTATTTGCAGCAGTGCTATTTCTTTGATACCATGCCTAGTATAGCTCTCTTGCAAAAAGTGCTGTCAATTCTTGGTCCTGTAGTGACTACGGAGCAGTTAAAATGGGCAGAAAGTCTGCGTCTCCACGTGGTAAAAAATACCCACTTAACTGGGCATGAACCGTGGGCTCCCTTTGACAGCCTGTGTTCTTGGATTGGGGCTGAGCCCCCGTGGCCCTGGAAAGCTCTGCCTCCGCCGGTGGGTACCGCAGGGGCACCTGGCCTGGCCTGGCCTGTCAAGGACGAGCAGGAACTCGTGGTATGAAATATGCGTTTCTGGGGCAGCGAGCTCGTGTGAAACTCAGGGACAAAGCGATCCAGGCAGCCTCTGACCTCGTCTCCCCACACCTAGATCTTTTGCTCAAAAAGGAGAATGAGTCATTTTAACCCCCAAAAAACGTGTTGGCACTCTATGTTAAAAAAGGGTGAGATGGAATCATGCTTGACAGGTGAGCCAAAGATGACAAGAACAGTTTCTTGTTCGTCCCCCAAATGAGGCTTGCCTGGCTGGCGCAGCCATGGTGAGAACACCTTGCCAAAGGAAATACTTACTCTGGCCAGACGGGCTGGGAAACGTCTGCCCATCCTGGCAGTAAACCCAGCGACGGAGAGTCCCACCGGCCCGGACAGGCCGATCGACAGCCCACACCACTGGTCCCCTGGCCTGAGCCCAGCGCAGAGCCTAGCGGTGGCTTGTAGGCCGTGCGGGGCCATAAATCTTTGCTGACTTGAGTGAAATGAGTGGGCCAGACCGGGATATGCAGATGGAGGGCTAGGATGCTGAGGTCCAGATGGCAAGGGTTCTGCTTCCAGATAAGTCAGTGGATCTGCAGAGAGTTCATCCGAGCGATGGTTCTAGAAAGGCACAGACATCTGCTCTGTGGGAAGCAGCTAGGGCGGAGATCTGGTCACCCAGGCCCCGGGCGGGGGAGGCCAAGGAACATACACTATCTCAGCGTGGACCCGGGTTTGACTTGCTGGGCCTTTACCCATTCTGGGGCCTTAGGGATTCGGGAGTCATGCGATTAAAGGACAAAAGCCGGCTCTCCTGAGGGACCGGGTGGTCGGAGGGGCGTTGCCCTCGGGGCCACCTCCCCATCATACTCCGAGGGAAGCAGTAATTCTCAGCAGCCGACGGGGCCCAACCACGCAGCTCCTGCTGCGGACGAGGTACCCTGGGCGAAGGGCTTCCGGCCAGGGGGCTGCTCCCGGAGCGGACGCTGGGCTGGGGATGTGCCGGGCAAGGCAGGGGTCCTTGAGGAAGAGAGAGGGGGCAGCCCGGGACTCGGCCGTGCTGCCCCGTTAGCTGAGGACCCCAAGCAGGTCACGTATGTCGTGGACTGGCTTCTCTCTCTGGTACTGGAAGATTCTCATGAAAAGCAAGGGAAAGCAATTGTGTCTGTGAAAGATGCACTTTGTAAAATAGAAAGTGTGACCAGGGTCCTAGGGCCCTGGGCCCTGGGCCCTCCCCTCAGGACCTGCCTCGGCTTGCTGCCCTCGGAGAACCTTCTGATGCCCTGGGCTCTGCGGGAGGTGGACGGGCCTCCGTGGCAAGCCTTCAGCCTCAGTGAGGCTGCCCCTACGTCCTCCGGGGAGAGTGCTGTGCTCCGGGCTGCGTTGCGGGGCGGCCCGGCCAGATGCATCAGCCCTGGAGGTGCGCTGAGCGCCCGGGTCTCCGAGGCGCTCTGAGAGCAGCCCTGCTCTTGGGGGGTCCTGGCTCCGCTCCCCGACACCCTTTTCCACCAGGATTCCCCACGGCGGCTTTGCTTGTGTTAACTCTTCTCCACACCATTACATCTCTGCAGAGGCGCAGATTTATTGCCACCCGAGGCCCTGTGAAATGAATTTGGTTTGTGGGGACTCTCTGAGCTCATTTCCTGGTGCCTGGGAGCGCCCGACGTCCTGCTGGGGACGCCTGTGGTCCCCGAGGTCCCGGGAAGCCAGGGCAGCCTGGGGCAAACTGTGGACATGTCCCCCCATCCCCCGAAGGTGGCCCAGTTGCCTCATTAGCTCTGAAAACCCAGGCGAGGGCCATTTTAACGCGACACTTGTGCAAATATATTCAAATGATCATTCAAATGATTTAACGCGGAAAGGGTCAGACTCTTCCCAGAGTAAGTCGTGTTTTTAATGTGCTGTCTGAGTGATTTCATTAGGTTGCAACGTTAAAGGGACGTGTATTTGATGCATAACTTACACGAGCGTGTGCAAATACTGTTCCCACTCCTGCCTACAGAGGCAGCCAGTGAGTCTCCTGGGAGATTCCCTGTGACCCCACCGCTGCCCGGATGGCTGTTCTCATCAGCAGGAGGAAGGGGGCACGGGTGGGCAGGATGATGACAGACGCGGGAGGGGAGGGGCGTCCGGAAAGCTCTTCCCGTCCAGGGAGCGGGGTCTCCGGCGGGGCGGGCGGGCGGTGAGCCCAGGCTTCTATCACCGGCCCCGGAGCTGGCTTGAAGCACTTCTGGTGCCTGGAATACTAATCAGCTCTCAACTTTTGAACTCCTGGTAGGAAAAGAAACAACACAAAGGAGCCAATTCCATACCCAGTGGAGTGGAGAGGGGCCTTTCATTTCTCTGCGGGTGGGGCGGGGGTCATGGCCGGAGGCAGCAGAGCTCTGCGCCCTGGGCAGTCCTGCGTCTCCAGGGCTGCCCCTGGGGCCGGCCGTGCCTCTGGGACCGCGCCCGCAGAGATGACGAGGTGCCCCCCCCCCGCCGTGCCTCTGGGACCGCGCCCGCAGACATGACGAGGTGCCCCCCCCCCGCCGTGCCTCTGGGACCGCGCCCGCAGACATGACGAGGTGCCCCCCCCCCCCCCGCCGTGCCTCTGGGACTGCGCCCGCAGACATGACGAGGTTTCCCCTGTCAGGGAAAGCTGCAACTTTTAATTTGATTTTCGAGGTTGTGAATACCCGTGTTGCAAAGAGCTCAGGCCGTGTATTTATCCAGGATTTGAGTTTGGTGAAAGCCTCCCTTGCAGGACTGAACCCTTTCTCACCCTCCCCTTACCCGGAGCCAGGTGGGGAGAGGAGAGGGGGCTAGCGGTCAGGAGGCGTGGAAGGAACCTCAAAGACCCTCCCCGCCCCCGCAGACTAGAGTCCTTGGCCATCTGTCTGTCTCGCTCCTCCATTAGCTGACCCAGCTCAGCAGGGGAGTAAACAGCTGGAGGTGCTGGGCCTAGGCCTCCACCTCACCGTTTGTGCAGCCAGACCTCTGCTGGAGTCCCGCCTGTCTCCCTGCTGAATCCCTGGCTAGTTTGGAGGTGGCCGCTTGCACCCACCAGTGTCACCTGGGAGCGGGTCTCCTGCCGGGGGCCCGCCTGGCCCCGCAGCTGCTCTGTGCTTCAGCTCTCCTCTGGATCCACCCACTGCCCGCCCGCAGCTGGGCTAAGTGCCGAGCGAGTTATCGGCGAGGCCGGAACCCCAGCCCGGCACTGGCACGGCAGGCACAGGGCTTCCCACCTCCCTGCCTTTGCCGGCGTGTGTCCTGTTACCCTTCCTCAGCTGGGTGTGACACTGGGCGTTGGGAAAGTTCCAGAGTCCCCAGGCTGGGTGGAAGCAAGCTGTTCTGCAAGCAAGGCCTGGAGCCCCTGCTCTGTGGAGCCGTCGCTGGGCCCTCGGTTTCGAGTTTAGCTCAAGCGCTGTCCTTTTATAATAAGGGTTTCCGGATTTTTTTTCTTTCCATTTCCTGCCTGTTTCCTCTGTTTGTAATATTGGTTCATGTATTCCAGCTCATTCGTTCAGCAGGTGTTTATTGAGGCCCTTTCAGGTCACAGAGATGGTTCTAGGCACTAAGAGGATAGGAGTGAACAAAACACACACACACACAAACACACACAAGTCACTGCCCTCCTGGAGCCCACCTTCCACTGGAGGAAGACAGAAGGTAAAACCGGTAAACCGCATACCACATTGGATGTTGATATGGATTAAGGGAGAGACTCCTCGGGGGCAGGGGATAGGGAGTATGTTTACAGTGACTTTAATAGAAGATGACATTTGACTAAGTCCCTAGAACAGGCAGATGAGTAAGTCACGCAGATGGACACCTGGAGAAAGGGTTCACAGCAGGTGCAAAGGTCCTGAGGCAGGAACATGCTTGGTACGTGTGAGGGGGAGCTGGGAAGCCTGCAGAGAAAGGGTGAAAGCCGAGGTTGGAAGAGGGATGGGGGTGGTCACAGGGTCTCCCAGGACATTTAGGACTTTGGCTTTTACCCGAGGGGGATGGGAGCCTGTTTTGAACAGAGGGGCGACTTGATCTGACATCGTTCTATTTGACATGCGGTTTAGAGCGATTGATGCCAAAGTCCCAGAGGCTCAGTGAAAAGCATATATTGGCCCCCATGTCACAGTCTGATGCCAGGCCCCTGGCGGGCCTCCTGCAGGTGGTGGTGCAGGGACCCCGGCTGTATCTGGGTTGCAGGGCACCCGTGGCCTTGAGTCAGGGAGCAGAGAAGAGCAATGTCCGTGGAGAAGGTGCAGCCGCAGCGCTCAGGCCAGGAGCCGTTTCTGCTCTAGGGCTGCTGGCGAGAACGCCACAGCCCGACCTGACTGCGAGGGGCCGGGGGTCCCAGCCCCCCAAGAGACAGCAGGAGGCTAGAAGGGCACGGAGATGAGAGGGGACACATCCTCCACGCAGTGAGTCCGCTGTGCCCTCCTCAGGCCCCCCGGGCGCTCGGGCGGGAGCGGCCTCTGTGTTGCTGAGGGTTCTCTTGAGCTAAACACGAAAAGGGTCGGGGACCCCTGAGCAAATCCTTGGCGTCTCAGTTCTTCTGGTTCCTTAGGGATTCTGGGAGGGGTACGCCTGCCCTGCTTTAACTTTCCTAGTAGGAGATTCTGTGATCAGATGGAAATAGGCAAACGCCGTTTGGGGTGATGAAGTGAGGCTTCCCATGAATGGGGGTGGTAACCATCTGGCTAAAGTCAGAAGTACAGGAACTTTGGGGACCCTTGGGCCCCGCTGTCCTCTTCCTGCGCCAGGTCGTCTTCAGGGCTTTGGGGTGAGGGGCTCTCTCCCCTGCTCCTGCGGACTCGTTGCAGCTCCGTTCATTTTAACGTCGAGACCGTGCTCAGCCTGTCGGGTCATGCCGGGGCCGGGGGCCGCTTGAAACTCCTTCGGGCGCTTGAGGTCCCTGCCTCCGAGGGTCACTGGTCGGGGTCAGTCAATGTGACTGGGCCGTGGGAGGGCCAGACGTTCGGCCAAACACCATTTCTGGGTGTGTCTGGAGGAGATTAGCCCTTGAACCCGGGGGCTGAGTAAGGTAGGTGGTCCTCCCAGGGTGGGGAGGCCTCATCTGACCCGTGAGGCCCAAGTAGGACGGAGGGTGGAGGTGGCGGGTGTGCTGTCTGCCCAGCCATCTCTGGGCTGGGACAGTGGGCTTCTCCTGTGTTTGGACTCGGCCTTGCATGTCCACCATCCACTCTCCTGGGTCTCCAGCCTGCAGACAGTGGGACTTGTCAGTCTCCATAATGGCGTGAGCTAATTCTTCATTATCTATCTATCTATCTATCATCTATCTATCTGTATGCATGTCTGTCTGTCTGTCTATCTATCATCTATCTATATCTGTCTATCTATCTATCTGTCTGTCTATCTGTCATCTATATCTGTCTATCGATCTATCTATCATCTATATCATCCATCTATCTATCTATCATCTATATCTATCTGTCTATCATCTATCTATATCTCTATCTATCTATCATCTATATCTATCTGTCTATCTATCATCTATCTATCATCTATCTATCTATCTATCTAATCTATCATCTATATCTGTCTGTCTGTCTATCATCTATCTATATCTATATCTATCATCTATCTATCTATCTATCATCTATATCTGTCTGTCTGTCTATCATCTATCTCTGTCTATCATCTATATCCATCTATCTATCCGTCATCTATCTATATCTATCTACCTATCTATCGTCTATCTATCTGTCTATCATCTCTATCTATCTATCTATCATCATCTATATCTATCTATCTATCTATCATTTATATCTATCTGTCTATCTATCTATCTATCTATCTATCTATCTATCTATCTATCTATCTACCTATCTATCCGTCCAATAGTTCTGTTTCTCTGGAGAACCCTGACTATATTCTGCCCTTACTCTAGGGTTCTGGAATGTGGAAAAGGAGACCCCTGCCCCCTCCTGGAAGCAGGTTACAGGGTCAGCAGCGTGGGCTGGGGGGGGAAGGTCTTGGTGGAACTGTGGGTGACACCCTGTGCGGGACCCTGGCAGTTTATTTACCCTCTTCCAACCTCAGTGTTGTCATGTATTAAATGGGAACAGTAATCTTGGATTAATTAGCAAAAGCAGTTGCTATAAAGCCGTGAATTCCGTCAGTTTGGTTTTGGCTTGCTAGGCATCCAGCACGAGTGCCCCAGTGAGAACTGTCTTCTCTCATGTAGTGATTTGAGGACAAAAGCCTCTGTCCAGTGGCTTTGCTGCCCCAGGGTCTCCAAGGCCTCTGCTCGAAAAGAGAGGAAAGGGAAAGAGGGTGTGGAGGAGACCCAGCCCTCTAAGGAGAGACTTACCTCCTCTAAAGGAAGACCTACCCCCTCTAAGGGGAGACCCACCCCTCGTAAGGGAGACACCCCCCCCCCCCACTAAAGCTCTGCTCACTTTCCACTGGCCAGAATTAGCCTGACGGCCAGCTGGAAAATAAGGGCACAGGCTATGTCATCCCTGATGGGTGAGGGGCTCCTCCGTGGCCACCTCCACCTCGTGGGAAATGACCAACGATTCTGATGGACAGGCCATCACCTCTGCCACAGGTCCTAGCTGACTGAGTTGTTTCGAAATTTTTTTTTTTTTTTTTTTTACGCGGGCCTCTCACTGTTGTGGCCTCTCCCATTGCGGAGCACAGGCTCCCGGCGCGCAGGCTCAGCGGCCACGGCTCACGGGCCCAGCCGCTCTGCGGCATGTGGGTTCTTCCCGGACCGGGGCACGAACCCGTGTCCCCTGCATCGGCAGGCGGATCCTCAACCACTGCGCCACCAGGGAAGCCCATAATTATTTTAAAAATTTTGATTTTGAGATGCCAGTGAAGTATCCTGGTGAAGAGCGTGAGGGCTGGTGCTGGATGGGGTGGGTCACTGTGGCAGAGAGGATGGAGAGCTCCGTGGGTGACGTCGTGGGGAAGCAGAGCTGGTGCAGAGGCCTGGCTGGGGGGGGATGTCTTGAGGTTGGGAAAGGCCAGCTGGGTACCCAGGAGAGAACAGTCCTAAGGGGCCCACCTCCCTTCAGCAGTGGGGAGGATGCGTGAGGCAGGAAGCCGGGATTACAGCTGCCAGACTGGGGCAGGGAGGTTGCAACCAGGAGGGGAGGACCAGAGGCAGGTGGCAGTGATGGCTCAGAGCAGGGAGCTCACGCCCTCACCCCGCTGCAGACGTGGAGCCTGGTCCTCCATCTCCCGAGAGGGCCTGGGCTTCCATGCGGGTTCCCTGCCCCCAGGCCGGCCTCCCTAAGCTTGCTGAACACGCTTCTCCCTGTGGCGAGGGCCTCTCCCGGGCCCGCTTGATGCTGCAGACATCTGCACCTCCCCTCCATTTCTTAGGGGTCAAAACCTTGCTCCCTTGGAGGGAAAGGCTTACGATCTTATGGACAAATCAGAGTAAGGGCGAGGCTGCAGGACAGCTGCGCCGGAAAAGCAATGCTCGTGTGCTGCTTCTTCAGACTTTAATTTCACTTTCTGGTGACCTAACCAGTACACCCTCATTGGAACACGACTATTCCAGAAACATAAAAAGAAGGCAGGTAAAAAACAATCATCCTCAACCACCTACAGAGGGATAAACACTCTTACCATTTCCTATAGTTTATTCACGTCTTTCCTCTATGGGAATGTTCTCCACATGGAATGGTACATGCAGTCTTGTATGCTACTTTTATGCATCACATTTTAGCCTAAGCTCTTCTTCAAGAAATTAAAACTTAAAAAGGAAACATTTTAAACGGTGGTTACAGTATGACATCCAGTTATATCCGGACAGTAGCTTACTTAGCTCGTCCCTCTGGCGGGACGTCTGTCTTTATCTCCAGAGGAAGCGTAGGCATCATCTGGAGTTTGATGGCACAGACGACTAGATAGAACAGAGCCCGCCCCCAGCAGCCCCTCTCTGTTCCACGCTCCCTTCTCCCTGAAGGCCCGCCCGCCAACGGGCGTTCACAGTCCTGGAAGAGAGCTGTAAACAGGGTCTAGGCTTGGGGTTGTGAGGTCTCATCTGCCTGGATAGCCTGTCCTCTGAAATTACCAGAGGGCTTCTAATGACCTCGTCCCCGAGGGACTGCGGGACCTGCTGAGATGGCTGGCTGTTGAGGGGACAGGTCTCTAAGAAAGTGGCGTCAAAGATAAAGTGCTTTTCTGTCTGCGAAACAGAATCCCTGTGCTTCAAAAACAGTTAGACAGCGTCGTGTGGAAACCTCTGCTTTTTATGTTCTCACCATTGATCAAGGAATATAGCTGTTTTAAAATCTCTTGATAAGTACAAGGGCATTCCTTTCCAGAAGGTTGTAAAAAGCATAGATCTTCCAGAAGTATCTAAGAGACCATTTAGGGAAAATTTGTTTCCATACGCATTTATTAACATTGGCAGTCAGCGATTAAAAATATATATCTTTGTCTTAGTACGATTTCTGTATCAACGGAGGGACCTTGTCTGTGTATGTTGATTAAGCACGTGTGTCCCTCTTGCAGGATGGGCACGTTTCCACAGCTGGCAGTGGAGGAAACGTGACATCGGGTGGCAGCTCCAGGTCCTGGGGGCCGATACTAACACTGTGAGCTGACGTCGCCGTGCACTGGCTGTGAGCCAGGTCTGCCGGGTGACCCTCCGGGCCGTGTCCCTGCACAAGGTCCACGACGGGTCCTGACTCCACGCCTTCCCGGTGACGCGGGAGGAACACGCCACTCGGGGAGCTGAGACCACTGCATGCCCCCCGCAGTGCTCTGATCCCAACACAGCCGAGGGGCCGGCGATGACCCCGCGGGGCGGTGCCTCCTGGTTTCACTGTGTGCAGCCCCTCGGCATCCTTGTGCCTGGAATCCTAGACGTGGCGGAGCACCTGCCTGTTTCTGGAAAGCTCCGGGGAGATGGGCGAACGTGGGCAATTCTGTGCAGTTTAAGAGAGCCCCTGGGTCCTCCTCAGGTCGGGGCTCTGTCCACACGAGCAGGAGTGGTGGGAACACACCTAGGACTGGACATCAGGAGAACAGAGCCCCCTCTGGGGTCTCAGGCAGGAAGGGCTAACACACAGGCGATTCGGTATTTACAGACCTGTGGGGAGTTCGTGGGAGTGAGGACACCTGGACGTGTGTGAATTAATGGAAGACTCTTAGGAGACGAAGAGGCTGCGGGATTCGCAGGGAAGCCACCACCAACACCTGGTGACCTAGGGCCCTGTGGGCGCGTGGAAGCCACTAGAAAAATCCGACCTCTGTCAGCTGACGCTGTGATATATGCCTGTCCACCACGGCTGCTAGAGAAAATACTGCTCCTCCTTTGCTGTCTCCCAGATTTCATCTGCATGCCTCTCATTGGATCCCGGTTTGTAAGGGAGTCTGGGAAGATGGGAGGGTCATACGAACAGCGGTGGACAATCGACAGCGCGGTTTTGGACCCGCGAGCTGCTTCCAGTCAAACGTAGGTGCAAAGAGAGACACGTGCATGGAGGCATCCGGCACAGAAGACGCCGAGCGAGGTTGGAGCTGTGCGCCTGGACTCCCAGGCGGAGGGGCCTGCGCTGGCAGACAGGTGAAGGCTGGGTTTGGTTCTTCCTGGCGCTCTCTCTAGTGTCAGTGGGAAAGCTGGCTTTACGTAGGAATGGACTGGAGTCACGGAACCTCGCAGTTCTGACAGGAGGTGGTGAAGACCCAGCCTCGGAGGCTCGGATGGAGACGGGGTGCACTCAACAAGCATTTGGGCGTGAACTGCCAGGACACAGCCTTCAAGTTGGCTGGGTTGGTGGAGGTAGCGTGATAAAGGGAGGTGCTGTCGTGGACCCTTTGGCTCCTGGCTTGAATGAGTCAGGGCTGCTACCAGTACCAGCAGCTTAAACAAGGGTGAAAAATACAGCGACTTATGTTTGGGACTATTGGTCTTTGGGTGTCTGTGGGGCATTCCAGTGACTTGGCGGCCGAGCCTGGCGGAGTGTCTCGAGTTCGGGGGGTGGGGAGGACCCCAGCTGCTGAGCGGGTTGCCTTCTGGGGGTGTGTGGAGGTGAGAGCGGCGAGGTCAGCCGGGGAGAGCTTGTAGAGGGAGGTACACCTCGTTCAGAATTCACTGAGTAGCTGAGCTTAGAAACGGGGTGACTTTCTATCCACCAGACTTTTGTAGGAATAGCCAGTTGCTTCCTACAGCTGGGCAATTTACAAAGCACCATCACGTGTCCTGCCCACCACTGGCCCACAAAGACTTCTTCTCTTTTGTGGATGAGGAAGCTAGAGACCAGAGACTCCGGGTCACAAGCCAGTAAACAGCCGGCTCAGGGCCGTAACCTGGTCCTCCTCTTCTTTCTCTCCTCTTTCTTCTTAAACACGTCACAGCCCCCCGTCCACAGTTAGGGTTTAAAGTGGTCAGATGTCGAATGGCCCCCAGGATTTTTGCACAGTTGCTTCACAAAATAGTGAGAACAACACAGGAATCGTTTTCCACTTATTAAAGAGAAAGGTGCCTCGAGCTTTACTGATGTTCAAGGTGGTGGAAGTGGAATGTGTGCCGGTAGGTAATTACAGCGCCGTTAGCAGTAGCATGAATTAAAAGTTCAAAATAACCGGAAGGTGGCTTTTGCGTGTGAAGGTGGAAAACGTTGAGAATTATTATGGCTGGGGCTGCACGCAAAGGGAAGGGTCTAGATTTCTTAAGTTCTTGCAGTTTTCCAAGTCGTCGCAGCTGTGGTCCAGAGAGCCCAGTGGCGTGCTAGAGGGAAAGCTGAAATCAAATGAGAGTCTGAGGGTCTCAGGGGCCGTCCCCGGCTCCCTCTCTCCCTGTTGTCTGTCTTCACCCTTTCAGTCTTAAATTGCAGTAGCGACTTGGTTGAAATCCCCATCAACCTTTTAGGAACGTCTGACAAAATAATTCTATAGACTCTGCCCTGTGGCCGGAGTGCCGGCTGGAGTCACAAAAGCGTAAAGTGCAAGGAGCAGCCGTGAGGTCCATCCCGTCCAATGTGCCGTTTCTGGGGCCGGCACCGAGAGGAGGGATGGAAGGTGTGATTGTCACCCAGTCGTCCAGGCAGAGTGTGAGGACCGGGCGTCATGCGCTGGGCCCGTGCCCCGAGCCCCCAGGGCTAAGCCGTGGGGAGGGGAGGCGAGAGCATCTCTCCCGAGAGAGGCGTGGCTCAGCGCGCTCAGCTGTTGTTTCAGTGGTTTTATGACCACTCTGGAGAGCGTCCGCAGGCCTGTGTTGCGGGTCAGAGCCCAGGACTGGGTGCGGGGGTGCGGGGGGGATGCCTCGCCTGCGCCCGCGTGCGCGTCCAGCGGTGGCTCAGGGCGGCCAGCCAGCAAAGCCCGGGATCCTTCTGTTCCCCGTTTACCTGGCGGCTGTCCCCAGGCTTCCATCATGTGCCCTCCACACCTGACCATCCACAGACGGAGCCCGAGGGCTGCGGGACCACATCCACCCCCGTCTTTCTCGTCCTCACGGCATGACGGCTCCCTCTTGGAACCCATTTATCTCTTCTCTTTCTGCAAAACCTTCTCCTTTCCAAACACCCATTCCTAGACCTATTTTAAATCATCTATTTTCTAAAATTCCTTATCTTACAAAGCTTTCTTTTACTCTTTGTTTATCATGTGGCCTCAATTTATATTTAATCCATTTATTCATCCTTTATTGCATTTATCCAGTATTTCACTGACTAAATCTTCTTTGGGTCCTATTACGTGTGAAGTGCTGGGAACACGAAATGCGGTGGCTCCGCCTGTGGCCTCCGGGCCATTTTGTGGCTGGGAAAGGCCCACGTGACAGAGAGATCACCGGGAAGCAGGGCAAGCGCCGTAATGACACTCCGAGGCTCTGGGCGGCAGGGGGGTGGGTTCCGCTCGGAGTTAAGGGGGAGGGTCGGGAGGGAAGGCGCTGAAAGATGCGGGGCAAAAAGGCATCGAAATAAGAAAGGGAAGATGAGAGGCTGCCCTGGGCCCCCGCAGGTGGCCCCGGAGAGAGTCCTCCACATCGAGAAGGCAGGGCTCCTGGAAACCCGGGATGCTATGGAACGTTTTCTTCTCTGTGTGACTGGAGCATGTGCGTGCGTGTGTGTGCCTGTGTGTGTGCCTGTGTGTGTGTGAGTGTGTATGCATGTGTGTCCACAGAGATGTAGGAGATTCGAACGGCCCCTATTGCGGCCACACGGTCGGACACGCGCTGCCCCCCGAGCAGTGGCTGGTGCCATGCCTGCTCCCCCCTTTCGTCGTCCCCACCCACGCTCTCCGTGGGCGGCGTCTGCACCCACGCTCTCCGTGGGCAGGACGGCTTTGCCCGGGGACCTGTGGGTGGGAGTAGCCGGGTCCCGGCTCCAGGCCACAGCTTCAGAACCCCGAGTTTCCACATCCTCTCCTGCCGCGAGAAGAGGAAGCACAGCCAGAAAAAGTGCCACGAACTGGGGCTGGGGCTGGGGCTGGGTGGCTTAAGACAACAGAAATGTATCTTCTGGCAGCGCTGGAGGCCACGCCGCCCCCTCTGGGGAGAGTCCTTCCCGCCCGCTCCAGCTTCTGGAGGCCCTGGGCGTCCCTCGGGCTCCGGTCTCTTCCCTCTGTGTCCGCGTCCTCACGTGGAACCTCCTTCCCGTGTGTCTGCTCTTCTGGTAAGGACCCAGTCGTAGGGGATCAGGGCCGCCCCAGGGATCGTCCGCAAAGACCCTACTTCCCACAAGGTCAGGTCTGCAGGCGCGGGGGTTCGGACTTCGACGTGTCCTTTGCCGGGGGGCGGGGCACGGGACACAATTCCCCCCAGAGCAGCTGCCTCCCCCCAACCCCGGTTCAAGCAGGAGGAGGATGCACTGAGCAGGGGCCCAGCAGCAGACGTGCAGACCCGCAGCCTGGAGCAGAGCCGTGGCAGCGGGGAACCGATGGCTTCCTCCCAGGAGGACGGTGTTCAGGGCAGGGCCCCTCAGCCTTCCTCTCCGCCCCATTGTATGGTCCCTTCATCCAGTCTCCCCACTCCGTCCCCTTCTTCCACCCCCTGAAAACCCGCCTGGTCCCTCCCCCGCTGGGGCCCCGCCTCTGCCCAGTGCCAGGTCACGGCCACGTCCGCGACCTCAGAGCAGTTCCGCTGTCTCCTTCTCAGCGTGGGTCCTGACCCAGCGACGCCCGAGTTGCTCTCCGGTTCTTTCCTGTGTATGCACCTGGCTTCACGGGCCTTCTGCCTGGTCAGTGGCCAGCACGGCCCCGGAGCGGCCCAGAGACGGCTTCCAGGAGGGACGCCTGGACCAGGACATAGGCCTCCCTTGGGGGTCGGAGTTTGCTGTCCTCAGGGAGGACGTCCATCCCTTCCGCTCCTCCCTCCTCGTCCTGCTCTGTTGCCGTCCCCTCCTGGACCGTCCTCCATCCACACACCCGCCCTCACCCTCACTCCCCGCGCGGCGCCCCCTCCCACCCGGGATGTCAGTCTCTGCTTGGACCACCCGGGCGCCCGCTCAGTCCTCCAGGGGCGCCTCCAGGGAGCTCCTCGCACGGCCCGGGCCCTGAGGATACGGAGGCTGTCAGGGCAGCGGGGGGACGTGGGGGACACCGGCCGGGACCCAGGAAAGAGCCGTGTCCCTCAGGGCCCCGGATGCCAGGCGTGGGGACCTTTCTGTTTTGTGTCAGCCTGGGGGGTCCCTGAAGGAACCAGGGCAGAGGAAGGACAATCAGGTCTGTGTTTAAAAATAATTGTCTCGGGAGATGAGCAGGTCGACCAAAGGTGAGGCCAGCCGGTCAGGAGGCGGCCCCTACCGACATGAGAAGCGACCCCAGCGTGAGATGTGGGCACCTCAGCCCCCAAGGTCCAGCCACAGATGGGTCTGGGGTCGGGGAAGTGGGTCCGTGACCCGATATACACCGTGGTCCCGACCGCGCCCCGCTGTGGAGAGCGGGCCTGGGGGGCCCTTACAGGTTAAGGCGCAGGCCGGGGTCCTGCCGGGGGTGCGACTCTGCAGAGGGAGGCCCCCCTTCAGCCGTGCCTGCCCGCCCCCGTGATGGCGGGCTGCCCTCTCAGAAGGCAAGTCTCACTACGAGCCGAGGCTGGGCTCTTTAAAAGGCAGGCCCCCGCCGGGCGGAGCGGGCATTTAGGCGGCAGAGCGACAGGAGGCCCCGGGGGCCAAGGCTCGCCCCGTCCACGCCGCCTTCACGGTCCTGGGCCGCAGGCGGGTGTCCAAGTCCCCCGCGAGCCCGCACTGTGCCGTGGGGCTCGGTGCGCAGCAGACCCCCGGCGACGGTGACCTCAGGAGCCAGGGGCCGTGCTGACGGGTGCAGCCGGGACCCCACGGGGTAGGGGCGCCCACAGCTGGTGCGCGAGGCCAGGAGCGCGAAGGAGTGACACGGGCTGCGCCTGGGGTGCAGGCAGGACGCCGTCCTCGGCGGGAGCAAAGGCGCGCGGGACAAGGCGCAGCCCGTGACAGGCTCGGCGAGAGCCTCCAAGGCCCTCAGGCCCGTTCTGAGCCCGCGGAGGGCCGGCCTCGCGGGCCGGGTCTCCTCTCGCATCCCACGAGGGACGCTGGGGTGCTTCGGGAGAGCCGCGTGGCCCGGGGCACGCAGGCTGGAGCCGGACCCCCGACCTGGCCCCGAGGTGTCCCCCCGTGCCCGGCAGGCCCAGGCTCCCGGCCCGCCTGGCGTGTTCTGGTGGCTTCCCTCCCTGAGGGCGGCTCCCCGAGGGACTCCACACCCTCGGGCTCCGACAGGCGAGACCCCGCCTCCCACATCCGCGCAGGATGCCCGGCCCTCGGCGAGTGGCGTTCCTTCTGCCTCACAAATTTCATACAGGGAAACAGGATGAACAACTCACTAGACACTTACTGACGAAGGACCCTCTGTCCTCAGCAGGCCCAGGACGGGTGGGAGGGACGCGAGGCCCTACGGGGCTGGGGGGAGCCCCCTGGCCGGACGCGGGCTCCCTCCCCTGGTGGTGGCCCTGAGCAGAGCTCCCCGCCGCCAGCGGGAGGGGCGTGGCAGCTGCGGGAGGGGCGTGGCAGCTGCGGGAGGGGCGTGGCAGCTGCGGGCAGGGCGAGGCCTCGGTCTCGGCGATCGGAGACGGAGCCCTCCTCTCGCTTGAGGCCTGTGCTCTGGGCACGTGGGAGGCACCAGGTGCATGCAGACAGCACGACCTCAGGGCCAGAGCTGCAGGTGCGTGGCCGCGTGAGGGTGCACGTGTCAGGTGTGCGTGGCGGGCGTGCTGAGACAGTCCTGACTTCCACCTGTTGCTCCAGAAGCGCTCCTCGCGGCAGCCGGCCCTTCTGTACAGACTCAAAAGCATCCCGATTTGAGACATAAATTAGCTGATCGGCTCTTCAGAGCCACTGGAGACACAGGGGGCTGGTAAAGTCCTGGGCGTGATCCTGAAGGGCCTGGGGGTTCTCCTGGCAGCTAGAGGGGGCCTGGCTGGACTTTGAAGCAGGTAAGTAAAATTTTAAAAAGAAAAGGGAGAGAGGAAAGAAAGGAGGTACTGAAGGGTACGCGTCCTTAGGCATATCCGCCCACGCTCACAGCAGGTGCAGCGCCCAGAGTGAGCCTGACCTGCCCTGGCCCCTGGGTGACGATGACACGCCAGTGCCCGTTCATTGACGGCACCAAACGCACCGTCTAGTGGGAGCTTGAGAAGGGGGAGCCCGCACGTGTGGGGGAGGGGCTATGCGGACCCTCCGTACCTGCCCCTCGATTTTGCTGTAAACCTAAAACTGCTCGAAAAGGTTAAAGTCTTTAAAAAATTAAGCAAGCGTTTGGGAAAGACCTTCTGGGGGGTGTGCTGGAGGACGCTTCGAGGGCCCTGCACGTCCCGGGTGGGTGCTGGGGGCCTGGTGGGGGTCACGCCCGCGGGCGTCCCAGGCTCAGTGATGCGCCCTGGGCAGGGGTCCAGGACTGGTGGGTGGTCAGGACGCTGGCCTGTTCTGGGCGGGTCCTATGGTGTCTTTTAGGGTGCTCTTTGGAGGAGGGAAGCACAGAGCCCGGGAGCGCCCCTGCCCTGGGCTGTGACCTGAGTGACGTCCCCTGGGTCCCAGACACAGGCCGCCACAGGTACCCTTCCTGGCTCCCCTCTCAGGACCCCTCCCCCCGTGGCCCCTCCCCCCCCCGGCTTCTCCCCGTCCCTGCCCCCCGACTGCTGCGCCCCAGGGGCTCCGGCTCAGAGGCTCTCCACGTGGGACCAGCTCTGTCTCAGCAAGTGACCATCTTACCTGTCCTCGTCCCCGGGATTTCGGTCAGCTCGGAGCCCCAGGCCGCAGGAGACGGGAACGAAGAGGAGCCGGGCAGCTGTTGCCAGTGGGGAAGGCGGGGCGAGGGGCCCCGGTGCTGATGCCACAGAGGAGCCCGGGGGCTCCCGGATCCGGCTCCTCTAACCAAGGGCCGGGTCCTGGGCGCGCTCGTGAGCACACGGGTGTGGCGTGCACGGGGCACGTGTGTGCCTGGTGACTCCGGTGTGGCACGTGTGTGGTGAGTGAGGCACCTACACCCGTGAGGCTGGGGCGGGGCGGGGTGTGTCCGTGCGTGTACTGCGCCGTGGCCCACGTGTGCTCGAGTGACCCTGCTGGGTGGGGCGGCCCTGTGTGAACCTGCCTGTCTGCGACGCGGGGCTCCGGGCGCCGGCCCAGGGCCTGGGGCAGCTCCCAGGGACCAGGGCCCGACCAGCTCACCTGTTTCACGTAAGGCACAGGCTGTGCTGTCCCCCAGCTGCCCGGGGCTCGGTATCCACGCGGGACAAGGTCCCCTGGAGGTCAGGCCCTTCTCCGGGCGCTTCTCGGTGACACTCAAGGCCGGGTGCTGAGTGTGGCTAGGCGGGAGGGTGTTCCGGGCTCCTTCTCCAGGACGCCCTACCTTCCGGGGGGTCAGATAACAACCGGCCGGGCGCTTCCGGGGGCAGGGGCTTCCTCTCTCCCAAGCAGAGTTGCGGGCGCCCACACTGCATCACGGCCCCCCTTTTCCCTGGGCCGTGAACCGTTGGGCAGATAGAATTTCCAAACAGGCACGGGGGTTGGGGCGCAGTCCCGCTGGTTTTACCGCCGGTTCAGGGGTGATGGCCAAGCAGTGGGCTTGCGGCGGGCCGCGGACCGGCTTTGAGTGCGCCCAGGGGATGCCCCGCCCTGCGCCCAGAATCTCCCCTCAAATCAGCCCTGGGGTCCTGTGCTGGAGGAAGGGAAGGGCTCTGGCAAATACCAGCGGGACCTGAGTCCCCTGGAAGAAGAAATCTCGGGGTGAAAATAGCCCAGGGGAAGCCTCCCCCTCTTGCTTTTTCTTCTCGATTTCGTCAGCGCTGTTTGTGTTTCTCTGGGTGGGGCTCACGTTTCCTCTGTGTGAATCCTTTTTCTGGCCGCGTTGGGTCTTCGTTGCGGCGTGCGGGCTCTTCTTGCAGCGCCGGGCTTCTCTCTAGCTGTGGCTTGTGGGTTTTCGCTTCTCTAGTTGCGGTGCGCAGGCTTCAGAGCGCGTGGGCTCTGTAGTTGTGGCGCGTGGGCTCTGTATTTGTGGTGCACGGGCTTTAGTTGCCCCACCGGGGATCGAACCCGAGTCCCCTGCCTTGGAAGGTGGATTCTTGACCACTGGACCACCACGGAAGCCCCCCACTCTGGGTGACTCCTTGATGTTCACACGCCCCCGAGGACGCTGCCACTAGGCTGAGTTCTACTTGTTACTGGACTTATTTTGGAACGAAGGCGAAGAGTTTGTCAGCATCGCCCAAGTTTCTTCAACCTTGAGGCTCCTACCGTAGGGCCACAGAGGGAAATAGAATATTCTCTCGTGCAGGAGCCAATCCTTGAAGCAGGACCTGCCGCCTGATGGCTGGGGAGAGACCCCCTGGGCTCAAACCCCTCCTGGGTGTGCGAACCTGGGGCCTCCCCGTGCCTAGGCGCCCTTCTCTGCAGGACGGGTGCAAGGTCTCACCTCCTTGCGCTGCTGTGAGGGTGAAGCGCCCCGGTGAGGGCCACGTGCCTGGCACAGGACGGCCATGGAGACAGGCTGGCCCGCACGGCACCCAGACCTTTTTGCAGCCCTCCTCGCGGCACTGGGTCCACGAGTGTCTCCCCGCCAGATATCCAGAGAGGGGGGCCTCCAGAGGGTGTGAGGTTCCTTCTGAGGGGGCCGCCGGGGACTTGAGCTATGGAAGCACCTGCCCGCTTCCACGCTGCTGCACCATCGTCCTCCTCGGGGCCCTGATGATAAAAATGGTGGGGGGCAGCGGTGACCCCGAGGTCAGCGCCCGGCTGAGTGCCTCTCGCGGGAGCCAGCAGGAGCGCACGTCCCCACGGTGGCTCCGGAGAGCTCGTGCGGGGCTGAAGCGTGTGGGCAGGGACGGGGGGCGGCGGAGGGGAAGGGGTGCAGCCAGGGTGGTTCCCGCCCTGCCCTCCCAGGGGACGCACCGAGTCCTGAATCCCGCCACGCGCCCCTGGGCTGACCGCCACGCGCCCTGGCTTTCACGGGACATGTTCTGAATCAAAACGCCCGGCTCTGTAAACACCTTCCTGGGAGACGAGCTTGAGTGTTTGAAATTATGAAGTGAAACTTGCTACGTGAGCTTGTGATATCAAGGAAGCTTCGCGTGGAGACGGCTTTTGGTGTTAAGATCTTACCGAGCTCAGCGTGCTCTGCTTTTTCTTTCTTTCTTTTCTTTTTCGTTAATGGCCCAGCGCCATCCGGAGAGTCGCTTTGGAGTCAGTCTCTCCTCGGCTTCTTTGTCTTCCCTCCCGGGCTCTGCGCAGGGGCTCGGGGCTGAGCCAGGGGAGGAGGCTGGAGGGTGAAGAGTCAGCTGTGTGCCTGGCATGGCCAGGGCTCTGCGCTGTGGAAGGAGGAGAAGTAAGCAGCCGTCCCCCACTGAAACCCCGGGGTGCTGTCCAGTCCTCTCAGAAGCCTCTTCCGCGGCGGGCTGGGGAAGGGACACTTCCCAACTTCCCGAAGGCCCGCGCCTGTGCCGCGCGTGGGGTCGCTCAGCACTTCCCCACAGGAGGTAAGGGGGGAAACTCTCATCACACTTCGAGGCCGCGACCTTGGGCCGAGGCCGACTCGCCCCTGGACCAGCTGGCCGTCTGGCTGGACCGCCAGGCGTGGAGGGTACCGGGCATCCCCCCGGGCCTGGTCTGGGCAGGGAGGAGAGCTTGCGAGCCGGGCTCTGGCCATTCTGTGGCGACAGGACGGACGTCCAGAGAGACCTCTGGGGGCTTCTGTTCCATCTCCAGCCAGTCACTTCCTGCAACCATCTTTGATCTGGGAGAGGCCATGGAGGTCATCGGATCTGCCCCCCATTTTACAGCTGAGGAAGCTGTCTGATGGGAGCCCGTCCCACACCTGGACGCCCGGAGGGCCGCACCACTCCCGGGCCAGCCGGGTACCGGCAGGGGCTGCCCTCCTCTGTTCCTCACTTCTTTCTTCATTGACGGGGAGACCGCAGGCAGATACTCTCTGGGCCCGTTTGAGCATCTTTACAATGATGGCAGTAGCACTTCTCTTTGAGACTCTTTGCTGTGGATCAAGTGGGCTGTGACTGGCTTTGTAGATTACAAAGTCTCCTGTGATGGAGGAGGCCCGGGAGCCAGTGCTGGTCCCTACTTCTCAGCTGGTGGAATGCCGGCCCCTTACTCTGTGCCTAGAGTTCCTGATCTCAGACGAGCCTTGTCCCTCACTCCACCCCCTCCGATTCTCACACACACACACACACACACACACACACACACACACACACACGGGACTCTCTCAGCAAGGTGAGAGCGGGCCAGTCCCTAAATCACGCCAAGCACAGGGAAAGCCCTGTCCCTGTCCGGCTTTGGGAGTTGGGTGAGTCCTTTGACTTCCCTAGGATTGGGTGTCCCAATAGCAAATCAGGAAAGGAGTGAGCTGCGGTTTGCATCGGCGAGGCTTCCCGCAGCAGACACGAGGCGTCACAAAGCAGCTGCCTGAGGGGTGATGGACTGTGCCGTCCCGGAAGGTGGGCTGTGGGTGGGACCTTCGCCAGCCAAGCCTGAGGGCGCGGTTACACCCAGAGAGCTGGCAGCCCTGGGTGCTGGTGTTTGCTGGTACCTGTGCCTTTGGCCTGAGCCTGGGCCGGGATGAGCCCTCAGGAAGAGGGCTGTTGAGGGACTGATGACCCCCTGACCCACCCCATGGTCTGGACCCAGGGGAGCCGGAGGGCACAGGTCAACGGAGGGGCAGAGGAAAGGCGGCAGGCCCGAAATCTCCAGCCCAAACCTGCAGGTGTGTGTGCGCGTGTGCGTGTGTGCTGTGTGTTTGCGTGCGTGTGCGTGTGCGTGTGTGTGCGCGTGTGTGTGTGTGCTGTGTGTGCTTGAGCGTGTGTGCAGCGTGCGCATATGTGTGTGTGCGCGTGTGCGTGGTGGGGAACAGGGTCATGCGTCGGTCAGCGTGGATAGGACCAAATCCGGGCCGGGTCCAGTCGCGGCACCTGGGTGACCCTCCTGTGCTCACAGGGACGGAGCGGGTCAGCCCCGCCTCTGGCCCACCTGGGAGCTCGCGCACAGGCCACCCAGGCCAGGCGGGTCCCTGGCCCTCGCCCCCGCCCCCGCCCTTCCCCTACCGCTGTGGACACGGCCAGGAGCCCCTACCCCAGGCTTCTGCTCGGGGTCTGCGCCCTCCGTGCCCACCCGCCTGGGCCGTTTCCCGCACTCGTGCGTCCCCCGTGGCGGGAGGTGGGGAGGGACCGCTGCCGATGTCGCGGCTCCACCGCCAGGCGGCCCGGGGTGAGACCTGAGCCAGCCGAGAGCATCGCGACCCCCGCCCCGCACCGTCTCGGGCAGGAGCCCCTGGACCGCCGTCCCCGCCCTGTCGGCCACCTGCGGGAACCCAGCGGACCTCGCCCTGGCAGGACGGCAGCTGCTGCGCTTTATCTCAGCCCTGCAGGCCTGGTGGGGCTGCAGCCCCCCGCTTCCCAGCAGCTCTGCAGTGAAACCGCCGACCTGCATGGCGTCCCGGGGCCCAGCCTCCCCTCCGGGGTCCTCCCAGGCAGGCTCGTGGGCAGAGAGGCAGGTGGGCCGGAGCCCCAGGGGCAGAGCAGGGCGGGTGGGCTTCGATTGCCCTCCGGGGGGGCAGAGATGCCGCCTAAGGGTCAGAGGCACCGTTAGGGGCCGAGCCTTCCCGTCGCCGAGCTTGAAGGGCCCGCAGGAAGGGAAGCGACCAGCGGCCCGCTCACCTGGGGCGCGTCTGTCCCCGCCGGTGGCTTTGCAGGAGGGCTCTGGCTCCTTCATCAAGGAGGCTTCCTGGCAGGAGCAGCAGAGCCGTGTGGGCAGGAGGAGCCCCAGGCCCTGTGGCTCGCTGTGGCGGCTGAGAAGCCGTAGCGCCGAGCCCGGGGCGGGCCACCAGGAGCGGGCCGGGCCGCACCGGCAGACACAGCCCCCCGGCCCTGCTGGCTTCGTCTTCAGCCTGGGCTGCTTCCCTTTGAATCTTGCTGCCTGGAGAGGAAGAGGGGAGACGAACAAAGGAAAGGGGTGAATTCTAGGGGCTTTTGTTTGAGACGTACTCAGAATAAGG
The DNA here is from genome assembly GCF_026419965.1 of Kogia breviceps. NCBI lineage: Eukaryota > Metazoa > Chordata > Mammalia > Artiodactyla > Physeteridae > Kogia > Kogia breviceps. The sequence continues at coordinate 101,781,918 of NC_081320.1, forward strand.
AAGGTGGGTCAAAGCTTCGGGAAGACAGGGGAGTTCCCCTCCGTAGCTCTGCCGAAGTGGGCCTGCTGGTCACGCAGATGTAACCCCCGGGGACTAACGGCACGTGTGAGTACACGCACGTGTACACGCGTGGCGTGTGTGTGTGTGAGAGAGAGATGGACAGAGACAGACGGAGACAGAGAGCATCTCATGGTGCTGCGGGCCGCCAGCCCTGTGCTCGGAGGCCAAGCTGCGCGTCTGTAGCGTGAGATGCTGGACGGACAGACGCGGGCAGCCAGACACGGCCGTGCCGCCGCCCAGGTCAGCTCCACCTGCCACGTGCCCCTCACGGCGCACGTGGCACAGAGCCATGGGCGCTTGTGTAGACGGGTCGACACCCCACCCTCCAGGCATAAGGCAGTTCCATCTGGTGTCCACTCAGCTGTCCCAGGACGAAGTGGCCGTGCTGCCCTGTGTGTGGTCTGAGGGGATCTCGTGCCCAGGAGGGGGCGGTTCTGATCTGGGGGCCTGGGAGCGCGGCCCCGCGGTCTCCCCCGCCCTGGGCAGCCCGCTGAGGACAGGAGGCTCGAGGCAGCTGACTGTTGATGTGCTTCTCTGCCATCCGAGGACACAGTCTGGAGAGGCTCGGGGACAGAGGGGGCAGGGGTCTTGGCATATTTTGGAGTTCAAACACAGTACTTTTTAGCAGCTGAGGCAAGGCCCCAGGAGCTCCGGGATCCAGGAGGCCTTGCTTTGGCATCGTCCCCGGCCCCTGTGCCCACCCGCTCTCCTCCCCAACCCGCCTATGCCGCCCCTGGCACGTGCTTCTCTGCCTGCTCGCTGGGGAGAGATCCTCGGTCACTCGTGCCGTCCCCCAGGAAGTACAAGAATTCCTGCTGTGTCTCCCCCTCCCCGCACCCTGGGGCTGAGGCCTGGGCTCCGCCTGCGAGGGGAAGAGCTTCCGACCAGGAGAGGAAACCTGTTCACACCCGGGACGGTGCTAGTGGGGACCCCTGGCTCGTGGCCTGTGGGTGAAGCCCAGCGGCCCGCCTGCCAGGGCCTGTGGAAGCTGCCTTGATGCCCACGTCGCGCTGTGCTCTGTGCGCCCACGAGCCTGGGAGACGTGTCCACAGCGGCACCTGCTCTCGCCCCGCGAGCGTCGCAAATGCTCTGGCCTCACCCGTTAGAGGTGGGGGAGCTGAGGACCCGGCTTCCCGTGGAGGCTCCTCCCCAAGGGTGGAAGGGCGGGCAGTCTCCTCGGTCGCTGCTGACGTTTCTAAAGGCGCCCCCGACTCGAGGACAGAGACCGCATCCGCCCGAGCGCTCGTTTCCCTGGGCCAAGCCCTTGGGAGCCGGATGGGCCCGCACACCGCGATCTCAGGTGTGGTCTGAGACGAGGGGGCCGACGGCCCCCGCCCCGTGCCCTCCGTGGCGGAGAAATCGCCTGCCTCCTGGCTGCCCTGTGAGCTGTAGGGAACTCAGGGGAATTTCGTATGTATTTTTGATAAACACATAAAAATGATCATCGGTATCTTATCCTGCTCTGTAATTTAGGAGGCAGATTCACGTATCTCTAAGCCTCCAGTGAGCTGGGGACGCAGACTCCCCGAGGGAGGCCGGGAGTGCCGCTGGCCCGAGGGGGCCGTTTCTCAGCGGTTCCGCGGCCCTCGACGCCACGTGGCTCCCAGCGCCTCTTCCTGTGGGCGTTTCCCTCTCGGGGAGCCGAGCCGCTGGGGGGGTGTCCAGTCTTCTCAGGCTCTGTCTCCAGTGGTTTCGCTCAAGCAAACTCGAGGTACCTCCTGGTAAACACAGACCCCCTCACCCCCAGATCCACGCCTGGACCAAAGGGATGGCACGACACGCACACACGCGTGCACACGCACCGGGTTGTATATCACTCGGTCTGCGAGTGTCTGTCTTGAGGCCCCAACTAGACTTCCAGCCCACCCTGACCTCTCCTGGCCACCGGGTGCAGAGTCTGTGAGCTGCAGGGGAAGAGGCTGAAGGCAGAGGCCGGCGCGGAGGGTCCAGGAGCAGCAGCCGCGTGTGCCGGGGGCTCGGGCAGCGCCGACAGGAAGGCAGGACGTGGAAACAGGCCGTTCTTACCCCGGCAGAGGCACCCGAGGGACCCCTTTGGCGGGGGCACCCCCAAGCCTGTCCTGTAACTACGTGCTCCCCCCCCGCCCTGGGGTCCCCCGTGTGCCTGCAGGGCCGCCACACCCCGGGGGACGAGGGAGGCTCCGCCCTGGGAGGAGCAGCCAGACTGGTTCACTCTTCGCCTCCAAATCACTGCTGCTGATCGTCACGTGATGTCCTGCACGTTCAGGTGTCTGGATACAGCCATTCCTGCAGGGGTCTTGTTTTTTTTATCTTGGGACTTATTGAAACAACAAGGGGGTGAACAGTGAATGACTGAACCCCCCCCGTGGAGCGAGAACTGTGTGCATGTGACCACCCAGCCCAGTAACCCACCCCCCACTGACCTCCTCACCCAGGGCCTGGGGCCGCCTCTCAGCGCGACGGGCAGGAGGAAGCGGGCTCGGCAGCTGCTCGCTCTGTGTCGTCCGAGTTCCTTCTCTGGTTGTAAGTGGCCACACTGGCACCAGCCATCGACTGGTCCCGGGCCGGGGCCCAGGGGCGCGTGCTGAGCCTGGCCGAGTGGCCCCTGGCCGAGGCCAGTCCTCTCCCGAGCAGCAATAAGGACGAGAGGTCAGTGCTTCCCAGGCTGGATGTGACTGGCCTCTGGCTCCCGTGGCACCGGAATGACGGTGAATGAGCCTCTAGTGTCCTGCATCCAGAGGTGCTCCAAGGTCCGCGGCCAGCCCGTTCCTCCAGAGCCACAGCTTCCTCCCCGTCTTCATGGGGTCCCGGCCCCTCCCGTGGGGCCCCTGCTCCCCTCCCGTGCCGTCTGCCTGCTCCCGGCTGGCGCCCCGTCAGCCCCCCGGACTCTACAGCTGTGGGCCTTGGAGGGCGCGCGCTTGGTGAGAGCAGAAAAACGAGTCTGAGGTCTCCCCTCCGGGCCTCCTCTTGCTCCCCCCTCCCCGCCCGCCTCTGCACCAATCGGTCGGCCAGTCCAGCCTCCACGTGGAGTTCAGGCCAAGTTGGCCACCTGCCCTCGCTCGTCAGCTTCTTTGACCAGACGACGGGAGCAGCTCTGAGCCGGGAAGGGCTGCGCGCCCGGCAGCCGGGAGGTTCTCCTGGGCCTCGAGGACCCGTGTGTGTGTGTGTGGGGGGGGACGTCCCCGCGCCCGGGGGACACCACACCACGGCGTGTGCACGAGCACGCATGCACGTGTGTGTGAGAGGGCTCGTGTGTGCACACGTATGGTTTACGAGTGTCTGTGTGTGCACGCCTGGGTCCCGGGGGTGGCCTTGGAACAACCTCCTGGGCTGTTTGGGGTCCCTGCAGTTGTCCTGGGGCGCCCGTGCCTGCCTCGGCCTTGACACAGGAAACCTGCTTCAGGCCCTTCCTCCTGCCGTGCCCCCGGGGTAGCCGGGCCCGGGACCCGGGCGCCCGCACTTCTGGGTCTGTGCCCAGCGGGGGCCGAGGGGCCTGCCTGCGCCAGGCCGGAGCTGGGGGCTTGCTACCGGGCTCCCCCGGGACGAAGCGAGGCGTAGACGCGTCCTCCGCTCCGTGGCCAGCCGCTAGGTGTGAGGCCCCCCGCGTGCAGACGGCGGGAAGAGGCGCCGGTGCTATTGTAAGAGGGCGGGGGAGGGTGGGAGCTCGGGAGGAGCCTCAGGCGTCACCCGGTTGCCAGTGGGCCCTCGATCTTAAGTGACCTGCAGTGTCAGACACTCGTCCACTCCGTCCTCGTGGAAAAACCTTCTCCTGGCTTCCGGTCACCATGCTCTCTCTGTCGCCCCTCCCTTCCCGCCCTCGTCTCTCTCTGATCCTGGGGTTCCATGCTTGTCTCTGCACCCTGGGCACAGTCTGGGGACCTCAGCTTCACCCCTGGCTGCAGTCACACCTGCACAAAGGCCCCAGCTCTGTCTCTACGCACCCCTCCGACTTCTCTGCAGAGTCCCGGAACTCCCTGTCCAGCCGCCTGGACCTCTCTGCTGAGGAGACCCCCCAGGGGCCTCCGGAGCAGCCAGCAGGGGCCCGAGCTTGTCCTGGCTTCACCTCCACTTGCGCGCCTCCCTGCATTCCGTCCTGGGGAGGGCTCCGCCATCTCCCTCACCCATGCCCCGTGCGCTGGGGTCCGGAAGCCCAGCCCCGCGTCCTGCTCTCCTGCGGGGACCCTTCCCTCTCCGTCGTAGACGCTTGTCACCTCAGGTCTCGACCACTCCTGAAACCCCTGAGCTGGTCTCTGCCCCCGGTCTGTGCCCGCCCGTCGTGCAGCCCGCTTCCTGCTAATACACACGTTCTAATCCACGCTCCACACGCCTCCACGGAGCCTCCTTCTCCTCCCGGCCTCAGGGCCCCTCTGCTCCTCTGCCTGAAATCCTCCCTGGGCTCTCCGTGACCTTCAGAAACCACCCCAGGCTCTGCAGGACCTCGGGTCCGCCCTGCCCGCTCCCGACTGCCCGCACACCCCAGCAGCGCAGCCCCGGAGAAGGTGTCCGGCTCCCTGACCCCCGTCCTCTGCCCGCTCCACGCCCTCCCTGTCCCCGACCTGTGGTTGGGTGCAGTGACCGTTCCCGCCCTGTATCCCTGACCCATGACTGCAGGAAAGGCAGGACCACCCTCTTGCCGTGTCCTGCCACGAGGCATGTGGGGCTCCGCGTTCCAAGTCGGCTGCCCGCGACCTTTTTGACACCGGGGACCGGCTGCGTGGAAGACAAGTTTTCCACGGTGGTGGTGGGGAAATGGTTCAGGCGGTAATGTGAGCGATGGGGAGAGGTGGGGAGAGGTGGGGAGAGATGGGGAGAGACGGGGAGAGACGGGGAGCGACGGGGAGAGACGGGAAGAGACGGGGAGAGACGGGGAGAGACGGAGAGAGATGGAGAGAGATGGGGAGAGGTGGGGAGAGATGGGGAGAGACGGGGAGAGACGGGGAGCGACGGGGAGAGACGGAGAGAGATGGAGAGAGATGGGGAGAGGTGGGGAGAGATGGGGAGAGACGGGGAGAGACGGGGAGAGACGGGGAGCGCTGGGGAGAGGTGGGGAGATGGTTCAGGCGGTAATGTGAGCGATGGGGAGAGGCGGGGAGAGGCGGGGAGAAGTGGGGAGAGATGGGGAGAGATGGAGAGAGATGGGGAGAGATGGGGAGAGGTGGAGAGAAGTGGGGAGAAGTGGGGAGAGGTGGGGAGAAGTGGGGAGAAGTAGGGAGAGGTGGGGAGAGGCAGATGAAGCTTCGCTCGCCCGCCTGCTGCTCACCTCCTGCCGTGCGGCCTGGTTCTTAACAGCCCAGGGACCGTACCGGCCTGAGGCCCGGGGGTCGGGGACCCTGCTCTAACCCCCTGTAGAGGTGGCTCCCTCCACTGTGGCTCTGACTGTTGGAACTTTGCCCTCGGAGACGGCTCTGTGTCCCTGTCACCTGCCTCGAGGCACGTGTCCAGCTCCTTTTCTGCCGACAGCCCCGCGGCGTTCTCGCAGCTGAGTCCCCCGTCACACAGGTGGGCGCGGGCTGGGTTTCACGGCCTGCTGGCTGGCCGGGGGCGCTCTTGCCCTCTCTCCCAGTGCACGGGCAGGCACCCTACCTCTTACCCAGAGGCTGACCCGGGTCTGTGCTTCTCACACCTTGAAGTGCACGTGAGGCTGCCGGGCGTCCTGTCCGAAGGCAGAGCTGGGTGGGGCCCGGGAGCCTGCATTTCTTACAGGCACCCTTGGGTGGCAGGCAGCTGGGCCGTCTCCAGGGTCTCCCCTAGCTCTCTGTCTTCGAGGAGCATCTCTAGTCGTGGTGCAGAGACCCCTCTGCCTTTGTCCGTGGCGTGTCGCCCCCCCCACCCCCAGCCCTCCGCGTTAGGAGGCCACCAGGTGCTCTGCGTGGCGCAGCACGGGCTGCCAGCCTCTGCTCCCGGACTTCCCTCCCGGGGCCTCTTGTGAGAAGACTCCGCGTGTGTTGACCTGGTAAGCGCCTCCTAAGGTGGGCCCCTGGGTACCGCCCTTGGCATGTGTGTGGACTTCTCTTTCCTGCCTCATCTCCCCTGGCTGACCTGAATCTTGTGAATGTCGACCTTCATCGCTTGCTGAGATCTGCTTCCCACCTGCTCCCTGCCCAAAGCAAGGTGACAGGATGCTGGGCCTCGCCTCTGTCTCTGGGCTGCGTCCAACGCCCAGGCTGCCGCAGGGGCACGGGAGCCGTGGCTTTGAGCCCGTGCCGCCCGGAAGATGCGCACGGTCGGTCTGTGCGGCCGTCGCCCGGCTCGTCTCTGCGCACTGTCCCGGGCCCCGCCTCCCTTGTAAATCTCCACGGGCGAGGAGCGCGTACAGGGCCTCTGGTGTGCTGCCCGGGAGTGGGGGCGCGGAGGCAAGATACCCAGAGCCCACAGGGCTCAGCCACCGCTCGAGCCCACGGGTCCCACTTCTAGCAGGCATCCTGCGGCTCAGCCCCGACTCCCCCAAAGCCAGGAAGACATTCCCCCACCCCATCACGCGGAGCCGCCCCGCGCGCGTGCTTTCCCACGGGTCTCAAGCATCGTCACCGAGTTATTGGTCTATGATTCCCACTCACGGGGCACCTTCTAAACCTGAGACGAGCGCCGGTCCAGACAGGCCCCACCCCCCGTGCACATTGTCAGCTTCTGCCCCTCTTCCCCCGCTAGAGCCGATAACGCGCTAAGAGAGAAATGGGGTGCTCGTCGGAACTGTGTCTAAATTTAGCAGATAATTTTAGAGCTTTAAATTAATGTTTTAAGACCGACCTCTGTAATTTTGGCCAGCTGGAATGGATTCCCTCGGGCAGTGGTGATTTAAGGAAGAGGATCGGTCTTGACAGACCGGGGCAGCTTCGGCCCTTCGCGTGTGGGCAGGAGAGCGGCCAAGTGGCCGGGCCTCCCGGAGGGCTCCACTGCCTTGCCCAGGACGCAGGGTGGCGCCGGGGCAGCTCCCCCCACTCCCGCCCCGCAGAGCAGAGTCGCTGCTCCACGAGCCTGAGCTCGGCGGACAGCTTGACAGGCGTCCGCACTGGGCCTGGCACACAACTGTCTCCCGTGCAACCCGCGCGCCACGGACACCAGCTGCCCCGGAGCGCCTGCGCTCAGATGCGGGCACGTGAATCTGCCATGTGCGCGTGCAGACCTAAAAAGAGAGAATCACGCTGCGCTCATGTCTTTTGGAGGAGGCTGCATTTTAAGATTCTGGATATGAGTATTTTAAAAAATTCAGTGCTCACAGGCTAAGGATCTTTCTAGGGCGTACTGCTGACTTGTGGTTCATCTTTTCACGTGTAGCTTTTGGGAACCACACAAGCAGTTCAGCTGACAATCGGTCAAAGCAAGCAAGGGTCCTAAGTCTGGAAACCAGAATCTGAATCCTGTTACTTCTCTGGTATTTCCAGCCGAGGTGGGGTCCACGCTTCTATTCCTGCCCTGAAGGTACCCATGCATCCAGATAGAAACTGTTGTATCCATTTTGTAGGGGAAACAAAAGAGGAGCTAAGGGACAGATTTAGTCCTGCCCAGAATCTGCGCTGCAGCCTGGGGCGCTGGGAAAGCAACGGGTGGAATGCGGTTCTCATCCCACAAGCCGAGCTGTTGGCAAAAGCCTGCCCGGCCTTGTGAAACGCTTAGCTTCCACGCGGGGGGGTGGGTGGGGTGGGGTGGGGGTGGGGGGGGCGGAGCAGCTTCCTGTGACTGTGTGCTCTGAATCCAGGCGGCGTCTCTGGCTCCCCGGCCTCTCCCTGCCCTGCCGAGCCGTAGGGCTCAGAGGACGGGGGCCGAGGGTGCTTGGTTACGGCTGCCCCAGTGCAGGCCTCCGTGCCTCTGCCTCTGGGTTCCTGGTTACTGGCAGTTTAAAATGATGGCCACGGCTCTTTGTCTGTCTTCCAGGAGTGGGGCCTCTGGCCTCTTGCCTCGGATCCAGGTGGGCGTGGGACCTCTTTGACCCACAGAGGAAGCTGGGCGCTCTGCCCGGGTTTGGGGGTGCTCGTGTGGACACGGCCCCTGGGACCCTACAAGCTGGGGGAGCCTGGGCCCCAGAGAAGGGCCACGTGTGGACACCGGGTCAACAGGCCAGCCGAGTCCCACTTGTGAGTCACGCAGCTCAGGTGCCAGATGTGAGGGAAGAACCCTCCGGAACATTCCCGCTCCCACAGCCATTCCGGTCACTCCGAGCCGTTGGAGTCTTCAGGGGGCAGAGGCTGGCACCCCCTGCTGTGCCCGGTCCGAATGCCCGACCTACAGCACCGATCCTGAGTTTGGTAAATTAGGGGTTGCTTCTCCCCACCGATTTCCGGTGGCTGGTCCCGGAGCAGAGGGGCGCCGAGCTGCCTCGCTGGGCCTCCTCATTCACTCACGCAGCAGATCCTGCTGAGAAAGAGTCTTTGCTAGGTGACGCACAGGGGCGAAGCTGGGTGAGCGCTGTTCCCTGAGCGCAGGTATGTGGCCGTCCGCTCCGAGGTCTCCGGCCCGTGTGCTCACCCCTTCCCGGAGCGGTCTGCCGGCGGGGCGGGGCGGGTCCTCCCTTTGGCGGTGCTCGTGTTCTGCCACGAGGGTCTGAGCGGGCCGGCAGCCGAGTCCTCTCCGTCCCTAACCAGACAGGCTGTGGCCTTTCTGACTGGCATCCCCTGCCAGCCTCTCGAGGTCTCCCAGGCCTTGGGGATCAGAGCCCTCCCCCCGGGCACGCATCATCCAGCGTGGTTTTAGGGCGCCCGAGGCAAGGGTCTCACCCCCATGTCGTGAGCAGAGCGGCCGGGGAGGAAGGCGGTGCCGTCGCCCCCCTGGGGGATCACGGGGCTGGCGGGGAAGGGGGAGGGCGCGGGGGAGCTGGCAGCGTCACCGGCGGTGCAGAGGGGTGCCTGCCCAGACCTTTGCCTCCGGGTGGCCTCCGGCTGCCAGGTGGAGGAGGGGCATTGGATGCACCTGGGGCTGTCTCGGGGCTGCTCAGAGGAGACGGGGCTGCACGAAGCGGCGGTGGGAGGTGAGACCTGTTTGGGGGTGGGAATCACTGTAATTTGTGCTCAGGCTGACTAGGGGGTGTGAAGCAAGGGGAGTGAGCCCCCGCCTCCGGGAAAAGGGAGAAGACGTGGGTTTTGAGGTGCGGGTGTGGGGAAAGGTGTGTCCATCCTTCTGGGCATGTCATACCTGGAATGCCCTTGATGCATCTCAGTGGGAATATCGAGCTGGTTTGGGGCTATTTGCACCTGGAGCTCCGAGGGGCGTTCTGAACTGGACGAAGGCGGGGCTCCTCGGCTGAGGGTCACGTTAGGGCGCAGGCCGGCCGCTGCGGGTCATGTGGGGAGAGGCAATAGGGCCGGATGGACGCCCTGGGCCAGTTCTCAGACTCTGCACCTTAATTCTCTGCACGATTGCCCTGTGGCTGCTGCCCCAGATGGCCACAGGATGGGCGGCCCCGCACGGCAAAGCTGTGGCCCTTCCAGATGCGGAGGCCAGAAGTCCACGTGTGAGGCTCGGGGGCTCCTTCCCGCCTCCGCAGCTTCTCAGGTCCCGGGTGTCCCGGGCTGGTGGCCACATCGCTCGTCTCTGCCTCGTCTTCACGTCACCCTCTTCCCTGTGATTTGAATCTTCAGCTGCGCTTTTCTAAGCAAGCTGGTACCGGATTTAGGCCCCGCCCTGATAATCCAGGACAGTCTCTCCGCGTCAAGGTCCTTCATTACGTCTCCAAGGACCCTTCCTCCTCGTAAGGCCACCCCCACAGGCTCCGGGATCGGGACCTGCTACCTTCGGGAGCCGTTGCTCAGCTCACCCCAAAGCAGAGGCCTGCAGAGACCCCGCACCTGAGAACAAAAGGCTTGACTTTGCAGTCAGAGTTCAAGGTGGAGCCGTGTTCCTGGGCTGACGGAATTGGACTGGGACTCCTAGCTGTGTGACCAGGGGCCCGTCTCTGGGCTCTCAGAGCCTCATTTACTCATCCATTTGGGGGACGACGCCACTCTGTGTCCTCAGCCTGCTGTCTGGGTTTCACGAGAGCACGCATGTCAGGTGTCTGGTACAGTGCCAGACACACACACACACACACACACACACACACACACACACACACACACACGCACAGATCTGAGCCCCGATCCCTCAAGGCCCCCCTTACAGGTGCTCCGGCCGGTTTAGCTGTATCTCAGGCCAACTCAGACTCAGGTCGGGGCTTTTCTGGGAGGGACTCACGCAGAGAAATGGGAGCGGGGTGTCTGGGTGACCTCCAGCTCTGCACCAGGGAGGGAGGGGCTGGAGATCCGGGGCCAGGCCGGGCCCTGGGAAGTTGTGGGCAGACGGCCTGCGGCTCCCCTGCTAATGAGCCTTCACTGCCTTGAGCTGACAGGGGGCCCTCCTGGGGGAGGAGAGCCGGAGCCGCTGTGCTGAGGCTGCCTTTCTGCTCGCTCGTCTCTGTCTCCATGGCAACGGGGCGGGGGGAGGGGGAGACGTGCGATCTCTGGGAAGCGTGGGCGCCGAGGTTCGCAGGCGGCGCAGCTGGAAGGAGAAACCCGGGAATGAATGGCAGCCCTGCCTGCAGCCCAGCGCGTGACACGTGCCCGTCACGGCTTCACAGGGAAGCTCAAGGGCCGCGGTAGCTGCCCCACGTCACAGAAGAGGAAGCTGAAACCGAGAGGCCCGGTAACTGGCCCGCAGGCCCACAGCTGCTACATAGGAGACTTGGGGCCGGAGCAGGTGGCTCTGAGCGGTGGGCGACCTGGCCCCGGGCGGAGCCCCCCCCTCAGTGCCCCTCCCGGACCCTGGAGCCTGGTTACACCGCAGGGCAGGGCCAGGCACGTCTGATGCTGAGACTAGAGTGTGGGCCATCTCAGGAAGCCCAGGACTTCTGAGGACGTCTCCCCCGCGCCCCTCTCCCCCGGGTTCATTGCGGGCTCTGCCCGTACACCTTTCACGAGGGAGCTGGGAAACCGTGCACGTGGTCTGTTCGGAGGCGTTAAAAGTCCTCGCAGAGCAGGCAATCTCTGCTCAGGGGAGGGTCGGATGAGAGAGGAGAGCTTCGTGGAAAACGGGGGTCTCAGAGGCTGGGCAGTGGGGGCCACTCTCAGGGCTGGTCTCTCCTGACCGGGCGCTGTGGGCGGACGAGCCCAGTGGGGAGGGACCCCCCTTCCGTCGCCGCCTTCCCAGAGCTGCGCAGCTTCCAGGCCCTGCGGCCTTCCTTTGTCGCCTCCAAACGACCTTTCCCGCGCTTCCCACCCCTCGCGCTCTCGGCACCTGGGGTATTTGGCATCACGCCTGGCATCTCCCTGCCGGGGGTGGGGGCGGGGGGTGGTCTGAGGACAGGGGGCGGCCCTGCGGCGCTCTCCCCTGGGACGCAAGGGTCACGGCCGACCCCGAGGCCTGGGCGCTCTCGGGGGTGTCCTACTCAACCCTGGGCTCAAGGTAACCCAGAAACTTGTCAGTGCGGGGCAGGCTGTGGGCTCCAGGGAGGAAAGGGAAGCTTGTGAAGGGAAAGAAAAGCCCGGAGGTGAGATGTTAATTCCAGAGGAGAGTCCCAGGGATCTGGGGACGCAGAGGCTGGGGTCAGGCTGCAGGAAGGGACGGGACGTCCTACTTCCCCCAGCCAGCTCAGGACTCACCCTGCGGTGTCCCCGCCTCTGCCAGGAGGTCTTCAAGGGCTGGGGGCGGATTAGCCGTGAGGCGGCACCCACCCTGGTGGCAGCTTTCTCTTCGGAAAGTTGTGCTAAGGTGCGGCTGGGTGCCGTGTCCTGGTGCAGCCGTCCAGGGGCTCACCCGCCGCTGCCCCGGCTGCCCTGGGAGCCACTGCTTCTCCTGCGGGGCCTGGGGCCCGTCCAGCTCAGTCAGCGGGTGTGAGGGCGGCTGTCCACCGAGGGCGCGGAAGCCACACGGGCCCGGCACCGCTGCAGGCTGGGCCCGTGTGAGGCGTCCGCACCTCCTAACTAACTGTAAAGAGGGCTCTGTTCTCCTTTACATTTTGGATTGTCTCTGTTTCATCAAAATGCACCCGGGTTTATAATAATCTGAGGCTTGCAGCCTGGGTGGGTTTTTCTTAAAACTCCATCTGCTTTGTAATTAGTGAAGATTCCTCCAAGATTTTCACAGGAATCGCGCGTCGCGCTTGGTTTTGGGGCCGCGAGTGCTCGTCCCCGAGCGTGTGGGCGCCCTCGCCGGGGCGGGTGGCAGGGGCCGGGGGCTGCCCGCCACGGCGGTCGTTTCAGATCCCTCTGAGCCCTGCGAGGGGGGCTCAGCTCACGATTTCACATCGGCAGGGACACTGAGTTCCGGCTTCCCCACGACGCAGCAGGCCACTGTCACAGCCACCGGGGAGGCCCGGCCGAGGGGGCCGAGGTCGGCTCGCTGGAGGCGGGGCCTGGAGCGGGCCAGTGCCCCCCCTCCTGCCGCCCGGTGTCCCCCTCCTGCGGGAGGACGCCAGAGCTCCCGCTGTGCAAGCCCCCGGCTCCTAGTTGCTCAGGGAAGGCCAGTGACGAGGGGACACGAAACGGTCTGACCGGTCTCTTTGTCTTGCTCGTTTTTAGGCTCCTATTTATTGAAAGCAAAGTAATCCATATGCATAGAGGAGAAAATCCAGTTGTGTATTTTGGGGAAAATGTGGGGTCCCACTCCTGCTGCCACCTGGGAGGACTGTCCCAGAGAGGCCTTCCCCGCCCTGGTCACCCTGCCTCTCTCCTCCCTGAGAGGGGTGGCCGATCGACTAGCTGGTGCCTTTGCCCTGAGTCTGGAGCTGCCCTCTGCTTCCCTCCTGGGGCCTGGCCTCCTGCAGCGGTCGGCTTCCCTGCCGTGAGGTCACCGCGAGGGGCTGTGGGTCTGAGTCTGGGTCTGGGAACCAGAAGCCCGCTGTTCACCCCTGACCCTCTTCCTCTGCCCTGCCGGGGGTCTGTCCGGCGTCTGCCCGGGGTCCGTCCATCGCCCCGTCAGCTCATAGCTCTGGTAAGAGGAAGGGTGCCGATTGCTGGGCTCCTACAGCAGCACCAACGGAGTCAGACGGCTTCTCACGGAAGCAGCAGGTTCTGTGCGCCGTCGTTTCCCGCCTCTCCTAGACGTTTTCGTGTTTATCTTTCCGTTCCTAATCACACGCTCCTCGTCGGCAGACACCACGGAGTGAGGTGTAGACTCACCCCGCGGTCCACACAGGAGGGCTCACCCCCCAGGCCTCCCCCTCCGCCCCGTCCAGGGTGGCGTGCGGAGGGGACAGCTTGTCCAGGTGCCCGTGGGACGGCGGCCTTGAGCTCGGGGTACCCTGGGCGCTCCGTCCTGCGCGGGCTCCGCGTGCGTCCCGGCGGACCGTCCGCTGGCTGAGTTTACGGAAGCGGGTCCACGGGGGAGTCGGCACCTTGTTCTCCTTCTTAACATGATCACCTTTTTATTTGCTTGTTTTTCTCTGTTTACTTTTATATCTTTAAACGTACTTTGTGTCTCTGTTACTTGATTTCTCTACTCTGAATGACGAGTTCTGACTCTAAATCTATCAAAACAAAGCAAAAGAGATGAGAAAATCAGTGAGCCTGCTTCCCTAGCCATGAGCCGTATTCAATAACCTGATTTGTCTTTTCATATTCCCCCATATAATACACATACAACATATTCTCAAGATTTATTTGTGAAAATAGTATCACTAACACACAGTTTCAGCCTCTCCTTTTCTCGCTCAGAATCAACCTGTGGAAATCACCTTAAATTATCCAGTACAGCTAATTATTTTTAATGACTGTATAATGGTTTCTAGTGCGGATGTACTACATTTTTTCCAGCTTCTCTCTAATTGACGTACATTCAATTTACTTCCAATTCTTGACCAAAACAGCTACAGTGAGAGCCTTTGTACGTTACTAATCCATGTGACAAGCATCTGTGGCCGGACGTGTCCTTCTGTCGTGGTCCTTTCACTTCTGTTGGCATCTTTGAGGGGGTCTTCAGTACTTCCTTCTCCATCTAGATTCTAAAAACAATGAAAAAAATAAATAAGCAAATGACATGGAGGCAGAAATCACCTACATTACTGATAGCAGCTGAATCGCCAGATTTGGCAGGTCTATTTGCCAAGGGCCTTCTGGTGGGCCCACGACCAGGCCAAGTTCTCCGTCTAGCTGTGTGCTCCAGAGCGACCTCCTTCCAGCAAAACCTGGCCGTTCATCCCAAATATCCTGGAGCAGCCGCCCCAGGGCTGCAGGGGTAGAGAGGACCAGGGCAGAGTGTGCTCAGAGAACGGGGCGGGGAGTACGGTTTCCCTCTCGCATCACCTCTGGGGGAGACCCCTGGAAGAGGCGCTGCGGGGCACGGAGGGTGTGTTTCCGTGGTCAGGCCGCGGCCCCACCTCCCCCGACGGCCGTGAGAGGACCGTGGCTTCTGCCGGTTTGGTCTGCGACGGCCGAGAGGCCTACCCTCCCCGGCTCACGGAGCCCGCGTGGCCTGGCCTCACACACGGCTCCGCAGCTGTGTGCGCCTTCTCGAAAGGTATTCCTTCAGCAAAATGTGTAGAGATGCTGCTGGGCGCCGGGCCCAACTTCAGGCCCCGAGAGCCTGCTGAGCGTGTCTTGCCTCATGTTCCTGGGCCTTTGCTTCACATCTCTGCTTTCCCGATGGGTCTCCTCCCTGATTTCCACCCAGTTGGCCTCTTCCTTCCCGCTCTTGGCCCAAGTGTCCCCTTCGTGGAGAGGCTCCTTTGCCCACGGATCTAGAATAAACCCCCGACACTCCCTTCGGGGCTGGACCCCAGTCCTGCCCTAGCCGGCTGGCAGGTCACTCTCTCCCAGCACCCATCCCCACTCGGCCCTCTCTTTGAAATGTCCACCTGGCTTTAGCACTATATGTGCTTTCCTCATTCCATTTTTTTTTTTTTTTTGGTGGTACGCGGGCCTCTCACTGCTGTGGCCTCTCCCTTTGCAGAGGCTCCGGACGCGCAGGCTCAGCGGCCACGGCTCACGGGCCCAGCCGCTCCGCGGCACGTGGGATCTTCCCGGACCAGGGCACGAACCCGCATCCCCCGCATCGGCAGGCGGGCTCTCAACCACTGCGCCACCAGGGAAGCCCCCCTCATTCCATTTTATGTACATTTTTATTTGCTCGCTTATTATCTGATTTTCCCAACTGGGATCCACACTTGGTGATAACAAGCGGCTGTGTGCGCTCCCCGACGCGGTCAGCGTGGAGAGCGGAGCCGCGAGCCAGCAGCTGTGGCTGCGGCACGAACCGCGCTATGCCGTCCCAGCACCTCCACTGTCTCCACCTGCCGCTGCAGCGGGGCCTCCCTGGGCTCGGGCCGGACGGGCCGGGCTCGCTGGGCATCTCCCTCTGGCCTGGGGTGCCGGGTGTTCCTTCTTTCCTCTCTTCTTCATCAAGCCGCTCCCTCACCGTCTGCATCTTCCAGAGATTCCCTGATGTCTCTCTGTCCCTCTTCCCTTTGAACTTCCGTGGCGGCAGTGCGCTTCTGAGAAGCAGAGGCGGTCCACGCGTGTGGCCGTCTTCTCGTCAGGCTGGAAGCCTGTGCGCTCCGTCTCGTGGGGCAGGGGAGAGAGGCTCGCGGGCAGAGGCGAGAGTCCTGGGCGCGCGGCCGCTGGAGGCCTCGTGCCCGACCCCGGCCGGGGGCGCGGACCGTGCTCCGGAGCTCCCGCCCCCCCACCGCGCCGTCCGAAGCAGGGTCGGGGCCCGTTCCCAGGGCCGCCTGTGGTCCCTCCGTCGACGGACGGCGTGGGGCCCTGGGCGGGGTGAGAGGGCAGCCGGGGAGCAACGGGGGCGGCCCCCTCGTGTGCTTCCAAGTCCTTCTGGCCACTCGCCAGCTGCTCCGAAAAGACAACCACGGTCCGTGTGCTGGGAAGACGGGAGGTGCCCTTGTTACTATCCGAGGATGAACTGCGACGTTGGCAGGAAAGGAAGTAACCAGAGGGTGAGTTTCACGCCCAGAGACTCTGCCTTGGAGATACGATGCCAGCCTGGGCTTCAGCCTGGCTCTCTGCGATGCTTCCGTCCCGGGGCCCGTGCGGGGCAGGACTGCTTCCCCAACGCTCTCCGCTGAGCTTCCTCCAGAACCTGGAGGGCGGGGGCTCTACCCCTGGGCCCCTTGGAAGGAGCAGTCTCCCCCCACTTCCCTGGTCCTCAGCTCTGTCTTGGGGGAAGCCCGAGGCTCTGTTCTCAGTGTTCCTGGCAGCCAGGCGGCAGTGGCGTAGGAGGGTGAAGGCATAGCTGGACATCCAGGCCCTGCGCCGCCCTCCTCCGCCTGCCTGGACGCGGCTGTGCTAGAACCGCCCCCCCCGCCCGAGCGGGACTCTGATAAGTCCTCGGGAAAAGGGGGAGCAGTGCTTGGGCAGCGTCGTGCTGCTTGCCTGCTGAGCCGTCGCGTTCCTCGTTATCGGAAAGGCTCAGCCCATCGAGCCCCGGAGCCCCGCTCGCTGGCTTAGGTCTGGGTCCAGGCTGACCCTCAGCTCTTGCTTGGATGCGGAACAGAAGGTCATTTTCTCACCGTCTGTCATACTATTTCTTTGTAGATGAAATAATCAAAAGCCTCCTTAGGTATGATGTTCACGGCACGGTTGAAATCAAATGCGACAAAACGGGGGGTGGGGGGAGTGGGGGGCTTGCACTCTGTGTCGGCCCAGCCCCGGCTGCCAGGCTCCCATCAGAGCGAGATGCTACAGAGTCTTTGCCAAGACAGAGACTCGGTTCTTCACCAGAGAGCACGAGACGGCGGCGGCTTCCGCGGGGCCGGGCCCTGAGGGCCACAGTGGGCCAGTGAGGAAGACAGTCACCGCCTTTTGTCACCGGATCTCTGGAGTGTCATCGGTCACTTCTCGCTCTGTTCTCTCGATTAGAGAAGCGTCCCTCGGTCCAGCCTGCAGGCAAGACAAGGGGTTATGTAGGGGTCTGAGCACCAGGAGGTGTCGGGGCCGGTTCACAGACCGCTGGCCAGGGGAGCTTACTGGGTGCCAGGTGCCCTTCTAGCGGTGGGGCTGCAAAGATGAGTAAGATTCGGTTCTGGCCCCAAGGACATTATAATTTAGTATGAGAAGCAGATATATAGGCAGAGCCCTTCTGGTATAGTATTATGAGCAAAATAACACAAATATCGAGGAGGTATGATGGTAGCTCAGAGAAAGAATGATTCAACTCTGTTGACAAAGGGCCAAGAGCAAGAAGGCAAGGAGGGCTTCCTGGAGGAGGTGAAGCATGAACTGACATTTGAAGAACAAATCCTCTCCCCAGTGCTGGACAGAGGGTACGATGGCCAAGGGGTGCACAGAACCAGCCCAGCTGGCAGACCCAAAGGTCCTGGGGCTCCTTTCCGTTCAGGAAATACCTGCATTTCCCTCCAAAATGCCCCCGAGAAGTGGCTGGGAACAGCACAGCAGAGCGCCAGGTTATCCGATGGCAACGTCAATATGAAAAGTAAGAGCAGCGTTTCAACATCGGGTCCCGCCAGCCTGCAGTATGCTCTTGCCAAAATAGCCTTGTAAACATCAAATTTCGAGAAAGCGAAGGAAATTATGTTAATCATATTCCCGAGAGCACTCAAGCAAAAGCGCTGTTTCCCGAAAATATTGACACGAAGAGAAAACCTGTTCGAGTGATTGTCCCTTTGGGCTTCCCAGTGTCCCCGAGGGAACCGGCAGAGGTCCCCCCGGAGGCTGGGCGGGCTGACAGGTGTGGGTGTCGGCAGCCCCGTGCTGGGGTGGGACATGGGGGGCGAGCGGGGAGACTCGGGGTCGGCAAGCCGGGAGGGAAGCACCTCCAAGGCCAGGCCGGGGCCGTGGGGCTCGTGGCCGCTGCCCGCCCAGCACCTGGGGAAGCAGCGCAGGGCTGCAAGGGAGGGGGTGTCCTGGGCTTAGGTGCGTGCGCGGGGGGGGGGGCAGCCAGCTCGCCCGGGCCCCGGTCCCCTGGGCTTCCCGCCAGCAGCCCCCGCTCCCACCCCTCCACTGCCATGTGCACCAGCCGGGCCCCTCCCTGTTGGCCCCGCCTGCTCCGGGGCCAGGGCGGCACCATCTCATTGCTGACTTCCTGGGTCTAGGATGGTGATGGGTATGGAGTGGTTTCCTGCCAAAATTCACTGAAAGCTTTCGATCGGGCTGGTAACTGGCAGCCCATGTGAACTCTAGAAGAATGAGAAAAGGGAATTCCCTGGCGGTACAGTGGTTAAGATTGCACATTTCCGATGCAGGGGGTGCGGGTTCAGTCCCTGGTCGGGGAACCAAGATCCCACAGGCCACAGTGCCAAAAGAAAGAGAGAGAAGACAGAGCATGTTCCAGAACACAGACCTGTACCATCTGTTGTCCCTGGAGCTGCAGCTCTTTGGCAGTGAAGCGTGTGCAGCTCTGAGGACGAGCTCTGGGTCCCACACCAGCGGCTCCCTGGCTTTGTGACCTAGGACGGGCTCCCTCCTCTGTGGGGACGTGGAGATGGGGAGGGATCCCCCTTGGGGAGGCTGTGAGAGGGCTTTGCCGTGGCCCTGCACGTGGGGCCTGGGCCGGCGCCCTCCCAGAGAGGTTCGCAGGAGCAGGGTCCGTCCTGACTGCACCAGGCCTCACCCAGGGCACGGCTGGACCCTGTCCTGGCCCTGGAGACTCTTGGCGGCAGCCGATGAGGGCTGACTGGAGCTTACATGGGGTCCCGGGGCGGCACGGGCCGGGGAATCTATAGGATGGTGCCGGGCAGATGGCCTCCCAGATGCACCGTCTCTCATCTCTTGCTCCTTGTTCTGTCCGCTTGTCCATCTGTCCCTGCAGACGGGGCTCCTCCGATGCTCTGAGATGTGGAGAAGAGGGCTGCCCCTGGGCACCCCCGCTCACTGGGTCAGGCCGCTGTTCTCGCTCTGCCTGGTAGGGCCGGGGCCACGGGTCACCGACACAGCCGTGCGTCTGGCTCACCTCCGGGACAGGCCTCAGAAAAGGGCACCGCCGTGAGCTGGGCCTCGCCCCGGAAGCGGTGGGCCACCCATCCGGACGGCACCCGGTTTATTATGATCGACTGTGACACCGTTACTCCCCTTTTCCTTAGGGAACCTGGGGCTCAGAAAGGCTAAGGTTATTTTTTGGTTTTAGGGTGACGGGTAATTTTTGTTTCCTTCGTGCTGTTTTTCCGCTATTTCCTAAACGTTCTGCCAGGAGCAGGTACGGCTTCTACAGAAGCAGAGCTTTATCAAGGTACTGCCTCCTCCGTCCCTTGAGGGGTCCTTGGCGGGCGGGGGAGATACTTCAGGAGCTCAGACTGGGACTAGCTCTTCGGGGACAGCCCTGTGGAGGTGACAACAACGGGAGAGCGGGCGGCGGGCGCCCGCGGAAGGGCTGAGCGCATCTCAGCACGGTCAGGTTCCGTCGCGGTCCCAGCGTTCAGCTGAGGCATTTCTACGGGCAAGTCGTACGACTTGTTTAGGAATACTCTATCCAAACCAATCAAGTGACCAGTATTTATGTCTGGTTAAAAGTAGCTTCTTTATTACAAGGGAACTTAAAAAAACCGCGTGAACATTTTAAGAAACGTACAAAGGAAAGATCGTAGGTGGCTATTCACACGCTTCTGCAAAGCCCTCGGGGCACCTGGATGATTTTGTCTCTGGGATTAGGTGTGAAATTGTTGAATGGGAGCGAGGGCAGCTAACAAAAGCGTCCCAAGGAAGCCAGTTCCCAAGGAAGCCAGCCAACCGGAAGGACAGCCACCTTTACAGGAGAGGCTCCGGCCTGGAGGAGGGGTGGCCCGGCTCGGGGCTGCGGAGCGCTCCGCGGGGAGGGTCTGGAGAGGGAAGCAGCTTGGGGGGCCGCTCAGTGTCCGCTCCCTGCGCCTTTGCCCTGGCACTTCCTCCGCTGCCGGGTCCCCACAGGGGCGTCTCCTCTGAAACAGCGGATCTCCTGGGGGCCCCGGGTTGGCAGCTGCCACGCCGCTCCACCAGGCCTGGGGCGGGCGCTGCTGCTTTTCTGGAATCCGCTCAGCTTCTGCCCGAGAGGCCAGATGCCGCCACCTCTGCTGGGCGCCTGCATCCGGGCAGCTCACCAAGCTGGCTGGGGCCCCGCGGACGCTCCAGGGCCCTTAGGGTGTGAGAACCAGGGGACACTGGCCCGGGGCAGCAGAGATGCGGGGAGACGGCTTTTCTGCTTCTCCCTCCCTGTCCTCGCCCCACCCTACGACTCCCGTCTCGGCCCGTGAGATGGACCTGAACGGGAACGTCGGCGGACTCTTCTCAGCATGGGCCCTCTCCCTGGGGGCGGCTCAGATCCCCCCGCAAACAGAACTAGGCGGCCCCCCGCGCCCAGGTGCGTCTAGATCCCCGGCCAGTCCGGCGTGGCCCACTGGCCCACTGGCCCCGTGCCGGGCGTCTGGGCTCCGACGGGGCCGCCCCGCCCCCGCGAGCCCCGCTCCACGCAAATCCAAGGGCCATCAGTGTCCACTGGGCACCTGCTGTGCGTGGGCCCTGCCTCTGTCACTTTTACTTTCGCCGCCTCAACCTTACTCTCATGATAGAGCTTACGTTTTCATTCTCGGAGAACTAAGGTTCAGAGTGATTAATCGGGTGTCAAGCTTGTGGCCTGAGAATCGGAATCTCAATCCACGTGGCCACCCCAGACACCTGCCGAGAGCCCTCTCTCTCCATCACCGCCCCTTCCCGGGAGTCGGCCCCACCAGGGCCCCGCGCCCACCAGCCTGAGGCTCGGGGTCACTCTGGGCCCCTCCTTCCCCCTCTTCATCACGCACAGCCACCGGCAGGTCCCATTGGCTCTGCCTGCCAAGGAAGCTCCCGTCCACTCAAGCCTACCCCGTGCCCACCTCCACCTGGCCCAGCCCTCCTGGGTCCAGTCCTCCTGAGCTCCTGAGGAGCTCAGGCCTCCTCAGCAGCTGTCTGGTCTTTGAAACCGTTTCTCTGTTTCCGCTTATCAGAGCGACGCTTTAATGACATAAGCGAGATCCTGTCACTTCTCTGCCCAAAGCCCCCTGGTGACTGCCCGTTACCCCCAGGACGGAACGTGGGCACCCGGCTCCTCCTGGCTCCGCTGCTTGGCTGCCGGGGACTCCGCTCTGAGCCCCAAACACCCCGAGTGTTCTCCTCTGCCTCTCCTTCCTGGAACTTGCTTCTCCCAGCTACCACACAGCTGTGCCATTGTTCTCTGTGTGCCCAGAGCAGCCGGCCCCTCCCAGACGCCGTCCTGACGGCATCGTTCTCGGTCTCCACTGCCTGCCCTCCCTGCTGCCCAGCCCCAGGCCCCCGCCCCCATCCTCGCCGGGTATTCGAAGCCTCTTCCTTGCAAACTTCAAAACCACAGCTCAAAGAGCCTTGAGGAAAATGGGAATCATTGGCCCCCGTAACTGGGCAGCCAGAGGAGGGCTGGTTCGAAGCGGGCCGCACGGAGGGACTCACCTGGACGTCCCTCTCCTCCTCTTGGCTGGGCCCTTGGCGGGGCCGGACGTCTCCTGTTCTGGGGCAGGGGGTGCGGGGGGCTTCCTCCGAGTGCTCAGGACCGGGGCTCTCGTGGCTTCAGGCTTGCGTTGGCCCTGACGAGCGGCTGATGTAGAAAGTGACTCTTTTTTCTTTAAAAGCATATGATTATGTTTTAATACACAACCAAAATACAAAACACCATCGTAAATCGATAGCAATAAAATATGGTACTTCAGGGCTTCCCTGGTGGCGCAGTGGTCGCGAGTCCGCCTGCCGATGCGGGGGACGCGGGTTCGTGCCCCGGTCCGGGAAGATCCCACGTGCCGCGGAGCGGCTGGGCCCGTGAGCCGCGGCCGCTGAGCCCGCGCGTCCGGAGCCTGTGCTCCGCAAAGGGAGAGGCTGCAGCGGTGAGAGGCCCGCGTACCACAAAAACAAAAACAAAACAAAAAAAATATGGTACTTCATTTGTACTGCATGACAAATGGTTAACATCTGTAATAAAAAATGAGTTGTTAGAAACCAGTAACAAAGACATTGCTATATCAACAGAATGGAAAAAAAAAAAACAGAAGAAAACGAAGTAACACAAATGACTAGTAAGGAGTAAGCGTATATGAAGGTGACAGAGCTGAACAGTAACAGAAGAAAAGCAATTTCTTTGTGATACCATATCACCAAAGATTAAAAATGTAACATCTGTACAGTTTTAGGAAATATACCCACACAAACACTGGGGAACAAGATTGATGAGGTCCTGTCTGTACAGCAGAGAAAACTAGTTTGCACTCAAAACTATAAATTTTGGATACCCTTAGTCCTGGCGGCTCCCTGGGGATGTCTGACATCATCGGCGACATCCTTCCTGTGAAGTGGCTTGATTTATAAATCTCCACTGTAAACCCACAGGGAGATGGCAGTTCCAAGAAAAGACACTTTCGCCATCTTTGTTTTTAATCTCAACAATTGGTACCGTGAGGCCTGTTGCTCCTCTTTTCAAGTCCTCGTCACTCCCATCCACCCCCGGGCCCAGGAGAACCCCTTGGCGATGATGACTGTGTCACGACTGAACAGGAAAGCCGGGTGCCATTGCTTCTGCCGCCGTCTTCAGTAAAACCAAAGACAGTCTTCACACTGTACAGAGATTCCTCGTTGGCGTGTCGCAAAGGGCACTCCCTGTAGATCACAAAACAGGCTGAGAAGGCTGACGTTTCAAAGTGACCTAAAGGGTGATATTGGAGAGAACCGTAACCAGGCATGTTGACTGTTTGCATTGTTGCCATGGGACTAAATCTCAGGAGCTTGAATGATGGCGGCATTATTACACAGAGAAGCTCAGGGTGGTATGATTTCAAGCCTTCATTACAGTGCTGCCATAAGTATTAGGTGCGCATTTTAAAAGTTTTCATTTATCACAGGGAAATTTAAAACTGACTCATAAAAATCATCTTTCTCAGGATTTCAAAGGACATGGAAATTTGTGAAGTATAATATTTTACTTCTTAAATGCCTTTTCTCCTCTTCTAATTCGCCACCTCTGTCTGTGTTATATCTACTGATTAAGGAGATTTTGTGCACATCCTTTTGGGTGTATTGATAAATTAATATGCAAGTTATTTTTTGGGGGGGGGTCTACATACTAGCTACAAATTTTCTACACAGTAAACATGGTTTATATATAAATTGTAAATGTATCCAACTAATTTGTAGGAAGTGACTCTTTTCCTGCTCTCCTGAGGAAAGGCCCCGGGGGGAGCCGCCTGGCCTGTTTGTCCTGGAGAGGAGCCTCAGCATGAAGTAGTGAGACTGCGCTCCGAGCGTCCGTCGCGGGGCCTGTGCCCGGCCCAGAGCCGAGCACGCGGCCCCCGAGCTGCCCGGACTAGGAGTGCAGGAGGGGTGGGTCTCTAAACGGAAGAGGGTGACGAGACTGAGAGGCCGGCGCCGGGCTGTGGACACTCACAACACCCGGCTTCAGGTCGGCTCCTGGCCGTCCTCTGCAGCAGACACAGCAGTCCGCCGCTTCCCCTTTGCCTGCTCTGTGCATTACCGTGTATCTCCCCACTGGAACGTAAGTGCAACAGAACAGAGGCTTGATCTTATTGGGAAGCACTGCGGTGTGCACTTGACAACAAACGCTTGCTGAACGAATGAATGATGGAAGAAATGTAAGAGCGGAACAGGGCTTCAGGCTCAAGTTCCTCTTCCCGTTTCCGCTGCATCTCACGTCTCAGGCCTCAAGCTCCCCAAACTTAGATCCTCCCTCTGAGCGTGCAGGTGCCTTGAAGGTGCCCGCGTGTCCGGGCGTCAGTGAACTTGGGCTTGCCGCTGGTCTGAGGGTCAGTTTGACCCAAGTCCTCCTCGGTGTAAGAAGAGCTGCTAGAGACTTGGTCCTCTATCCTTACCACGTACGTTGATGCCGAAGCCTGAGGTTCCCGGTCCATGTCGGAATGAATACAGGGTTGGGCTCAGTCCCGGAGTTTAGTCTCATTTTTCTGCAGTGACGCCTCGGAGCACCGTGGAGCCCCTGAATTTACGTCCTCACAGTCTCCCCTTTACCCCCGGCAGAAACACTGGTATTGACTTACCTCTCTCATAAGGCTGCTTGAATATTCATGAAGCTCTTCTCTGCATCATGAAAATATTCATTTCCACCTGTGATTAGATTCAAGGAAGACCTGTTTCCCCACGCTGGCCGGGCGGCAACGGCAGAGATTTCCGGCTGTTCACAAAAGTCATGTTCTCTTCTTCGCGGGCGCCCAGCGAGACGGGCTTCGCCAGCCTCCCTGGCAGTGAGGTATGGCAGCCGGACTTGAGGTTGGTTCTCAGGATGCGAGCACAAGTGCTTGGGCCTGGCCCAGGGAAAGCTCCACGCGCGGCCGTATCCTCCCTGCAGCACGGAGACAGGCCTGGACAGCCTGCTGAAGACGGCAGAGTAGCCCCAGCGTGAGCCCCCCGACGGCCCTGCCCTCCGCGCGCTGTTACGTGGTGAGGCGTAACCTTCCACTGTGTTGGAGCCATAATGCTTCGGGCGGTTTGCTTCGTTAAGTAGTTCATAACTTCACTCCATGCCACCAAGTGATCTCTGAAGGAGACCCCAGTGAAATCACAATGTTACGATTTTTGCTAAAGAGAAGTGGTAAAGAAGTGCCTGGAGGCCAGCTGAATGAACAGAAATATAGAAATATATATCAATGGCTACTTGCAGATGTCAACTAGTAGTAAGATGACAATACATATTGCGTCTATTTACTTGTGCAATATAGATCTATATTGTTCTGCATATACAAATACATAAAATGATGCACCAGCCCATTTCCAGATGCTGAAATCTGAGAAGACCCCATTATCAAACACATTTACTTCAAAAACTAGCACCTTATTCCTGGAAGCTCAGGTTCAGCATTTTTCCAACACAATTAATTGGAGTAACATCATAAAAGATGATAAAAACTAAAATAGTTTTATAAAAAGTGGTAAGTGTTAATGTGATAATTAAACAAGCTAATTAAGAATGTTTAAGGCCTCAAATTGTAGTTCCTAGTCCCAAAGATTGAAGGAGGGGGAGGGTGGGACCTGAAGGGGCCAGATGACCTAGTTGGGGACAGCCAGGAGCCCCTCCCTCCGCTGCCCACGAGCACAGCCTGTGAGGGGTCCTGTCCTCTGGGATAGCATTGGCTCAGGCCCGTGTCTCCTTAAGCCATCCTGAAAGAGATGAGCCATCCTTTACAGCAATCTCGGGGCTGTGTTCAGGAGTCTTGACTATTCCAGTGAATGATCAATTGAGAACAGAGTTCTCTGGAGAAGCTGAATCTGTAAAATACATGTCTAAGGAATTGGGTCACACAGTCATGGAGCCTGAGGAGTCCAACCTGCGGGGTGGGCTGGCGGGCTGAAGACCAGGGGAGCCGATGCTGCAGATGCAGTCCAAGGGCATCTGCTGGAGAATGAGCTCTTGCTCAGGGGAGGGTCAATCTTTTTCTTCTATTCGGGTCTTCACCTGATTGGGTGAGGCCCACCCACACTGGGGAGAGCAATCCGATTTTCTCCGTCTGTCAATTTCAATGTTAATCTTATCCTTGTAGAAACAGCCAGAATAATGTTTGACTGACTATCTGGACACGCTGAGCCCAGGCAAATTGACACATAACATTAACAGTTTCAAGGGATCAGCAAACTTTTTCAATAAAGGACCAGATAGTAAAATCCTAGGTTTGCGAGTATGTGGTCTTTGTCTGAATTATTCAGCTTTTCTGTGGTAGGGTGAAAACTGCCACTGACGACACATAAACACATGAGCAGGGTCATGTTCCAATAAATTTTTATTTATAGAAACAGGCAGAGGGCCAGAGTCCTGACATAGATAAATAACTAACGTTAACTGAGCCCTTGGAATGTTCTCTAAGTACTATCCATGCATAACTGATTTAACCCTTTCGAAGATCCTCTGAGAAAATGCAGGCCTTGGCACGGTTGAGTAACCCGCTCAGGGTTATTGGCTGGTCAGTGGTAGAACTAGTCCTCCAATCCAGGCACGATGGTCTCTCATCCTCACCCGCCAGGATCACCCGACCGCTCCCAGCTGCCCTGTTCTCACAACCAGAGGGTCCAGCGGAGGCTCAGTGCAGAGTGAGCTGTCTGGTCCCCCTTGCTTTTCCCCGTGACTCTGGTTGTGGACATTCCTACGATGGGCATCTCCATCGACGTCTCTAGATGTTTCACTTCCTTGGAGCCCTCAGTCAGTAGGTCTAGTAACTTTGTTTCCATAAAGATTTCCCTGCATTCGGTGTGGGGGAGGACATTAATTCCTGTTGCATGTGAGGATGTGACTGTCCCTGAGCTTGGACCCCTACATTTAAGTCCTCAGGTGCTCTCTGAGCTCTCTGGGATGGTATCAAGCCCCTTCTCTTCCAGACAGGAAACAGGCTCAGAGTGGATGTAACATTTTCAAGGTCATATTCTCGGTAAGTGGTGCTGCAGGTGGATTTGGCCTAAAGCACGTGAGTCTGCAGGACACATGCTTTCTCCGGGCCCTGTCGTGTGCACTGGGTTGTTAAAATTCATCAGAGCTATAATACAGTTTTACCTCAAGGTCATTGAAGGCTATCTGGCATTTCAGTTTTACCAATAGCTACTCACGTCTCAAAGCAATGACCTTGGTCTTTATTGTGATTATTTTCTTCAGTACCACTCAGAAGCCAGTGACATCTAGTGAGAATTATCCACTGTTACACCGGGGAGCATTACAGCAAACGCTGGTACTGGGGATACGTCATCACCTCCATTTTGGGTCCCAAAATGGCAGACGAAAAGTTACCCCAAAATAGATAGAATGTTCCCGGGATTTTATTTTTCAAAACCCAGCTGAGTATTGAGCAAGTCTTCCCCAAAGCAAAAGATCCCTGCCATCTGAATTCTTCAAACTGTCAAAGAGCAAGATGCTGAAACTCCCAGCAGGATTGCTATTCTGACCAGATGTGAATGGAGCCTAAGAAATATGACAGATGCTGGTTTCCATGTAAAAAGCAGGGGCACCTGCCCTGGGCTCCTGTCCCCAGTGGAAGGAGAATGTGGCAGGAAAAGATGTTCTGTGCGTGGACCAGAGGCCATGGAATGAGGCTGCAGGTGTGACCAAGGATGCTGAAGTGGGCAACACAGTTACGTCTCCTGGTACCGTTAACGAACAGACATCTGCCTGGTGTTTCACGGTTCAAGGCGGGAGTTCATCTTCCCTTCTCGGCAAACCAACCCCGTGTACTTTACAGAGAGGACGAGTGAGGGCAGGGGATGACCCAACTTGTGTGCCTCACGCAGTCGGTACGTTTTTGGCCCCGGATTTGAGCCTGTGTTTGGACAGCAGCTGTGTCATCTTCTCACTGAAACCTTAAGCTCTGTCACATCTTGTCACCATCCATGTAAAATTGTCGCCATTGTCAATATGAGCTTTGGGGCCAGAGCCTGAGATAAGTCAGGAAGGTAGAACGGGACCTCCGGGCAGAGTGGCCAGGCTGGCTGTATCTGTGCTGGGCTGAGGGCCTGGCTGGGATAGGGGGCGCTGAGGCCCTGCGGGCTCGCGCACCCAGCGGTCAGCTCTGGGCGCGGAGGAAGGGGAGGTGGCAAGCCGGCCAAGCTGTGTGGCCGCCACGTGGCCTCCCTGCCCTGAGATACGGGTCCCTCCAGCAGCATGGCACAGGCATCGAGCGCTTGGCTCTGAGGTCCAAACCGGGTGTCGGGGGGGCAGAGCAAAGCTGACGGTTCCCAGGAGGGCCGTGACCCAGGTCTCAGCATTAGAGGGACGCAGGGGGACTTAAAGCTCCTCCAGGGCCCTCCTGAGCCCCACCCGCTTCCCGGCCCCTCCTCTGGGAGGGCATCCTCTCTCTCCGGCCGCACTGGGGCAGCTGGGAATGTTAAAGACCTTCCTAACGTTTCAAGGTCAGTGAACCCAAATCTGCTTCCTTGAGGTTCTCCCTTAGCTGTTCTCTCTAGACTTGAAGTTTTCACTCCTCACTGCTTCTAGACGTTGTCCCCAGAGCAGCATGGCCCTGTCACGCTGTCTTCTGCCCCTGGCGAGATGGTCAGGAGAGGACACGGCGGGGCGCGGCGATCACAGGAGACCGCGTGCGGGTCCCTCCCTGCCACCCCACCGGCCCCCGGTTATCAGTAAGATGCGTCAGTGCGCGCTGTCTCCGCCCAGATGCTCCCAGGTTCTGAGGACGTCGTCTGGTTTACAGCCTATGAGAACATGCCTTCCTCATTTCCTCAAGGCCCTGCTGATCTGAGCAGCTGAAGTGCTGATGAAAGACCCTGCCTGCTCCTGGCCCGGAAAATGCCTCTGTCCTCACCATAGCCATCAAGGCCTCAAAATACAGAGGATGGATGCTGGCATTTCCAGTGCGGTAACAGGACCCGGGAGGCTTTCGTCGGAGGCTGCTGGGTGACTTTCAACCACGTGGCTGTGAGCACAGTGCTTCAATAGCCCGTGAAGGCGGCCTGGAGTCGCAGCCGGGAACCACCATCCTCCCGCGAGGGCTGCTCTCACGGCTTGTTCGTGCTTCAAAGGGTCATCTAGAGCCTCCGTGTTCCAGGGAAGCACAGCCCTACCCTAAAGTGCTCACGGTCTGGTGAGAAAGGGAACTCGCAGATACTTTTGTGCCATTTCTGTGCCAGGTTTGCCACAGGGGCGAGCCCCTGGCCCCTGTGGGACCCGAGGGGAAGAGTCTAGGGGTCCAGGGAGGGCTTCACGTGTTGGGAGGTGGGGACGGGGGCTTGGGATAATTGTATGAGATGAACAATAACAGCCAGGCGGCCGGGACGATGCAGTCTCTTCTTGTTATTCACGGCAGGTATGCTCCACAAAGTGGCCACGAGCACTGAGTCAGCGAACCTGACCCGGTGCTCTTGGGAGATACAGGGTCCGTGTGTTGGTCAGGGCTCCCCAGGGAAACAGGGCCAGCGGGACGTGCGTATACGCAGAGCGTGATTTATCTCGAGGACCGGCTCTGTGATGGTGGAGCCTGGTGCGTGCACGGTTTGCAGCACGGTCAGCGGGCTGCAGAATCCCCCCTTTTGCTCGGGACAGTCAGGCTGGCCGCGGATTGGACGAGGGCCGTCCGCGGATTGGACGAAGCCCGCCCACACTGGGCGGGGCCATTTTCTTGCGCACGGTCCGCTGAGTTAAATGTGGATCTCATCAAAAACGGCCTCAGAGAAACATCCAGAATAATGTTTAACCAAATATCGGGACACCGTAGCCCAGCCCAGTGGACACATACGATGAACCACCACGGATTCCTGCCAAGTTCACGGCAAGTTCATCCACCAAACAGTACACCACCTTGTTTTATGTGTTTCTGTTTGAAGACACCCAACTTAATAGATATCACTGATGCATCCACGTTGAACTCGGGGCCAACAGCCCATAACTCGTGCTGTACGGAAGCTTCTCTGGGAGGCCCAGCACCGCCTTTGTATGCTTAGGACACCAGACAGCACTGCCGCGTGACACTTGGGGACCATTTTAGACAGAAAACCACAAACAAAATCACCGAGATGTGAAGAGCGTGGCACTCAGTAGACCACGAGAAGGACACCTGTCTGCGTGTGAGCGGGACGGAGAAGGCGGGATGCGGTCCTGTCCCAGGGGAGCCGGGGCGGTGGGTCTGGACGTGCATGTGTTTCCCTGCTCTGCGGTGTCTGAGGATGAGCACGAAGGGCCCACGGGTGCTGACTGCAGGTCACTAATAGGCCTTGGTCAGCAGGCAGATGTACCAACACGGAGTCCCAGACCAGTAAGGACCGACCGCCTGTGAAGCAGGGTGGCTGTGCGCCCGCCTGGCGGTGACTCACGATCGGGTGGAGCCGGGGGTGGCCGTGGAGGTGAAGCTGGACAACGAGGGCTGGGGACACCGGGGTTAAAGGACTTTCTCCTGAGCCTGGACTGGGGGTTCAGCCATTGGAAGTGATTGAAGAGTTTTGGAAAGTGAGTGGTGATCTGACTTGAATTTTTTTTTTTTTTTCGGTACGCGGGCCTCTCACTGTTGCAGCCCCTCCCGCTGCGGAGCACAGGCTCCGGACGCGCAGGCTCAGCGGCCACGGCTCACGGGCCCAGCCGCTCCACGACATGTGGGATCCTCCCGGACCGGGGCACGAACCCGCGTCCCCTGCAATGGCAGGCGGATCTCCAACCACTGTGCCACCAGGGAAGCCCTGAGTTGCATTTTTGATGTGTGTAGCTGTTTTCATCTATAAAAGTGGATGAAAAGGGGAGGTGCTGGACTCAAGGGGTCCTGATGAAGTCTGCTTCTGGGACCCCAGCGAGAGAAGGGGATGCTCTACGAGGGGGTGGGGGGGAGCGGAGCTGGGAGGAGAGTCGGGGGGAGAGGACAAGGCCCCGCGGGAGGCCGAGGCCGAGGAGAGGTTCGGTGGTGTCCAGGTTCAGGGCTGCATCCCTGGAGCAGAATCTGTCTGCAGCCCTGCAACCACGGATCCTGAGAGCACCCCCCCCTCCGCCTCCTCCACACCCGCGGCAGCAGCTGTGCTTCCGTCCCCCCCTCAGAGCTCCCCGGGAGGCGCCCCAGCCCCAAGCTCTTCCCGGACCGCGTGTTCCGCATGCCGGCGTGCCCCCTGCACGCCCCGTCTGAAGCGCCTCAGAGTGCCCGCGGCTGTCCGCAAACGGGGGCTTCTTCCCTCGGTCTCGGGGGACAATTCCGTTCAGACCTGTCAGTCCGTGTTTAATAAATCGGGTCCCTCTCCACCAGCGGTGGTGACGCTCGGTCCCATCCCTGCCCGGAGCTTCCTCGCGGGGCTGGAGGGCAGAGGGCGTGGCTAAGCAGCCCTTCTGACGACTCAGCAGAAGGGGACAGAGCTGAGGGGAGACTCTCTGGGGACTGCAGCCCTGGCCCTTTGTTCACCTCTGAGCTCTGAGCCGCTCTGCCTCTTGAAATGAATTACAACCCACCCACGACGAGGCCTGCTTCTTGTCTGCCCTCCATCGGGGCTGTGAGAGCGTGCTGTCACCCTTTGCCGTCTGTCACTGTCAGCCGGCACCCGAGGGCACCACCTTCTCGACGCCAGTTTCCTCTTGGGGCCTTTTAAGCTGCTGAGCCCACTGGAGACACCGCGATGTACGCTGTGAGGAGTGGGCTTTCCAGGATCGGTCACAGTCAACTGGGTCTCTTTCTCCGCCGGCCGCTTGATCCAAACATTTACAGGGAATTCTGACCAGATGCTCACGGTCCACATTGGTATTATTTCATCTGAAAATACAAGAGTGTTTTCATCCAGGATCAGCTGGTTTTGAGTCAGTCAGCGTATTATGTGGCAAAACACAGTAGAGGTAGGTGACGGGGGACAGCGTGTGACGTGGCCGGTCAGTTAGGAGAGGGCGGCGTCCCGGCCAGCGTCCACAATCCAGGCCACGCACGGAGTTGATCTGAGCCCGGAGTCGCCTGTCCCACCCTCTCATCCCTCCTGCGTGGCCCTCACAGGGTCCCCGCCGTGGGGACCTCCCCCCGAGGGGCTCCCCACCCTGGAGGGGGCGGTCGGCCAAGCGCCGTGGGCCTTGGTAGCTATTTACACTTTATTACGGTCCTCGGGCGTCTGCTTCCCAGCAGGAGTAAAGAGCGGGGTGGGGGGGGGACTTTAGAGTCCTCTCGCTGCTTGGACAGCTAAGCGGCTAGGGGAGCAGGCGTCCAGGGCGGGCACAGGACGTGGTCCCAGTCGGGCTGGAGTGGACACACCGCTGCTGCCCCCTCCAGGGCTGTGTGTCCAGACGAGCAGCTCACCTGCGAGCGGCGGAAACGCGAGCTCCTGCTCCCCAGAGACCACCGGTTTCTCTTCTCCCGCATTTCCCCCCCTCCCCCACCCCGGGCCCCTCAGCATCCAGCATCCTTGGGGATCCCTGAGCCCAGACTGTCTCCTGGGGACCCAGGTCCACGTAAGATATGCGGAGGAATACACGTATTCTGATTTCTCTCCTAATTAAAAGTAACTCAGAAAATGACTTGTTTCTGTCACATCTTTACGGAAACTGGAGTCACATGTCCTGGGACTCTGGCCACATCTCCCGGAGGCTGAAGCTAAGCTCCCCCGGCGTTTGTGTGCCGTCTTCCTGTTTCTTATGTCACATCCTTATCTCACCAGCCCTGTATTTTGCCTAATATTTTAAAAAAACAACAACAAAAACGAATCCCAGTCCAAAGCAATACCATCTGTGGGAATTTGATCTGGTAGCGAGACTTTTTTGAAAAAATCTTAAGTAACTTCTATTTATT
Source organism: Kogia breviceps (assembly GCF_026419965.1). Taxonomy (NCBI): domain Eukaryota; kingdom Metazoa; phylum Chordata; class Mammalia; order Artiodactyla; family Physeteridae; genus Kogia; species Kogia breviceps. The sequence continues at coordinate 101,814,046 of NC_081320.1, forward strand.
CTCACCCTCCTGCTCACAGGTGCCCGATTTAATGCAAGTTTGGGCTGGCTCCGTCCTCTAGGGAGAGGGCTCCTCCCCAGCCCCAGGGGTGAAACAGGTCCTTCTCTTTGCCAGAGGATATTTTAGACCCAGATTTGTGGCGTAACCTGGCCCGGAGGGGTGGGGCCCCGGAAGGGCTTTCCCTGGAGAGCAAAGAAGATGCCGAGGTACCGGGGCCCATTTGCACTTTCTGGATGTCTCACCGACAGGGGCATCTGGAACTGTCGTGCACTTCTTGCCGCTGTCCGAGGGCTGTCCTGGGGGACGGCAGAAAGGCTCTGACCCATCAGCACGCCGCTGAGCTGCTCGCACACCTGCCTCCACGGATCAGCGAGGTAGGTCTGGGGTAGAACCTAGAAAACTGTGTTTTCAGCCACCTGCCCTGGGAATGTACATACAGGTTTGTTACCAGCCAACATACGGGATACATGGTCTTAAGCCAGTTGATCGATTGCTTCAAGAGGCCGAATACGTTTGGTCCTCAGCCAGGGGCATTTCCACCCCGCAGGGGGCTTTTGGCAGCATCCCGAGGTGTGTTTGGGGGGCGCGGCTGTCATCTAGTGTGGGGGGACCTGGGACGCTGCTAAACGTCTTATAATGCACAGGGCGGTCTGCACGGGAGTTCCCTGCCCAACGTGTCAGCAGCGGGTGGGGAGCCTGGGCTCACAGCCTGGAGGAGCCGGGAGGTCCTTCTGTGAGGCGTGGGTGCCTTGAGGGTCAGAAGGGAGGAAGGGGGTGAAAGAGAGAAGTCTTGGCGAGGCTGGGGACATTCGTGGTCCATTTAATGTCTTGATGAGAGCGTGCCCACCGCTCCTCCCCCGGCAGGGGTGTTGGACGTGAGTCTAGACCCGAGGCTCCTTGAGAAGAGCCCTCACGGGGGGGCCGTATGGGGACACCGTGCTTACCAGGTGTCACCGAGGAAGAACATACTTTGGGCAAATAATTTCGCCGGCTGACCAGATGAACTGTTTTAAGCATAATTTCTTATTAAAAATAAACAATCTAGCGTAATTTACATTTTCTGTATCTTCACAATTAGAGCGTGGACCACAGTCTCACGTCTGCGGGGTCATCGCCAGCGCTGATTTATCACATTTTGCACAACGATGCCTTCGGGAAACTGGCTCTAAATTAAACTAGTCACTCCCTCTGTCGCCTCCCAGAAGTGGAAATTCCGAAGTCTGTGAACCTTTTTCTTCTGCAGTTTCCACTGTAATGGCCAGGCCTGCTGCAGGTCTTTCTCCGGTTTGAGTTCTCTGCCGCGGATGCAACCGCGGCGCTCGAGGCCGCCCAGAGTGCCAGGAGGGCTCGCCCGCCGCAGACCCGTGGGGCAGGGCCAGGTCCGCGCAGCAGGCCGCCGGCCGCAGGCTGGACAGAGCAGGATGCCGAGGAGGTAGCTCTGGAGGGATGGGCCCGAGGCAGTGAGGGGACTGGGCGGTTACCGCGGACGTGGCCGTGCAGTTTCCATTTTTCTTTGGGACTGACAGCGTGGTAGGTCCAGTTAGTTTAATAACCGGACATAAATATCCTTGACTTTGGCATGAGAGCCACTTCTCTCTGGCCCTGTTGAGTAAAATGAATGAATTGTTGCTGCCACTTTTTCTAGCCGTCTGAAAGCCTGTGACGCGCACACAGACGTGCGCCTGCCGCGTGGTCCGCCGTCGGGGGTCCCTCAGGTGAGCATGAGTCGGTGAGTTGCGGCAGGAAAATCCCCTAAACACGGAGCCTCGCGCCTGCCCTGCGGACGCGTCAGCTTCCGCCATGGACCAGGGCTCAGACCTGAGGGGCTCCCGACACGGGGCGAGCAGGGTACGTCGGCCAAAGCAAATCCACGGTCGTGCCCAGGATTGGGACAGGGAGATACTCCCTTCCCGTGGCGGGCCGGGGCGGAGTGAAGGTTCGCTAAGCAGCGACGTAGTTTACTCTCACTCTCCTTAGTTCTATACTTTAGGTGGAAGTGTCAGGGGCTTCACGCGGTGATCTTGGTCACACGGGGAAACCTCGGGATGCTAGGTGTCTCTGAGCGTGGAGAAAATATGAATGACCCGTGAGAGGTGAGCATTTTCCTCGTAATCACGACCCAAGCAGACCATATGCTTACACTTTGTTCTAATCGGGGCTAAGGAAACACCAGATTTGTCGTGGCTTTTGATGGGAGGAAAGAAGGAGTGTTTTCTAGGCAATGAAGATGGGGCCCCTCGCTTTCCCCGTCGTGGTTCACATTCTCTCCGGGTCCTTCCTGGTCTAATAAAGAGCATCCTCGCGGAAGAGACACTGGGGCAGGTGCCTTTGCAGCGCAGGCTCTGGGTCCCGTTCTGGTCAAGGAGGTGCACGGGGACCCGCTGGCTCTGCTACCAGGCTGACCCGGGCACCATGCCTCTGCCTGCCCTCTCCCCCCACCCCACCCCCCCTGGCTATAATGGAGGGAGGTGACCTACAGGGCAGGAGGCAGCCCCCAAGGATTCGGAACTCTGCATCGGCCGGTCGCCGAGCGGAAAGGGTGCCTTGGACGGTGGCCGAGCACAGAGCTGCCCTCGCGTTGTTAGTGAGTCTTCCTCAGGCCTCCCCGGGGTCTCAGGGGACCTCGTACAGGTGCACGTGAGATCCTGTGACCGTCACAAACCCTCTTTCCTCCTCTTCGTCCTGAGAGCCCCCAGCTGGAGTGTGTGTGGCCCCTGCCCTGTGCTCAGCAGTGGGTTTTGCGGTTACCTTGTGAACTCGGGGAGCCGGTCCAGCATTTAGATTTTATTGTGTGGGGGTCACCTTGTGTACGGAGCATCTCACTGATTCGAATCAATCGATCAGTGCATATTACATAGGAGCTATTGTGAAGAGCGCCGCCAGCCGCCCCGCGACAGCAGCGCTGGGGCTGGAATTAAGAGGCGTCACGAGGGATTAGAACCCGAGTCCAGCTTTCCCTGGAGCGGCTGCGCAACCTCGAGAAATCACATGGTCTGGCTCAGGCTTTGTTTTCCTGGCACGAGATCCAGATACAAACGTACTCCCTCGGGGCGGCCGTGAAGATCCGAGGAGATAGTGGGTGTGCGTGGGAGGGACGGACCATGGCCAGTGGCCCTGCCACGTTGCAGGGCGGTTCTAATACTCGGGACCCCGGCTTTGGAGTTCAAACACTGAATGGACGCCGACCTCCCTCCTTCCCTCCCACCCCAGTGAAACAGCTGCTTTGATAAAGCCCGGCGACCTTTGATAAGGCTTGCCAGGTGTTCTTAAAGCGTCTCCTTGTTCAGGAAACCTTCTTAAAGAGAGTGGACACGTGAGGCAAGGACGAGGGTGCCCGTGCCTTCGAGGAAACGGTCATGGAAATCTTGCTCCTGGAACCGATTTGCTTAGCGAGTCCTTTTCCGTGGAAGCTGAGCCCCAGCCAGGTCCCGGCTGAGTGATGGCGGCGCCTGCGTTCTCAGCCCACGGGAGTGAGGGGCTCCTTCGTTCGTGGCGTTCCATTACGTCAAGGAGCACGCGCTTGGCCCGCTTCTGATGTTGATGGGAGCGTCGAACCACCCACTCGTGGGCCAGTTAAAAACCCCTGCAGGTCACGCCTTTGGGACGGACAGCAGGCTGGGTGCGGCCTGTGCACCTCTGACCGTCCCGTGCCGCCCTGGGTTCCAAGCTCGATCCTCGGACCAGCTCCACTCGCAGTCTGTTCGTTTCTTACGGGGGCTCCTGGGAGCACGTCCCCGTCGGATGCGGACCCTCCAGCGGAGCTGCCCCGCACCGTCCCGTCCCCGCCCTCCGGCACCCACGGTGCTGCCAGCTGAGCGTGGCAGGTTGTCCTTTGGGTCCACACTTTGCCTGGCTCCGCCGGCCGCCAGAAACGCAGGCCCCCGGCCGCAGGATTCTAGGCCTGAGGGGGAGCTTTTCCGTGCGGTGGGTGTCCTGTCAGGAGGTGCTGATCAGGCTGGCTCTGGAAGACGGAATAGACGTGTTTTCCATCGGGAGGAGGGGACCAGATTGTGGCAACCGGCCAGGGCAGGTGCGAGAGCACAGCTGGCTGAACGCCACAGTGATGGGGATATGGAGGTGGAAGGGGGGTGAGATACAAACACGCGGGCCACGCGGGGGGGCGCGGGCGCCTCCTGAGCGTGATCAGGACACTGACGGGGCCGTGAGGCTCTTGGGACAAGGGGCTCGGTGTCTGAGGCCCTGCTCCTCGGGGACCTGGGCACCCTCCGTAGAGCTGGTTGCAGAACCACCCACTGTGCTTCCCAGCTGACCTTCTGGAAGGCAGCCCACCTGCTCGGCTGGGGACAGAGGCCACCCCAGGGCGGGCGGGACCCCAGGGGCCAGGGCTGGCGTCCCTGAGTTCAGGGCGTAGGTAGCGCCAAGGGCTGCTTTCCTCAGCAGGTGCTTCCCAGGCGAGGGGAGCCCGGCCGGCCGGATGGGGCGTGTGGGGTCCCTCAGGGCTGGAGCGCAGCCTCCGGATGGCCTGAGAAGGGCGGAGGGTGGTGGGAAGGTGCTGCCCGAGGGGAGGAGGAGCGTCTTGGAGGCCGAGCCCGGGCCGGGGTGGGGGGGTCCTGTCTGCTGTGCTCCTGGGTGGGGAGGCACCTCCCCCGGCCCCCCTGCCCCTCGTCCCCCTCCATCCGTCCTGCCCCTCGTCGCGAGCCGCCTCCCTCTATCCCCCCAGCCCCTGCCAGCGAGCAGGTCTCGGCGCCGAGCCCGCCCGCCGGCGGGGCCACGAGGGGTCTGTGTCGTGGCCGCACGTGCAGGTCCACCGACAGAGCGTGCGGCGAGGTTGGTGATGTGCAGACGAGGTCGCGGGCTCGTCGTTTCCCTGGGGCCATTATTCCAAGCGTGTGGCTCCGGGGCGCCGGCCCCCAGGAAGCTGCCGAGGCTGTTAGGTGGGAAGAGCCCGCCGTTTCCTGCAGGGACCCCGCGAGCAGCCTGGGCGTGGTCCCCAGACCCGGGCTCGGCCTTGGGCCTCAGGCACGCTTTCTTCAGACGTCTGCAAACGTAAAGACATGTTTCGCGTTACCTGGCGATGGACGGACGGGTCCGGCTCGGGGTAAACTTCAGGTGAGGGTAATCCCTTAGGCGGTTACCACACAGCGCTCAGGACCTTGAGTCTCCGGCCGTACACGGTTTTTCTCACCTTCCTCCGAATTCGTGTTGCTCCGCGCCGCTCTCCGCACCCCTCTCCGCGCCCCTCTCCGCGCCCCTCTCCGCGCCCCTCTCCGCGCCCTGGATATTGGGAGCCCTGATTCTGCTGGTACTGCCACGAGCTTTACTCTTTTGTCACAGGCCACGACCTCCCATGGGCTGGGCCAGACCCTCCTGCACAGACATCCTCCCGACATGCAGCCCCCGTGAGTCAGCTCTCCCTTCCGAGGAACAGACAGTCACCGCTGCCACCAAGATCTTAGACCGTCGTCCCCTTTTCCATTTACTTCTGATCTAAAAAAAAAATGAGGTGAAAAACTGGTTCACGGTGTAGTTGACAGAAAATGCGTTATCTGTGCTGCGCAGACAGGCCGTCCTGCAGCTATTTGGGCTGTAAGATTCTATCGCCTAAATAAGGTCAGCGCTGCGGCACGGATTACACTGCGGTACCGGCCGGCGGAGAGGTGGCTCGGGTGCCCTGGGTGAGATCGCGGGGTTGGGGAGGCTTGACGAGTCACCCCAGTGGGACACGGAACTGCGCACCGGGAGCCCTGCAGCCGGAATGGGGGAAACAGCTCAAGGCCTGGGTCCTGGCTGGCGGCCGCGATGGGAGCCACCCCTGCTCGGCGGGTTCGCTGCCTGCTCCCTCCGGCTGGAGCATCAGTTTGTGGAAGGTACCGTCCTTCCGGTTGGCGGCCGACACGCTGGTCTCGCGGTTGCCCCTCACAGTGGCGCGGGCAGCTGCCTGCTTCCCCGGCCTCAGCTCTCTTCTCTCTGAGGGTTAGGACAGGGCCCCCCGCCCGCTCACGCGGCACCGCGCGCGCTCAGGCCTCTGACCCGTGGGACGCTGACTCTGGGGGATAAGGAGCGGGGTTGAGATCAGCGAGCGCACCCTCACTGCAGGTGGGCTCTGACTTATTTCACGTTCAAGTTCGTCTTGGAATTGGGGCGTGGACCCCGGGGGCCGCCCCATCTGGCGTCCTTGCTTTCTTCCCACCAGAAACTGGGGCTCCGAGACGGGCTGTGCTCCGCCCGAGTTCCCCAGGGGCCCGGGGGCTCCCTGGGGTGGACGACACCACCCTGCGTCGGAACAGCCTTTTTAGGTTTTCAAAAGCCCATTTATTGCACGTACTACACAATTTTCTTTTTAAAGGAAACCTAGCTTTTTCTTTTTTTCAACAAATCTCCTTAAAAAGAGTCTCCGTGGCCCTGCCTATGCTGAGCTCTAATTGTCACTGCCGTCCCCCGCACCTGAGCATCTCCACGCGCTCCGGCAACGTCGGTCCAGGGCTCTGCCTGGGGCCGGAGTCTCCTGCGGGCCCAGGTTCTGCGCGAGTGCCCCGCCGTTCCCCTGGCTCTGGGCCTGACTGGAGCAGTAGCTCCGCCCAAGAATGAAGGAGAGTGTGGGGGGGCGCACAGGCTCGGCCGGGGTACTTCCGCATCTAGCCTCGGCGCTGACCCGCCACGGGTTACCTGCTTACCCTTGGCCTCCGCATCTGTCAGGTAGAGATCGCCGTGCCTTCCTGGCTGGGTTGTCATGGAGACTTAGCAGCATTTGGTCTGTAAATCGCAGAGCACGGGGCCCACCACGGGATCCCTAATCCCCTCCCATTCCTCCCAGTCTCCCTTAACCAAGACGTTCATGCCACAACTGGAGACTCAGAGCTCAGGACCTGACACATCACCCACCACAAAGAGCCCCAGCGGGGCCCTTCCTCAGGAGGCTGCCTTTGGCGCTGTGGACCCTGCAGTGGGTGTTCGGGTGCCTGAAGCTCATCTGTTGTACCACGGTGGGCGTCGGAGAGACGGAAGGTTCGAGGGTCCGAGGGCCGTCTGGCAAAAATAATAATTTCCTCGTTACTGCTGAAAATTTTTATAAAGTACCTAGTTACCGTAATAAAAAGAGCTGACACAAAGTGGGTACTTACGGCCTGCCCGCTACATGCTATGTGCTAGGTGCTTTAGAGGGAGTATTCTGTCTAGTCTTTGTGCTGGCGCTTTTCTCTTCTCTTTACATAAAGAGAACGGAAGTGCAAGGAAGTGAAGCGGCTTCCTGACGTCACACGTAATGGGTCCCGGAGTGGAGCCCGGGTTTGTCTGGCCCAGAACCCCCCACTCTCGCCTCACTCTCTAGCTCCCGGGCTCTTTAGGAAACACGTGGCAACCACCTGCATTCTATAGGATTTTATTTTCCTTTGACAGCTTTCTGTTTACGTTTTGTACGGAGTGAAGCAAAGCTTGGCATCTGAGTTTTTCCCCTTCAGACAATTCTCAGCGCCGTTTGTTGAATCAGCCTATTGTTTTCCCGTCGTTTCATGATCCTTCATTTTTGATTGTTCGTTTCTTCGTTCCATGAGAAGCTGCCGTTTCTTTCCCTGTTCTTGATGCGTCATCGTCCCCATGGACTTCGTTCTCCTTCCCTGGGCTACGTCCCCTCTTCTCTCCGTGACCGAGGTGGCGGTGGACAGGGGTCGGCTTTTGTGTGAATCGTGGTGAGTCACACCCACTCTCAGAACTGCAGCCCCGTCTCGGGTCCCCGTCCCGCTGCACATGGCAGAGGAGCAGGTGAAGTTCCAGGCCTGGATGGTGGTCTCATCGAAGGAGCATCTTCTCCATGGGGGGCGGGCCCTGTCGTCCCAGCTGGGGCCACGGAGCACACACGGCCAGGTCGCCCGGGGGGAGCCGGGCGTGGGGTCACCGCCAGGGGCCCGCTGCCTCGCAGTCAGAGCGGATTTTTGCTTTCACGCGGTCAAACGTCTGTGCATCCCGAGCCCCCAGGAAACAAATTTTCCTCCCCCACGTGTCCCCTGGTCTCTGTAGCTGGTCTCAGCATCCTCTAAGCTGTGCAAACTGAAACACCTTGTCCCCCTGAAATTCAAATCCACCCGTCATTCTTGTGACACCCTCCGCCAAATACCCGCAAACCCTCAGCCTTGTTCCTGTCCTGGCCGTGCCCTCATCTGGCCCAGGACGGCGTCCGGCTGCCTCGCCTGCCTCCTCCTCCCCTCCTGCCCCACACGTGTGCTCCACGGAGCCAGGAGAGCTTTGCAGAAGCATAAACCGCATGATGGTGCCTTTCTGCTTACAGCCCTTTAATGCTTCTAATTTTACTCAAATAAAACCTGAAGTCCTCTTCCTGGCTTACATAGTCCCTCAGACATGCCATGGGGCTCCCACCTGGGGCCCTGCACTGACTGCTCCCCGGGCAGACGCCGTCCGCCCCGATGTGGGCCCAGCGGGGTCCAGACGCTCAGAGCTCAGCTCCAGGGAGAGGCCACTCAGGCTCTTCGCTGCCCCCCTGGTCGCCAAAGCCACACACTGAGGCTCTGTGTTGACTGTTTTGTCCCCATCCTCCTGGCCAGTGGAAACCCACCGGGTGACGCTAGGCCCTTGTGGCACCTTTTCTGTTAAAGCCCTTCGGCTGGAGTTGTGCCTGGCACCTGGGATGAGGCCAAAAACGCTGCGCGGATGAACGTTGGGTTTTGGGTGCGACCTTGCCCCACGTGAGTCCTTTTAATGCACCAGCTGAGGGACATCTCCAGCCAGGTAGGGGCTGCAGCGGAACCCAGGGCCACGCCTGGGTTCACCTCCTTTGTGTGTCTGCTCACGCTTTCCCCCAGAGCTCGGGGGCTGGCGAGGGGCAGAGACCCGGGGCGAGGCCAGTGCGCCGGTTTGCCTCTCAAGGCCCCCGAGGGCTCCCGCTTCTGTGCGGGGCTGGGAGTTGCCCCAGAGCTGCTTCTGGGAAGTGATCGTGGGGCAGGAATTCAATCTGGTGGCTCTCCGCCGTCTGGAACAGAATCGCAGATGGCTGTGTCTGCGAAAGCAGAAATATCCATGTGGGTTGAAGAGGGCCGTCCGTCCTGACGGTCTGGACCGGCCTCACATATTCTGCTGGCGTCTGCAGGTTTCCGAGACGCGCTGGCAAAATTGAACGAGTTCCTCTCGGCTTCCGAGGGACGTTAGGGCCTCCAAACTGAATGATCGAGTCTGGTCTTCTGGAGACTGTAGAGCTTCAGAAATGCAGTTACGATGGAACCGAGGTCCCCCTGACCTCGTGGCAAAATGACACTGAAACCCTGTCGTCTGTGTCTTGTGGTTTCCTCCTCAGATGCCTCAGAGAGCAGAGAGGGCTTCCTTGGATGCATCAGGCCGTCCTCACTCCCCACAGCCGGTGCCCGGCGAGTTTATCCCTCAGCCTTCTTGCCTGACCCCAGGGTCCGCCTCGAGCGATGTGCCCCGCCGGCCGCTCTGCGGGATCCAGAGGCAGGAGGCGGACGCCACCGTCCTAGCAAAACAGGACTCGTGACGGCAGAGAGCTCAGGACACAGCGGGCAGCTCTGCGGCAGACGGGGGTGAGTTCCAGCCGGGAGGGCGCTGTGTGTACAGAGAGACGGGAGGCTGATGCGTTGCCACCCCGTGTCCTGCAGACCCTCCCCTCCCACCTGCTGGTGTGGCAGCATGGCTGCCCCGCCCTGAGACTTGGGGGCACCTCGGTATGCCTTCCCCCGGAGCCCTCTCCGCCGGGCCAGCTCCAGCCACCCTCTGAGGACCCCGTGCTTGGCTCCCTACTCCTGTGTTGTACGTGCCCTGCTCCGTGCAGATTTCCTCTGGGGGCACTTCCTTAACGAAGCTCCTGTACACAGACCGCATCTTCGGGGCCGGCTGCTGGACAGCCCGACGTAAGACCTAAGACCGTCTGGGCACACAGAAGCTGCTAGGAAGTATTGGATGGTTGGATGAAGAGCTGTCGGAGGCGCGTGGCACCATCTTTGCTTACGTGTCACCTCCTGACCGTGAGCTGGAGAGGCGAGGGAACCGATCCTGCAAGGATGCTCTCCAGACCTCTGTCCCCGCAGCGGGTCCCCAATAACGGGGCGGGGCAGAGGGGCTGCTAGGGACAGACAGCTTCGTGGAGCACTGCACCCTGTATTCCCCTCACCGACGGTCCCCCGTTGAGACCGCGCATTTAAATCTTGGACCAGTACCGCATTAAATACGTACACTTAATCTTCAATTCAATCCTCTCACACACTTGGCCTTGGAACCCTTTCTTCACTCAACGCCGATGAACGTTCTTGGTGAACAGGAGCGTGCATCTTGAGCAAGAAACACGTTGGGTGTTTCTTTCCACAGAAAACACCCAACGAAAGCACGCTCAGAGACGGACTCCCGTGGTGGAGGAGGGGTATTGGGTCTGAGGAGTGGTTCGGGTGGACCGCAGACCACACACCAGGGCCACTACAGGTCGTACAGAGCTCTCTCTGGAGGTAAAGCCATTTTCAGCAAGAGAACGATGACAGATCTGTTTTCCATTAAACAAGCGAACCGTGTGATCATTACATCTTATCATTTTTTTCCTACAGGACAGGGCATAGCTGGAAATTAGGTGGGTTCGATGAACAGCCAAACCTAATGAACCCTGCAAAGACCGAGCTGTCCGTGGCAACACCTGGAATTGAAGCATACTGTCTGTCAGCGCGTGAAGGGTGTTAGGACGTTAATTATGTGACCACGGGGCGGGGCTTGGTGCAGAGCGGTGACCAGGCCTCTGTGAGCGGGCTACGTCGCTGAGGTCAGCTCTGCACACAGCCCCCTGCCGGCTGTGCCAGAGGCGGGCGGCGAGGGTGCTGGTGTGCAGAGCCCCGCTGATGGACCAGCCCCAAGTCAGTGCGTCTGGACACCAAGTCCAGGCTCCTCTTGCCTCCGCGGGGATGAGAGACGGAGGGCAGCTGTGGGCGGTACCCGCCCTCGGTACCCGACTCAGCCGGCACCCAGGTGGGGGGCGCTTCCTGATCCCTGGTCACCCTCCTGGAGGACACGGTGGTGAGTAAGACACCCACAGGGGTGGTGCTTTCGCCCCGGAGGGCTCCTGATCTGGGGGCGGGGGCAGCTGGGTGACTAGAGCAGCCTTGGGACAGGGCGACGGTTATGTGATTTCTCTGCAGCGCGCATGGTGGGCCCCGGGGCGCAGCGCTGGTCCGGGCCGGCTGCAGGTAGGCTGCGGTCATCTGGGCTCGGCCAGAGCTCTGCTCCCTGCCCGTCCTTTACTTCTCGTCCGCTCTCGGCTGAGCTCAGCACACTTTCGTCCGATGTGCAGTGTCAGCGCGCCGGTGTGCGGGGCGCTAAGGTGCAGGAAGGGTGCAGACTATGATGCAGCATCTCTCCTGGGAGGCACCCGGTCCTCGGAGGAGAGTCACACACTTCTTAACAAAGGGGTGAGTTGGGTACATTCTCACGTGTTGGGCGTGGGCCCGGGGCATGTGGGGGTGAAGTGCGGCAGGCAGCTCCCCCGCCTGGAGGGGATTCGCGGAAAGCTCCCTGAGGACGGCGGCCAGGCAGGGGAGGCGTCTAGGAAGAGCTGGGCAGGTGAGGGTCAGAGCGGGGCCGGCGAGAGAGGCTGAGAGGGAGGAAGGCCCCCGGGGCGATGCAGGTGCTGGCGGGATCGGCTGGGGGACAGGAGGCCAGTCACTTCTGGAGGAGGAGCACGAGGCGGGTGGCCACGGGCAGAGTCGGGGCAAGGAGTCAGAGCGAGGCCGGCCCCGGGGGCCAGGCAAAGACGTGCCGCCCTGTGGGCGACGAGCAGGTGTTGCTGAAAAGAAGCGATCTCGCGAGATTAGGGCTCTGGCCGCAGTGTGGAGAAAGCAGCCACGGGGCGGGGTGGAGGCTGGGAGGCTGCCGGCAGGTCCCGTGAAGGCGCGGGTGGGGAGCTTCTGGTCGGGGCCCTGACGGGAGGCTGGCAGACAGAGTCAGGGCAAACGCGGGCGAGGCGGCTGGACTGAGACTTGCCAGGTGTGCGGACAGAGGATGAGCCGGGCCGGGCGTGGGAGACCGACCGGGCCGGGCGCTGGGCTCCGTGGCTGGCAGTGGATTTCGAGTCCCAGGGACTGTCCGGCTGGAGCTGTCTAGTAAAGCAACAGACGGACTGCTCTCAAGATCTGGGAGACTTCAGGCCCCGTCTCCAGACTGGGGCCGTCAGCCCAGCGGGAAACTTCCTCGGGTGAGACCAGGTGGTCGGAGGACCCAGCCCTGGGGCCAGGATGGCCGGGAGAGAACCCGTCACAGGGACACAGGGTCCCAGGAGGAGAGGCTTTGTCATGACAACTGGCGGTGTCGAGCTCCGAAGGTGGATGGAAGGCGGCTGAGCGGGCCAGAGGGGTGACGGGCTTTGGCCCCTGGAGGTCAGTGTGGCCCCAGCAGACCCGGCCGTAGGGGCTGGGGTGCTGTCTTCGTGACCACAAGTACATCCACGGCTTCTTGGTCCGCACAGGTCTCTGTCGCCGGGCCTTGTCCTCGGCTCAGGCCACGCCTCCCGTTCCTCTGCTGGTCGCTTTTCTCCGGAGCCGGTGAGCATCGGCCCTTCTGGAAGACCGCGCGCTCCCAGCCACTCTGAGCTGAGCAGTGAAGGTTCAGAGGAGCAAACCAGCGTGTCGTGTGTCTCCTAGACGTCAGGCACGGGGATAAGCTTTGCGCACGCGTGTTATTCCAGGTGCGATGATCCATTTTAGAAGTCGTCCCACCGTGACGGCCGTGGGGCTCTAGCCGGGCCTGCTCTCTGCGCTGCGCCCCTCCACACTCGGAAACAGCCATACGCCTGGGAGACGCTGCCCCTGGAGCGCCGCTGTCAGGACCCCGCGGTCTCCCCACGGCGGCCGTCAGGAAATACGGGGTGACGAGGTCGGTGAGTCCAGGAAGAAGGAATAAGTGAACCTGGTGCTGGCAGTGTGGCTCTGGCACTCTGGCCGATCGCGGGGCTCAGTTCACAGAACAGTGAAGGCCTGGCAGAGCCCTTCCCAGCCCGCAAGCCCCGAGCTCAGGTCACGTGGGCCCTACAGGCGCCTGCGCTGAGGCTGGTGGGGGGGGGGGTCACCCGGTCAGAAGGGGCCCGGCTGGGCCCTGAGCCCAGGCTCTGACGCTGAGCCTGGTGGTCTCTTACAGTGCGGGCTCCTCCGCTAAGGGCCGAGGGGAACGCAGGACCCTTGGGGTCAGCTGAGTCCGGATGTGGGCGGCCTGGGCCACGATGTTCGGAGCAGATTCCAGTCCCGACACAGGGGTCAGAGCCCAGCCCAGGGCACTCTGGGGCGGGACTGCCCTCCGCCCTGTCACTCCCGGGGGGAGGCCCGGTAACTGGGAGGAATAACGGGAGATGGAGATGTTCTCTACAGAGCTATCCCCAGAACACGGTGGTGCCGTGAACCCCGAGGTCACGAAAGGCCACGTGCCATTTCTGCTCTGGGTGTTTCAGCCCAGAGGAGACGGTGAGGGCTGCAGGGGGACGGATGACCCTCTCCAGAGGAGACGTCGGTCGTTGCGGCCGTTCCCGCTGTTAAGACGCTGAAGAGCAGGGAAAGAGGAGCAAAACCCAACTCGGGCAAGAGCAGCCCGTCGCGCCGGTCTGGCTGCGCCCGGCCTTCCCCTCCCCCGAGCCGGCCGGGGGGCCGTCCGCTCCGTCAGTGCCCGCCACAACCTTCCAGGCAGCGGAGGGGCTCTGGGGCTTGCTGGGGACTCGGGGAGAGCATCCTCGTGGGGGAGGGGGCGTGGAGGCTGCTCCTCGGAGACGAGACACACGGGACCGCGAGGCCGGAGTGGGGTCTGAGAGGGGCGCCCCCTGCGGCCGGCGGCCGGAGACCACAGCTCCGTGGTGACGCGATGGGGATCAGGCAGGTGGGACCGTGGGCTTGGGGAGTCCCTGGTCGAGCCGGCCAGGCCCAAGGGCACAGCACGTGGGGCCTCCGATCGGCTTGCCCAGCACGCGCAGCCTGCAGGGATTGCATTCTGTCCCAGGAAACCCCGAACCTACAGCCGCCTGGAGCTGGTTGGGGCTCTCTGTGGCACGGTGGCGTGCAGCGGCCAGGGGTCTCCAGAGAAGCGGAACCAACCTCTGAGGTATATGTGCGTATAAGCGCACCCGAACGGGACACAGCACAGCATCTTCGGGGCTGTCTCGTGATTACGAAGGCCCAGAAGTCCCACGGCCCTCCCGTGGCCGGCAGGCTGGAGACCAGGACGATGCAGTCTGAGTCGAGGGCCCAGAACCTGGGGGGCTGATGGGGTAAAGTCCCCGTCTGAGTCTGAAAACAGAGACCCAAGACACCGAAGCCTCATTAGAATCAACTCAGGTGTGCTGGAAAGGAGCTCCTCGGAATAAAAGTCACTCCGTCTCTCGGGCGATTCCAAGGGTTTATGTGCTCTGTGCCAGGAGCCCGGGAGAAAGACCTCACGTATTTCCTCTACCACAGGACGGCGAGGTTAAAGGGGACACTGAGAATTGCTGACGAGATTTCTGACCCGAGCCCTGGGCGGGCACTGGTGGAAATGGCCGTTGACCAGAGGCCTCTTGGGCAGTGGCCTTGGGGGGCAGGGCCGGCTCGGGGGCGGCCGGCTGTGTTCTCGCTCCTGCGCTGCGCTGCCCAGGGCGCCACGGAACACAGGCTTAGGCTCCGCTCTGCCCCTTCCCGCCTGTACCAGCCACGCAAGCTTTCCACGGAGGGGGAACCACGAGTGTCCCTGAGGACCTGCTCTGTGCTGCGTGATCTTGTCGGTTAGAGACGATTCTTTGCCGCAGAGAAGACTTCAGTGATGCTCTCACTTGCGTTATCTTGATAGTTGAAGCAAGTCTGTAGAGTAAACAGAACGGGCGTCTTTAGACGCATGTTACAGATCAAGCACGATTCAAGGAGCTCAAGTCTCCCCGAAGACTTCTAAGCGAGACGACGAGGAGCCAGGACTCGAACTGACACCTGACTCCAAGTTCCACGTTGTTGCGTGATTCCTCACGTAGAGCAGTTCTGCGAGGAATCGTGTGCCGCACTGCATTAAATGTGGATCCGGCTGTTATTGTGGGGTAAACACGCGTCAACTAGAAAGACTTCCAAAACTCCCGTTGTCTGGAAAAACACGCGACGTTTCCATCACCCTGCATTTGAGGCTGCCCTCTACTTGTAGGAGAAAGAGACACATCACGTGAGCACGAATTTACGTTGAGTGCCAAATTACTTTAGTCCCAGCAACAATGTCTGGGGTGAGTAACCCCGTCTTCCACCTGGTTGGACGCCTGGAAGCAGCAGTGCTCAGAACAGGTTCAAACCCACGGAAGACGCCCATCAATGGAGGCACTGCTCCGCCAGCTTCGAGCTCTCGCTGGGCCGTCCAGGGCTGGAGCTGAACATGACAAAGTCAAGATGGTCATTCGGCTGTACCTTTAGTTCCTATCAAAGAGACCTGTCCAGACCCATTCAGACTTCAAGGTGAGCAAGGGTTTTCTTGAAAGTGTGTTCTTTCCTCTCATATTAGAAAATAAGACAGCCTGGGATAATATGAAATTATGGTTCTTTAAAAATAAGAACGTTTTAAATCCATATTTATTTATATCTGGCTTTCGGGGAGCTTGTGCTGGACGCTGGGAAGGGAGAGGGACCTGTCAAACACCACCTGCTTCCAGGACACTTAGAATCCGAGGGAGGAAGGATTGTTTTAAACAACAGAGGCAACGGTGGGACGTGGGACGTGCACCTGTGACACTGGGCCGTGTTGTTCTGAGCGCTGGGAGGAGGTGTCGTGGTTCCCCCTCCACGGAAGACTTGCGTGGCCGGTACGGGCGCTCGGGGCCCAGGGGTCCAGCCGAAACCGGGGAGGCGCGTGGGGACAGCACGTGGCACCGAGGGCGTGGGTATTTCAGGGCGAGGAAGGAGCAAGCTCAGAGGCCCCAAAGCACGGGTGCGTGTGTGCGCACGCGGGTGAGTGTGCACGCGCGTGTGGGCTTGTGTACATGTGCGCACTCGTGCGTGTTCACGCGTGTGCACGTGCTTGTGTGTGTGTACGCATGTATGCATGTGTCTGTGCGCGTGTGTGTGTGCGTGTGCGTGTGTGCGTGTGCGTGTGCGTGTGTGTGTGCGTGTGTGTGGGGATGGGCCTCTTGGAGCCGTCAGGGCCTGGTTCAAGTCAGATTCCAAGAGACACAGTTGAGACTCCAAAATCTGTACCCCGCCCGGGCACAGTGAGCGAGGGGCGCGGGGCGCTGTGTGTCCGGAGCCAGGAGAGTGTGTATCTGTGCTGTGCACGGAGAGCGGGTGGTCGCCCCGGAGCTGGGTCGCCGAGGGTTAGGTGGCGGGGGCTCCCGGGTTAAACTGCGAGTGTGGGTTTTATTCTGCTGGCTGCGGGCAGCCGCTGGGAGGTTTTGGGCAATGAAGCAAGTGGAATCTAATTACGTTCCGTAGCCTGCCCGCCTCCTGCAGTGATGTTTGCGGGGTGTCTCTCGAGGTCAGAGGCTGCGTCTCCTATCTCTTCTGAGTCCCGGGGTGGAGGCGCGGTGCTCATGGCGGGCGCAGGCGGTGCTGGGTGGCCCCCGGCGTGCGTGCAGCCCAGGCTCCTCTCCCAGGCCTGACTCATGAGAGCGGCTCAGGGGAACGCTGTCTTCCCGGAGTCCTGGACGTGGCTGGAAGCCAAGCTCGGAAGACACGGATTCGCTGTCAGGCTGACGGGGAGAACCTGGCTGCCCCCGGGGGCACGGGGGTCAGGAGGGTACCGCCTGCCGCCAGCCGCCGTTCCGCCCACCAGCCGCCCGGGCCGCCGCCCCCGCTCTGCTTCCTGCCCCCCCTCCACGGCGGCGAGGGCCAAGGCTTCTCTGCTCACAGACGAGGACGTGGGAAGGGGGCCTGCAGGAAGCACGGGCCTGCGGGAGGGACACGGGGGAGGCTGCAGCGGCCCGTGATGGCCCCGGGCGAGGTCACCTTGGATGGTGCTTCTGCTCCTCGGCTGCTAGGCAGAACCGTCCGAGAGCTCCTGCTGTCCGGGCTGCACCCAGACCAGGTGAGTCAGGACCTCTGGTGGGAGCCCAGCTCCAGGAGTGGTGATGACAGTGCGGCCGAAGCCCAGCACCGCTGCCCGAGACGAATGGGTCCGGATGGTTCCCTGGACGCGTGGTTGGGAAAGAGCCCCAGCGGCCAACGGCATCGGCTGGACCTGCCTTTCACCCTCAAAGTCACCTGCCTCCTCGCCGAGATTTAAGGGGCTCCGAATATCACCCCATCACCCTTCCTGGAGACTGGAAATTTCCACCAGTACAATAACTGTATCCATTCATTCATTCGTTCACTCATCCCACAAACATCCCTTTAACGCAGACCACCTGTCACGTACGGAGACAAAGCAACCAAAGTGGACGAGACACTCTCCTCAGGTGGGGAGCAGGCCGAGGGCCGTGCAAGCTCAGCGCACGGGCGACCTGTGCAAAAGGAGCCTGTGGGAGGGGTGGGGTGGCGGCGAGGGGGCGAGCTGCCTGGGAGGCGGAGGAAGGCAAGGCCTCCAGGCTGGGGAGACGGTGTCTGCGCCTGCCTGGGCCGCTCTGGGCGGCTCCAGACCTCCGGCCCCTCCCAAGGCGAGCACGGCCCGCGGGTGGACCGTGCGGGGAGGCTAGCAGGGAACTGCCAGGCGAGCAGGTGGGCCGGCAGGCGGGGCCCGGAGGCGGGCGGGAGGCAAGGGAGCCCGGGCATTGCAGGCGTGGGCGTCTGGATTCCCGCGGCTCCTCCAGGAGGACGGCCGGCGGCTGGCTGCAAAGCCAGTGCTCCCGGGGGCCGGAGCGGGGTGGAGCGCGTCTCTCACTCTCTGGGTCCTCAGGCAATCCCTGCTGTGGCAGCATTTTCCCAGGTGGGAAAAGGGAGCCTCAGAAGAGCTAACGATGCGTCTCAGATGAGAGGTGCGGCCAAGCCGTGTATCAGGAATCAGCCGTCTGCCTGAGGGTCCGAGAACTCACACCCCAGACCCCGGCCAAGAGAAACTCGCTGTGCAGAGAGCTCTGACCCAGCCCATCCCTCCGGGAAGCAGGGCCTGGCCGTGGGCCAGGTCAGCAGCGGGAGAAAGGGCACAGGAGGAAGGGGAGAGCCCTGGGCCGGGTGCAGGGGACGGGGAGGGTCAGGGCCCTGCGTGGGAAGCTCAGGAATCCCAGCAGCGTCTGGGGGTCCCCCGGGAGCTTGGGGAGCCCCTCAGGGCGCTGCTAGCAGCATCAGTCCACAGTAGGGGGGGCATGTGATGTGGCGCTAACTCAGCGCTCCCTCACCCGCCCGCGTGGCTGCAGCCTTCTCCGCCGACAGCCCGTGCCCTGCGGGTCCACAAGGCGTTGTCTGGAGCGTCACGGTGACCCTGGGGTTCGCGTGTGCTGGGTGGGAGACGACAGTGCCCTTCGGCAGCAGAGACGGCTTGGATGCAACAAGAACTGGCAGGTTAAGAAGAAAAGATCGTTCTCGTTTTCTTTTCCCTCTCGAGGAACTTGGATTTGGCGACGCCCCCTCCTTGGAGGTCCCGGCTGAGCTGAGGAGCATGTGTCCCTTTGGGGTGGGGCATGAGGACCCTGAAGGGACTCTGTGGTGGCCCTTCCAGGAAGGATGATTAACAGGCGCTCAAGGCCCTTGCAGACCTTAAAATGGCTGTGGCTACTTCCCATCAGCACCGACTGGGACACTTGCGCCAGGGCTGGAGTTTAATCAAGGATGCCCCGGGGGCCACTGAGCCGTCCAGTAGGAGTTCTGGCAACAGCAGGCCGGACCCCGGGCGATAAAGACCGGGAGCCAGTGGGCCGTGAAGTGTCGGTGCTCCGTGGCGGGGTGGGGGGGTGGGGGTGCTGCCTTTAAAGTGGCAGAGCGGATGTCCCTGCACCTGCCCACCCTCAGTCGGGAGAGGGACTGAAGGACCACCTGGTCCCTTCACCTGCCTCCGTGCACCTCCCTCTCCTCCTAAAACACTCACGTCTGGACGTGTGGAATTTACGGAAGAACTTGGAGGGTGCCAGGGCTCTGCGAGGCGACTAGAATTTCCCCTCCTCTCTCTCCTTCCAGGTATCTCCCTGTCATGCTTTCACCAAAGGCCCCTTCATCTCCCCCCGACCCCCGTGAAGCTCCAGCTGGCTCCCCGTCTCCCCTTGGACGCCAGTTCCACTTGCCCAGGCACCTGCAGCTCGCCTGCCTCTGCCCGTCTTGAGGATCATCGATGTAAAATGCCCAGAAAACCAATGGGTCACCTCACCTGAAATGCAGAGGGGTGTCCATACTTCTTGTCCTAGTGACGTGGCCCCTCGCTGGCAGGCGGGGATCCCAGGAGTCTCCCGGGAGACCCCAGACGCGTCACGGCGTATCTGAGGAGGCAACGGCCCTTGCGGGGTCCAGGCCTGCCCTGACCCTTCATGGTCTGGTTACACCAGCAGTGGACACAGCCAGGCCACCCCCAGAGGGATGCTGTGGCCGCGCAGTTGAGGTACGGCCACTGCGGGGTGAGCGGGGTCCAGCTCACAGAAAATTCCTCTCGTGGGACCCTCGGTGCTCTTTCCCTCGTTTGTGCACCCTGGGCGCTGATGAGGGCTGTGATCTCGAAGTCCTGGTTTTAACACAGAGGGAACCTGGGCCGAGAAGTCTAGCGGGAGGGTCCCCGCTGATGCTCAGGACCAGCTTCCCACCAGGCAGGGGAACGACGCGTCTGCCACAGCTTAGCCCTTACGTCCTGGGGGCTCATTTGTTACGCGGCTAGCACAGCCTGCTTCACAGAGAGGCTGCTCAGGACATAAACTGTCACCAGTTCAGCCCCTTTGAGGCTGAACTCCTTCCCAAGGGCTCTCAGACCGCCCAGCAGACACCGTGTCCCTCACCCTCACTCCAGACCCTCAATCTGTACCCTAATTTAAATGAATCCTGCAAATGTTTGGAAAGGACTTGCTGATTTCATGCGTTGTTCTGGGTGCTTCCAGAAAACCCTGGAGCAAAACTGACCAAGTCCCGGATGTCAGCCAGCTTTGCACTCTGGGGCTCTGTATGTCGTAGCCTGAAAGACGCACACGCACACACACAACACGCACACAACACACACACACACACACACACACACACACACACACACACACACACACACACACACACACACACACACACACACCCCTGAGCCCTGAGGGACAGCCAATCGGGTGAGGAATCGAAGGGAAGGGCGGCCACTGCTTTGGATCAGGTGGGTGGGGAGGCCTCTTTGATAAGACAGCGAACCCAAAGGCAGCGGGGGAGTGGGGAGCCCGGTGGCAGAGGCGTCGCGGGCAGCGGGTAGGGGCACGCCGGCAGTCGGGGCAGGTACGTGGCCGGGGTGTGTGCTCCAGCGGAGGCCAGTGAGGCGGGTGGGCGAGGCCAGAGGGGCACGGCGGGAGTAGAGGGGAGGTGTGCTCTGGCCTGTTGCAGTAGGATCACTCGGTCTTCTGCGGAGCTGGAGGCCAGGAGGCCGCCGGGGTGCTGCTGCCCGTCCTGCGGGGGCTCGACGGTCCTACGCCGAGGGCAGCGGGTGAGCTGGTGCTTGGGCCGAGGGCCCGGGTGTGCGAGGAAGCCAGGATCCAAGGCGAGCCCCTGCTTTCTGACCTGAGTCTGCGGTGGACTGGGGCTGTCTCTTACTGGGTTGGGCAAGACAGATGGGGAGATGCTGAGGCCGATGTTTTGGAGCAGTTCGATTTGGGGCTTTGGAGCTGGGCCCCCAGGATTCCTCTACAGGAGGAGCAAGCCCCCTGGGTGAGAGCCGCGCTCCTTCCAGCAGCTCTGACCCCCCTGGAACGTGGATTTGCGCCTCAAAGCCCCCCTTGCCGAGCCGTCTAATCGCTGAGTCTCGCTCCCTTGCTGTGCTGGCTCACTGCTTCCTGGCGTCTTCCTGTGCCTGTCCCCAGGGTAGGTGCTCCAGAACCTTCCCTGCATCTCAGGGAAGCCCCCTTCCTGCAGCCTTGTGCACGTCAGCAGTGGTGTCCGTGTGCACAGCCCCTGATGGTCAGTTTTCCCAAAGCATCATCCATCCCTGAGCCCCGCATAATGAGCAGATCCCAGGCAAGAACCCCTTCTCCTGACCCCCAGGGCTCGCCGTCTTCCCTGCGTGGCAGGTCCCACTGCAGGAGGTCTGGCCCTCAGTGGAGGAGCCACGGGAGGGATGGTGCCGAGAACCTGGGCCAGGGAGCCTGGGAGCCAGGCTGACCACCGTGAACTGAAGACGCTGCACGTTGCAAGCCCCCAGGGCTGGTGTGGCCGGGGCCGGGGCCCTGACAGCCCCGGCAAGTTCCGAAGGCCTTTGAATGGGGCCCGGCAGCTCCAGTGAGCGGCTGGGCCGGGTTCCTCGGGCGGCTGGGAGCGCTTCTTGAAAGCGCCGTGCACGGAGCCCACCTCCGCCGGCCACCCTGCTTCGCACGGGCTCCCGCGAGCCCCTCCAGCCACCAGGTGCCTGCGTGCTGCGTGGGGGGCTGGACTGAAGCCGCCCTGGGCCAGGCCCTTCCTCCCGTTTCTCCTGGGCTCTGACAGCTGAGGGAAGGGCCTTCGTTTGTTCGTTTCCAGTGCGTCCCTGTGCGCTGGTTACACCTCATACCTTCCCTGGCACTTGTTTCTAAAGGTGTGCTCAAAGTCGGACTGTGAACAGCGCCCTCTCCCTCCTGCCTTCCTGGTTTCACTGTCCCTGTTTCTTTTTGTAGAAGAAATGGGCTCCAAGGTCCTTTGGAGCCTTTTCCTGTGAGAGGCCGTTTCAACAGGCAGAGATGGGCGGGAACCTCACTTTCATCTGCTCCCCAGGCCGGAGGAGATGGAGGAGACTGTCAGGCCGGGAGGGGCTCGGAGGCACCTGGAGGCCTCCAGCTGGGGTGGAGGCTCGCTCCGCCGACAGTGACGGTGGGCCAGCGGTGCCCCCCGCCCGTCTCCGTGGCATGTGCCCTGCTGGGAGTGTGTCTGCTGGGAAAGACCGGGGCTCCCCTCGGGGGGAGCACAGAGCCGCCTCCCACAACAGTGTGTCCTGCCTTCTGGTGAGTCTCCGTTTTCCCGGCGCGTGTTTGGCGAGTCGGATGGTCCCGCTCTGATGCAGGGCTCCCACTCGGGGCGTCGCGGAGCCCCTGGCATTGACCGAGTGCCTGGGGCCTGGGACCCCATGGCCTCGGGTTCCAGGTGAGCCTCCCTGGGTACCTGGGTGCCTGCCCTGGCATTGGCGCTCTCCCAGGCAGGATGCACATGGGCAGAGTCATCCTCGCCCACGACCTGTACTGTGTGTGCAGGCGGAACCCCAGCCGGACAGAAAGGTCACTCTCGCTGCTTGCAAAGTCCCTGGGCTGGACACTGGAAGCCCTGCCCCGTACGGCTGAGCACAGGGACGCTGGTGAGGAAGCCACTGTCTGAAGCCTCAGTTTCCTTATCTGTAAAATGGGAAGATGAAAATCAACAAACAAGCGCAGCTTTCTGCGGTTGCGCTAGGACTGCGTGAAAAGAGCTGTCCCCTGAGGCTGGCGTGCCCCAGGCACCCGATAGGTGCGGGTTCGCGCCACGCGTGTGTTCAGCACAGACCACAGGTGCCGGCCAGGACTAGGTTCTTGGCCTGGTCCTGTGCCCAGAGGCTCCTAAGAGCCATTCTGGAGCTTTCTCAGGAACTCGAGCCCCAGTGGGAGGCCAGTCCTGGTGGGGCGTGTGGAGAGGGCAGCAGGGGTGCCCACAGAGGACCCGGGGCCTGGGCCCTGGGCACAGTGCTCTCCGCCCCTGTCAGAGGCGCCTCCACAGGGACACGCCTGCCCCTTCTCCCCGCGATGTTGTCCACCTGTGCTTTTCCCCTCAGACCGCCAGCGCCGTGCCCCCCCACCGGACCCTGCCGTCCCGGGACCTCGGCGAGTCTCCCGCACCCAGGGGTCCTGAGGGGCCCCTGCGTCGCCGCTTGTCGATGCAGCCTCCTTGCTGCGCCCGAGACTAAGGTGACGCAGACCTGCAGCCACCACCCTCGTCTCCTTGGGGGTTTCACCGTCCCCTGCTTTTACGCTTTCAGAGAGCCCGACGGAAAGGCCGTCACCCCCCCTCTGCCTGCGCGGGTAACACAGGCCACGGCTAACCTGGCTCTCTCAGGATCGACAATGCTGATTTCAGGGAAAGGGTCGGCACAGCGCCAGGCCAGACACCTCAGTGCAGCCCCCAGGGCGTGGCCTGCACCCTCCTGTCTGGGATTCATTTTCCATAAAACCAAAATCTCCACCTGGGATCTGTCTCAGGACAGAAAAGGCGAGTGAATCCTTTCCCGAAACTGAAGCCTTCATAGGAGGCAGAGGGCTTGGAGCTCTTGGGATCCACCCCCGCTTTATAAATTATGGGCCCGGGGCCCAGGGAGGGGACGGGACTTGCCCACAATCGCAGCCGACGGCCCCCTCGGTGGGGCAGCGTGCACCTGGCAGCTGGCTCTCCCTGCCGGGGTGCGGGTGGACTGATGGATGACCCTCGCCTCAGCGAGAAATAGGTTAATGCATCATCTCGCCCGGGCTGTTGGCATCCTCATAGCGGAGGGGAAGGTGGACGCGTCTCCCCCAGGGCCTTCTGGCTTCCTGATCCGAGGACCTGCCCACGTCCTGTGAGGTGACCGCCCTCCACCTTCCTGGAGGCTGCTCTCGGGCGTGGGAGGGAGGCACGCGGCCTGTGAACCCTCCAGGAGGGTGTTAGGTGGGGCCTCTGAGAGGCCCCCGGTGTCCAGGTGTCACTCTGACTCACTGGGTCAGCGCGGCCGTGCCTGAGGGCCCCGGCTGGGGGAGGCGCGCTGAGGCCCCGGGGGCGGGGGTCCCGCGGGAGGGTGACCAGTGTCCCGGAGCAAGGCCCGGGCAGGGGGCACTCGGGGGCCAGGTCCCCGGCGTCCGGGCCGCAGGGCTCAGCGCAGACCCGACCTGCTTACGCCGCCAGGCACGTGGAGCCCGTGGGGGCTGAGTGTGGCCGAGGGGCACGCGTCCCAGCTCTCGCCCAGCATGAGCACTCCGCCCCCGGACTGCACGCGTGGACAGAGCCCCGTCGGGCCCGCCCTGTCCTGCGCTGCCCGCGGCGCAACCTCCCGTCCCCAAACCGCCCTGGCCTCTTCAGGTTCCTAACTGGCCTTCCAGGTGGAAACTGAAGTCCAGCTTTTGAGGCTTGCTGCCTCCAGTTGGGGACTGGAGGCCCTAAACGCAGCTCTCTAGTCGGCTGGGTTAGTGATTCAGGGGTGGCGTTAACCTTTCCTTTGTGGCGCTCCGTTCTGACGTCTAACGTGCGCCTGCTTTGTGTCAGGCACCCCTTGAAGGCTGGAACGAGAGAAGATGATGCCCCCAGAGCCTGGAGGAGGACAGGCACGTGGTGAGAGGGCGGAGCAGGGGCTGCTACTTCTGTCCCAAGAGGCCGAGGGAGCCCTAGAGAAGGGAAGGTTTGTGCCTGGGGAAGAGCGTCCCCTGCAGTGACAACGGCCTGTCCCAGGCCTGGAGGGGACAGCGTGCAAGGCGAGAGGAGGTGGGGGTTCTTTCCAATGAGAAGGCTTGAGAGCGGGACCAGTGAGATGCCCGTGTTGGCCGGACCAGGCACCTGCCGGCTCGGGCACTGTCGGCCGTGGTTGGGACACGGTTATGGTGCTGAGGGAGGGTGCAGGCTGAAGCCCCAGCCTTGTTGCAGGGTCTTGACTGCTGCAGAAACCACTTCTGATTCATCCAGAAATCCTGCGGGCGCCATCTTTGAAATCAAGCCATCGTGCAAATCTCTCCCCACCCAAGAGTCAGCACCGCGGTCAACATCTCCGTCAGCGCCAGGACAGCCTGCAGTGGTGTCCTGGCTAGTCACCTCTGCCCACCTCGCGAGTCTCTGCCAGCGCTCAGAGGGACGCTGTAAAAACCAAGCAGTCCTGTCACTGCACCGTGGGGCACCTCCCAGGGGCTCCTGCCTGACGCACGATAAACGCAGAGCAAAGCCCGAGGCCCGCCAGCCCTCGCGGTCTGGCCTCTCTGCTCTCGACCTCATCCACGCCTCTACCTCTGGCCGCGCCCTGCAGCAAGGATGGGCACCTGCTGTCCTGAGCATACGGGGCGGGGCAGCTTCTCCCGTGGGGGGCGCTTTGCACCTTCTCCTCCGTCTGCAGTGGCAGCAGTTGTGATATCCTTCTTGCCTTCTTGCGATAGGTGCCCTCCCTGTTCACACGCGGCCCTCCTGTGGGTTCTCCCACCTTCCCTGGCCTTCCTGCCTCCATGGGACCCGGGCCCTCTGTGGCAGACAGGCCTGAGCAGGCCCACCTCCCGGTGTTCTCATCCTGGGCTGAGAGCCCCTCCCCAGCTGTGGGCAGGACCCGTGACCCCCTCTGCCTACAGAAGGTGCCCCAGGTGCTGGAGCCTCGCTTGCGGCTAATTTACAGACACGAGACCCGCCTTGTTGCAAACTCAGCCTAGAGGCTGCTCCTGTTTGCTTTGGATAACTGAGTTGTCTCAAAATGCAAGTAAGTTCTGCCAAAGCCTGAGTGAGTGAAGGTGGGGATGAGGGCGCAGCCTGGCCCACATCTGGATTTGCTGCCTGTGCGGAAAGCCCAGCTCGGCGGCGCCAGGGCTCCTGGCCACAGACGCCAAGGGATGGTCAGCTTGTGTGTCTGCAGCTGCTGAGCATGTGGCAGTTGTCAGGCGGTGATAAAGAGCCATCACGCCTTCTAACCTCTGTGTGTTTCCCTTGTTTCTTTCTCCTGCCTGTACCCCCAGCACAGGGGAGGCCCGAGAGGGTGAAGACCTTTGTCCCTTGGCTCTGCGGCATCTCCAGGGCCTGAGTACACATAGGACTGTAGGCGCTCCATAAACGTTTGTCGAATGAGGTGACGTTTCATTGCATTTATGCAGATAAGAAATAGATAAGGCGAGAAATATGGGCCACAAGATGCAGAATGTTTCTGTTCTGCAGACACAGCAGTGACTTCCCATATAGTTATTTATTTATTTTTCTGTAACCTCATTTTAAGGGCGTTTTCTTGTCTTAAATAGAAACACAGGATGGAATTGTTGGAAGGGGACTTGGTGACTGCAAGCTGAGCCCTCATTTTATAGATGAGGGAGAAGACTTGCTTCGGGTCACGCAGCGAGCCAGGGAGGGAGTGAATATTGTGCACAGAAAAGGAGACAGAACAGAAACGGAGCCGGCCTCCCCGCCAAGGGAACCCCCCCACCGAGCCCGAGGAACCCCACGCAGGAGGCTGTGAAGCCCAGCCCCCTCTGTCCTCCTTAACCGTGGGTGCGGCGCTGACGTGAGTTACCTGCTGTTCGTGAACCTAAGTGCACCAGTGATAGGATTTAATTCTGCTGTTGGAAACAGCTGTTTTTCTCAGGACATGGCAGCCCAGGCAAGGCCTCTACGATCATAACAGTGAGGGAAACGTGACAACACGCGTGACGTCTCGTGCTAAGTGACTGCACGTGATGCATTTTGGAGACTCTCGCTTGACCCTGGGAACAAGAAAGAACCTTTGTAGTGAGTGGGAGTGGGCGTTTTAGTTTATGGAAAGCAAAGTCGGCTATATTTTCTCTTTGTTTTCCAATTAAACATCTACGTTCTCTATTCGATAAAATTTGATACTTTAGTTTACGGCAAATAAGCCTGTGGACGTGTTACAAATACCATCTTGAACCACCTATTATAAACTGTATAGGCTGAGGTGACTTGCTGTTTAATGGTGTATGTGTAATTAACACGATTAAATCATAGATTAGATCCAAAGGTCAAGTGGCGCAGCCTCTTAGGCAATGTCCTCATCATGAATTATTTGCTAGGGGTTTCCATAGACCTTTGAAAATATTAGCATTGAAATAAGCTTCTGTGTTGTCAGATGAGGGGCTATAGCAGCCACACAGGCTTGGTATTCATTTTCGTCTGTTTTCATTATCTTCCAGAAGAGATGTTTTAATGTTCGACTTTTTGTCTGGTAGTTTGGGAAGATTGTAGAGTTAAGGTACAGTTTTTTTCTCCCACTTCTCCAAAGATGCCTCGTATTTGCTACTGGTTACAGGGCTTGATTTTATTTTATTTATTTTTTTTCCTGTACGCGGGCCTCTCACTGTTGTGGCCTCTCCCGTTGCGGAGCACAGGCTCCGGACGCGCAGGCTCAGTGGCCACGGCTCACGGGCCCAGCCGCTCCGCGGCATGTGGGATCTTCCCGGACCGGGGCACGAACCCGTGTCCCCTGCCTCGGCAGGCGGACTCTCAACCACTGCGCCACCAGGGAAGCCCCCCCCCTTTTTTTTTTTTTTTACAGGGCTTGATTTTAAATGCTCACATCCCGTCACCAGCACAGACCCACACGGACCCCTGCACTATCCCACCCTCTCTAGCTGAGCACGCAGGGGAAGGAGACTAAGAGGCTGTTACTGAGAACCTCTTACGTGCAGGTGCTATGTCTGGGGGAACCCTATGGTGGATTCGGATTCAGGCCGTCAGGGAGAGGATGGGCACCAAGAGACACCGGGACCCCTCCCCTCACCTGATCACCTGGCCACCTCCCTGCACCTGGCCATCTGCTCCTCACCTGGCCACCTGCCTCTCACCTGGCCACCTCCCTACACCTGGCCATCTGCTCCTCACCTGGCCACCTGCCCTCACCTGGCCACCTGCCTCTCACCTGGCCACCTCCCTGCACCTGGCCACCTCCCTGCACCTGGCCACCTGCCCTCCTATGCTGCCTGGCCCTGTGGCCTCTGCTCCTCACTCCCTGTGCCTTCTGACCTCGTTGCAGCCCTGGGTTTCACGGGGCTCAACCTGATAGCAAGTAACCATCTGGGGCTGGCCGGTCTCTGTGTGCCACCCGCCCACGTGTTCTCTGCCCGCGTGTTTCCCCTCCATTCAGCCTGGCTCCGGCTCCAGGCTGGTGTCCGGTGCCCTCGCTCCCCACCTGGACGCCATCCTGGTCTAACCCGGCATCTCGAGCCTGCACACATGCTCACCATGAGCCCAGCCCACCCGTCTCTTCCACGTGCCCACGTCATTCAGTCTGAAGTCACTGAGGACAGCGGTTGTGGTTTTGGGTTTGGGGCTTTATTCAACAAATCTCACGCCCCTTTCTCCTTAGGTCACAGGCGCTCGAGCTGCTGCTGCCAGAAGTGGTAGGTTAGTCTACACCTGCCAGTCACGGGACCCCAGCTCCTCTGCGACAAAGGCAGTCCAGGTGGACGCATGACAGGAACAGGCTCGTTAGAGGCCTTCCGTGGGGTCCAGAAGTGGAGACCAGGGTGGGGAAGCGTTCTGTTTTCCGCCAGAGTCTCTCAGTGTGGAGAAGTGGCTCAGCGGCGCCGGTGGGAGCCCGGCTGTGAGATGCAGAGAGGGCGGTGTCCCCCTGCCCGCCGCCTCCTGGCCTTCGCTGGCCCCGGTGGGGGAGGTCCGGGCTCTTCCCGTGCAGCCACCCCCATCCTCAGCCTGCTTCCCGGGAGCCCAGCCTGCGGCACTCGTGCGCTCACACGTGGTCCAGAGAGCACGGGTGGGGGTGGCTTCGTGGCGCTGGAGCCCCTGGCCCTGCGGGCGGAGGAAAGCCCGTCGCTGGGGGCAGGACCGGCCCCAGAGTCCCCCGCGCCAAGTGCGCTGGGCGGCTAACTTCCCAGCGGGTGGAGGGGAAGGTGGGGCTGGCGGAGAGAAGTGAGGGCAGACGAAGGCCGTGGGGCCGGGGGCCCTTACTGAGCCGACGCTCTCCGGAAAGATACCCATGCCGAGGGCGGGGGGGCCGGGCCTCCTCGGCGGCAGGCAGGGAGAGCGGAGGCTGAGGGCTCCCCGACTCCATTGCGGGAGCAGCTGAGTCCCGGGTGTGGCCTGCTTGGGGCAGAGCAGGCCCCTGGCATGGGAGAGTTGATGCTTCTCCCCTCCAGGTTCTCAGAAGCTGTGAGCACTGCACCCTCAGCTCTGCCTGCCAGGGCCTCTTTGGGAAACAGGAGTTCCAGGGCCTTGTGTCCACAGCCCTGTTATTTGGGACACACTCCAGCCCCTGCAGGAAAGGGCTTTTGAGCGTCCTTGCTCTGCGGCCCAGCGTGGGCTGTTCTAGCCCTGCTCTCTGAGCTGGGCGGGGGGCGGGCCCTGAAGGAGGGCCAGGCGCTGGGCGCTCCCGGGGGCCACTCTCTCTCCGCTGGCGGATTCTGTGCTTCTGCGGGTGTTTGCTGGCTCGGGGTGTATCCGACTCTAGCCATCGTTCGGCCCTCCACAGCAGCCGCCGCCTACATCTGCGTTCCCGGCCCCCTGCTGTTCCTCCTTCCAGCGTGGGGTCTCTTTTTCCCCTTCTTGACTCTAGACGGGCCTTTGCGATTTCATCCGTTGGATGCAGAGGGAGGGACGTGCCAGAGCTTCGGAGGCCAGTTCAGAAAAACCTGAAGCTCCTGCCTGGGCCTCTTGGAAGCTTGCCTCTGACGGCCCTGGGACACTAAGTAAGAATTCCTGCTACCCGCTGGGAGTCACCTGGAGAGGACTGGGCCTCCCGGGAAGGAGAGGGGCCCACAGGGGACCGACCCTGCTCTGTGGCCGCCAAGGTCCGGGCCTGTGGATGGAGCAGCTGAATTCCTAGGCTGAGCCTGGCTGGGGCCATGCAGGGCAGACCAGTAGTCCTTCTTGAATTCCTGACCTTCAAAGTCATGAAACATAATAAAATAATATTTTTGAGTTAAAAATGAATGACATTTTAAAATTTGGGGGAATTTGCAGCCACGGACAACCAGCACCACGGTTTAGCGCCGCCCGCGTGGGATGGCCAAGGCCTGGACGCGGGCCCCGCGGCCTCTGGCACATCTCCCACCTCGTCCTGGGCTGGGGTCTCGGCAGGCTCGGTGGTGGACGGCCGCGGGGAGCTGCCAGGGCCCAGGACCGCCGGCCGCCTTCGTAGCCTCTGCCGGCTGGGCCTCGGGTCTGCCAGGGCCTCTGCGGCAGGGGGCAGCGGAATCGCGTTCCTCTCCAGCGCTCTTGGCACCTGGCTTGGCGTCCCTCTCTGCAGGAGCTGCAGGAACTCAAGGACTGTGGCAGGACGAAGAGATGAGAATGGTGAACCCACGTCTGCTTGCCTGGAAGGGGCGGCTTCCTGCTGCCCTGCAGGAGGAGTCAGCGCTGACGTCGTAGTGTTGGAACCAGAGAGTTCCTTGGAAAGAGGGTAGCAAGGCAGGAGCAAGCCGGGCGGACGGGCAGCGCTGCCGTCCAGGGCGGCTGAGTGAGGGGCAGGAAGGGTCATGGGGACATGGCGAGCAGAATAGGACGGGGAGTGGGCAGTGTTTTGAGGAGAGTAATTCCAAGAGAAGCAGGAGGCCCCGAAGGCAGAAACACTGCAGGGCTGCCAGCCAGAGTCGAGCTTGCCCCAGGGACCCTGGACTTGGAAACGGGAGGTGTGGGCGGCTTGTGGGAGGGAAGCCACTGAGCAGACCTGGGCTCTGAGTGCTGGAGACCTGGGGTTCGAGTCTCACCTTTGCCACGTTCTCTGAACCAGCTTCCTCCTGGGTAACAGGAAAATCAGGGAAGTTAACAAAAAATGTTGTAGTAGTGCAGACACGAGGTTGACCCACCTATGCTTGAGGAAAAGTATTTCGTAGTTCGGGTGCTGGTGGAAAAACAGGAGGTGATGGTTGCCTGATGGTCATCGTGGTTTAGCCAAGTGGAGAGACAGGAAGCCCCCGAACCCCGAATCGCTGCTTTTTTCACACATCGTGGGCGGTGGTCAGAGTGGCGGAAGGAAAGGGCTGCCTTCTCCCAAAGAACCACTTCAACTGTCTGCAAAATTAAACTCTGCTCTCTGTAATTTTTTAATTAATAGACTTCAATTTTGGAGCAGTTTCAAGTGTACAGAGAAATTGAGTCGAAAGAGCAGAGGGCTCCCACGTTAGCCCAGTTCCTCCTAGTACTCACGTCCTGCGTTAGCATCTAGGTTTGTTACAGTCAGTGAGCCGTTACTGATGCATTATTATTAACTAGGTTCACGGTTTCTATGTTTACGTTAGAGTTTACCCTTGCTGTGCATCCTGCGGGTTTTGACAAACCCGTGGAGCCGTACAGCATCGTTACAGAGTATCGTATAGAATAGTGGAGCCGTACAGCATCGTTACAGAGTATCGTATAGAATAGTGGAGCCGTACAGCATCGTTACAGAGTATCGTATAGAATAGTGGAGCCGTACAGCGTCGTTACAGAGTATCGTATAGAATAGTGGAGCGTACAGCGTCGTTACAGAGTATCGTATAGAATAGTGGAGCGTACAGCTTCGTTACAGAGTATCGTATAGAATAGTGGAGCCGTACAGCGTCGTTACAGAGTGTCGTATAGAATAGTGGAGCCGTACAGCGTCGTTACAGAGTATCGTATAGAATAGTGGAGCCGTACAGCGTCGTTACAGAGTATCGTATAGAATAGTGGAGCCGCACAGCGTCGTTACAGAGTATCGTATAGAATAGTGGAGCCGTACAGCGTCGTTACTGAGTATCGTATAGAATAGTGGAGCCGTACAGCGTCGTTACAGAGTATCGTATAGAATAGTGGAGCCGTACAGCGTCGTTACAGAGTATCGTATAGAATAGTGGAGCCGTACAGCGTCGTTACAGAGTATCGTATAGAATAGTGGAGGGTACAGCGTCATTACAGAGTATCGTATAGAATAGTGGAGCCGTACAGCGTCGTTACAGAGTATCGTATAGAATAGTGGAGCCGTACAGCGTCGTTACAGAGTATCGTATAGAATAGTGGAGCCGTACAGCGTCGTTACAGAGTATCATATAGAATAGTGGAGCCGTACAGCGTCGTTACAGAGTATCGTATAGAATAGTGGAGCGTACAGCGTCGTTACAGAGTATCGTATAGAATAGTGGAGCGTACAGCGTCGTTACAGAGTATCGTATAGAATAGTGGAGCCGTACAGCGTCGTTACAGAGTATCGTATAGAATAGTGGAGCCGCAGGTACAGCATCGTTACAGAGTATCGTATAGAATAGTGGAGCCGTACAGCATCGTTACAGAGTATCGTATAGAATAGTTTCCTCCCCGCTCGAGCTCTGACTATTCATCCTCCCCCTCCCCCTGGCAAGCGCTGATCTTTTACTGTCTCCACAGT
This sequence comes from Kogia breviceps, assembly GCF_026419965.1. Classification (NCBI taxonomy): domain Eukaryota; kingdom Metazoa; phylum Chordata; class Mammalia; order Artiodactyla; family Physeteridae; genus Kogia; species Kogia breviceps. The sequence continues at coordinate 101,846,020 of NC_081320.1, forward strand.
TTGCCTTTTCTAGAACATCATATGGTGGGAATGCTACAGTCTGCAGCCTTTGCAGCCTGGAGTCTCTGACTTGGCGATGCGCGTGTAGGTTCCCCTGTGTCTTTCCCTGCTCTCTGTAGTCTGATTAGTAAATACCTTGCTACGTCCTTGTTCTCCTGATGCTGACAGCCCACGGCACTGTGTTCGGGCAGCGGTGGCAGCCTCCCCCACCGGAACTAGCAGGAATGGGGTCCCCCTGTCGTCCCCCCCCGCCCCTCACTGTGGTCTCCCATCCCAGACAGCTCCAGTTGCATGTCCGATACCCATGTCCCAGCTGTTTTTGACCTGCCGGCTCTCAGCATCCGGATGTGTCCTGCCGGTGTCCTGTGCGACCCCTCCGAGGGGACCTTCCTCTGGGCAGGCCTGTGCTCCTGTCTGCAGCCCTCAGGCACTCACGCAGACAGCTCCCTTGAAAGGGCCCCGCTGGCCGCGCCCTGTAGCCCTGACCCTGTGATATGGAGTCCCTGTTACCATTCAGTTCTGTGCATTGTATGTTAGAAAAATCCAGAAGCTCGTCCTGTTTCCATGGTGACATTGTCTAGGTGAGTAGGAGGATATGCTTCTCCGCGGTGCACCTGGTCTCTCTCCTCCATCTCTGGTCTGCCCTCTCTTTCCCGCTCTTCCCCTGACACTTGCCTTCTTTGACCGTGCCCCCGGATTAATCTGCTGCATCCTGGAGACCTGAGCCCCTGACGCCGCCCTCGCAGCGCGTGGGGGCCTGCCAGCGTGATAGTCTGGCTCTCTGAGCCTGCTGCCTTGGGAGGAATATTAAACAGGTCACGTGGTCTGTGTCTTCCAGGTTTGTCTGATGGTTACATGAGATTATGTCTGTGAAGAGTTGGGTGTGGGATGCTCCATAAATGTTCTCTTTTTCTCTCTTTCCTTATTGAATGAGGTGAGCTCCCCGCTGAGCACAGAAGCATCTAGGTTTAATTTGGGCAATTCAGTTCACCTAATAAAGCCTGACGGACTGTTCTGTGTCTGCCCTGGACACCCTGCTGACCACACACACACACTCACAAACACAAATATGCACACGCACCCTCGCTAGTGAAGAGCCACGGAGCCCCAAGCCTACTGTGGTTCCAGCAGGCAGAGTCCTCACGCCGTGCAGGGCTTCGGGACAGGGGATGGAGAGGCTCAGGGATTTCAGGGAGGAAAGGACTCTGCCCGTGAGTCCGGGCTGATTCCCCGAGGGCCCGGCCCCTTCCCCACCCCGAGTGGTCTGGGGGTGGCCTGGCCTGGTACAGCCCTCGTGGGAGCCCGGGTCAGAAGCTCCCTGCCATCGCCCTGAGCTGGTGACGCGGAGGCCTCCAGTGGCTGAGGGCCAGCGTGGCCGGACCCGCTCCCGAGGCCTCGGGTCCTGTGACCGCCCCACGTGGCCGCAGGCTGCGAGGCGGGTGGAGCGTGTGTGGACGGAGGGCCGGGCAGGACCCCCATCACCTCTCATCGCTGCCCTCAGAGCCCCTGGGTCTCACGCTTGTGAACCCTGACAGTGTGGCAGCGATTGCACGGCAGGCTCCGGGGCCTGGGCCCTCGCTGGCGGAGCCTGAGGACTGAGCTGAGGGTCTGGGGCCACGGCCGGGCCCTCGGCTGCCCTCACCTGACAGGGCGTCCCCCCAGTTCTCAGAACAGGCTCTGCTCCGCTCGAGTGCCCACGTGGGGCCTCCCGTCTTCCCGATGCCCCTGGCAGCCGCCGGGCCGTCCTGCCCGCCCAGCCTCTCCCCCGCCCGCCCACCCCGTCGCTCCCGACCCCCGGCACCTCGCCGGGGGGGCTGGGCTTCAGCTGGTTTTGAGGGCCCTGGCTGTCCTTGCACGAGTCTGCTGAAGGAGAAACGAGCGGCCAAGTGGACCCGCATTCACGAACCTCGGCCGTCGGGGCTGTGAGGGCTCTGCGCTGTCACCCAGCGGCAGAGGTGGGACAGGCTGCAGAGCCGCGGGGGAATGGAGGACACTAGGGACTCTGGTGTCCCAGGCGCGGGCGGCACGGGGGGGGGGCACCAGCCCCGCCGTTGCCACACGTGCCGATTCAGTTTTCACAGAGAGCCCGTCGATTCCTCCGTCTCGCAAAGGGGAAACGGAGTCTCAGAGAGACCGAGCGAGCTGACCCGGCCCTTGGCTGGGTCGGGCAAAGCCAGGGCTGCAGGCTGTGGCTCCTCCCTGGCAAACATGGCCCAGCCCCATGGGGCAGTGGCGCTCCTACCCCAGGAGAATTTGGGGGACTTGTTTCCTCCTCCCGAGATGAAGTACATCTGCCCAGGACCCCCTGGCAAACCCAGAGTCCCCGGTGGAAGGCCCGGGACCCCATGGAAAGCCAGGGTCCTCTCCACAGACACCTCGGCCTCCTCTGAGTTTAGTTCCCGCAGATGGTGTTGAATAAAGACTCCTTTAGAGTGTGAGACGGAGGCAAACAACGGGGCATCTACTCCGTGTCCGCGACGTGTGAAGTCCTCGCTGGGTGCGTGGGCCACAGTTTCGAGCTCGTTCCTCATCACACCTTTGATACGTGCCCACCTGCCCGTGTTTCGGGATGAGGGAATCATAGTTTTGAGAAGCCTGGTGATTTGCCAGATCTCAAAATTAGTGATCAGCAGAGTCATAATTTAAAACAAGATCTGTTTTACTGAAAAATTGTGTGCAGTTCCTGGTCAGCCTCGTTATTCATTGATTCTTCTAAGACATCGGTGTTACGTCCTGGAGTCGCCAATATGCAGACTGTGTGCACTTTTGGTAACTGGTGACAGTTCCGACACCTGTTTCCCGCTGCAGACTCACTGACTGTCCCTTGCACGCACAGCCATAGAGCCCCGCGGGGAGCGGGGCCGGAGCTGGAGAGGACTGCGTTTGCAGGTTTCCCAGGCAGCGTTGCCCCGCTAATGAAGATAGGAAGCCATTGCCTTGATTACAGTGATATCATCCATTGTCACAGTTTATCCCCTCCCAGAGAATCTCAAGGAAATGTGCAGTTTAAAAGGGCATTAAGCTCCTTGGAGAAATGACTCATTCCAGGACTGAGGCAGGAAATATACCAGATGAGCCCGAAAGCTAGGAAGCTCAAAAAGAAAAACAAAAACAGACTCTGACAATGACTTGGGTGTGATGAAGGAGCACAGGAGCCACAGCTGAAGGAACTCCTCAGGGGCCAAGGCTGGCGCAGTTTGAGCAACAGAATAAAGTTGTGCTGGGTTATAACCCAAGGTATGAAATATATACCCAAAGAGCTCATATGGATATGAATAAATTATTCAATAAATATGTAAATGGAGGAGAATAGACAAATCTCTCCTGCAGAGGAATTCCAATTCATGTAGATATTCTGCCCCAGAGCACGTGGAACTAATTCTGACTCCTTAAGTGTGAGCTGTGTGCACTGACTTCTTCCAAAGAGGACAGGGTGGAAAGAAAGAAATGTGATATAACCTCACTGCCAGGAAACCTGGCAGACACACCTGAGCCAGGTCAACGTCACAGGGATGAGTCAGGTTGATAGCTGTACCCTAGACACGATGCGATAGAAACACCCCTTCACCTCAGAGGTCTTTGTTCCAAAACACATCACCCCAGTCTAATCATGAGGAAAACATCAGACAAGTCCCGACCGAGGGAACTTCTGCAAAATACCTGACCAGTTCTCTTCAAAACCATGAAGATCAAAGAAAACAAGGAAATTCGGAGAAACTGCCACCGTCCAGAGGAGCCTAAGGACAGATGACAAGTAAATGTAATGTGGGATCCTGGATAGGACCTCAGACCAGAAAAGGACACTGGGTAAGAACTAAGGAGTAAAGTATGGACTGCAGTTCCTCAGATGTGAGGAAGAGGGCAAAACTGCAGAGAGCGGAGTGTGGGTATGGGAGCTCTGTGCCCTCTTCACGACTCTTCTGGAAGTCTAAAACTTTCTAAAAATGGAAACAAAAATAAACGAGTAAACCTAAAAATGGGAATTTTAAAAAGAACCCTGGCTTTCGCATAGTACCTTGATGTCTTATATCTTTATTTAAAAAATGAACCCATCGCAGCGTAGATGTTGGCATGTTATGGGCCTCTGTGACCCGGGGTCCTCAGCCTTTTTCTTCATAGAGTCTATTCCTCCTTTTCTTGAAGTCTTAAGATTGGGGGCTGTAGGAGGAACAGGACCTACGCTATGGTCAAATAAGAAGATGTGAGTAAGAGATACATGCAGCGCATGTATCAGCTCACGTGGGCCCGGCTGGCGGCGCTGGTTAGCGAGGGGTCAAACGCGGGGGAGTTGCTGCCCCCTCTGAAAGTCCCCAAGCGCTCCAGGCAGCTGTGGATGGAAGAGAGGGGCTGGTGCGGTCCAGTGAGAGCAGCTGGGGTCGTCGGGGGAGCCGCCAGGCCCAGGCTTACTCTGCAGGTCCAGGTCTCACGGGAGGCCTCCGAGAGAGTGGCCGGCCGAGAACTTCTACGGAGGAATCAGTGGATCAGCCATAAAGAACACAGTTCTGTGGCCCCCATGTTCTCACTGATGGCCTCCTCTGTGCCCCGAGCAGCCCTGGGCTTGGGGAACACAAGGAGGAGAGGAGAGGAAAACAATAGAAAGATGAGACCTGGGGTCCCACCGAACTTTCCCGAACAGGCCCAGGAAGGAGGGTGTGTTCGTCCTCTGCCTGGTCCAGCTCTCAGCACTGGGCATCCAGCGGCTTGACCTTCCCAGACATCGGGCCACGTTGCGACGACCAGAGGCCTGGCGTGGCCCCTTTGCGCCCCTGCTGTCTTTCACTCCGCACTGCTGGCGTGCTCGCCTCTGCATCCGGAGCTGTGGGCGCCCAGGAGGTCCCCTGCGGCCCCAAGTCTGTAAACCCAGGATTCCTTCACCACATGAAGGTCGTGAGCCCATCGTGGGGACAACGGAGTCAGCCCCTGACTCGCTGGGATTTCTCTGGAGACACTGGCCACAGAGGGGGGTGCAGAGACATTGCACCTACGTGAGCATATCCCAGTCCTGGTTTTCTTGGCCAAGAAAAGCAAGATGAGAAAATCCTCCGTTGGTTCTCCCTCTGTGTCAGTCCAGACCCGCCTGTCACCCCCAGGCGGGTCCCTCCGAGCCTGTCCGCGTGGCCCTGACCTGCTCCTGGAGACGCAGGCCCGTGTCTCCAGTGTTCGTGTCCACTTCACCTCATCTTGTTTGCCTCCAAAGCTGAGCCGACCTTCGTTCTTTCTAAACGGGTGCCCTTGGCTCTGCCATTTCGATTCACAGCAGAGAGCCGTCAGTTTAATTCTCCAGCCGTACACTGAGCATTTCCTGTGTGCTGGGTTTGTTCCCCGCCCCCCGATCGTCAAGAAAATAAAGACGAGCAGGAGAGGAGAGAACTCACACTGACGGATTACCTGCCGTGGGATGTCGGGCTCATGGGCACATGGAAGAGTGAACCATCATTAAACTCTGAGAGGCGCCCTTTCTATTCCCTTTGGAGGAGAAACTGAGGCTCAGTTAGCAAGGCCAGTCCCCTCCCATATTCACAGTTAGGAGCTGGCCTGACCTGAATCGAAGCCCAGGGATGCAGATCCCAAGGCATAATTCCACCGTCATCTACACTCATCTACACCTAAGCGTTTTTAGTGCCGTGCGGGGTATAAGATCAGGCACAACTCAGTATAGTTGATTTGGATAAAATCCTTTAAAAAGGGGCTCATGCTGAAATGTTTCCCTTTCTCCAGTGAGAACTGATTTAGGAGAGCAAAGACAAAAATAGTGGGCAAGCCACCGCCTGAAATAGGAACAGAGTTTATCACCTATTGTGATGATAAGAAGTGTCTTTCCTTTATTAATTCATGCAATTGCAGTGAAAATATTTATTGAGCTCTCATACACCAGGTATTGTCTGAAGAGCTGGGGCCAAAACCCACAGGGACACTTCCCTCACTGAGCTTGCATTCTAGTGGACCGACAGGAAACGCACCGTTCTTCAAGTAAGTATGTGAGCAGAATTCTGCACAGGTCTGGAGAGGAAATGTATACCTTGCTCTCTGTGGGAAAAGAGCAAGGGCTCGCCCAGACCGAGGGCAGCCGCGGGAGCTTCCCTGAGGAAGTGATGGTCCAGACACGGCCCGCAGGTTGCATGAGAGTTAGTCCTGTGACGAGGGATGGGGGCTTGGAGGATGTAAAAGAGGTGTTCCAGGCACGCACAGCAATGTGCACCAAGGTTCTGAGGTGGCAGGAGAGACGGACAGAGAGAAGGCAGCGGGGCCGGGCTGCGGGCGCAGGTGCCGAGCGTGGCCTGCGGGGCTGATTGTGGACGTGACGCCAGCTCCACCCTTCCCTGCGGGGACAGTCTTCTTGCTCTGACAGTGCAGCTTCTCCCTCTAGGGCTGGAGTCTGCTTCCCTTCCTCCCCACCCCCGCATCGGGGCTGGCCTTGCTTGACCATGAGAGTATGGTGAAAGTGACCACAACTCAAGAGGCCACTGAGCTTCCTCCTCTCCCTCTCCCTCCCTCCCTCTCTCCCTCTCTCCCTCTCTCCCTCCCTCCCCCCTTCCTTCCATCCCTCCCTCCCCCTTCCTTCCCTCCCTCCCTCTCTCTCTCCCTCCCTTTCTCTCTCCCTCCCTCCCTCTCCCTCTCTCCCTCCCTCCCTCTCCCTCTCTCCCTCCCTCCCTCCCTCCCTCTCCCTCCCTCCCTCCCTCCCTCTCCCTCTCTCCCTCCCTCCCTCTCTCCCTCCCTCCCTCCCTCTCCCTCTCTCCCTCCCTCCCTCCCTCCCTCTCCCTCTCTCCCTCCCTCCCTCTCTCTCTCCCTCCCTCTCTCTCTCTAATTCCAACACAGTCCTGTGAACAAGCCCAGGCGGAGGTCCAGTTACACAAGCCAAAGCCGTCCTCGACCAGCCAGCCCCCAGCTGACACACCAACCGGCACAGATTCATGTGTGAACCCAGCTGAGAACAGCCCAGCCTGGCCCTCATTAGAAGAACTGCCCAGCTGACTCACAGATGCAGTAAGAAATAAGAGATTGTTGTTATTTTGATCTACTGAATGTTGGAGTGGATTTTTAGGCTGCAGTAGCTATTCCATCCACATGGAAGAGAAATAGGAATACAGCAGTGAGAACTGTAGGTCACAGTAAGAGTTCTGTATTTTATCTTAAGAGCAAAGGGAGGCCAGCGAAGGAGTTCATGCAGGGAAGTGGTATGATTAAACTGGTGTTCTAAAAAGATAATTTCTGAGCACTCAGAAGACAGCAGCTGTGCAGGAGGGTCTCGTTCTTTAACTCGGGCGTGACGTCACCAGTGTTCCCGAGGAGGCGGTCCCTGGCCCCTTGTCTCTTCAGCTTCAGCTGCCTGGGTGTTCATCAGCCACATTTTGTCTCTCTCTCTAGGTTTTAGGTCCTTGAGCCCTCAGTTTGCTCTGGGTGAGAGGCAACAGCTAAGGTCCTAGAACCCACCAAAATGAATTAATAATTAATTGAGTATTAATGAATTAATAATTAATAATTAACCAATCTCCCATCCAGCCATTCATTTACCCTTCCCTCCATCCATCCATCCCCCCAGCCCCTCACTCACCCATCCATCTACCCGCTCATCCACGCAACTGAGGATGGTCTCTTTATGTGTTTAGCCAAGTACACCCCCTCCATCACTCTTTAGACCCCGCATCTGTCACCTCCTCAGAGATGTTATTTTCCTGACACCCTCCACTCTAACTCCTATATTGTCAATTTTCCCCTCTCTACGGTCTTATTTCCAATAGAAGTAATGAAATAGAAATGTGACTTGTTTCTTTATCCTCTGAAGAACCTCCCTTGACTTTTCTTTGTCCTCCAGCTAACACCCCACTTACCTAGTTCCCTGGACAGAGGAGTCTACATTCATTACCTTCCTTTTCTCCCTTCCCGTATATCACGAGGAAAATGCTTTTGGTCTATGTTGAATTCTAGATCAGTAGATCTAAGTATTTAGGTATTCAGTAAATATTTATTGAATGAATAAATAACTGAAGTATGACACATACATTTGCTGAGCACTTACTGTGTGGGAAAATCAAATTTGTCAGATTCTCCTTGCCTGGGAATCCCTTCACCAAAACGGGAAGTGGGAGAAGTCCGAAAGGCCACGTGCAGGGTGGAGGACCTCCACGGCCACGTGCAGGGTGGAGGACCTCCAACACCACGTGCAGGGTGGAGAACCTCCACCGCCACTGATGCCAAAGGGCCTGCCTGGCTGTTCCTGCGAGAGGTGAGCTCAGGGCTCTTTCACTCCTTCTGTTATCTTGCAGAAGAACTGAGAGGTTCAAGTCTCAATCTCAAATCACTCCGGTAAGAAGTGATTTCATCTTTACTTAGCATTCATTTTGTGCCAGGGACTATTCTAGGCTTTTGTAAAGATCTGGGCTTGTCGTTAAGAAGTGTGGGCACCCCTCCTCATCAGAGCATGAGGAAGTGGGTGACTCCTCCAACGAGGGCTTGGAATAACCTCCAGCCCCATTGGGTCCTCACCCAGCTTTGGGGCCAGGACGACACCGGCCACCTGCTGGCCTCTTGGCTTCGTGCTCTGTTCCGAGGCCCCTCCACGTTACGTTCTGCATCCCAGCCTCTCAGCCTCTGCACAGATAAGCTTTGAAATGCGAGATGTTGGGAGCTCCCAGGCCCCAAATAGGGCTGGAGGGAGACCCACACTGAATATTTAATTGCTTCTCTCTTGGCTCCTGCTGAGCCTGTCCGGGTCAAGGTCAGCTCTGAGACTGGCTGAGTTCTTTAAAAATCACTACCTTTACCGTCTTCTCCAAGGGTTCAAAAGGAGGCTCAATTTTCGTCCCATTAATATTAATTCCTTTGCTATGGGGGCTTGTACTGATGACATATTTTCTTGTTAAATATTCATTGCTGGAGCTAGCAGTGCACTGCAGAGTCATTATTACTGGGAAAATTGGAGCAAATCACCATTAGCTGCTATTGACAATTGTCCCTGATTTGTCTGTCCGCCCTCTGAGAGACGGCCCCCTTGTCAGGAAAGGTCTGGCCGGGTGTCCCTCAGTGTCCTTGGCTTTCCCTTGGCTGTGCCAGAGGCCACGGGCCCACGGCACTGCTCGGAATTGAGAGCGGGTTCCCTAAATCCCAGTGATCCGGGCCCTGCCACATCTTCCTGCCCACATTTTTTGTTGGCTTTGCAAAGAATGGGCTGTTCAGGTGGGAGGGATGAGAAATGAGATTGAGAGATATGAAGGGAATTGTACGAAGGGGTCAAAGTCACACATTAGCTGGAGAGGGGCTGGGAGAAGCACCCGTGACACCGCTACCTGTGCGTAAGAATCAAAACGAGGAGTCTGTGTCCTAGAGAGACAGTCGGTTTAGATCCCTGCAAAGACCTTTGAGGTCAACCTGCTCGTTCCCCAGCCGTCAGTCGACAGGACTTGACTGAGAGCCCTCAGGATCTCCAGGCCTGGCTGAGGAGCCCCTGATATCTGCGTCTGCAGAGATGCCGAGTGAGAACCAGGCACAGGTATCAACGCAAGTGTAACACTGTTCACCAACCTGCAGACCCTCCAGAATGCTTTCAGTCACTTCAGTGTCTTAAATGAGGCAGAAGCAGGCTCTACGGCCTGCCTCCAAAGACCCAGATGAATACCAAGGCTTAGCAGGAACGAATTCCTTCTGGCACAGACTCCTGCTTGGGGAGAGATTGAGGGTTTTGGTGCTAAGAGTCTCTCTGGCTGGAGACCCTGGCCCACTGCCATCCCTGGTGTTGGTCTAGATCTTCCTTTGTTGGTCATTCTTGGTTCAGTCCACCCGTGGGCCTGCAGCCACCTGAGCTGCACGGAGGGAAGGCAGGCCCAGGTGCCCAGACCGAGCACGCCTGTCCTCTGTCTGTCTGTCTCTCTCCCATTATTGCTGCACAAATGCGAGGCCAGAGCAGTGAGACTTTGCTCTGTGACAACCAGTGAGTTCCCTTGAAATATCTCCTGCTGCCGCCACTGTTGATGCCACAGCACGGGGGTAATGACCCCCACGGCTGAAAGCAAGACCGAGTGTGATGTCTGAGCTGGTTCTTGACCTCCTGACCTTTGCTCATGGCTCAGAGTCTGTTTTCTCCAGGATCATTAGCGACTCCCCTGGACATTTTTCTCATAAAGCCTCTGGTGTTAATTATTGTCCATTGTGGCGAAATTCTGTCTTGGTCTGATATCTGTTAACTGGGGACAGCTACATGTAAAAGAATTAAACTGGACCACTTTCTCATACCGGGAACAAAAATAAATTCAAAATAGATCAAACACTTAAATGTAAGACTTGAAACCATAAAACTTCTAGAATAAAATATAGGCAGTACACTCTTTGACATCAGCCTTAGCAATCAGTTTTTGGATCTGTTTCCGCAGGCAAGAGGAACAAACGCAAAAATAAACAAATGGGACTATATCAAACTGAAAAGCTCCTGTACAGTGAAGGAAACTATAAACAAAATGTAAAGGCAGCCAACCAAATGGGAGATGATGTTTGTAAACAATCTATCTGATAAGGGGTCAATATCCAAACTATACAAAGAACTCATACAACTCAACATCAAAACAAACAAACAAACAAACAATCAATGCAATTAAAAAATGGACAGCGGACCTGAATAGACATTTTTCCAAAGAAGGCAAACAGATGGCCGACAGACACGTGAAAAGATGCTCCACATCACTAATCGTCAGGGAAATGCACATCCAAACCACAATGAGTTACCACCTCACACCTGTCAGAGTGGCTAGTATGAAAAAGACGATAAATAACAAGTGTTGGCGAGGAAGTCAGGTAAAGGGAGCCCCTCCTGCACTGCTGGCGGGAATGACAACTGGTGGAGCCACTATGGAGAACAATGTGGAGGTTCCTAAAAATAGAATTTTTATACAATCCAGCAATTCCACCTCTGGGTATTTATCCAAAGAAAATAAAAACACTAATTAGAAAAGATACATGAACCCCTATGTTCATAGCAGCATCATGTACAATAGTCAAGGTATGGAAGCAGTCTAAGTGTCCATTAAGAGATGAATGGATAAAGAAGTTTTTTATGGATACAGTGGAATATCACTCAGCCACGAAAGACTTGAAATCTTGCCACGTGTGACAGCATGGCTGGACCTAGAGGGTGTTGTGCTTTTAGTGGAATAAGTCAGAGAAAGACAAATACCACATGACTTCACTTAGACGTGGAGTCTAAAAAGCAAAAGAAGTACACGTAACTAAACAGAAACAAAGTCATAGGTACAGGGAACCAACAGGTGGTCGCCATAGTGAAAGAGGAGAGGGAGATTAAGAGGTACAAACCTGCAGCTACAAAATAAAAGTCACAAGTATGAAATGTACAGTGTGGGGAATACAGTCAATAATTGGATAAAGGGGGTAAAACGGTACGAACTTCCAGTTATACGATAGATGGGTTCTAGGGATGTAACGTACACATGATAGATATAACTAACACTGCTGTGTGTTATATATGAAAGTCGTTAAGAGATTAAATCCTGAGTATCATCACAGGGAAAATATATATTGTGTGCTACTTTTTAAACGTTGTATCTAAGTGAGATGACGGACGTTCACGAAACACTGTGGTCCTCCTTTCTTGACGTACGTAAGTCTAATCACCGTGCTGCACGCCTTACACTTCGGCAGGGCTGTAAATCAATTACAGCTCAATAAAAGTGCAGGAAAAAATAATAAAGCTGATGCCTATGATTTCCACCCTGTAGTACCACCCTGCCCTTCCGGATGATTTTAAAGTAATTATGATAGTCTTAACTTACTTTAATCTGAGCCTCTGTGAGTGTAGCCTTTCAAAAACAAGGGACTAGCTTCTTCCTTGGGGTGGGGATTACAGACCAGTTGTCACTAACGACATTGCCGCGTATATTTCCAAAGCACTGGAAAGGCCCTCCGTAGTCACAGCCAAGCCACTGCCCCCGTACATTGTGGACCCGTTGTGCCCCCGCTGGGCGTGCCCCAGTGACACCAGAACCCTTGGCGGGGGTGGGTTAGGAGGACGGACACAACTGAGCCGTGTCGGGTGGCTTTACTGTCGAGGCCCAAGCGGACACACGACGGGTCGCCCTGGGCGTGGGTGGCCCAGAGTCGTTCCCGGGGGTGCACGGAAGGGAGTGGGTTTTCCGGGGGCTCACATGGCTCCGAGCTGCTAGGGCTCTGGGAGAGAAGCAGACTCTCAGTGAGACCGAGCTCCCTCCCGGGTGCAGCGGGGACGGAGCGGCAGCCGGGGCGAGAGTCGCACCCAGGCTCCTTTAGAGCAGGCGCGCGGCACCCAGGAGCACGCCCACAAAGTGGAGACAGCGTCGCACGCGCTGGGCGGCATCTCCGGAGAACACGGCGAGCTCGCGAGGAGGCAGCGCGTAGCACAGCACCCGGCACGGGCTACCTGAGTGTGTCTCCCGTCCACGTGTGGCGGCTTCACTTCTAACCCGGACGCGGACGTGGGACTCAAGCCCTCCGGGTCTCAGTTTTACCTGCACAGAATCTCGGGCCAAGGGGTGGCCTGTAAGGACACTTGGTTTTATTTTATGAAAAATTTATTTGCCAAACCGCCTGCATTAAATGGACTCTCACAACTAGCTTCTTGCTGTCCCTGTAATGAAGGAACGGGGTCTTTGCTCCCGTCCTCACTGTGGTACGGCTCGGCGCACGGTGATGGATGCAGCCACTTGCTCTCAGGTAGTGACGCAGAGTGGCGTAAGCTAATTATGCACTCTAACCTCAAAGCGGCAAAAGCTCACAATATATCATGATAATGCCCCTGTATTTCATGGAGGGAACCGCTGCTGAAATACCAGGTTAATTATGCATGCAGTTAAGAGGACCGTGGTCTGGGGAGGGGAGGGGGTCAGGGGAGACCCTGTCGAGCCAGCTGCCTCCACCCCAGGGCCGAGGGGACTTAGTGTCGTCTACTGCCTAAGTGGCCTTTATTTGTACGATTATACAAAGCCCTTACTGGGCAAAGCAATTTATGCTACACGAACTATATTCCTGGATACTGCCTCGTATGAATTCACCAAAAGACGTAGGAATTAGTAGACAAGGAAATACTGCCTGTGTTTTTTACAAATAAGGAAACTGAGGCTTGGAAAGATCAAACCTTGCTGGCAGTTATGAAGCAGAACCAGGACTCAAACCGAGTCTTTGAACTTGGGTTCCTTCCAGGACCACGTGGCCTGGAGGGGATTCTTTCTCTTTTTAAAAAAATTTTTATTTATTTATTTATTTTTGCTGTGTTAGGTCTTCGTTGCTGTGCGCGGGCTTTCTCTAGTTGTGGCGAGCGGGGGCCCCTCTTCATCGCGGTGCGCGGGCCTCTCACTATCGCGGAGTCTTGTTGCGGAGCACAGGCTCCGGACGCGCAGGCTCAGCAGTTGTGGCTCACGGGCCCAGTTGCTCCGCGGCACGTGGGATCCTCCCAGACCAGGGCTCGAACCCGTGTCCCCTGCATCGGCAGGCGGATACTCAACCACTGCGCCACCAGGGAAGCCCTGGAGGGGATTTGTAAACACGGGAAGGACAGAAGCCGCACTCCATCTATCCCAGACCACGTAGGTGCCACCTTCTCCACCGGTGTGGATTTTCCCTCTATAGCCCACACTGCGCTGTTTACTGCTTTAACCTTTTAAAATGATTTCCAAGTTTGGTCGTCCCGTTCCTGGCATCTTTCATGGCCTGCATGAGTCACAGCTCACCGTCTTGCCGTCCGAGACCGTGGTTGGGAGCCTCGGTTACCGGGTGAATCTGTGATGCTCCCGGACACTCGCTGTTAGAACTTGTTCCCAAACCACCGGGGTCCAGGTTAGGTCCCCCCGCGCCTCCGCCCCGCCAATTCCGTTCTCGTTTGTCTTCCACTGTCGGTTGTTTTCCTTGCTGCTGTCGGTCTGTCGGCCTTTACACCGCTGGGTGTCGTCACAGCCTACCTGGGGCCCAGGTACGCAGGTATGCGGCAACAACACGGACCCCGGCAGTCAGCGGGGGTTCCACGCAGGCCCAGGACTCTCTCCACGGACAAGCCGCGCGGCTTAGTTCCCTTCCGACTGCTCAGAGCCGCCCTTTCTCATATTTCGGGTCTCAGCTGTGTCTTTGACCGATGAGGGCACTGAGTGTGGACATCCGTGTCCTTGCCACCAGTGTGCCGTGACCTGCGAGCACAAGCGGCCGCTTCGCGGTGACGCGCCCCCCAGGTGGACGCAAGCTGCGCGCGTGCGCCACGCGAGCGCTCCTGCAGCGGCGCCCGGAGGCGTGGCGTCCGGGGGGCGGGGCCTGGGCCGCGGGCTCTGCCGGCTGGCGTGGACGCCTCCCCCGCGCTGGCCTGTTGCCAGCCGCGCCGTGTCCCGCCCTCCCGTAACAGGAGGGCTCCTCAGGGCCACAGTGCGAACCGGGGCCGGTGAGTCGGGGCAGCGGCGCCCAGCTGCCCCTCCCTGCCCGAGGACACCAGCTCAGTCAAGGCTGGAGCCGAGGGAGACAGGGAAGGACACACCGCCAGCCCCGGAGAGCACGGAGGCAGGAGGACACTAAGGCGAGCCCCGGGGAGCCCGGCGGGGAGCTTGTGGGACCAGGAGGGACAAGGGAAACAGACGGGGGCCTGGGGGGAGGGGGGCAGGCCGGGCTCCGTGGATCGAGGTCTCCAGGTTCCCCAGATGGGGTGCTCACCGCAGCCCTTCAGCCCGGGGATGGGGAACGGAGGGAGGGGGGCGGCCACCCCTTAGGGGACGCGTTCGCCCATCCGCCCGCCCGCTGGAGCTCACCGGCTCCTCTCAAAGACTCCTCCTTCTTGCAGGCGACAGAGCAGGGTCTGGGCGCCCGAGGTGGCACGGATGGGTAGGAGCAGGGCACGGGCCGGGCCCAGGGTGTGTTCTGCTGCATCCGCACAGGCCTTGCTGAGTCCTCGGGGCGCACGTGACGCAGACACACTCCCTTCTTGGCCTCTGACCGCACCTAAGTGCTGTCCTTAAGAAACACAGGCGTGAGTTGGTTACACCACGCAACGCTTGCTCTTTACTTGAAAACGTTGTTTAATTTCTCCAAGCCCCTCTTTCCTCATCTTGAAAACAAGGTAGTAACAGCCAGTCACCGAGCTGTTGTGAGATGTGACATCGACTCCGTGTGTAAAGCAGCTTGGGATTGTGTCCGCAGCCGCCTCCGGTCGCGGTCCCTACTTCGTTCCCACTGGGCGGCAGGCTCTCTCTCGCCGCGTGCGCTCTCGGGGGAAGGGAAAGGGTCCACAGTTAGGAGCCAAAGGTCTGAGCCCTGGCAAGTCTCTGCCATCTTTGTGCCTGGGAGTCTTTCTGCAGGGCAGTGACACCTGTCACGGAGGGAGGTAGAAGAGGGTAGAATGCTCTGGAAGCAGCGGGAACCGCCGACAAACGCACCCGCTCATCACTTCAACATTTCAGTTTCTTGGATGACCTTGGAATCTGTGCTTTTCACTAATTGCATCTTTGCTCTTTCTTCCAGCTCATTAATAAAATGGTCAGCCCAACCTGAGGTTCTGTTAACACGTTTGCCTCTGAGCCCCTCTCAGCCTCACCGTGAAAGCCTCATTGCTTTGATACTGAGGACAGTTCACAAGTCATTACATTGCATTTATTTTAGATACAATTATAATCAGCTTCATGGAAACTATGGAAGGTTATATAATTGACACTTCATTAGAGTCCAAATACGTGATATTTACAGCTATTTATCCCGCTGCTTAATGCTGTTTTGGAAATGCCTCATTTGTCCAGCTTCATGGAGTGACCAGATGCTGTAACTAACTGGATTTTGCAGATAACTAAAGTTTACCAACATGAGCAGCAAAACTTAAACACACGCACACACCCCAGTTTGAATTTTAAATTAAAATATTCCTAAAATGGATTCCACACTTTCTTGTATACAGAATATGAGAAACATAATTTAACCTTTCATTGATGATGTCATAAATATCACTTATTCCATCCCATAAACAGAGATGCTCTAGTTAGCAACTGTGGAACTGTGTCGGCCTAGACATCTTGTGATTTTTGAGTTTTCAGTGGGATCGACCTCTCTTCTCTCATGACAAGCTGTAGACAGTACTGGGTGGTAAGTTTATGGGTGATATCCTTTCTTTGTAAAAAATAAGTAGGGTATGCACTTTTCTTTAGTGGGAAATGTTTATTTTAAATTCAATAAGTGCTAATGGAGGTCCGGGAAACCTCTGGGGAAGTAGAGGAAATACTTGGTAGTGGAATAGGGAGACTCTGGAGAGAGCCATGAACCAGGAGGGACTTCAGGAAGGAAGCCCCGTCTCAGAGGATGACGGTGAGGTGCAGAGATGCAAAATTTCGGGGTGAATTCCTCTAAGAGAGAGAAACGTGATTAAGGAACAGGGTCACATTCAGTGTGGGTTTCAGAGCCTTGAAGATGAATCCCAGGGCTGGCTCCCCGCTTAGGCTTGGACCTCGGATAAGGCCCACCTTCATCATGAGTCTGTTGCAAGGCTAGAAGGCTCTCCCTAACACTTGCGCGACGCCCTAGATGGGGGGAGCCTGCATGGTTCAGAGTTCCAGGCATCGAGAGCCTCTGCAGATCCCCCAGAACTGCAATTAAGGCGAGCTTAAAGGGTGTTATCCACGGGCTCAAAGAACTGTGTTAAATCTCAGGCGCACTGCAGGCGCACGTGGGGTGGAAGATGAGCAGTCTTTCCGCTCTCGCCTTTGGCCATTAAGACTTCAAAGTCATCATTTTTATATGTTATATCTTTTAGTAAATTCCATACAGTTATCTCGATGATTCAATACTTTATATTTTGAAGTATAGCTTTAGTCCCTTTCAAACGGTTCCCCTGCTCCAAATAGAACTTCATAACCACATCTATTTCTCCGCCCCCCTCCTTTCCCGTTGGTCCCGGTCTTTCTTCTCGGCCCTGAGCTCCCTCACTGCTTTGGTTACTAGATCTTCTGGCACCTGTGATGGACCTTGGAAAGTATTTGATATCTTGTGTGCAGATGTCAGTCTATCTCCTCAGTTAATGTTAATATTCTCGATAGAATACCTCTTGGTCTTTAAAAACCAAATTTTACTGTAGTATTTTTCTGCTGATGTTGCGTAGAAACATTTTCCCCAAACTCGGCACAACACTTCAAACAGATCATGTGCCGGGGAAAGTCTCAAGTCGCACCCCACATACAGCCCATGCGGGGTCAGCTCCGTGCACAGGTGTCCCTGGGAGACCTGCGCTTCTCAGGAAGTCACTGGGGCTGGCCCTGCTTGCTGCCGCCGTGGTCACCATTTGTGGACATGGAATTATGCTGTAAGCATTTTGTGTGCCAGTATGTTCTTTTGTTACTCACATGTAAACGATTTTTGTGGTTTAGTTTTGCTTTGGAAAATCAATCAGGAGTTTTGGATCAACAGGTAACGTATATTTAAAAAGAAACCTTAAAATAATTGAAAAAAACCTTTTGGTTAGTGTCTTCTCACAAACCTGGTGTTCAGAAATCAGTCACTATTGCCAAGTGGGGGATGCCCTGCATGTCACCCCGGAGAAACCGGCTTCTACTGGCGGGTGGCGAACACACGGAGGGGGGCGTGTTACTCTCTTCATACCCCCTGCAGGTCCGTGGAGGGAGCAGTCTGCTTCATACAAGCACGCAGGGTCCCCGGCTAAGGAAAGAGCCACCATTCTGTGCCTGTACCATCTCTAAGGAGTCCTTGTAATTTATCTTCCCGATGAGGCACTGACTCGTTTACCTATTGCTGTTCAACAAACCACTCCAAACAGCAGTTTAGATTTCGTATCGTTTCTCCTGGGCCGGAACGTGAGCCTGTGCTCATCTCGGAGATGGCGTGCGCTGGGGCAGAAGTCGCGGTGGCCACACGCCGGCCGTTGTCTGGCTGGTGCGTCTGTGCGTGGACTGGGTGACCCGTTTCTCCTCTGTGTGGTCTCTCTTCCTCTGGCTTGGGCTGCTTTGCAGCGTGGTGACCCAGGGCAGCAAGAACAGGAGCAGAAATCCTGGAGTGCAGACCCCACAAGGCGTCACTTCTGCCGTATCCTGTGGGTCAAACCAAGTGACACACCCAGGCCAGATTCAAGGGGTGGGGGACAGACCCACCTGTTGACTAGAGCAGCTTAGGATCTGTGGTATGTGCACTTGGTAACGCTCCAGGCCCATTTGGAAGCCGTACCTCAGGCGGGGCACAGAGCTGGGACTTGGGGGCACCCTATACCTGCGACACAACCTCTGAAGTCATTGCAGCCGTGGACACAGAGGCTTCGTGCTGACTCTCCTGTGTTTCAGACCGGAAGTGGTCAGGACAGGACTCATGTCCGCGTGGAGCTGCCGAGAGGCTGGGAAATAAGAGAATGTCGATGGAGGTTTGGTGAGTAACATCTGTTTCTGCCTCACCCACAGTGAGGTCGTGGCGCGCATGGCTTTGCCCCATTACAGTTGCAGTGGGATTTGTGAATCGCTGCGGGTCACGTCAGGTTTAGGTATGTGGTCCTCAAAGCCCCTACGCTGAACATGTGTTATTGGGCGAATCACTTACCTCCTCTCTACTTCAATATCCTTCTCTTTTTCTGTTTCTTTCTTTTTTTTTTTACTTTTTGGCTACCCTGTGTGGCATGTGGGGTCTTAGTTTCCTGACCGGGGATGGAACCCACGTCCCCTGCATTGGAAGCGCAGAGTCTCAACCAGCGGACCGCCAGGGAAGTCCCTTATATCCTTATTGGAAAGATGTAGATAACCCTTCCTATTTCCTAAGATTTTTGTTTGTAGTATGAAATGGGGTACATCTCATGAAAACAGTTTGCAAACTTTAGAGCCCTTTTCTTTTTATTATTTTATCAAGGGGAATCCAATCTCTTACTCCTCAAATGGTCAGCTTTGCTGACTGCAGTTGCCTTGCACAGACCGTGACCTGGGCGATGAGACGGAGTAGAGTCTCTTAGGAAGTGGGGCAGAAACCCACCAAGGTGAGAGAGGGGACTGTGCCACTTGAGCCCAGCATCTCAGGGGGCGAAGCCTGGCTGAAGCAGTGCACCCCACAGCCAGGCCGCTGCTCTGGCTCGCAGAGAACCAGCTCCCTCCCATCCCTACACCAGGTCTGGGGTGTCTGGGCTGCATCCCCTGCTCATCCTTCCTGCCAGCTGGTGGCTGCCTCTCCCCTGGGGCTTGCTGTGTCAATGTCTCCCCCTCTGCTGACGCCCACCCAGGCCACTGCCCCTCGAGCAGACACCAGTGGCCCCAGGATGACCCAGGAGGCCCAGAGTAGAAGCTGCAGGCACCAGAACACTTTGATTGATTGATTTATTTATTTTGCGGTACACGGGCCTCTCACCGCTGTGGCCTCTCCCGTCGCGGAGCACAGACTCCGGACGCGCGGGCTCAGCGGCCACGGCTCACGGGCCCAGCCGCTCCGCGGCACGTGGGATCCTCCCGGACCGGGGCGCGAACTCGCGTCCCCCGCGTCGGCGGGCGGACTCTCAACCACTGCGCCACCGGGGAAGCCCACCAGATCACTTTGGAGGGTTCCCCCCTCTCTTCTTTCTACTCAGTCCTACTCTGCCCGCCCTGGGTTTTAGGTGTGAGTCCCAGGGGCCAGGCGCTAGGACGTCTGAGAGAGAGAGTCCCCGGCCTGAGACCCCGTCTCTGCCCCTGACCCGGTCCACTCCCCACCGTGAGTTTCTTCCCAGGAGGCTCCCCTGTGCCCGGTGCCAAAAGACACCAGGAGGGATGGCCTGTATGGTTCCCGGGGCCCCTGCGGACGCACCCAGTCCTTAGGCTGAGTGTGTACCCTGGCCTCCACCGGGAAAGCGTGATGTGCCTTCAGTCCCCGAGCGAGCCTCTCCTGAGTCCTGCCCGAGCCAGGCAGTTGGGCGAAAATGAATGAGGAGGTCCAGTCTGTGCCTTCTAGAAGCTCGTATTCCAGAGCAAGAGACAGACTCGCCATCCCCAGGTGTAAGGACCTGCAGTTGGGTTACAGCTGGGGGCACTTTCAAAGGGGCACCTGGAAGAGACGTTTCCAGGCCTCTATCGAGGCGCAGTGAACGTTTCAGCGCGAAGCACTGTGAACGCCCGGCCACGCACGGTTATACGCGGTGGGCGTTGCGCACGCGGAAGGCCTCTTCTCTCCCCAGGTACAACGGATGTTTTTAATATTCCTCGCTCGTAGCAGCATTAGGTCTACGGCAACAGAGAGGCTGGATCCTGGCCACGGGCGGTGGTTAGATGAGTTTCACTGTTTGTTTGGTCCCTAGGTCAGATTTGCTATTTAATTAATATCACGTACCACTGAAGACAAAGGAACATCTCTGGACAGTTGGAAACACAATGACACAAAGCTGGTGGCGGGGTGTGAAGGCCCCCGCGATGCTCCCTGAAGCCCTTCCCTGGAAGCCCAGCGGCTTTCACACACCCTTGTCTTCAGCTCCCGCTGGGGCTGCCGTCCAGGGCGCTGGGGCCGAGGGCGGGCACGTGGCCGTGGCGTCTGTGGCCTAGAGCCGGGCGGAGGGGAGGGGCCGGGCCTGGTGGGGCCCCCGGGCTCAGTCCCCCTCGAAGGATAAAGTGCGAATGATCTTTGTTCTGTGTGGGGGTCAGGGCAACTGTGCGTTCAGATGGCAGCTCAGGCCCGGAACCTTTTGCAGCTACGTTAACTTGCAGAGTCCCTGAGGTTCATGGTAAACACGACAGAGCCGAGGGCCTTGGGTTCTCTTCTCGGCTACGTGGCTTGGGGTGGCTTTCACTTCAGAGGGAGATGCTGTAGGACCAGAGCAGCTGCTAGGTGGGGACCAGCAGTGTGAGACATGTCACGCTCCTGCCACCAAGATGGTCAAAGCTGCAGGATGCTTCACGGCAGCGCCTTCTCGGTCGGGAAGGAGTCTGGGGTGTGTGGGGCAGGCGGCCTGGCCTTAGATGAGGTCGGGGTGACAGGAAAGAAGGAACTGTCGGACATCACTTTCATGGTGAAGCACAGACAAAACGCAACAACAGCAAGCTGGGAGGCTAAGGGAACTGGGGAGAAGGAAAGACATGATTGGAGGCCGTGCCGCCTCCACCCTCCCCGCTGGCCTCCCTCACGGCCTCCACCATGCTGCCCCGCGAGGCCCTGCTGCTGCCCTCAAGGCCATTTTCTTGGTTCTCCTTACCACAGAGGTGACAGGGTGACATTTCACAAATCCTTCATAAATTCTACGGGGAAGCGACGTCCGCTCAGACTGTGCCTCTTATCCTGACGGACCCTCCTGCCGACACCGCGTCACCACGCGTATCCCAGATCCTCCTCACCCTCCCCGCTCCAGGGCTGGCCTCGCCCCGGCCTCCGGCTCAGGCCCGACTCAACCAGAAGTTGGCGTCTCCCCTCCAGTTGACTCCCCCAGACCTTCCCCTTGGTTCCTGGGAGAAGCACCCAGGCCGCGAACGATTCCCACAGGCAACATCACGGTGCCTTCTCTAGCTCCCCAATTCCAGGCCGTCTTTGGGGCAGTAAAAATGGCCCCTCGGAGAACATGGGATCACGAGAGTCTCCCCTGCAAGGCTGTGCTGTGAGATGACTGACACTGGACCCCCAGCCCCACAGCTGTAGGTGCCGACTACCACCGGGTAGGTGACAACCAAGTAGCAGTGATTCATTCCCTGAACTGTTTTATTTTTCTTTTTCGGGTAAGGCAACTCGGTCGAATTCAAGGTTCTTACGATTGCGGGACCTGCGAGGTCCAGCTGGTGGCCAGACGTGTGGTCCAGCGGCAGGCGCGTCGGGCACCGCGGCGAGGCCCCGCCCCTCGACGTCGCAGAGGCGCCGGCGCGCGCGTCCTCACGCACCTCCCCGAGGGCCGCCGTCCGAGCTGGGGTCCTCCTCCTCTGGGGCTCGGGTGGTCAGCGTGGTGCTGAGACCACACGTGGACACGGAGGTGCAGCTGCAAACAGGCCACCCAAAACTCAGCGCCTGGAAATGGCGACTCTCGTCTCATTATCGCTCCCGTTTCTGGGAGGGGCTGGGCCCGGCCGGTCATCATCTGACCTCGAACGAGCATCCGTGGAGCACTTAACGCAAGGTGCTTGGTGGTTGCGGATCATAGGCTTCAAAGACATAAGGACAAGGCTTCCCACTCTTGCAGCACTTACAGTGCACTGAGCCAGTGACCAATAGACACGGCACTCAAGTTCGTTCCGTGACGTTCAAAGTTACCCTTCACGGAACTAAGAAGAGAAAGTGCGGCGGGGTTTGGAGGCGCGGGGCTCAGCAGCATTCGGTGTCACACTGGCCAGACGGGGGGAGCCCACTGTGGCGTCCCCACCTGATCCAGGCGGAGCTCGGGAACGAGGGCAGGGCCCATGGGGAGGAGTCAAGGAGACCTGTCAGCAGGGAAGGGGGTGTATATGGTCAAAGAGTGACCAGGAGGCTGGAGGGAGCTAGAGCCTGGGGGCCAAAGTCAGAGCAGCGTCCAGGGGAGGTCATGGAGCCCATGTCCATCGCAAAGACTTGGTCTCTGATTCAGAGGGATGGGGGGGCCTCTGGGCGCTTGACCGTGTGGGGAGCCAGCCGTGGAGGACGGAGGCTGGGGAAGGACACCGGCCGGGCTCTGGGCGGCCATCCCGTGTGAGGCCAGGAGACTCGGACCAGGAGTAGGCACGGAGGCAGTGAGTAGGGGCAGACACGGGGGGCGGGTTCGGTGGCCCACCCACCGGGATGAGGACGTGGGGCTCCCGGGCTTCCCAAGCAGCAGGATGGAGGCCACGGTGGGGCAGTGGGGAGTCCAGGCGTGGGAACTCTGGGCCCGGCGTGTCGGAGGTGCTGCTGGAAGAGATCCCCAGGGCCCGGCCAGGACGAGGGGTGCCGACCCCTGCCTGGCCCCGAGAGGGGCCGTCTGCCCGGGAGGTCCAACCCCCCGTCCCGCCCCAGGTGAGCAGAGCTGGGCTGAGGGGGCCGGCCGGCTGGGCGTGGGGGGTGGTCACAGCGCCGGCTCTGTACCTCCTCATCTAGGGGATCGTGGACGCGTTGGGGAGACAGGAAAGCACTGCCGTTGCTCACGTAGACGGCTGCCGTCTGAGCTGAAGGGCGGTGGTGACGCTGGTGGCAGGTTTACAGGGATCAGGCAACAGCTGTTGTCCGTAGGGGTGCATGCCTTCAGGGTGGGTGTCAGGAGCCCATGGAGGGGTCGGTTTGAAGGTACAGGGCTCACTTCGGTTATAAGACCCCTTCTGTCAAGAGCACCGTCTTTCTTTGTCCCAGGGGAGAGTACAGAGCTCACTAAACTGTGTAGACAGCTCAGCCCAGGAGAAGGCCCCGGTGTCCCACCCACGTACCAACCCCCTTACTGACGCCTGGGCCCCGTGTCTGTGGCGGGCGTCCCCTCGGGGAATTCCAGGGCACAACCTGGAGGCTCTTTTCAGTCGTTATTAGATACAGACTCTCTTCTTTCCATCTCCCTGGAGGAGCAGGTAGCCATTTGCTGCGAGGGAAATCCCCTTTGCTGGGGCTCCTGTGTATGGATTAAAGGGCGGGAGGCCTCAGAGAGAACAGGGCATCCGCGCTGGAGCGGGGTCAACCCTGCCCATTTCCTTCCCTGTTGACCCCATCAGCCCCTTTTCATTAACTAAAATCACAGGACAGGAATCATCTTTCAACAACCTCTCTCTTCTTGCTCCCAAATTCTCTTTAAACATCTCTAGCAGACTCTGGGGAAACGCACAGCTGCTTCCAGCCAAGAGAGGAAATCCGTGGCAAACCCCATTGTTCTCTGCTTCGTGGCTGATTTGAAACACCTGCAAGGCAAGCAGGTTCTCCCCACCCCGGAGCGGAGGGTCAGAGGCCCCCGGACACGTGCAGGCGTCTCTGCGCGGGCTCGGGCACTGCTGCCACCAGGGAGATGGGCAGGAGGTCCCAGAGGCTCCGCTCAGGAAGGAGGCCGTCCGGTCCCTCTAAAGGCAGCAGCTGGGTGCGGGCTGGACGCTGCAGCTCAGGAGACAGCGGGAGGGACGGGGCCCCGAGGGCCGGCAGTGGGGCCCGTCCTTCAGCCGACGCCACAGGACGGGGAGGTGGACTCGGGGTGCTGAGCGTACGGCCCCTCCCCGAGCCGGCCTGGGGAGCGGGTGCGGCCGCGAGAAGGTGCAGAGACAGGTGGGGCGGGAGGTGCGTCTGGGGTGGGAACGGTTAGGGGCTCACGGCCTTGCCCGGGCTCTGCTTCTCCTCTGACACGTGGTCGACCCCTTCCTTGCCCTCCTGGCGGCGCGGACGTCCTTGGAGGGGTGGCACAGACCCTGAGTGTCCCCCGGCCACCAGGGGCCCAACCCCCTCCTCGTGTCCCTCGGGGCCGACGGTACACCGAGGACACACAGACGTTAGGGGACGTTTAACCAAGGGCCATAGAGAAGGGTGTCGGGGACTGCAGGCGACGGTGGTTTACCAACCGCAGGGCTGGCCAAGGCAGCCGGTTGGCACTGCGGGGCCCGGAGGGACCACGGGAAGGAGCAGGGTCTCACAGGGAAGGCCGCCTCTGGCCGGGGGACGGTGTCCATGGAGACCTCGCAGTGGCGCATCCAGGGGACAAAGACCCTCTCCCCACCCGCTCTCCTGCCACGGTCTCCCGCCGGGGCTCCCCACTGGTCAGACCCAAGGAGAAGACGGAGAACAAGGAAGCCCGTCGCCGCCGCGGTCCGCGTGGTCAGCCTTGTGGGCGGAGAGCGGGCGGGGTGGGGGCGGTGCCATGCGACGAGGGACCCCCAGCTCAGACCTGCCGTCGCCGCTTCTCCGTGAGCCACATAAGCTGCTCCTGCAGGTGGAGATAAGGTGCCGCTGCTCTGGGCACCCTTAGCGTCACGGGGAGCGACACAGACAGAGCGCCAGGCACAGCGGTCTCCGAGCCGCACCTTCCCCAAGCGGGCCCCGGGCGAGAGGCGAGGCCAGGAACTTCCCAGGAGTGAAGAAAAGGGGCGGGGAGGCTGCAGCAGCAAATGTCCTGCTCCCGAAATGCGTGTCCTCTGCACAGTCCCCAGAGCACCGATGCCGTGAGGCTGGGCAGGGAGAGGCACTGCCTCCACCGGGCAGGCGGAGATACCGAGGCTCAGAGACGCCAAACCACGTGCCTGAGGCCGCACGGCTAGTCAGCGGCGGACTCGGTCCTCGATCAGATTCCGATTCCCTGAGTGCTCTTCCTCCCTCTGTGCTGATGTTTCCTCCACACGATGAAAAATGGTAGATAAGTTAGAATCTGAAAATACATAGCAAGGGTGAAAACCGGTGCAGCAGGAGGTACCAGCCACGGCGGCTCTGTCTCAGGCCCCCCGGGTACAACCGCTATTCCAGGGACAAGGGGGGATGAGAAGCATCCCGGTAGGACATAAGCTCAGCGTTGGCAAGGCCGCGCCCCCTCGCCACCCGCCTTCTTCCCAGAACGGGTGTGACTGTCCTTTGAAAGATGCATCAGACTTCGGCGGGTGTTTGCGGCCATCCCCGCTCCCGGACGCCCGGTGCAGCCGGCAGCCAGATCCATCGGCCCAGCGGCTCCGCCGCCCAAGACACAGAGCGGAGCTGACATCTTCCAGGGGAGCCCCAGAACGTCAAGCCTGGGCACCTGGGTCTGTTCAGTACAGAGCAACAGGCAGGCGCTCGGCGTGCTGTCAGCGGAGCGGTGACAAGGGACAGGCAGCTGTGTCAAAGATGACACGCTGGTTTCTGCTGGTCTTGCAAAAGGATCTGCGGTGGTGTGACTGCGGCTGGCAGCGCCCGCAGCAGAAGCGGCTGGCGTCTCTGCTGGGCTGACATCCATCCGCTCCCTGCGCTCACAGAGGTGACTTCCAGTGCTAATTCCCAGCGGACCCGGCGTGAAATCTACGCACAGGCGCCGCTTGGTTAGGGCCCTTTGGAGTTGTTTGAGGTCCCTGTGATGGAAACATCTGTGCCACTTGCTTTTGTGCAGTTTTGTTCCCTCAGTTTCAATTATGCAGTCAAAGAATATTTGGGCAAGAAGGGGGGGGGTGGAGAGAGAGAGAGAGAGAGAGAGAGAGAGAGAGAGAGGAGGACGCCGATGCAGTTCTCTTCCTCCCTGTAGGAGCGGGGCCTGGTCAGATGTCTGAATCGGGAAGCAGAAGCAGAGAGGCAAAGTGTTGTCTTCCGCGATGACACAGGGTGCACCCTGCGTGAGGCAAAGGAGCTTGTGCTCAAAGCAACGCCCTGCTTCCTGCCAAGCTGCCTGGGGTCGGTTAACCATTCTCCCAGCGTGACGAGTAAAGGGTGAGATCACTGAGAGCACATCTGTGAACATAAGTAATTGATAAGGATGCCCGCAGTGGAGGGGTGGGGGAAGGATGCCGGGGAGGAAGACACGCAGCCCGGCGCTGTGTGTGCACACGTGTGCATGTGTGTGTGAGTTCCCTTTGAATCATTACCTGTGTTTCTAGCTCCTTAGCCTTGAGAAGCCCCGTCTCGCCCTTTGTCCTCTCGTGGGGAGGGGGACCGAGCGTGGCGTGCTGAGGGAGGCTTGGAGAAGGGCCAGAGGTCACGCCACCAGCTGAGAAGAGCTTAGGGCGCAGGTCCTCTGGTCTCACCCTCCTGCCCTCAGGGGGCTGCTCTCCTGGTGTTGACGAGTTGGTGGGTCGCACATCTCTGGGGATCCAGGTGTGAGTGAGGCAGAGTCCCGGGCTCTGCGGTCCCGTCTCTGGGCCTTCAGAGTGTGCCCTTGGCTTTGCCTGTCTGCAGACACGCCCTGTGTCCACCCTCAGCTCTCAAATCTAATAGCTAATGGCTTTGCAAGAAATGCCCATTGATTCCCGGAGCTGCCTTAGAGCCTGCTTATTATGGGAAATACTGAAAGGTCTGTTCCCCTCTCACCACTCCCTGGGTGAGAAAGGCTGCCAGCTGCACACGGAGAGGCAGAAGCTGTAGAAGTGTTGTTCCCGGAATCCCTGGGTCTCCTTGCAGCAGCCCCAAGGCGGGGCATCGACTCCCACTCTGGGGGGATGCACGGCCGTCCCACTGCTGAGAGAGGAGAGGCTAAACGCTCAGCCCCACATGCAGGGAGCAGCACGGTCTGAGCCCAGCTGTCTGCAGGCGGTGCTGCCCCCGGACCACGAGGGTCCCCCACCCTGCCCTCCGCACGCTGCTGCCTGTTCTCTGCGCGGCCGGCCAGCTCCATCTGTCCCCCCCCTGCCGCCTTGTCCACCCGCCCTGCACCTGAGCCTCGGCCCTCCCGGCCTCGGGCCCCTGATCGCATCCAGCAGCCGGGGGCTCTATGAGGGGTTGCTGCCAGGAGCGAGGCTGCGGTGCTGGCTCCCTGCTGCGGGCTTTCCACGTCTGCGTGCTTCCGCCTCGGGGCACAGCCCCCAGCAGCGTGCTCATAACCCCTCCGTGTTACTTTCCTGCTGCTGCTGCTGCAGCACGTGAACGCAGGCTGTCTTACAGTCTGGAGGCCACGGTCCTTACGCGAGGTGCTGGCAGGGCTGTTTCTCTCCTGGAGCCTCCTCTCCCTCCGTCTTCAAAGCCAGATGTGTCTTCCGATCTCTCCCCCTCCCTCTCTGTGCCTCCCACCTTGGCCTCCATCCTCCCCTCTCCTCCGTCTCCTGCCTCCCCCTCACGAGGGCCCCGGGGCGATACCGGGTAACGCAGACTCTTCTGCCACCTCGAGATTCTTGCGCACTCCCATCAGCAGAGTCCCCTTGGCCGCAGACGTGACCAGATTCAACAAGTCCTGGGGGCCAGGACGTCGGCACCGTCGGGGCCCTTTGCCATACGCTCCTGCGCCCCGCCTCCCCGCGGTCTCAGTGGCAGAGCCGCCCCATCACTAGCCCTGCGGGCTTCGCTCCCCCTGCTTCCCTCTCTCCGCCCAGGCCTTTGGGGTTGACCTTCTGCCTAAGCGCTTCTCAAAGGACCGGTTTCTGCTGGTTTGACGGCTCTTCCTCCTTCCAGCCCATTAGGAACCCCCATGGCATCTTCTTACTGGAGTTCAGGTCTGCACCCCAGAGGCGCCTCTCCCGTCCCTGCTTTCCTGTTCAGAATCCCTCTGCATGGCTCCCCCCGGATGGAGCCCAGCCTCTGTCCAAAGCCCGCTCTCGAGGAGCTCGGAGAACAGTGCAGACAGACCCGCACGCCGTGCGCTGGACGGGGAAGGGCCTTCGCCGCCCTGACCCCGAGGCACTGGCTGCACTAGCGCTCTTGTTGCCTCCTGGCCCCGCCGACGGGACCCCAGCGCCGGGACTCGTGTAATTGTCCCCTTAGGGCTCCGGTGCCAGGGCCCGCTGTCAGGACTCGCGTGTCCTTGGAGCCTGGGGCCCACACGGGAGACGAGCCAGGTCTTTCTCTCCTCCCCGCTTGGCTCTCCGAGCGCTTTGTTCACACTACGTCCTTAGCGGCTGCCGCTTTCTCTGGGTGTCAGGGCGCCTGCTGTCTCCCCGAGACCCAGAACCACGTGCGGGCCAGCTCTGCCCCCACCCGCCTGCCTAGAAGGACGACAGAGCAGGTGCAGGAGGGCTGGTGGCTTCAACCCGGACCTGGTGAAACCCACCGGCTTCCGTCAGGCGTTCCTCCTCCTGAGGCCGTCGCCCTCTCGCCCGCTTCTCCATCGCCAGGGCACAGCTGCTGAGGAAGAAGCCGGGAAGGGAGGGTGTCTCACGTTAGAAGAAAAAGGGCGGAAAGGGGGGAATTTCAGCCCAAGGGCGCGGGCTGCGAATGGAGGAGGTTCAGGCCCGAAGAGTGAAATCTGTGAGCTACGGGGCTGGTCGGTCTGGACCAGCCGGCCGCGCGCATCCAGCCCCCGTCCAGCCCCCGTCCCCGGCCCTCAGCGTGCTCAGGGCTCAGGGGTCCCGGCGGGGCCCAGGTGCGGTGCGGTCCTCCTCGGAGGATGTGCGGCCTCAGCGGCTCTTCGGGTTCCTCGTCTGTAAGACGGGAGCACCAAGGCCCGCCGCGCCGCTGGCGCTCAGGGCAGCGCGCGACCTGCGGCGACACTCAAAGATGCGCGTGTGGCTTGCGCCCGCGCCTCGGCTCATCTTTAGCTCTGGGCAGCGTTACACACGCCGAGGAAGGAAGAGCGCAGCGGGGAAAGGGGAACGGGGGTAGGAAGCACTTGCCCGCGTGTCGTCCAACCAGCCTCTGCTCCTCCCGGCCGGGACCCCAGGCCCGCCCGCCGAGACGCCAGCCGCTGGGGCAACACGGCTGTTATTGAACGTGTGTGTGAGCGAGAGCGAGGCGGAGACAGAGGCGCAGGGAGCCGAGGGGGAGGCACGGCCGGCTCTTGAGAGGGGGGCTCGGAGACTGCGCCCCTGACCACCTCTGCTCAGCTGGCCGCCGCTTCCCTGCATCCCGCCGTAAAGCTGCCCCTCGCGGCGCCTCGGACTGCCCTGCCCGCGGCGGGCCCGAGGAGCCTGGGGAGGAGCCGCTGGGGGCCGAGCTGGCCGCCGGGGCGGACGGAGCCTGGCGCGCTGAGCACAGGCCCAGCCCGCGCTGTCGGCAGCCCCGCCGCCCCGCGGCCCGGCGGGCGCCTCTGTCCGCGCTGCCCCCTCTGCGAGCAGGTGCCAGGGCGCGCCACGCGCTTCATCTGCAGAGCTGCCCGCGCGCGGGGCGGTGTCGTCGCCCTCCCCTTCTC
This sequence comes from Kogia breviceps, assembly GCF_026419965.1. Classification (NCBI taxonomy): domain Eukaryota; kingdom Metazoa; phylum Chordata; class Mammalia; order Artiodactyla; family Physeteridae; genus Kogia; species Kogia breviceps. The sequence continues at coordinate 101,875,574 of NC_081320.1, forward strand.
CTCTCGTCTCCGGGGGGGACGGAGCTGGGGCCCCGGCTGCAGGCCGGGAGCCGTTCCCCGGGCAACCTGGGTGGGGAGGGTCCCCGCTGCAGGGCCTCCCGGGCGCCGAGGGCGGCATCTGGGAGTGGGGTTCAGGTGGGCCGGGGCTCCGCTCTCAGAGGGGGCGGGACTCGGAACAGAAGATCAGGGTCACCTGTGCCGCGTCACCAGCTGGGACCCTCGCCGGGCTCTCCCGGGCTGAGGTGCAGCCTCAGGGCCGCTGTTTACCCGGCCCCTCCCTGGGGCAAGGGGCACGGCGTCTCGGGCAGCTCTTTCCCGTTTCCTCCAGAGTCAGCCCAGCCCCCCGGGCGCCCGTGGGGGGAGGTGGGGCTGGGGCCAGTGAGGGCAGCGGGGCAGGTGGGCTCGGCGCCGAGAGCAGAGGCCACCCGGCAGGGCTGCTGCTGGGCCCCGTGGATGAAACGCTGCCCCTGTGCCGGGAAGGGCCAACACGAAGGACGCTGGCATCAGCCCGGTGGTGGCAGAGGTGAGGGCTGACGTGCAGGGGCCTGTCCGGGAGGCTTAGTTCACCCAGCTGTAGGGCAAGGTGTGTCCTTGCCGTCCTGGGCCTGTAGGGGGATGGGGACTTGGGGTCAGGGTCAGGGACAAGACCCTGCCAAGGAGCTCACGGCCAGGTGGGACCGCCCGGCGGAGCCTGCCTCCCCCGTGGGCCCTAAGAACATGCCTGAGGCCTCCCGGGAGCCCCAGGCAGACTGCATGGAGGGACCTGCCTCTCCCCACCCACCCAGGGGGAGGCGCTCTGGTTAATTCTGGAGCCCGGAAGCCCCCCCAAGTCACAGAGCCTGTGATGCAAGGTCAGCTGCAGCCTGATTCTGACAGCCTCAGTTCACAGCCCCCCTCCGGCCCTCTGCCTCTTCAGAGGGACCGTGGCTCCTCTGAAGGAGGGGGCCTTCCGGGCAGAGGGCGTGAGGGGGGCCTCAAGGGTCAGCATTTCCTTGCTTCCTTATTTTCCAGTAAATGCAGCCCCAGATTAGGAAGGGGAAAAGGGCGCGCAGTTATGACCCTAGGGTGGCTTTTGGTTCATGCCGTCAGTCCTAAGATACATAGTTTATGTTCCTCCAAAAAGACGGCATCAAAAACTAGAGATGCCTTTGATGTTAACCTATGAAAAAGAAAATGTGCACCTTGGACTTGACGAAGTACCTCCCCAGCGGTGCGCTTTGGGGGCAGAGCAGCACCCTTTTGGGTGGACTCTGCTAGGTCTCCATCTAGTCATCCGTTCAGCGGGAGAGGTAACAATGTCACGCCCCCTGTGGATCTCACAGGTTGTGAGATGTGCTCTCCCAGGGCGTGAAGCCTTTGGGGGTGACTGTCACCCCCCACTGAGAGCTCTCTGTGCTGGAGGGACCCTGTGGCCACGGTCGGGTGGGCAGACAGCGGGGTCTCCGAGGGGCGGTCACAAGGCCCCCTCTGTGCTCTGGCCCGGCAGGCCCTTCCTGTCCCCGGGGAGCCCTCCCGCGAGCCCACCAGTGCCTGGCGCCTGGGTTCACCGCTGTCTCCAGGGAAGAAAGATCAGAGAACTCAAGAAGCCTCTAAGTGCAGCTGCAGGATCGGTGGGTTTCCAGCTACTTTCTGGGCTGGTCTGTCCTCACGCTGGGGCATTTAATAATGCAGGCGAGAGGCTCTTGTCCCATTAATTATTAATCGCCCTTTTGCATATCTAAGGGCAGCACAGAGATGAGCTCTAAGGTGGAAGAAAACGGGACTGAGAGGGCGCAGCGCAGGAAGTACCCGCCACCAAACCCTCTGAGAGAGAGACCTCTGGGCTCTTCTTTGTTGCATCCTTGGGGGGCGGGCGGCAGCCTTCTCCAGCCTGCAAGCCGTTTGTGCGTCGTGCGTGGAGAGGCCCACATCTCCAAGGGTCCCAGGTTCTCTAGCAGGAAACGTGGGTGGGCTGTTTTCTTGAAAGGACCTCCTCCGTGACTGGGCCCCCCTGCCCGCCCCCCCGCTCGCCCGCAGGTGAAGGACAGCCTCCCTTGACCCAGACGCAGCGGTCTGCCTGCCGGCCGGGAGGGCTCGCTCTCCCTGCTCGCTGCACGGCATCCGGGGGTTCCAGCCTGCCCACTGTCCTTCCTGAGCGGCCCTCGCTCCTGCCAGCCATTTCCCGGTCCTGCATCCCCAGCGGGCCGGCGAGGGACGTGCCAGGCCAGCTCTCGGCCGTTGCAGCCCCTGGAGCTCCCTACGGCCGGACGTGCAGAGACAGCTCCGGCTGTGGGGGTCTCCCTCTCGCTGGCCATCGGCAGCCTTTCCCGCCACCGCAGACCCCGCTCTCGTCTCACTAACGTGGCCCTCGGCCTCGGGGAGTAGAATTAAAAAATAATAACAAAAGGAAAAAAGGAAAACGAAAGAGAAACGTTCCGCTTCGCTTGCACACAGTTTCGACTGTGTCCTTTCGGAACCCGCGGGGGAGCGGGCGTGTCACGGCAGCGCTCGCTAGACGCCTCTCTGGGTGGGCGCCGAGGACCGGAGGGCGGGCCGGGGATGCGCTCGCCGGACTCTCCCTTCGGACCAGCTCCCTGGCCCGGCGAGAAGAGAAGGGGCAGCCAGCACGTTCTGGGGCCTGAGGAGAGAAGAGGTGCCTGGACAGGGCTCTCTCCGCCGGCTCTTCGCAGACGCCGTGCCGGGTGCCAGGACTGAGCTGCAGGCAGGGGCTCGCGGGGGCGGAGGGTCCCCAGGCCGGTCTGTAACAGAGCAGAACACATTCTGCTCTGTTGGGGTTTACCTGACTGCGTCTGTTTTCCTTACAAGAGTACAAGCACCTGCTCGTGTGCGTGGTTCCCCTGTGCAAAGAGGCCAGGAGTCGTCTTGTCTGTAGAGGGACCAGCTCCCTTCCCGGGGTGGGGCAGGGGTCCAGGCTCATCTGACCCCTGGGCAGGCACCCCGGCCAGAAGAGCCAGCTGCGAACCCCGTGTGCTTCCCTGAAGCCAGAGGGCGCGGCCTCGCACCTCCTGGCACCTGGCGCTGCGCCCGGCGCTCGGTAGGCGCGCAAGAGCTGTTGGAAGGAGTGAAGCATGCTGGGCCCCTCGAGGGCGTGGTGGAAACAATTAGAAATCCCCGCGTTGCACTTGGGTTTCTCCCCATCGTGTCCGTGAGCGTCCGTCTGCAGCTGTCACTGAGCACTGAGCCAACCCGGGAAATAACATGGGGACAACGCAGCCACCGACGCCACCACTTGCAGCTCAAGGTCAGTCAAGGTAGCCGCGGGCACATGTGCACCGGGGAGAGATGAACAGGCTGGTGTGTGTTGAGCTGTCTCTCCGTTTCCCATGGGTGTGAGTGTCTACAGCCTGGAGGGCACTGCAGTCTGGGTCCAGCCCCGACACATCCCCAGGGGCTCGGAGGGTCCGGCCACCGCAGGACGGCCAGTGGCCGCTTCTCCATCGCGGCACCGAGTACTGTCATGTAATTAATCGTTTCCCTCACTGTGGACACTTGTATTGTTTCTGTTTTTACTACGATGAGGAGCACACAGTGATAAGTGTCCTAGTTTAGCTACGTTCTCGGTTTAGGTGGTATAATTAGGAAAAGTTGCCAAGACTGGCCAAAGGATATGAACGCCGAGTCCCTCGATACCTATTGTTCGCCAGAAATACTGTTTTGTTTCAAATGTTCACTTCCACCGGGGTGTTCGGGAATGTCTTTATTGCTACACTCTCATTAGCAACAACTGGTATTATTACTTCTTTTTAACTTGATTGGTGAAGAAAGTTCCTCTTTTTAAAGCACACCGCTCTCGTCCCAGAGCGTCCTGGGACGGTTTTGCAGCTCCACGAGCCTTCCCTTCTTCCCCCTCGGGGTCCTCTGTCCCCCGCAGGCAGGAGGGCATCAGAGACTCAGCCCCACAGCCAGTGGGCATGGAACTAACCAGCTGCTCCAGGCCTGACCGCCGAGGCGACGAGATACCAGCTGCACACGTCTCTGTCCCCCCACGTCGAACGCGTCCTTCAGCCCAAGGTCACGGAACCGAATCTTTGCCCCCGCTGCTGACACTGTTGGTTTTGCAATTCGCTGACCCCTCGACTGGTTCTCCCGTGCCCCTCCCCTGAGGACTGGGACCCTCGCCAGGGCCAAGGCTGGGCTCCTCCCAGGGGACCCATCGCTGGGTGGCTTCCGCTCCTGCCCCACCCTGTGCTCTTGGACCCTTTGGACCGGAAATCCCTGGTCACGTTGCCTCTTCCAGCCCGACGCGTGCCCGTGGACTCAGCTGCTGACGCCACATCACGCCTGCGGGCTGAGCCGCTCGGCTTCAGGACAAGAGGCCTTAGCCTTGCCAGCCTCGTCCAGGCCAGTGGTCACGGGTCCGCTCAACACACAGGCCAGGCCGACCCCAGCGGCTGACATTAGACTGCATCCGAGTCTAATGTTTCCTCCCGGCTGAGGCAGAGCAATGTTGTGAGAATGAAGAAATGAAGCTCTTAAAGGGCGTTTGACCACTCGAGAGAAAAGTGGATATAAAAAATTGCAAAGTTGGGCTTCCCTGGTGGCGCAGTGGTTGAGAATCCGCCTGCGGATGCAGGGGACACGGGTTCGTGCCCCGGTCCGGGAAGATCCCACGTGCCGCGGAGTGGCTGGGCCCGTGAGCCAAGGCCGCTGAGCCTGTGTGTCCGGAGCCTGTGCTCTGCAACGGGAGAGGCCACAACAGTGAGAGGCCCGCGTAGAACTAAAAAAAAAAAAAAAAAAAAAAAAAAATTGCAAAGTTACTTACACAGAACTTCTTACCTGTGCAGATGGGCTTCCATAACCATAGGAGACTTCGGATCTAAGGAGGAAAAATTCTCAATTAATTCTGAGTTGGAAGTGAAGACAGAGATTTAGAAATCAGAAATCATGTGGTGAAAACTGTCACCTGCATGTCAGTTTGAGATCTGGTGCTGAAACTGGGCGTGGACCCCAGCCCCAGTGATCGCAGCTATGCTGCCCTATCTCTCGGACATACGGGTGACAGAGACAGGCACAGCCGCTGGGTCCAGGGCTGGAGGCGCAGGCTGGGGTCAGGGGCTCAGGAGATTGTGGGAGGGGCTCTGGGCAGAGCTGTGCTCTGGGAGTGACGGAGGCAAGTGTGACAGCAGAGCGTTTCAATGGCGCATGGGAAGAATCGCGTCAGAGCCACGAGGCGGCATCCCTACGTGGTGGTCATTCACGGCAGCCATGGCTGGTACCACGCATCACTGGGCTGGAAGAGCCACATGACTCATTCCAAGTCCATCCCACGTGAGAGTGGACATTCCAGGCAGAAAATGTGTCTCCACCTACAGTGCAGATGGTTTGGATGATGGATGGTTCTGAGAGCCAATGATTTTGCACAGAGTTTCACAAAAGCTGAAAGATTGTCTGAATCCGCCCAAGAGGACTTTCTGCTGCTGTGGAAACCCCCGGGAGTATTGAGGCAGAACATGGTGAGGAAGGAAACTGGAATACAGAGGTATCCCTAGAGCTCCCAAGGTGCATGAGGTCAAATTTGCTTTTCACCAAGGGGAGAGAGTAAAGGACAGAGCCATTGTGTCTGCTGGGTTCCAACTCTGCTCAGCCACGTGGGATCAGGCCAGGCATCTGTGTCTACGGAGATGTGTGTGCAGGGTGGGACCTGTCTGTCAGCATTATTGAAGGCATACGGGTGATGACGCCAGGTAGGTGCGGGAAACCGCACCCTGTGTCTTACTTCTGGCAGCCCGTGGCATCCGGCTGCCTGGAAGGTCTGGGTGTTGAGGAGGCGTCCGTCCAGGGGAGGAGCAGGGAGGACTCTGGACAGGCCAGGTTGGGCACCTCCCTCCGCGAGGTGTCCCCGTTGCCATGGAGACACCTTCCCCGAGCAGCCCGGACCGAAGCAGGAATTTCCCAGCATGCCTCGCCCAAGTTTCTGGCTCCTATTGGTCTCTTCTGGGTTCTCCTTTCCTCCCCGTTCCTTCCTTGTTTCTGTTACATAATGTCTCCTTCTGGGACAGACGTGTAGGAGGCAAGTGAAGGATTCCTGCTTTAAACCCGGGGAGGCCGAGCTGAAGGAAGTGTCAGGACAGCTGCCTTGGCAGCAACGTCTCCTAAGAGCCCGTATCCTGGCAGAACAGCTGCTCAGTGAATACGCGTTGAATAGAATCGCAGGAGAGTGTAGGCACGAGCGCGCCTTTCCTGTGTGTTCAGCCCACACTGACGGCTTCCTTGGTCTGTTGCCCCAGCAGCGTTCCTGATCCAAGGGATACAGGCAGAGAAACCCGAGCCACGGCTGCGGGCTGTTTCTCCCCATCGCTTCTGCGCCCGGGGTAGAAGGTGGCTGTTGTGGTTCGAAAGGAAAGGCCGGTCTCGCAGATTGACGTAGCTCCTCAGTGGACCGGCCTGAGTTGGGGGAGGAGGACTAACTCGAGAGCGTTCTCTCCGCCGGCGCCTGAATGACTGTCCGCCAGGCTTCCGGTTCTGACCGTGCGTTCAGAGTGGGGCTCTGGGCCGTGAGGATGGGGCACACGTGGGGTCTCTGCAGCTCCTGTTCGCCCAGGAAGGGGGCTGAAGCCAGATTCTATCCGGGAGACGTTGGCTCAGACACACAAGGAAAAGGATTTGGACAGACAGTGTTTCGGGTGGGGCCCTGGCAGCTGCTCCCGTTTCTCCACCTTCCTGTCTGAGGTTGAGACTGAAAAGGACTCCGAAATCACCGAGAACCGACCGTGTCCTTGGCTGTTGTCGTGGCAACTCATCCCTCAAACGTGTATTGAGCACTAACCCCTTGGCAGGTGCGGAAGTCCATGTGCGCAGAGGGACACGTGAATGACTGGGTGTGACGGGTTGGGGGCCAGGCGGCCCAGAGACCTCCGCGATGGGGCCCACGCATCGGACCGGGGCCCAGGCCGCGGTTCGGCTCCCCCGGCGAGAGCACCGGGGGGCTCCTGGCCCTGCCTGCAGGACGTTCCCCTCCCCACCCAGTGCCTGTCCAAGGGGCTGGACCCCAGCAAGGACGCGTCGGCCTGGTCTGCACCTGAGCACGGGGGGGCCCGAGGCAGCTGTGCGGCCCCATCGGTCATCGGAGACCCTCGGGTCGGGCTGTGCCAGTCTGACTAGGAGACCCCACTGAGGGGAGACCAACGGGGCAGGAAGAAAACCCACTGCACCCTGAGACGTGGGGCCTGAACCCGGAAACAGGAGGCAGGGCCCTGCTCTGAGGCTGCCGCCTGGCGTGGCCGACGTGGGCCCTCCCCTTGGGCTCCCCGGCCAGCCCCCTGCCCCAGAGCCACGCCCTGGGTGACTCTGTCTGGGAAATGCAGACAAGGGGAGTTCTGCATCACGTGGGTTCGGAGGGTAATTCCTTTCTCCAAATACCCCCTCCGAGTCGGGTCACGTGGGTCCTGGCACGACCCTTGCTCTTTGTAGATCAGGGGGCTCCACCCGCACCACCGCCCACCTCAGGTGCCATGGTAACGTCTGCATCTGCACAAGGACACGTGGGAGGAAACGCCCGCGCTCAGAAGGGCCACTTGTCAGCGTTGCTTGACGATTAGGAGCATCTGCCCAGCCAAACGCTGACCCACAGGACCCGGCTTTAGGAGGAACCATGGGAATAAGTAATAAATATTACCCCACGATTCGGCCGACGGCGGGACGGGGTCACACAGACTAGTAGGACACGGGAGGGCTGGGGCATCACTAGGCCTGAGCGGGGGGCGGCGGGGCGCGGCTGGAGTCGAGGCGGGAAGCGGAGGAGGAAGGCTGTTAGAATAATCAGCAAAAGCAGGACGGGGCACGGCCGCTCGGCGCTGAGGCCTCGCGGGAGGAGCGAGCGGGTCCCGGGACGGGGCGCCAGACGACGCAGAGACACACGAGCTCCAGGGGAGGCTCTTCCGGCAAAGAGCCAGCGGCGATCTCGCCCTCCGTGTCTGGGGCCCTCCCTCTCTCTGGGTCTCCCTCTCCTTGCTCTGTCGTTCTGGGTTCAGTGTCCATCGATCGGGAGTCTGGGCCACGCGTCCACCACGCGTAGCTGGGTCTCCTGCTCAGGGTCTTGCAGAGCTGCCACCAAGATGTGCGTGCGCTGCGTTCCCACCCGACGCTTGACGGTGGAAGAGTCCACTTCCGAGCCCCCTTGGGGAGTCGGCAGAGCTCCTTTCCTCGTGGTGGAAGGACCAATGGCCTGGCCTTGTGCTGGCTGTCAGCCGGAGGCCACCCTCTGCTCCCAGAGGTCACCCGCAGCTTCTAGGGGTCACCTGCACCCCTTAGCGGTCACCTGCAGCTCCTTGCCGTGTGACCTTTCCCCACATTCCCTCACGTCGGCAAGGTTAGCCTCCAGCGGGTCTGCCAGAAAGAAGGAGTCTTACGCAGGCGATGTCCCCCCACCTGCAGCATCCTCCGTGGGGTAGAGTGGAGGGCCTCACAGGGCGTGAACCCAGAGGGGCTGGGGCCAAGGGTCCCGCCTTGGAGTCTGTCCACCCATCACACAGAATGGCCCAGAAGTTACAACTCTGAGGCTCACCTGGGTCATCCAGATCACAGGATTCTGTTTTTACTTGCAATACCATATTTTAAAACTTCTCGTTTCTCTTGACTTTTACTCCTAAAAGAACCATTTTAAACAAGTTTACCCTTGGTCGTTCTGTTAGCTTTATTTACTAACATTTGTCCCAGAGTTCTTTTTCATTCACTTGGTTAAGAAAGTCTCCTGAGACCCTCCTTTGGCCTTTGCCCCCGACCTGCTCCTGGTTCTGGGTGCAGGGTGGGCTCCACCCGGAAAGCCGGCTGCAGTCTCGGGGGTGGGGGGCGGCAGGCGGTTCTCGGGGCTGTGACCGGTGAGGCCGGACCCGAGGGCTTAGAACCGGTCAGGGGAGCGTGTGAGACAGGTGCGCTTCCCTGTGGAATGCAGTTTAGAGCCGACACTAGTTCCACCACCAGGAGTGCAGAGGAGGGTGGGTGGGCGAGCAGCTTCAGATGGCAGGCATCCCCTCCGCCCTGGGCCAGGCCGCCTTCCCGAGGCCGGACTTCGCTCTCGCCTGCCCTGCCTGCTCCCATCGTGTTTCTCACGGGCCCCCGGCACCTTGAACACTGAGGGCTTTTCTGCGTCCCCGGGCCCCCTCCACCCGCAGCCGTCTCTGGTCTTCGCAGCCCTGTTTCCCGCAGGGTCCTCTGCTCTCTCGTCTGTTTCCGCCCGTCCCGCCCGGCCACCCGCTTCTTCCTCCTCGCGGCTCCCCTGGCGCATTTGGCTGAGCCCGCCGCGTCCTCGACGAAGGTAAAGACGGCAGGCGTGTCCCAGGCTCAGTCCTGCCCGTCCTCGCACCGCGTCTCACCCGGAAACGTCCTCTTCCCGCGCTGCCTCTCTCCCGCCTCTGGCTGCAGCTGCCTCGTTGCCTTGGCGGCCCCCCACCCCTGGCCGCTGTGCTGTGACAGAACCCCTCCCTATGAATCTGTTGTTCTCTTGCTGTGACTTTCCTCGTATGGTCAGACGACGGGCTGTTTGTAGTTTTTGCTGATGTGAAGCAGCGCACGTGACCGCATCTGTGTTTGCACCTCTGATCATTTCCTCGGGGTGAAATGATCCTGAGCCTTCGGCAGGGCTGCAGGTCCCCATACTTGCTGGTCTCAGGCCGTCCTCTCTGTGCTTCCAGCCCCTGTGCTCTGGCAGGTCCCTCTGCGTTTCCGTGACCCTTTGTCAGACTCCTCGAGTCAGGCAGCACCCTGACCTCGGGCAGCCGTGGTTCCCAACCTCTGAGCTTCCCAGCGGCTGCCGCAGGCCCATTCTTCCCTGTGCTTCCACGTGACCCACCAGGGCCCTGGGTGAGCTGCATTCCAGCCTGGCTACAAGCCTGACCCTTGGTTTCCTCGTGTAGAAGATGGGAATGTGACCTCACTCCCAGGAGCCATGAGCTCAGAGGTCAGAGGTCACCTGCATACAATTGCCCGCACGAGGTCTGGCTAGAAGAATTCAAGAAACATGGCAATTACACTGTTATCACCAGCAGTAGTAGGAGAAGTGTTTGATAAATGAATAAATGGAAGGATGGATGGATGGATCGATGAATGAATGTGTATGAAGGAATTCCTTAAGATAGGAGAAACACAGACAAAGTAGAGCAAAGCAAACAAACAAAACCTGAAAGGTAGATGGCCAGTTCATCAATCACTTTAACTTCCTTTTGCTATGTGATCTGAGCCACACGTTAGCAACTCTTAAAAATGTCTACGTACTGGGCTTCCCTGGTGGCGCAGTGGTTGGGAGTCCGTCTGCCGATGCGGGGGACGAGGGTTCGTGCCCCGGTCCGGGAAGATCCCACGTGCCGCGGAGCAACTGGGCCCGTGAGCCACAATTGCTGAGCCTGCGCGTCTGGAGCCTGTGCTCTGCAACAAGAGAGGCCAGGACACCGCGATGAAGAGTGGCCCCCGCTCGCCGCAACTAGAGAAAGCCCTCGCACTGAAATCAAGACCCAACACAGCCAAACATAAATAAATAAATAATTACAAATGAATATCTGCTTAAAAAAATGTCTACGTACTGAAAGTAAAAGTGTCCTATATTAACCCATTCGGGGGTCTTGCAAAAGCCTTTCTGTAGATTCCCTTCATCTTTTTACTCCCCTAAGGAAGGAGGGACGTCAAGGCTTTCAGGCGGGAATGTTAGAGCTTTCAGAACGTTTAAAAATGAGAAGAATTAGAAATTACCCAGTTTTTTTTTTTTTTTTTTTTTTTGCGGTAGGCGGGCCTCTCACTGTTGTGGCCCCTCCCGCTGCGGAGCACAGGCTCCGGACGCACAGGCTCAGCGGCCATGACCACGGGCCCAGCTGCTCCGCAGCACGTGGGATCTTCCCGGACCGGGGCACGAACCCGTGTCCCCTGCATCGGCAGGCGGACTCTCAACCACTGCGCCACCAGGGAAGCCCTACCCAGATTTTTAAGTTGAGAATTATTTCTGTCCATTTGGATTGAGATTTGAATCTGGACTTGCCAATTAAAGGCTGTTAGGTGAAAGGATTCACACTTGGCGTTTTTTTAGGACACCCACCTTATGTGCCCTGGGTAACATGGGCAACAGAAGAATCTTCACATGCGGGTTGGTGCTTCTCCCCGTGGGAACTGGGCCATGTGTCCCCTGTCCTCGTCCTTCAGAGTCTGTGCAGACCGCAGGCCACCCCCATCCCTTCCAAGTGTTCGCCTGCGAAAGCCCGAGCCTGGTTCCGTTCCTCGTTTGCCTCCCACTCTCGCGGCCCGGGTCTGGGAGAGAGAACAGAGGAGGGGAACCTGCTTCCAGGGATTTGCCCCGGTTGATTGTAAGTGAGGACACTCCCCTCTCAGAGCCTTCCAGGTTGCTGAGGAGGCTGTGAGAAGCTCAAAGGCAGGATCTGCACCTTACGTCCCCAAATTTATTGCAGAGGTGGCAGCGTGCCGATGTGCGCGTCTCCTTGTACTCCCCAGAAATGAATTTCCTGACATTTCGCTCTTAAACGAAATGCATCTGTGTCGCCTGTCAAAAGCAGGGTTATTTACATGTCCTGAGATTCACGGGTTCCAGCAGCTAATCTTCACGAATATTACTTGATGGGCCATTACAAACAAGATTTATTTGATGTTTGTCCTTTTTCGAAATCAGCACGTTTATTTAAAGTAGCGTGCTGGGCTCTCTGCTGAGGAGCGGTCTCTAGACCTCGCCGGTGAGCACCGCCGTTGTCACCAGATGTGGATCGTTCAAAAGACGGTCCCGTCCGCAGAAGCCACTTGGGGTGGGGCGGGGAAGAGGAGCTCCTGTGACTTAAAAACGAATAAGAAGGCTGCTGGCTTTCCGCCGAGGAGAATATGGAGTGAACACAGATAAAGCAGATGGAGAACAGAAGACAGTTCAAAAAATCTCCGCGTCTCACGATATGCAAGACATTTCCATGCGTTATCTCTGTCCATCCTCGCCCGATGCTGGGGAGTAGCCAGGGAGGGTGTCGCTGTCTAAGTGACGAGCAGGGAAGCGGGTGATGGGGGAGCCGATTCCGAAGGCGCCAGAGTCTGGGGCCAAAGGAACGTTTGAGGCCGCGGCGGTGGCCGGCCCCGCAGGGAACCAGCGCGCGGAGGCGCTCTCCCTCCAGCAGCCGGCACGGCGGGGGTCGCGCGTTTGACCGTCTGGCGGTGGCGCTGGGGTCAGCGCTGTGACGTCAGGGTCGGGGCTGTGACGTCGGGGTCGGCACTGTGACGTCGGGGTCGGGGCTGTGACGTCGGGGTCGGCGCTGTGACGTCGGGGTCGGGGCTGTGACGTCGGGGTCGGGGCCGGGGTCGAGCCGAGGCTCGTGTGTCGGCTCAGCCAAGCTGCCTCACTCCTTGCCGTCCGTTCTGCGCGTGCAGCAGGCGCGGGGGCTGGGCTGCTCGCTAACTGAGGCCTCACAGGCTGCCAGGCCGTGAGCGTCACTCTTTCAACCCGTTTCCAAGCAGCTGCTGGGCGCCGAGCGGACTCGGGGCTCTAGGAATGACCCCCCCGGGGCGTCTGCTCGCCCGCCTGCGGCCGTGACCCAAGGCCTCTCCGGCACACGTCCTTCCCCGGCTCCCAGGATGCCAGACCGTCTGGGCCTTCCTCCTCCTCCTCGCTGCCCTTTCTTGGGGTCCTCACTGGTCCCTCCTGACCTTTAGGGCCTCCTGACCTTGTCCTGACCTTGGGCTCACCCCCTGCCCCTCTCGTTGTCTGCCCTGGTTTGAAAGGACGACTCTGCCGAGGACTCGTGAGCCGCTCCCTTGGCTCCCTTGGCTCCCTTGGCTCCCACGCACCCTCCCCTCTGCCAAGTCCGGTGTCTCCAGCATCTCTGCCGGGGTGTCCCGCTCTCTGCGCCCCAGGTGGAGCTCCTGCTCTCCCCCGACCCAGCACTTCCTCCAGTCTCCCCACCCCCGCCGACCTCCCAGAAGCCCAGCCAAAGCCGGGGCGTTGCCTTCACCCTGGTCTGTGTCTCACACCTGGAACCCGATACGGGGGGCGGTTCTGCGGGTCCGTCTTCGGGCTGGAACTGATTCTGATCGCTCCGCACCTGCTGCCCCGGCCCTGCCTGGGACCAGGCTCCAACGTGTCAGGCCGTGTCCCGGCAGCAGCCTGCCCGCCCCCGGCCTGCCCTGGCCCGTCAACGGTTCTGGTCTCAGCACAGCAACCGCTCCTTAAAAGGCCAGTGAGACCATTTCACTCCTCTGCTTAGAATCTTCCATGGCCTTGATTTCGCTCGGAGCAAACGCCAAAGCCCCGTAATGGCCTCCCAGCCCCTGACATTCAGCTTCCCACCCTCACCTTCCGTGCCGTCCCTGGCCTCGCTGTGAGGCCACGCGCCCCCATGGGGCCTGCCTTGTGCTATCTGTCCGCCTGGTCCCTGTCCCGACCACCCCCAGCTCGCCCTTTGCGCCTCCCAGCCTCTGTTCCAGCGTTGCCGTCTCGCTAGGGAAGCTCTGACCACGCCGGTCCCGTCACCCCACGCCTGCGTGCCGGTCCTCGCCGGCCCTGTGTCTCCTTTTCCACGGCACAAAGTGCCTTCCGACAAACGCTGAAATGTTCACGTTCGTTTGGTTTATGGTTCGTTGTCTGCCACCCCCAGTGCGTCACCGCCTCCACGAGGCGGGACCTCTGTGATGTGCACTGATGTGTCCTGAGCCAGAAGGTGCGCTTGGCTCCAGCGTTGGACAGGTTCGGAGCTGGGGTGACGGGAGAGGGAGTGGACCCAGGAAAGAGACAGACTTACAGCAGCCTCGCGGGGCCCGGAGATGACCCTGAGGCCGATTCTCTACGCTTGGGAGCCTGTAAAGGTGGGGGCAGGGGGCTCGGCGGAGGTTGGCTGGCCGCAGTGGTGAAGGGACGGACGCGGGTGGCAGACGGGACCCAAGCAAGGGAGGCGCGGCGGCGGGCAGGCGAACGCGTCTCTTCGCGGGGCAAGCTGTGGTGGGCCTTGGTCCTGGGGGCGACAGTGAGGCTGTCCCTGGAATGAGGGCTCGGGGGCCACTCGGCCAGGGCCACGATGCCTGTCTGCCTCCAGAAGCTCCTTTTTCCTGCTGGTCTGTCCAGCGGCCCTGGGCTCGTGCACCGTGTTCGCCTCGGTCAAACTACCCCTTCTCTGTCTGTCTCAGGTTTGGTTTGGGGTGAGCTCAGAGCCACAGCACGTGTGACTGAAGGACGCGGATGGCGTGCGGAGTCCAAGGTGGGGACGGCAGCCCGTGGCCTCGGGGCGGGAACTGGGGATGGAAAGCAGGAGGGCAAGGACCCTGCCTCTGTAAAAGCAAACGCACAGCCCAAGGGCAGGTGAGGCGGGGTGTGTGCAGGGGTGTGTGCGCGGGCACACACTGACCAGGCAGGGCAGACCCTGCGGGCTGGGTGGATGTGTGACTTCAGGTCCTGGGCGTGGAGGGCCCTGGAGATGGAGTCACTGACCGGTTTCCTTCCGGGTTCTTTGGGATCATTGGGCTTTGTTTTAGGAAAAGTTTCACGCTGTCAGGATGGCCAGAGGGCCACCCTTCAGAACAAACGGAGATTCCTCTGCGCAGATCCCGTGGGGGGCTGCGCACCGGGACGTGGCCTTTGTCACTGAAGAGCCCTGTTCTTGACAAAGCCTTGGTGTGGACAATAGTGCAGGTGGCCCCCTGGTGCTTCTCCAGTCCCTTCGCTTGTGTGCCTTCTCTGCAGACAGCAAGTTTGATCGGGGACAGGCGTCGCCCAGAGGGGGCTCCAGTCACGTTTTGCAGATGACCTAGAATTCGGGGCACGCGTCAGAATATTCAGGGGCGTTGAGAGGGGAGTTAATCAGGACTTCAGTGTTCACTCCTGGGCCGCTGAGCTGCCCTCAGCCTGATCTGTCCTCTCTTCTGGAGGATGACTGGGGGCCTGTACCCAGCACAGCTGCAGGCACTAATAGGGTGACTCCAGAGTCCCCCAGATCTCGGTCCTTTAAAGGTTTTGTTTTGTAACTTCCTTAAGATTTCCGGCTTCGCCTGTGGTAGGCTGACTTGGGTAGAGCCAAGCACTTAATTCATTGGATGTCTAGATGCTTCTTCACGTGACAAGGGGCCACCCGGTACCCGGACCGCAGCCAGGGCCCAGGGGACAGCTTGGCTCACCAGGCTGGCGGGGCTCACGGCCGCATAAATGGACCAGGATGGCGCAAAGGGGCCAAGGCTGAGACAGGGGTTCTACCCAGGGGGATGCCGCCCAGAGGGGCCGGGTGTGCACCTGAGCTCTCCGCGAGGAGGGGGAGCCGCTGTTTATGGAACTTCTCTGGTGCAGCAGGCGTGCGGCTGCCTCGCGCTTAATCTCAACAAGGACTGAGCGAGGTGCTCACCCTCACGGCTCACGAGACGGCGGAGACCCAGACGGATGGCGCTCTGGAACCAAGGGGGGTCCACACGCAGCACCCTTTGACCCCAAGGAATTGTTTCTCACTTTCCAGGGTTATTTTCCCAAACACGGGCCACATAGCTGCATAGCAGGGGCTGGCTTTGAGCGCCTGTGTGGGTCGGGGGTTGGCCTGGACATCTGTGTCCAGGGAGGACCCTGGCCTGACTGGAGGTGGCCTCAGACTGCCTGTGGGGTTCAGAGCACGCCCTTGCTGAAGGGTGCGGGTATGCGCAGGTGAAGACGGCTTTCCACGTTGTCTTCGGATAAGGAGAAGAAATATCCAACAAGGTCACGTTTTTACACTCAGCTCTCCATCAGTTTTCCATCGGCTTCAGTGAACCATCCACACTTCACTGAAGCGGGCCAGTCTCAGCTCAGACTCGTAATGGTTATTCCAAAGGCCAGCAATGGTAGAAGCAGCTCAAGTTCAGGAGGGCAGCTGTGGTCCTCGAGGTCAGGCACCGGGCCAGACCCTTGGTGGGGAGCCTGTATCCCTTTCTCAGGAGGAGGGATACCTTTGCAGGATTGTGTATCGTACATTTTCCGTTTGAGATTCAGACCGTTCGGGGTGTGCTATAAATATACCCCACATCTGGCTCTGGGGAGAAGCTGGAGCGTACGTCTTGGAAGATAAGTAATAGAAATCTTCCTGTGGCTTAGCTGTGTCTAAAATACGCCATGAGCTTCTTGCCATTTGAGGGCAAATCAATGGAGAAAAGAAGAAGGAAATAAGTGAGATGCAGCAGGTACGATTTAGAGTATGAATGACCATGAGAGGATGGGCACGTCCAGGTGGCCTGGGGAGAGCCCGTGACGGGGGGAGTTAGACCTTCCCACCTCCTCATCGCCCATCCCAGATTTTAGGGGGGACCGGCTTGGCCCGCAGGGATGGTGCCCAGGTGGGGGCTCTCTGTCCTCGGCTCCGATCTGAGTCACTCTCCCTTGGTTGGTCCACGGAGGGGGCACTTTCTTTTATTTCCATTGAAGGGAAGTGGAGGTGCCGTGTTTCAGGTGGAGCCGTATTCACCCCCTCCCACCCGTGTGGGCGCAGCACTAGGGGGCTGGGCACGTGGGAGCCCCCAGCCCACGGGGAGACGGACGCTGGTGGGGCTCCTGGCCCGGAAGGTGACTCCCCACCGCTCTGCACGGCGTCAGGAGAGAAAGTCCCGGCTGATGGCAGCTGGACGGAAAATGGCTTCCTCTCCGAGCAGGAAGTCCGAGACGCTAGGGGACCCGCTCTGCGTCCCACTGAATGCAGCTCTTCGTCCCCTCCCCGCCCCCTGAATGGGGTCCCAGAACTTGGGGAGCTGCCTGAAGAGGGAGGGGTTGCCAAGGCTGCAGGAAGCACTGTGGAGGGTCTGGGGGGGGGTGCATCTGGACAGCGTCTGGGAAAGAGCTCCCAGGTGTGGCCTCTGCTGGGATGGGCAGGGCTGCCTAGTGGTTGGGGACAGCAGCGGGGGAAGGTGGCCTCTGGAGTTCAAGACCCAGGCGAGGATGGGGGAGGCCTGCTCTGCCTGGGAGATTCCCTGGGGGCCTCCCGCCTCGTGGGCTCAAGCAGTTGAAGCTGAATCACCAGGTGGGAGAGTGGGTCCCTCCTGAGTTGCTTCCGCTCCCGTCACGCAGGGGTGGGTCCCTGGGCAGGGGGCAGCCTCACTAACAGGGCTGCCCTTGCCCTGTAAAGGGTGGGACCGCTAAAGACTGGAAGGGTTGCTGCGGCCCCGACGGTGAGTTCCCTGGGGACGGCACGGTCAGGAGAGCCGGCTCTTTCGTGGAGGGTGCAGGTGTGCGCTCGGGGGTGGGAGAGGGAGGGAGACAGAGGCCGGATCCAGGTAGACGGGAGCCGCCACCCTCGCCAGGGTACCAAGGGGACGAGGAGTCTGGAGTGGCCTCCTCGTGCTGAAGGAGTCCAGGGTGGCTGCCGACAGCCCTCCGGGGGGATGGAGAAAGGGTCTCCTCCAGAGGCGGCCTGGGCAGCATTTAGGCCAGGCCTTGCTTTCTGGGCATGTGGTTTTACTGAGCTTTCTGGGCGGTGGTTTTACTCTAAATCCTGGGTCAGGAGGCTTCAGAGGCAGGCGTGTCGGGCCTCAGTGGAGGGTCAGCAAAGCCTCAGCGGGAGCACGCGGAGGCCCTGGCTGTAAGGGCTGCCCCTCAGCTGCAGCACACGAGCCTGAAGCTGCGACGAGACACGCGTTCATTCCCGCGCAGTCTGGGAGGCAGACTCGGTCCCCAGTCCAGGCTCTGCAGGGATGAGCCGCTCCGGAGGCCCCGTGGGAGGGACCTTCCTGCATCCTCCTGCTCCAGGAGCGCCTGGCTCGTGGCCACGTCACCCCAGCTCTGCCTCTGTCTTCCCTCTGTGCACGTTTCCATGTCTCCTCCTCTCGTAAGGACGCGCCCCAGGATTTAGGCGCGCCCGAAGGCTTATCCTGACTACGTTTGCCAAGACCCCTTTTCCAAGCAGGTTCCCATCACAGGGCCCGGGGCCCAGGACTCAGTCATACCTTGGGGACACAATTCAACCCTGAGCCCGGCCGAGCTCCGGTTGCTGGGGATGATTTGGGGCCGGGGCTGGGAGTCCGGGCTGGAAGCGGGGAGGGCGGACTCACAGCACACAGACGGACAGCAGCAGAGGATGAGGGGGTCCTGAGCGCTTGCCGTGAGCCAGGCAACCCCCGCCCCACTGCTGTCTGTCCCTGCTCTGTCCCCTGCCTCAGCCCTTCACATGGCCTGAAAAGCTGGGCTGGAGCAGCGACCGCCGGCCCCGTCCCTGCGCCGCCCTGGGAGTGACTCCCCAGCCTGTCCTCCGGCGAGGACTGTTTTCTGTGTTCTTCTAGTGTTTCTTTGCATCGCCCTGGGCAAGCGGCCCGGGCCCGGGCTGGGCCCCCGCGTGGACCCTACGTGCCCCGGAGAGCCTTGCTGGTCACCAGCCCTGCTGCTTGTTCCAGAGCAGACCGTGGCTGCGGGTGCCCCTGGTACGGCAGGTTCTCTGTCCAGTACAAACCCCCGTACATTTCCGACTCAAATGGGCAGATCAGCTGCGTTCCTCCCATTGTATTTTGTAGAATCAGTCTCTGTTAGTCTGACCTATTTTATTATTCACCGTCTTTGTATTTTTGGTTCTGCTGGGTTTTTGGGGCAAAGCCCATTTTCTCCTGGAGTGTTAAGCCTATCTATTTTGAAATGACTCTTTAAACATGCTAATAGATCACGTTGTCAGTCTTTTTTTTTTTGCGGTATGCGGGCCTCTCACCGTTGTGGCCTCTCCCGTTGCGGAGCACAGGCTCCGGACGCGCAGGCTCAGCGGCCACGGCTCACGGGCCCAGCCGCTCCGCGGCACGTGGGATCTTCCCGGACCGGGGCACGAACCCGTGTCCCCCGCATCGGCAGGCGGACTCTCAGGCGCTGCGCCGCCAGGGAAGCCCCCGTTGTCAGTCTTAACCCTCATCGTTTCACGCGCCCACGGTGACGTGCAACCAAGCCCCCGGGCAGTTGCTACTATTCTCCCCTCTGTAGAGACTGTAATGCCCCCTCCCTGAGGCTGCCTTCGGCACGTGCAGACAGAGCTATGGTCACCCCGGGAACAGAGGAGGAACCTGCGTCTGGAAGGGATAAGACGGCGTTTCGACCGTTCGGCTCCAGAGCCGTCGGGCCTTCTCCATGCTCAGTGCCACTAACACCAGTAGTAGGTGGGTGTGACTGGCCGGGGTACGGGCCAGACTGCGAAGGGGGCCTGCGGGGGGCACAGAGCGCTGGGCACGGCGGTCACCGTGACAATCGCAGAGGCTGCAGACAGCAGGGGAGGTTCCTGCTCTGTGAGCTGCTTCCCCCAAGAGAGTGAGAGGAGAGGGCTCAGAAATCGGGGGGTTTCCACCCGGGTCTGAGGCCGGGCTGGGCCCCCAGGTGCTCAGGCCACGTCCCCTGGGCCGGATTAGCCTCACTGGGGGAAGCGCAGCCCCCGCTGAGTCCTGGCAGGGCTGGGTGGGCCGGGGGCCGGAGGTGGCAGAGATTCGGAGGACGGATGCCACGCGGGCCTCTTTGCTCTGCGACGCTGAGCAAGCACGCCGGCCTCTGAGTCTTCCTCTTGGGTGGGCGGCTGTGAGGGCTGAAAGCGGCGCCTGGGAAGTAGGCGTGGCTCAGGGGACACGCTGAGCTGCAGCTGGGCCGTGGGGCCATTAGGAGGGGGCGGCGCGTGCGCGTGCGCGCGCGCGTGTGTGCGCGTGCGACTCCAGCCCCATGTCCTGAGTCTGAGCTGATCCTGATGGAGGTGGCCCGGGACACGGAGCTCAGGACCGCGGGGCGGTCCTGTCTGCACTCAGAGCCGCGCGCCTCCCAAGACTTTCCTCGGCGTCCCAGGCTGGACGGGCTCCTCCAGGCGTTAGTGCAGAAATAAAAGATTAAAGAGCCAAAGGCGAGTCTGGAAGGCACCCCACAGGCAGAGGACAAGGGCGGGGCGGGGGGAAGGAGCGACCAGGCTCCTCACAGGCACTGCTGGCTGCCTCCCTGCAACTCAACTCGGAGCTTTCACTTCTCACACCTGCAGCGGGTCCTGCATGCTTTCAGCACACACACTTCCTTGCAGGCAGCCCCAAGGGCATATTGCACTTCCCCTCCTGCCTTTGCAAGGCCATCGATCCTTCTTTTCCTTTGCACTGTCTACAGCCAGTGTTGAGAGTCACCTCCCACCAAGTGCTAAAAGCAGCCGAGGTTGGCTGTCTTCCGCGGCGCTGGGGCCAGCGGGAGGGGGTCGGGCGGCAGGCAGCCCCACCCAGGGAGCTTCTGCAATCAGGGTCCATGGATATGCAGGGTGAGAGATGAGCCCTTCTGGAGGCTTCCTCCTGTGCACAAGGCAGGCATACCCCGCTTCAGATCCATTTTCTCAGGATCTCGCACCAAGCCCCGAGGGGCCACAACTGAAGATTTAAAATGCCAAATTCAACCCTACAGGAAACAAAAGCACAAGGCAAACAGCCCTCCACCTGGCATCTGGGCGGTTCTTGATCTGTTCTCGCTCTTAACCCAGGACCACCAGACAGGTCCTGGCCTCCAGCGTCCGTCACTTTGCCGCCGCATAGGTGCAAAGGGTCAGGATCCCTGGGGTAGCTGCCTCCTGCGGAGTCTCTGCACCTGCACTCGTGTTCCTAGATAAATCCGACCGTGCATGTGCACAGCTAGCGTGAGCTGACGTGGTCAGACAACCGAGGTGTTACTAACGTCTGGAGGGTTGGGTGGACATTCTCTTCACGTGGCTGGGCTGTCACTGCACATTCATATTTCCTTAAAAGCCAGGCCTGTCTCCATCAACATGTTTTTCGTAGTTTTATGTTCCTGCAGCCTGTGCAATGGTGCAGTACAGCCAGCTTTGAGGATGCTCTTGGTGACCCACGAGTGAAAGCTCTTTGGCTGGGGCTGTTCTGAGCTGAGGTCGAGCCACAAGGACCCCCTTCCTGGACCCCAAAGTTGTGCGTGATCCTAGCATCTGGGTCCTCTCACCGCCTGCCGGGTCCTCCCAGGCATCCCGCAAAGGCACGGCCTGTCCCCAGGAGGGACCCCCACCCTGCCCTGCCGGGGCCTCCACAGCTGCCCAGAGGTCTCTGTCTTGCCTGCTCCGCCTGACAGACAGGTGAAGACGCAGCCTCTCCAGCTGTCCCCTCACCTCTGGCCTTTCAAGCTGTTCCTTCGGAACTAACTCACACAGCAGTGCACACGTAACAGGTTCCTTAGAGAAGTTTATCACAATTTGTGAAGAAACCTGAGGTCTTTTATGGGCTTATTTTCCCCATTTCCACATGCAACTTGAAAATTCCATGTGAAATGTGAAACACGTATATTTCAAAGAGGCGCCACCATTGGGAAAGCAGACAACCAGTGTGGAAAATACAAGAAGTAGCTTTGAAAAAAGTCACATGCAATCTCATCACCCAGAGATAACTAAGCATTTCAGTGAATGTGTCTCCTCTGCTGTTTGTAGAGTTAGTTTCTGTGTGTTTTTTTTTTTTTTTTTTTTTTTGTGGTACGCGGGCCTCTCACTGCTGTGGCCTCTCCCGTTGCGGAGCACAGGCTCCGGACGCACAGGCTCAGCGGCCATGGCTCACGGGCTTAGTTGCTCCGCGGCATGTGGGATCTTCCCGGACCAGGGCACGAACCCGTGTCCCCTGCATCGGCAGGCGGACTCTCAACCACTGCACCACCAGGGAAGCCCTCTGTGTGTGTTTTAATGCAATCATAATACATTTTTTTGCTTTACAATATCCTTCTATATCTTAAAATGTCCTGGGCTGCTTTCTGTGTCATTGTTAAATAGTCTCTATGATATCATTTTTGTGGCTGCCTAGTCTTTCTGCTAAAGAGCAATCTCGTCTCTCTCCATCTCTTTTCCTTTTTACATTTTTCTTCATGGTGCTATTTTATGATGCATTTAGTTGTTTCTCACCTGTGTCCTCAGCTGAAAGAGGGACCCCAGCAGCACAGACCACAGCCAGGCTCCCCACTGCAGTGTCCCGAGAACACAGAAATAGAAACTCAACAAATACTTGTTGGAGGAACGCATGGATTTAACCAGTCTTCCACTGGCACACGTTTTAAGTGCCATGCACCAAGCCACATGTATATACATCTTTGGGTGTATTTTTGGTGTTAACTTAGGGTACATTCTTCAATGCAAGGTTTCTAGGCAAAAAAGTATGGGTATTTACATGGCTCTTGATAATAATTGCCAAATTATTATTCAGAAATGCTATACTAATTTATAGTCTCACCACAAACATCCCAGAGAATTATATTTATTTTTTCACTTCTTCTGAAATACTCATTTGCATTTATTTTACTCATTTGCATTTATCTCTATCAATTTGATAGGTACAGGGTAAAATTTTTATCTTCATTTGATTTATATTTCTAATGAATTTGAATATTTTCACAGATTTATCGCCCATTTATATTTTCAATTACCTGTTTATTTTCCTTGTCAGTCATTTGTTCTTATTTCGTTGTCAGATTTCTTTTTATTTTGAGGACATTGATCTGTTACACGGCGCAAGTATTTTTTCATTTGCCATTTAATTTCGTTACAGTGTTTTTGATGCTCAGTGTTACTGCATTCACATACAGTCAGACGAGTCTTTTCCCGTGACGTCTGGCGTTTTATGCGCAGGCACTCTGTTCTGATTCCTGATTACAGCCCAGCGACGCCAGCGGGACGCTCTCCAAATGGAGTTCCTCCCTGAATTCAGGAGCCTGAACATCCTGCTGAAAAGCGGGGAGGGAGCCACACGTCCCTCTCGGAGGGGATGAACGTTCGGCCTGTGACGCAGACAGGACGCAGCGCGCAGCTGTGAGGGCGCGTTGGACGCAGGGCTGGCGGATGCGCGTTGGGGTCGGGCTGGCGGATGCGCGTTGGGGTCCAGCCGGCGGTGGGATATTTTACGCAGGGAACGCGTCTCCGACGCGGAAAAGGCCGCTCTGTCCTGCACACCTGCCCTCTGAGAATCGACTTTAATCCCACATCCTGATGTTCTACCATCTGTCGGCGTGTCTCCCTCCCCGGAAATAAGTCAGGGGCTCGGATTCATCTTTCGCTACGTTTGTCTCTTCTCCTCATTTATCCCATATGCTCGTTACCTCTGTCGTGCAGCCCCTCCGCCTTCAGCACGACTCCCTCATTTTTATCGCTTTACCTCGGTCTACGAGATCTGCTTTATTGTCTTATTAATCCCTCTATTGATGTCACCTCAAAATCTATTATTTTTCAGGAAAATTCGAGCAATTTTTAAAAGCCTCATTATTTTACACATGTGAAATACAAAGAGCTATCTTCCACTGGGCCCTGTCCTCCCCAAATTTATATCTTCGCCAAGTCTCACTGTGATGAGATTTGGATGTTTCTGGAAACGTGAACGTGTGCTTTCACTCGGTAGTAAATGGAGCTGTTGGAGGGACACGGAAAGGCCACAAGGCAGCGACTCTGGAATCGGGGACGGGGACACTGGGACTCCAGTCGCTGGGTCTAGCGCACCTGGAAGGAGGTGCACCTGGAAGGAAGTGCACCTGGGTTCACTTCCTTTCGCTTAAATGGGAGACTGTTCGGGACGTCAAGAGGGAGGCCCTTAGGCGGGACCCCCTTGCCGAGGGGGGAGAAATGCAGATTCCTGCTCTCGTTGGCATTTGCTCTTCAGCTCAGCCCTTTAAGGTTTCCCCGGAAGTGCCTCTGTGTCTTCAAGTCTTTCATTTAAACCTAATGGACCCAGCGGCCATCAGAAGGTGAGGGCGGCATGAATAAGGCTCCTTGGAAGATGCATTTGTACACAGGCTTCTTGGCACTAAGGCTGGGCCGGT
Source organism: Kogia breviceps (assembly GCF_026419965.1). Lineage (NCBI taxonomy): Eukaryota > Metazoa > Chordata > Mammalia > Artiodactyla > Physeteridae > Kogia > Kogia breviceps. The sequence goes on from NC_081320.1 coordinate 101,899,254, forward strand.
GGCTCCTCTGTTTCAGGAGATGTCGACTGGGGTTTTGTGGTTCTGTATCAAAGGAAGGGAAAGTTGCCAGAACACGAGCTAAGATATAATAATCAGGGAACACACAGCCTAATTTACTGCCTAAAATTTAAGTTTTGAAGAAGTGTCATTGCGTTTTCTTGCTTCTTTTAGTTCCTTAAACTGCTTTTGGAACCACGTCTGCTGGTGAGTCACTACCGCTAACGGTGGTTGGCGGAGCTCCTACTTCACCCATGTCGTCGCTGTTGCTGGACGGCAGGGTGTCTGTCTGGACTCCGACGCCCGCTGTGGAATCCGGCTGCGGTGACAGCGGTTGGCGGTGGAAGCTCAGGGTCGGATGGCTGAGAGCGGCTCTGGGCTGCAGCCTGGAGGGTGGATCCCTGGGGGCCGAGCGGCTTGGGAAAGAGGCTCAGGCCGCCTGGCCTCACCCTTCCTCGGTGGCACCTGGAGGCCCGGGTGGAGGGCCGCGCGCGTGTCTGCTGATCTAAACAGAACCTGCTCCGAGTTGGAGATGCCTCGGAGGCCCCGTCACCCCTGGAGTAGCCTGCGTCTGGGGCCAGATTCGTGAACGCAGACTTGCAGATCTCCTGCTGCGTGCTGGGCTGGGAGTGAGGTGCAGGTCTTAGGTCTGGAGCAGGAGCTCAGGGAGCTCCCGGCCGGGTGTCTCGTGAGCTGCTTGTCCCGGGAGCCCGGACTTGGCTCCCGAGCCTGAGCTGTGGCCCAGGCTTCTCGGTCAAGGGCAGGGAGGAGCCTGCCCCCCTGAGCCATCGTGCTCCACCTCCCATTCTGGAAAGGGGCCTCTGTGTGAAGTCACTCCTAAGCGTAATAAATACGACCAGCTTACGGGCACAGGCCCGCTCCTACCAGACCCAGAGAAAACACACGCTGCAGGGTCGGGACCTGGGAGAGCGTCCGTGGCTACGGACAGCTCTTCTGAGGGTCCGCCCTGTGCTGACCCAGTGCTCAGCATTGCGTGGACGTGGAGGTGAGCTTCTCCTCCCATCCTGTTGAAGGTCAGTGGTGAGTGGGCAGTGAGAGCACGGCACCAGGGACAGAGCGCGACCCGACGTGGGGGACCCATCCCCAAGATGTCCACGTCCTCCTGCCTGGAACCAAAGAACACGTGGCCTCATGTGGCAAAGGAGAATTTGAAGTGCGATGAAGTCCGGGATCTTGAGATGAGAGACCCACCCAGGGCCATCACGGGGTCTGTTTCGGGAAAGCAGGAAGCAGGAGGCCCAGATCAGATGTGAGGACAGAATCAGGGCTGAGAGTCAGAGATCTGAGGATGCTGCTGGTTTTAAAGTTGGAGCAAAGGACCAGAAGCCAAGGAGTGCAGGCTCCCCTAGAAGCTCGAAGGGGCAGGAAATGGATTCTCTCCTGAGCCCCCAGAAGGGAGGCAGGACCTTGATTCAGCCCAGGGAGACCCAATGTGGACTCGTGACTTGCAGAACCGTGAGGTAATAAGTGTGTGTTGTTTTAGCCCCTGAGTTTGTGGCAATCTGCTACAGCAGCAGTGGGAGAGCCACGCGGGGCCGTCTGGGGTGGGGAGACCTGGGGGCGGGTGGCAAAGCACAGGCAGTGCCAGGTGTTCCTGGGTGGGTGGAGACGGGCTGGAGGAGGAGACAGGGACAGATCAGGGCGTCTCACTGGGCAGCTCCCAGGTGGGTCTTTCTCCTGCGGGCAGCGAGGGGAGCAAAGGATGTCAGGAGAGTGGTCTCTTGCAGGGGCTGTCCTGCCGTTCAGGTAGATCGGCTCTGAGACAGGGTTGGGAGGGGACTGAGGGCCCAGGAAGCTAACTGGGCCCTCAGAGGTCAGCCCTTGGGCCTCAGATGCTCACAGCTTCATGTTAGAGTTTTTAAAAACTCAAATGGTAGACTCGACGTTTCTAGAATGACCTGTCAATAAAAAGTGGGGCTCCAGCTCTCCTTTTCCGTCAATGTCCCGCGTGGGCCCTGCCCCGTGTGCAGAAAGGTCGTGCTGTCAACAAAGGGGGTCCGGGCGCGAACCCAGGAATGTCGCCCAGTCCTTGGCTCTGTCAAGGTCTATACGGAGAGCCTGCTGCCCGAGTCTCTGGCTTGAACTGAGGAGCCGTGGTTCCAGACGCCATCTCTGATCTCCGTGTCACACTCCAACGAGCCCGCAGACGGGCAGACGGCACCAGGGTGCGAGGAGAAGAGGGTGACAGAGGCGCACTGGGTGTGTGCGGGAAGGACCTCCAGGCCTGTGTGGGACCTCGGGGCACAGTGGGGCAGCCAGGCTCCGGCCCTGACTCCTGTCCTGCCAGGGCTTACAGCCCAACGGCTAGGCTGACAAGCTCCTTTCACACAGGAAATTCATCACAGTTCGAGCAAGGACCCAGATGAACAGGTAAAGGAAGTTTGATGGACGAGTTTGAACTGAATTCCAAAGATGAACAATGTTAATTAGAAGGACGATGGGGAGAACCTCCCAGACAGAGAGCAGTGCGTGTGGGGAGAGAGGCCGTGACGCTCCAGGAAGCCCGGGGCACGAGGAGGTCCAGGAAGCGGTGCCGGGGACGGTGCGGGCCGGATGGGTAGGGGCCACGTCCCCACAAGCTCCTAAGACTGGATTCTGTGGGTAACGGCAAGGCTTGTCCCCAGAGAGGTGGCACAGATTTCTGTTAGGAATGTCACTTGGTCGAGCTTGGATGGACAAGTGAAGGCTGGGAGGGCCTGGGGGAAGAAGCTGGGGTGCACACAGGGGGTTAATCAGCGTGGATGCGTGAAAAAATAGAGGCAGACGTAGGAAGTGAGTAAGAGGAGAAATGAGAGAGCTCAGTACCTGGTTGGGTGCCAAGTGAGGACCAAAATGAAATCTCAGATACCCTGCACAATTGTCTTTGATATTTGCACAGACAGGGGTCTCTTACTAAAAGAGGGAAGCAGAGAGCTGGGAAGGATGGAGGGAAACGCTGGGGAATCTGAGTCTGGGTTCTGATGAGAAATCTGCCTGGTACCATCTAGTCAAGAGCTGCACTTCCCTCTGGACTGGACGGACGGGAGGGGACGGACGGGAGGGGCGTGTGGCAGTTACAGTCCTGAACGTGAACGAGATCTTCCTAGAAAATTGTCTGGAATGAGAGTGGAAAGCTCAGGGTGGCGCCCTGGGGGCATCAGTATGCATGGGGAAGGATGACGGAGGGGAACCCACAGAGGAGATGGAAAAGAAGTGGCTGGAGAGGTGGGAAGTGAATCAGGAGAGAGCGGTTTCCTGGAAACCAAGAGGAGGGAGCAGGAAGGAGCAGACGCTGCAGAGGCGAGAGGCAAAAATACAGCTCGAAACGGTACGTAGGGTCTGGACAGAGAGGCCTCGGATGCTCTGGCCAATTTCAGGGCCACTTTGGGGCCGCGTTGCCAACCCGATGAGCTGGAAACAGCAGCAGGTGAGGAAGCGGCTGTTCCCTGCCTCCTACCGCTGGGAAAGCAGGGGGAGATGGAAGCTTGTAGCAGGAGAGGGGCAGGAGCTCAGGAGAAGTTCTTGTGTCTGTGTTTCACTCCTGAGAAAAGTGAGGATTGGTCAGGAGAGGTTGAACATTCTCAATTACTAAAAGTGTGAAGGTAGAGGTTGGTGATAAGCACAGCTGAGGGAATGTGAGTTAGAGACAAACTTTGCTGACTGGGTGAAACTTCCACTGGAAGGGGCATGTTTTTCTGAAGTCGGGGCGGGGGGTGGGGAAGGAAAATGAGTACCAACAGCCAGACGCACAGTTGGGCGTAAGTAGACGCAAACGATGGCAACCTTCGCTGTTTGCTTATGTTTAGTACAACACAGGACAGATAAGCTCTTCAAGGTTTATGGCGGCTGCTGTATTCTCTGAGAAGACTCTCAGAGTAAGTCTAAGTAAGCCTTCACTTTGGGGAGGTTTCACTTATTTAATACACTTACTTTTTCACAGTTTCTTCCTGGGTGCCAGCTCTGCTTGGAGCTGGTGTGCACTGCTGAGCTGACACAGGGCTTTTCTTTCTACCAGTAGAGAGGGTCAGAGATTTGTTCTTTTCCCCCATATCCTTTGTTCCCCTTCTTCCTTAATTGTAAAACAAATTCTTAGCTGGACACATGGCCATCTGAAGTAAAGTTCAAATTCCCCTGCTTTCTCGGTGCCGACAGTGGCCTGTGACTAAGCTCTGACAAAAGCATAAGCAGAAGGGTTGTGTTCAATTCCAGATGGAGCTGTTTCAAGCGAGAGGACATATCTGTTTGAATATCTTCTTCCTTCCCGCTGGAATTGAATGTGGTGGCAGGAGCTCAGGCAGCCTTCTCACAGCGTGAGTTATGAGTCATATGTCGGGGATGGCAGAGCAACGTAGTCGAGGGAATCCAGAGTCCCTGACGTTTGGGGAGTTAGCAGACCAGCCCTAGACTGTGCAGCTCCAAAATAACTTTATTTAGATAAAAATAAACTTCTATCTTATTTAAGCCCCAGTTATTTTGGGTGTTTTGTTACACATCTGAAAGTATCCCAAATAACACAGAGAGACAGACAACAATCATGTAAACAAATATGTTGTTACAACTTGCGATAAGTCATCTGTTGGGAATGAACATGATGCAGTGATAGCAGACTTAAAGGGGTCCGTCGGAAAGACTGTCAGAAAAGGTTTCATTAAAAAACAGGTTTTAAAGGGAAAAAGGAGTGACAGCTACCTGCGTGACCAGTGGTGTCAACCTGTGCTCTGGTCCGGCCTCCCACGGGTCCCTCTGTCACTGTACCCACCGCCAAGGGTCCTCGCAGGCTGGAGGAGGACCCCAGCCCGGCCCGCCTGACCCCGGCCCGCCTGGAGTCGCGTGGCCCTGCAGAGCTGACTCCGAACCCGGTAAGGTGGTCCAGCCTGACTTCCCGGGCACGCTTCGGACCTCCCTGGAATTCCCTGATGCCTGCCTACAGGCAAGAAGAGGCTGGTCTGAGCCCCCGGCCCCCTCCCAGGACAGGAAGGGGCCAAACCCAGAGCACGGCCAGCCCCAGCGTCAGAGAACCCCAGGCAGAGGCACGCTGGCCCAGGGCTGGGCTAGAGGCAGCTGAGCTCGCTCTTCTTCCGGAGGCAGAAGCCAGCCCAGCGGGTGGAAGCGGCGGCGCCCTGGCCGAGGAGCTGATCTTGCCTGCTCGGGAGCCACTGAGCATGAACCCCGAACTCCTGCGCACCCGGCAGAGCCCACTCCCACTGGCCACGGGCGCTGGGCTTTGGGTCTAAGACCAGTGTCCTCTGTCCTGAGCTGCCCTGGGACCACCGGGGCACAACCTTCCCTAGACCCACCAGGGCGACCCGTGGGGGTGACCGGCTGGGTTGCGCTCTGTCTGTCCCGGGCTGCCATCCACTGCTGGAGATGCACCCAGAAGCTCCTGCTCTGCGTGGTGCAGTGGCTGCAGGGGCCGCAGCGCTGGTGGGCCGGGTCCAAGCTGAGAGATGCTGGGTGCCGCCGGTACGGGCCAGACGGCGAGGACGGGAGCTGGTGTCGGGCTGCAGGAGGCGCTCACACAGGAGCCCGTTGCTTTCATTTCCTGGTTTTCTAGAAATGTGCGCTAAGTTTTATACGCTTCCTAATACGTTTTGCAGATTTGAGCGAATGAAAAATTGTTACAGAAATTTCTTATTCCCTAGGCCCATATAAAAACAATCTGCATGTAAGTGTGTCTTAAGAGGTAATAAGGTAATATTCTTCCAACTATTATTACTGGCTGGGCTTAAATTGCATGTAAATTAAATTGCTGAAATGAGGATAAATACAGTATAATCAGTAGTAACACTTATTCTCTGTAACTGTACAGGAAATATTTTAATTTAGAATTTTCCTCAGTTAAACCTTGCTTTTAGGGCATTTTACATCAGAAATTAATACACCGTGTAGTCTCTCTCTCCTTCTCTCTGAAACAGACTTTCTAACACACCAAACTTTTTGGGCACATATTTCTAAATTTTCTAGACAGGTGACTGCTTTCCGGATACTCTTGTTTGATCTTGAGACACATGCCTGTGATTGAACCCTGAGATAATATTGGCTTGCTTTCAAAGTTAAAGCTATTTGATGTTTATTCTGGTTTTATCAGGCCCATAGAGGTTTGCCACCCTTTGCAACGATTAGCGAGACAGCAGGGAGCCTGTGCAGCTAACCCAGGGGTGCTGAAAGCGGGAATGGTATACGCATTGTTGAGAGGAGGGACTTCCTGACCTCGGCCGACCGCTCGCAGCTGGGCCCAGGCGCTCCCGGCACAGAACCACGTGCCGCGCCGGATGAGGCCGCCACCTCCCCGAGACACCATGACTGCGGGAGGCGGCGTGTGCGGACCTCACGTGCGGCCCACAGCCCTCCCTGCCTCGCGGGGGTGACGAGGAAAGCGCTATCCCGGGCCCTTCTTCCTGCCCCCGGCTCCGGTTCATCACCAAACCGGGGCTCATTGCCCCACTTCCTGGCGGCGACCAGTCCAGGACAGGCCCCTGCTTCCTCCCAAAGCATTCCACCGTGGCCCTGCGATGCGTGAAGGCACACACCTGCTGTGCATACGATGGAAAGACAGGGTGGCCTCCATGTCCTTCCAAGACTGTGATTGAACTTGCACTTGTAGGAAAGAGTCGGAGGCTGGGTGCTAATGACAGAGCACGAGATTCTCTCTCCTTGAGAATCGAGGTCAGGGGAGGACCTCAGTGCCCACTTTGGAGCTGGAGCCGCGGACGCCCCCCTCCCCCAAGTGCCTTCCTGTTTCATTTACTGTGCCGTTTACAGCCCGGGACGGCCTTTCATCCCTGTCCACAAGGGGACTTCGAGCTCTCTGTGCTCCAGGAATATCGGTGACAGGCTCAAGGCCACCGAGCCCAGCATGGGACTAGCAGGGAGGTTCCAACTTTCCAGGAAGGCATCAGAATCGCACACATCTCCCTCTCAGATTTGGAATGTTCTCTGTCTGCTGTAATGTGTGATCCTGGAAAGAGTCCAGGCTCTGGGACAGGTAGGACAGTCTGGGTTTCTACCGCACCATCCACCCTCGCTGGATGGGAAGGATGAAAGAGACAGCGGAGGCAGAGCCCCGGCCACACCACCTCTTCCTCAGGGGCGGTGGAACCCGTGCAGCTCTGCCCCCTCCTCCGGCCTCTCAGCCGGTTCCAGCACAGGGCTGACGTTGGTGAGGAAGTCTCTCCTCGCTGGCATTTCTTCTCCACCTGCAGAGATCTGTTTCTCCTGGCCCGGAATAGCTCAAGTAGGCTGTGAGCTCGGCAAGCACCCTTGAGAGGCTCTCGAGGCGCTTTGAGAAATTGCACAGAAGGCGCTCTGCATCTGGGCTGGATCTATTATTCATGCATGCATGTCTCCGAGAGCACGGTAATTTAGAGTCTCTCGGAGAGCTCTCTCTGCAGCAGTCATAAACCACGTTTCCAGTGCGCCACGGAAAGATGCTCTTTCCCTTGCCTAAGTGAGGGGTCGCGCGAGGGGTTTGCACAGATGCAGCAGAGGGGCCAGGAGGCAGGGGGAGGTGGGCCGGGGTTTCTGCCAGGGGCTGGCAGACCCCACGCTGGGCAGATCCTCTGCAGCCGCTCCTGGATGGCCTTTGGAGCGTCTCTCTGCTCGTTTAGGAAACGAGGCTCTGGCTTGAGCCATCCTGACCGTCACGGGCTCAGTCTCCCCCACTGCAACCCCTGCTCCCTGCGTGACCCACAGCAAGGACTCAATGTTCCTCCAAGTCACCCCGACATGGTGACGGATGCCTGGCTTTCCTGCTTCAGAAACCGGAATCAGTCCAGGCATAGCACCTGGCAGACGGAGCCGAGAGTATATTTTCTATGTATATTTATTTCCATCTTCATAGCTCTCATGTAAAAAAGGCATAGCTTTTATGTCTACAGAGAATATAATAAATACAGGAGCACAGGTTTTCCCAGAAAACATAGCCCCGGGTTGGCAAATTGACAGACACTAACATAGACTACTCTTCGAAGGGGGTGGAGATGAAAATAAAGATCAGGGAAGAGACTGATGTCAACTTTCAGATGCTGGAAAGGAGATTAGGGAAAAGCACAGGAATCTGGGACGTGAGGCCGGTGCCCGTTTCCAATTTCGCGCCTTTGCTGGGATCAGGTGAGAAATCCGGTGCGCGTGCTGCCTCCCGCCTCAGGGCCAGACTCTCGTTTCTCCTCTCCTCTCCAGAAAGCGAGTAGCATCATCCTCTGCAGAGCGGACGGGGCTGTGCATCTGCCCGGCCGCTGTTCCAGCAGCCCTGGCCGCCGGGGGTCCTCGCGCCCGCCCAGCTCCTGTGGCCTCTCCCGGGCTCTCCAGGGGTTTCCGGTCCAGGGCCCCGGCCTGCAGAGCTGGGTCTGCCTGCCTCTGGGCCTGCAGGGGCCCCTCCTCGAGGCTCTCCGGATGCTCACCGTGCTGGCTGATCATGAACGCGGCCCAGCAGGAGAGGAAGGCTGGACCGTGGCCTGAAACGCAGGCCCGTGGGTGGAGAGGCGCCTCGGGGGAGTGGGCGATGCCCTCACAGGCCGCCCAGCACCCTCTCTTGTTGCACTGCTGCTCCTGGTGGTGGGAGTGAGGGTCCCGTCTGTGCACAAAGTAACCCGTCTGGTCGCTCAACGGCGCGAAAGTACAGAGTGGCTCCAAAGCGTGCCCCTCAGACGGGCAACTTTATGTTGTATGGATTTTTCATCTCAATAAAAATAATAGCCCATCAGTAAAGCCACCTTTAGACCTTTAAAGCTCTGCAGGATCTCGCAGGTGACCTTCACCAAGTCCCTCATTTTGCAGGAGAAACTGTGGCGCCCAAGGTCATACGGAGGGAGGCTCCATTCTCTTGACCCAAATCCAGGCGTTACCAGGGACCTCACTGAAGTGAGAGATTGGAATCCAGCCCCCCTCCCACATTTCCCCTCCGCTTCGGGGGAGCTTGGAATGTGGGAGGGGCTGAAACCTCTCCCACCACAGTGGGTGCTGGAGAGCAGGGCTCGGGTGGCCTGTTTGCTGGGCTGGGCCAGGGCGGCAGCGCCAAGGCAATGCCATCCGGCGGTACAGCGCACGGGTGTCCGAGCTGCTTGACGGTTTTCTGACTCTGGGATTCACAGGCTTCAGCCTCAGTGGGGGTCCCCTCGGCCCTGCAGCTGCTGCTCCGGGACCCTGCATCCCCTGCCAGGTCCCCCAGGCGCAGCCCCGCCCCTCTCCCAGGTGAGCCCCTCCAGCCTCGTTCCCTGGCTGCACCTGCTCGGGAGGAGAGTGGGGCGGGTGTGCGCGTGCGCGTGCGTGTGTGTGTGTGTGTGTGTGTGTGTGTGTGTGTGTGTGTGGTCAGGCTCCCGCAGGGGCAGCGCAGCCCAAAGGGGCCCGAGTCCCAGCAGGATGCTTCCAGGGCGCCTGGCGAGGCCCAGCTAGCCCGCCCTAAAGGAGCTCTAAGCAAGTCTTCGCAAGGGTCGTGGAAGGACTAGCTCCCAAGCAGCCGAACTGGCTGCCGGAAGCTCTGTGCAGCGTCTGCGAACCACGCGTCCGCCGCCGGCCCCCTCCTGGGGATGCAGGGCCTGAACAGGGACAGCTGAGGCCGGGCTGGGGTGCTCGGCCACCATTCGTTGAGAAAAGGCCATTTATCAAGTGCCTACCGTATGCTGGTCCTGAGCAGCTGTGCGCAGGCTCCATCTCGGGGGACAAGCTCTGCAGGGGTGAGTCCAGGGAGGCTGGGGACCCCCGTGAGTCCTCTGGGAGGGCTCCGGAGGCCCACAGGACGAGCAGGCGGTGAAGGAAGGGAGGAGCCATCACGGAGGCCTGGAGGGAGAAGCAGCAAGAGCCCCTGGGCACACAGGCCAGCGATGCCAGGCTAAGGCCTGGACCCCACCAGGAAGGAGGGCGGGGCCCCGGGGGGTCTTCACAGGGAGCCTTGGGGTCCCAGCTGCTCCTGAGAGGCTCTCTCGCCCCAGCGGGGAGACCGGGTTGGGGGTGATGGGCAGGTCTGGAGGCAGGGCTGCTGCGGGGCGAGCAGGGGGCGGGTGTGGCAGCGGGCCGGGCAGAGGTGGATTCAGGAGCTGCTGAAAAGCCCGAGCCCGCGGCCTCTGGCGTCCCACCGAAGGCCGGGGCTGGGACGGGGGGCTGGCGTGAGCTTCCGAGGTCCCCTGTCCCCTGGGAGGACTGAGTGGGTGCACGGGCCCCCGTCAAGGTGTGGTGTGAACACTCGGGATGGACCCCAGTCCCTCTGGACAAGCATCCGCCAGCAAGGCCAGGAAGGTCTCAGAGACCCTCGGGCTCCCCACAGAGCACCCCTGCCGCCTGGGCAAGTTTCCCATTTGCACTGATATGCAGTTCCTTGTCCATAGACTCAGGACGTGCTGTTCTGAGTGGCGAGGCTGATGAGCACACGGAGCGACCTGATTATGTCAGGAGGCTCCTGAGGAAGGTTTAGGGCCAGAAGCCACGGGGCAAATGCCAGCTTTACTTCCCAGGCTCCACCCCCCTAATGTGACATTTTTGATCTGCGATGTTCATTTACACGTTCCACCCACGTTGAGTGATTGCCTGTCTCTTCAAGTAAGTTTCTGTTATGGACGCAGCCCAGGGCGACCCCAGTGAGTCCTGCTCTGTGGTCCCCTCCCCTTCACAGGGGCAGGTCCCGTGACTTCCTTGAAACCAGCAGGCATGGCAAAGGCAGTGGGATTGAGTTGCAGGTTATGGCCAAGGTGAAGGAATGCCTCAGATGTAATATGACCCCTAAAGTAAATCAAAAAGCAGACACCCCCATGGGCCTGGCCTAATCAGGACAGCCCTTTCAAAGGGGCGGGGGGCCTTCCCAGGTGCAGAGACCAGAAGCAGCAGAGTCACCTGCTGGCCTCAAGGAGCTGGCTGCTGGCTCGGGAGGGGCCCCATGACAGGGAACTGCAGGCGCCTCCGGGAGCGGCGGGCAACGCCTGGCTGACATGAGCCAGAAAACAGGACATCAGTCCTACAGCCCTAAGGAGCTGAATAATGCCAATCCCACACAGACTTGCAGGAGACCCAGAATCCAGAGAGGAACACGCTGCAGCTGAAACCCTGACTGCAGCCTGGGGAGCCCTAAGCCGAAGCCCGGCTCAGCCAGCCCGGCCTCCTGACCGCTGGGCACCAGGAGATAATAAATGCAGGTTGTTTTAAGATACCGAGTTTGTGGTGATCTGTTTCACGATCAGAGATCCCCAGTACACTTTTTGGGGCATGTTTCTTCTGATATTCCTTATTCATTGTCCTAACAACCAGAGTCCTAAAACTGTCTCCATTATCTCCTTGAATTTCATGGATTGCATGTGGTTAGAAAAGAGAGGCCAGCGTCTGTTTTTCCTTAGTCTCCCCTCTAAAACTAGGCCGAAGACCACAAACCCAGACCAACTCATCTGAGACCCCGCCCTCAGATCACGTAATTCTCTTTCAGTCTCGAAGGAGCTGTGAGGGCTCTACTTGGGGGTGTGGCAGAGCTGATTACCTTCTTAAGGTTTTGGATATTAATTTTTATTGTAAAATAAACGTGACAACAGTTACCAAGTCCCGTTGTTTTTTTTTACATTTTCTTGGGATAGAAAAGGCTTCTCTGAAAGCACATATTTAGGGCCCTTTGGACAGAAGATAATAACACCTCAACGAACACGGCTTAGACAACGCTGGGACCCGCAGTCACAAAATAGACAGAGGCGGGCTTCCCTGGTGGCGCAGTGGTTGAGAGTCCGCCTGCCGATGCAGGGGACACGGGTTCGTGCCCCGGTCCGGGAAGATCCCACATGCCGTGGAGCAACTAAGCCCGTGAGCCATGGCCGCTAGGCCTGCGTGTCCGGAGCCTGTGCTCCGCAACGGGAGAGGCCACAACAGTGAGAGGCCCGCGTACCGCAAAAAAAAAAAAAAATAGACAGAGGCAGCCTTTAGGCCGAGAGGAGGAAGGCGCTGACTGCTGGTAAGCAGAGAGGCAGGGGAAGGTATTGGGGCAGAGGGAACTCGGTGGGGGAGAGCGCAGGGGGAAAGATGAAGCCACGGCCAGGGGGTGAGTTTCAAGCTGAAGGTAGTGGGACTCCCCGGCGGTCCAGGGGTTAGGACTCCGTGCTTCCACCGCGGGCGGCGCGAGTTCTGTCCCTGGTCAGGGAACTAAGATCCCACATGCCGCGTGGTGCAGCCAAGATAAAGAAATACATTACAAATATAAAGCTGAAGGTAGTAACGGAGGAGGGGAGGGACAGGAGGGGCACCTGGGCATTTGGAATAGAGGGCCAGGCCACGGGGGATAACTTTTAAAGTTTGAAAGTTAAAGTTTTCTTCTTTAAGAAGAAAGGGGACGTGATCAAAACTACACTTCAGAAAATAAGCAGCAGGCCTGCGGATGGGGAGAAGGAAGAGGGAATGAAGAGGAGGAGGAGGCTTTGTGCATCTGGGACCCAACGTGGGGAGCCTCGCGACAAGAGGCGGGTGGCGCCCACCGTCCCCCAGTGATCGCTGCGGAACTAAAACCCCGCACCCTGTGGGCAGAAGCCGCAGGGCTGCAGGCGAATCAGACATCACAGTTCATCTCCTCCTTTCACGGCGGAAGATCCTGACAGCCCAGCGGTCCTCCCAAGTCGCGCAGCTAATCAGCGGCCGGGTCATGACCGGAAGGTCGCAGGAAACCTGCACGTCACCGAGCCGAAGCCACCTTCAAAGGCCTTTCTACTCCCTCGTACTGTCAACGGTACTGGGGACCATTAGGTAAATTTCTCTTGTGATTCGAAATTCTTTACCAGTTTCTGTTTGTTTATTTCCCCATTTTTCTGAGCCTCTCCTTCAGTTTAAGCTTGGCCTCCTTTGAGAATGTCAACGGGGTCTGCTGCTAGCAGTGGTCCAGGTAGACAATAATGTACTCTCGTATGTTTGTTCATTGGCTGGGCTACTCAGGATGCTTTATCAAAACCTTGAGAAGTCTTCTTCTGGCTCTTTATCACAGGCGTAAGGAAGGGAGTCTATTTGTATGTTAAGATGAGGGAAAAGAACAACCATTTTCAAAGATAAGAGTTGGAATTTATAAGCCTTTGCAAACTGTTCTTTCTTTCACTGAGAGAAAATAAAAATGGGAGATAGTAAGGAGAGGCAATGGTATTGCAGATAACATCATTTCGAGGATTTTGAAACCTGGTATAATTTATCATTATATAAGATGCTTTGGTCTGCAAGATCAGAAGCAACTGACGTTATCTATCTACATACAGCCAATTGAATTGCCTCTTCAGAATCCCAGACAAACATTTCATTAGTTACCATTCATCAGTAAATTGGGATGAAACGCCAAAACACTTCTTCTTTAAAAAAGCTGGATTGCATTTCCTACATATGGTGCTTTAAAAAATAATCATTTATATTGCACTTTTCTTTCAAGTGTTCAAACTACGTTGCTTTCCAAATATTTGCACAGTCTTCATGACCCTCTCTTCAGTCATGAGCATTATTCTTTTCATTTCTAAGGACTGGGGGAGGAGACACAAACTATTCCAATACAGGAAGTCAGTCTGAATTTAGCCAGGAAAACCAGAATTGCATGCGAAAAGCTATTGAATTCATTCAGGCAACTGCTGTGCCACTTTTTGCCTGGAGTTGGCAGGTGTTTGACCAAAATGACTGACTGACCTCTGTCCCACCTAAAAGTGGGTTAGGCAGATGGGTTGAATTTCAGTTGGAAACCTCCCTAGAAGAAAGGAAAACAAGAGGAATCTGGAGCCTTTTACAGAACTGCAAGCAAATAAACAAACAAGTAAACAAGCAGCCCTGCATCCTGGTCACGAATGAACTTAGCCCACAACTAGAGTAAGGAGAGCCGCCCCTCTTTGTTTGTGGACCCGGGAAAGATGCACCTTCTGGAAAGAAAAACCCACCATCATCCAGAGCCTCTATCACTTTTCATATACAGTGTCCAGCATTTCATAAAAGCTCACCAGGTACAACCATGAAAAAAATTAAGGAAAAAAAAAAAAGTAGGAAAAGAGCCCCAGATAGCCCATTTGTTGGAGTTACAATACCTGGACTGTAAAATAGCTCTGCTTAATATGTTAAAGCAGAGATGAGGAATTTAAGCAGAAAACCCCAATCCATAAAAAGAGTCAATTAATAATTTTAGCAGTAAAAATTTCAGTAACTGAAACGAAGATTCAATTAAGTAATAGGTGAGTTTAAAGCAGAGAAGAGAGGATTAGATTATAGGACAACACATTAGTAGAAACTATCCATGCTTGAGCAGAGAGAAGGAAAACACAGAAAATGACCCCAGAGACAGGTGGAACATGGGGGAAATTTAACTGCATAATTGAAGTCTTGGGAGGAGTGGTGAGAGAGAACGGGGGCAAAAGGAGTAGCTAGAGAGAGAACGCTGAGAAGTTTCCCAAACTGATGACCAAACTCAAGTCATAGGTACGCAAAGTACTGTGGATCCCATGCAGCACAGACAGGAGGCAAACCCACCTGACACATCATAACAAAACTGCTCACATCCAAAGACGAAGAGAAGAATCTTAGAAGTGGGCAGAGAAAAAGGAGGAACAGAATTACGAACGGTTGGCATTTCCACAGAAGCAGTAGGAGCTAGAAGACAATGGAATATGATGCCTTTAAAGCTGCATAATAGAGAAAGTGTCCTTCACGTGTGAAGGCAAAATACATACATTTCCATCATGAAAAGGCTGAGGGGTTTTGTTGCCTGCAAGTGTACATGAAAAGAAGCAGTAAGAATTCTGTAGGAAGAAAGAAAATGATTCCAGAGAGAAACACAGAAATCCAGAAAAACGAACAAAAGCAAGAGAAAGGGAAAATGGGAAATATACAGATAAATACAAACAAATATTAACTTCAGAAGAATAACAACATCTGACGTGGTCTAAAATATATGGAGAGTAAAAATGTATGAGGATAACAGACAGAGATAGCTGACTTTCTGTCTTCTCAGAGTATATCACTGACTAAGAGTGGAAATAGTGTCAAATTACATTAGACTGTTACTGATCAAGAATACACATTAGTATCCTGAACTTATCATCCTAATTCTTTAACGAAGGAGGGAAGCTTATGAAATTAATATGATACAGGTAAAATTTTTTAAAAAAATTACCGGTTAACTCAGAAGAAGTAAAGTAGAGAAAAGGAGCATTACCTTTGGACCTAGTGATTCCTTTCCTAAGTCTAAACTCCAAAGAAATGTGCACGTGTGCACCAAGAGACACAGACGATAATGTCCTTAGCAGTGGTATTCATAACAACCGAAATTGAGTGGAATGGATGAAAACTGTAGTATATTTGCGTCACAGAATATCCCAGGGCAATGAATAATGGCAACCCATTGTCACCTGAGAGAACATCAGGGGATGCTACAAACACGCCCATGTGAAGGAGACCAGACACAATAGCCTACAAAGCTGAGGTGTGGGGTTCATGTCGGAGCAGTTCCTCCAGTGCTGGCGAGTTGACTTGAAGGGTCACCTGGAGGTTTCTTGGATCCACAGCAGGTTTCTGTCTGGAACTGGGCGGGGATTACCTAGGCGCATTCACTTGGTAAAAGCTCATCAGCACGTATATTTATAATGATTGTACCTTTGCCTGTGTTATCCCTCAATAGACAAAAAGCAGGAATAAAGGTGGGTCTCTCACTGTGCAACTCAGTGTCCTCAACACCTAACTTAGGTCCCGCAGGCTATAGACTCACGTCTGCCCCAGATCTTGTGTTTTCATGTGCTCCAAACTGCTGTGCCTTCTGTGCTGGACTTCATTTTAAACTTTAAGCCTGGACTGGGTTTTTTTGTGGGGTTTTTTTGGCTATTTAGTTTGCTTCTCAATTCCTAAAGCATCTCTGAACACTGACTTTCAGATAAATCTTGATTCCGGGTTCTACAGCCCATGGACAAACCCCAACCCATCCAATTACAGCCCCAACTATGAGAACCCCACCTTAGACATGACTCCCCAAGTCCCCACTTGTGTACGAGGCCCGCGGACAGTCTCCCCGCGGGACTCCTTTATTCAGTGATGCCGTGACAACAGCCCAGAATCACCGCGGAAGGGCACCTCCTCGAGCTCCTTGAGCTTTCCCTCTGTTCGTCACCGCTATTCAATTCAATAAGAAATCGTTGTTAACTGCTAGCAGAGATAAGTAATTCTCTTTTCCCGTCCCTGAGGATATTATAGTCAATTTCGGACACTGACAGATGAAATCCATGATAAGAGTTACAACAAGGAACTGCGAGAGTAAAGAGAAGAGGCACCCAGCTGGTGGTGGCTCCCCCGGGGATGCGATGATCGGGCTGCGTCTCACAGAATGAGGAAACGTTACACAGGGAAAGAGGAGGTGACAGAGCACTCTGCGCAGAGAGACATCCAAGAGCTGAGACGCGCTTGGCGTGACGCAGACTGATGTCTGGCTGGACTTCCCGGGCAGGCGATGGTGGCTTGTGCCACAGCTTTGCCAAAGCCCACCACCCAACAACAAAGCCAGCGAAAACGTGTCTCCCTGGGGCTCTGAGGACGATTTGAAGCATCCCACCAGTTTGCGAAAAGTCCCATTGGCCTCAGCTTTCCCATGAGATCGATTAATTTTGCATCTGTTTTGACAACCCTGCCAGGACTGGAGGACAGACCCAGGGACAGAGCTCAGGACCCGCTGCTGTACCACGCTCGAGGTACCAGTGGTTACGGTGGTGTGCGGGTGACTGTTTATCAAGAATGAACGTGTGCATATATACACGCAATACTTTGTCAAAATTGTAATGATGTAAAGGACATGTCACCCCATATTTACAAAGAGTAATAAACACATAACACTCATAAGTTGTGTATAGAAAAATCGATTCTCAAGCAATGTTTTTGCTCATTTTTTTCAAAACTCCAGAACCACAGCCAAACTACGCTTTGCCATTTACAGGTGAGCGTAATTACAACGCATACATTGGTCGATATTTTCGTTTACGTAACACAGACCGAGTGAGGCGGAAGTGAAACAATGTGTCTGCATGTTAGAACTTTCCTCCTTTGTCAATGATGTGTGTGACTTCTTTGCTGAATCAGACGATAGTTTTTAGATACTAAAATAAGAATTCCTCAATGTTTTGCACTTTTCACCACGCAATGGTCGCAGATATCATTTCCGTTTAAATTTAATCTGTGTTACTAGTATTTATCATCATCTTAAGTCTAGACAATCATCAAAACAATACATCGAGCTGTGGTTCAGGGGTGTGTGCCAGTTTCCATGGTGAAAACAGTCTCACTTGGGTCAAGTTCAAGTGCCCAACATGATACCACTCCATGTGACGCTGGGAAGAGGTTTGCAGTAACATGTCAGGATACATACACTTCCACATACAGACATGGCAGATGTGAACAACCTCAAGGGTAAAATAGTAAAAGATAAAAATATGTAATTAGGAAGCAATGAGTTTGGAGAAATTATTATTTTTTATTATTTTGTTTTCAATATAATTCATTTGATTGTAAGTCTATAATTTAATTTTTAATAATGGCTGTATTTAACAATGGGCTCAGGAAACTCGTGACAAGTTAAAAGTCAGTCCCCCTGCGCTGGTCTAAACCACCTCCAGCACTACCGCGCTGTCAGACATCTTGGTCAAGATGCTCCATATCTCCTTCCCCACAATCCACTGAGGCATCTCTTCTTACCCCCACTTTATGGATGAACCAGGGCTCGTAGCCGGAGAGAGATTTACCAAACATCACACAGCCTTTAGTCAGTGGCAGCTTCCTGAAACCTTGTCCACTTCTGCTTTTCTTTAACACTATTTTACAGACATAGGAAAAGAGGGCGATCCTAAGTGTTGGCCCACAGACGTTCACAACTCCAGAAATACACACAACAACTTGGTGTGAATCCAGTCATTACTAAGAGAAGGGTATCGTTTATCTGTTTGTTCAGAGGTACGAAGTTACGGCACTTTTGCTCTATGAAACATCATTTCAAACTTCTAATTTCAATGTGTTTCAATTCCTGAGTATACTCTAGATGTTTCTACCTCGGTGTAGAATTGAGGTAACAAAGAAAGCACACGTGCACCCACGTGAACAAGGAAAAGGTGCGTGTGTGATATGTCTGCGGCTGAGTCTGCATGCGTAGCCAGGGAGAGCCCCAGCAGCTGCGCTGGGGGATGTCCACTCCACAGTGGACACTGTCTGTCCTCCTCACTTACCTTCAGTTTGTCAGCTTCCTCCTGAGCGCTTGGGAGCCACAGAGCCTTTGGTCCAGTGCGTCAGGGCAGCTGCCAGAGTCGCCTCCTCGCGGAAGCCCGAGGTCCGGGCAGGAGAGGGGATGCCTACGTCACCGTGACAGAAGTGACCGGCCGTGAGACTCAGCTGCTTAGGGTTTAGTGTCCTTCACTTCCATCCAAAGGGATAACAGACCAAAAACCAAACCAAAACAAAATAAGCGAGCTGAGGTCCTAAGTTCCCAGGCGGGGTTCTGCCTTCCGAGCAGCTGAAGGCTACAGGCTTCCCAAGCAGGAGTGCTGGCAGAGGGCTGCCCTGGCAAGAGGACACGGCTTCAGGGTTCCTCCCCGGACACCGGACACGTCCCGTCACCTCGTTCATGCGGTGAACTCACTTGTTATCCTGCTGGAGCCGTAGACCTTAGTGAAGACAAGGTACTCAGAGAGCCTGGGAAACAGTCGACGTTCAGTAACAAAACTGTGTCGTCAGGGATGAGCTAAGTGGTTATGGATTTACTCACCGCGGGCACACACCTTGTCTTCTCACGTCCGTCCTTCCACCGGAATGAGCTTCTCAAGGACAAATACTTGCCTTATTCATGAGGATTCCTGGCTTCCGGCCTAATGAGTGGCACAGAGTACTTCTCCGACAAATCAAATAATAAACAGATTTTTGAAGAAATATTGTAGCTGCATATTTGATTTTGTGCAATTGTGCTCATGGTATATTAAGTACAAAATGATAATTATTCAAACAGTTCTCCAGTGTAAAACATTGACGAGATCTCTAATTTTTCACAATTGTGAATGTCAATTTTATGGCATTTTTGTATGAACATATTGAGTCTCTTGTTTGATATCTGTATGTGGGTAAATTTCTAGAAGTAGAATTCATGGCCAAAGCACAAACACAGTTTAAGACTTTTGATATTTGTTGCGTAACTGGTCTCTGAAAGTTTTGAGATATTTGCTTCTAAATGTGGCCGTTCGTTAGCGTAAACATTTTGCCACTTTCCCCTACTTATTTTCGAGGTTAGGCTCACTCTTAAAATGCACAAAACTGTTATGTAAACTGGGTGCATTCTTTTACTTTTGATTCTTTTCCATCGTCTGACTGCTTTTTCCAACTCTAGTTAGACACTTTTAATTATTGTAGCTCCATGTAGTTCTTAGAACAATTAGAAACAATGTTTCCTATTATGTTTTCATTTAAATTATTTTCTAATGAACCTTAGAAATATTTTGAAATTTTTGAACCAGTTGGAAATTTTGGGGGTCCAGTGGAATTTTTCACTAAAAATATTAAAAGTTATAGATTAATTTGGAGAGAAATAGCATTTTTACAGTACCTTATATTCCTGTTTTAGAACATCACATATTACTCCAGTTGGTCACGTGTTCTTTTATCTTCCTCAGTTAAGTTTAGGTGGTTTTCTTCCTGTAGACACTGGTCTTCTTGGTAATTTCATTCTCATGTATTTCATATCTGTCACTTCAATTTTCCATCTAATATCACTTCTCCACTTGAAACACCTCTTTTATAATGTCTTCTCCTATGGCTCTGCTAGCAATGAATTCTTTCACCTTTTTTTAATGTGGAAAAGTCTTCTTCTCATGTTCATTTTGAAAAGGATACTTTTACTTGTATCCTTGCCAACTTGTAGGTTGGCAGCTTTTTTTCCCAGTAACTTTAAAGATGCTGTTCTTGACTTAATTGGAGTCACTCGAAAGGCTCTCATCTTATTACAATTGTTCCTCTGTAAATAACATGGTTTTGTTTTTCTGTCTGCTTTTAGGATTTTCTGATTATTATTGGTTTTCAGAAATCTGATTGTGATGTTCTTTGTGTGGTTCTTTTGCTGGTTATTCTGCTTGATGGGTCACTGAGCTTCTTGTATGTGTGGGTTTATAACTTTCATCAGATTTTCACAATTTCTGGTCATAATCTCTGTAATTCATCTGTCCCTCTTTTTACCCTTCTCCTTTGTTTTTTCCAGCTTTTTTCTACGGATTCTGTTCTCATGTCCTAAATTAACTACTCTTTCCTTCTGCAGTTGCCCCCCGGCCCCCGCACTCACCATCCTACTTCCTGTCTCCATGAATTTGACTACTCTAGGGACCCCACTCATGCAGCGTTTGTCCACTTTTGTCTGACTTACGCCACTCAGAATGAAGTCCATCACTCATCCATGTTGTAGCCTGTGTCAGGCCTGTGTCACTGTTGTGGCCTCTCCCGTCGCGGAGCACAGGCTCCGGACACGCAAGCTCAGCGGCCACGGCTCACGGGCCCAGCCGCTCCGCGGCACGTGGGATCCTCCCGGACCGGGGCACGAACCCGCGTCCCCTGCATCGGCAGGCGGACTCGCAACCACTGCGCCACCAGGGAAGCCCTTTGGGTCAGATTTTGATTTGCGTCTCTCCAATGATTAGCGCTGCTGAGCAACTTTTCATGTGCTTATTGGATAACTGTATATCTTCAGATCCTTTGCCCATTTTTAAAATGAGCTGTTTCTTTTTTGTTATTGTTGAGTTCTAAGTTTCTTTATATTTTCTCAATATTAATCCCTTATCAGATGTATGATTTGCAAATATTTTCTCTCATCCCATGAGTTGCTTTTTCACTCTGTTGATGGTGTCTTTTGATATACAAATTACATCATTTTAGTGGCTTATATTTCATACTCATTATGTTCATGATTTCATTTAAATAGTGGAGCCTATTTATAATGTTTATAATAGCTGTTTCAACGTCTGTGTCTGCTAATTTCATCACATCTGTTATTTCTTACTCGGCTTATATTGACTTGCTTTCCTCCTGGATCTGCTTGCGGACTTGCAGTAACTGTTGCTGTGTCTACATCTGATGGCGAGCAGAGCTTGCCGAGAGTGGGGCTTCGCTTCTCTTCCTTTGAAGCAGCTTGAAGTTTGGCTTAGCAGGTGGTCAGGTTCCCCTCAGATCAGTTCAATCCTCTCACGGGCTTGTTTGTAGCTTTTATAGTGGTGGGCAGAGAAGCCTTTACTCTGGCTCTACTTTCCCCAAACTGGAGGAAAGATTTGGCCAGTCCAGTGTTTTTACTGATTGCTGTGGTCTGAACGTTTGTCTCCCCCCAAATTCATATCTTGAAATCCTAGCAAACACCCAAGGCAACGGTACTAGGAGGCGGGGCCCTCTGGGAGATGCTCTGGTCCAGGCTGGAGCGCCCAGGAAGGAGGTCTGTGCTCTCGTGGAGGAGACCCCAGGGAGCTCCCTTACCCCTTCTGCCATGTGAGGACTCCCCGGGACGTCTGTAGCCCGTAAGAGGCCCTCATCAGATGCCTTACCTGCTGGTGCCCATCGCGGGCTTCCAGACCCAGAGCTGCGAGGAGTAAGTTTCTGTTGTTTATAGGTGCGCCCCCCTCCCCGGCGCCGTCTGTGGTACTTGTTACAGTAGCTGGAACAGACTGACGCCGATGGTCCGCCCAGTTCCGGGAGGTCTCTGCCCCGGGACTGGACTCCATTCCCGTCTCCCCTCCCAGCGTACGGTTTGGCGCCTGCTCACCCGAGGTCCCTTGGCGCCGTCTCTGCCTCTTGTGTCCCGTGGAGTTTCGCCCTAAACTTGTGCCGACCTGTGCTGAGCAGAGACTCACGGGGCCCGGGCGGAAGTCTGGAGCTCACTCTCTCTCAGGCATCCTCCCTCCGAGGACCGCGCCCCGCCGTCTCCACATTCCTGACTGTCAGGCTCTGTGTCCTCAGCTCAGCAGGACCACTGCCCTTACTGGGACCACAGTCTAGAACGTGTTGCCAGGCAGAACGCCAGGCATGTGTGTGTTTGTGACTCTGCTCTCTGTCCACAGGCCGGCTGAGTGTAGCTGCTTCAAGGTGGATGCAGCTGAGACGTATCAGTACTGACCGCACGCATGGAAATACACACAGCCAACCCGTTCTAAGTGCTCACTCTTCGCCAGATGCTATTTTAGTGCTTTCCATTAATTACCTCATTAATAACCACCCTACCATGTTGGCGCTACTGTCATCTCCATTTTACAGATGAGGGAGGCGTGGGGGAGACACGGGAACCACCCCCACCATGGATAAATCACCTTCCCTTCGAGCTACAGGGCAACAAAACAGCTGCTACCCATGATGAGGGTGAGGGTCCCCAGGCCACCCCACCAACCTCCATAGAGCCAGAACGCACTCTGCAGAAAGGGCAAGAAAAGTCAAGAAAAAGAAACAAAAGAAAAAAGAAAAGAAAGAAAAATCAGCCTATCACATGGGACACATCAAGTTGTACCTAGAATTTCTTTTGACAACGGGGTTTTGTAGCTAAAATGCCCTTGAAAATGTCATAGTCCAATCTTCCCATCGGCTATGGACTCAACTGTGCCTCCCCCAGTCCCCCGTTCATATACTGAAGCCCCACCCCTCGGTAGGATGGTACTTAGACGGGGGCCTTGGGGAGACAATCTGGTGTAAATGAGGTCACAAGGGTGGGGCCCCTACAGACCAGTGCAAAACACAAATGCACGGCCCCTTGTTCAAAACTCATTAAGAATTTCAAGACAGGAAGAGCACAGTGCTAGGCTCGGCGTGAAACGCTCCCGAGTCGGGGGCCCCGTGTGACCGCCCAGGCCACAAACCCACGGAGCTGCCGCTGGCGTCTGGCCCAGGACTGCAAGCGGGGGCCCCGTGTGACCGCCCAGGCCACGAACCCACGGAGCTGCCGCTGGCGTCTGGCCCAGGACTGCAAGCGGGGGCCCCGTGTGACCGCCCAGGCCACAAAGCCACGGAGCTGCCGCTGGCGTCTGGCCCAGGACTGCAAGCGGGGGCCCCGTGTGACCGCCCAGGCCACGAACCCACGGAGCTGCCGCGGGCGTCTGGCCCAGGACTGCAAGCGGGGGCCCCGTGTGACCGCCCAGGCCACAAACCCACGGAGCTGCCGCGGGCGTCTGGCCCAGGACTGCAAGCGGGGGCCCCGTGTGACCGCCCAGGCCACAAACCCACGGAGCTGCCGCTGGCGTCTGGCCCAGGACTGCAGGCCTAGGTTCTGATCACGAAGAACGAATGCTGCTCTGTCACTGAGTAGAATTTTTGATTGTCTGCCCCCTGCCCCTAGACATAATAAGGCTTAACCTGGAGTTCAAGCAAGACTTATGGCTTCCTAGTTTTTCTGTTTTCAGTCTCCTGTCCTTGCACACAAACTAGATTAAGGATAACCCCTCGAGGAAGAGCCCCCGGGAGCCCAGTTTAGCAAGCAGGGCAGGCGTCCTGCTGGATGCAAGAAGGCAGAGGAAGGACATGCTGACCTTGCCCCGCTCTCAGCACCACGTGAGGTGCGGAGCTCCTTGGGGGAACCTGCAGCCTGTGCAGAGCCCCAGCCTGCCCTGGAGAAGCAGCTGGAGGCTGTCTCTGTTCAGGTTACAGCGGGTCCCTGAAGGCTCATGCCTTCTTGACAAGGACAGGCTCCGTGTGCTGGGGGCCCCCTGGGTCTTCTGCTCGCCTGGGAGGGAGCTGACAGCCAAGGGCGGCGCTGAGCCTCAGCCAAGAGAGCTTCTGTCGGTGGGGAGGGAGTCCTCCCCAGCCGGCAGGTGCACGACAGGGCAGCCGGTGCAGGGGCCTGTCCATCTTGCCAGTCAGGCCTGTGGGAGAGGCAGCCGCAGCCTCTGCAGCCTGCAGCCTGAGAATATTCTCTTGTAAGAAATGTCACCAGCCCCGGGCATTCTCTGCGGGGGGAGGGGCACACAAGCACACACAATCTTGAGCGCTCAGGCTCACACTCTGCATTTAGATGCACAGAATCACAGGTGCCTGTGCTCAAGTCCCACAGTAAAAGGGCCCAGTGTGAAATGGTACCCAGCTAGCTGTCCTTGATGCAAAATGAACACAATCCATAACTCCCCCTCAAACAACGCCTGACTGCCATATTATACGAGAACTCCCTCTTTCGATAGAGCTGATGGAGCCATATTTTAAAATGTGTGCTATGCTCTTTAAAATGGTCCAAGGACCTTGCGTGGCTGCAGGAATTGTAGGGCCTGCTCCCTGCTCCAGAGCACGGAAGTCGGTATCGACCGCAGAGAAGCAGGCGGCCTGTCGGTCGCGGCCACACTGCTCTTCAGGTAGCCATCACGGCCTCACTGCATCAGCAGGGGGTCCCTGTCCCCGCACAAAACACCACCGGAAAACAGGAATGAGGCGCCGGTGGCTCGCTGCATGCTGGGAAGTGTAGTTCCTCTCCATACCGCGGGCGCAGGGCATGCTGGGGATTGTAGTTCCATGCTCCGCTGCGCGGGCCGGCGCGGCCCTAGCGCAGTGCATGCTGGGTACTGTGGTCCTCCGCGGGCCGCAGGTTCAATGAGCCCCAGGAAAGTGTGGGGCTAGGGACATGGTCACCGGTCCCGCAGACCTTCCAAGGCCACACTTGAGCCCGACGGTTTCAATTCACTGCTCTGTAGCTGCAGACCTGGGAGGTGATTGGATGAGCCGTGAGCGAGCGGGGCGGGGGAGCCAAGGTTCATCCACACAGATGTGCAGGGGGTGCAGACACCAGCCCGGGAAGCTGGGTTCTTCAGGGGAAGAATGAACCAAAAATGAGACATAAATGAGAGGCGTAAAAGAACCCCACGGGACATAAGGGGATGCTGCGTGCGGGGCGGAGGTAGGCGCTCCTCAGGCTGGACACGGGAGGACAGCCCGCCTCCGAAGAGGACTCTTCTTAACAGAGATAAAGACGTTTAGGAAACCGCACTGCCATCTGCAATAAAAATTACCTGAGAGAAGCAGGGCAGAATTCCCTTCTGATTGTGTTAATAATGATGATACCGAGCACAGACATTGAGTGTTTACGGCAGGACTTGCATTAACTCACAAAGCTCACAGGCCACCTTGTGAGGCGGGTCCTGTTGGTTCCCCTGAGGTGTAGGTGACGAAGCCAAAGAACAGAGAGGAGAAGTGTGGCTCCCGAGGCTTCATGGCTAATGGGAAGCACGGATTTGAATCCAAGCCATTTTCTGGACCTACACACCTGGCACTAGTCTAGGTGGGTGAAAAGTCAATAAAGCAAAGATCAGGTTCGAGCTGGTTAGAGCAGGGAAAGGCTACAAGGAGACACAAATTTAAATAGCCGAATTAAAACCTGCATTGAAGAAGGTGGGGAGAAAATTCAAAGAATGTCACCTCCCATATCAGTAAATGAAGGATGTTGTGGCCACCAAGCCCTCAGCCATGGCAGCCACCCCTCCACGGTGGCCCCCGAGGGGACTCAGGATGGGAAAGCACAGGACACTGGCCTCAGGTAGCGGAGGTGTGGATCAAAGGAGCGATTTCAATGAGCCTGGACTCTTGCATCTTCCTATACATAGAAAAGCGCTAAATTCATTAACCTGAGATGTCTGGTTTTCTTTAATGAACAGTCATCTTTTGATGTTCCGACTGCCTGGTCTTTGTTGCAAAAACCGCTGTAGATCCTGGCTCCCCCGTGACCTCTTGTGAGCCGTCCCTCAGAGCATCTGAGAGGCTGCGTCCTGGGCTTGAACCCTCAACAAGTCTGTCCAGTAAAACAGAATTCTCAACTTTTAGGATGTACATTTTTTTTTCATTTGACATGATGAATTACATAATTTCATAAGAAATTGGGGACAAATTTCTTTAAGTAGACACAAGAAACCCTTCTGGAAAAACCTTTCCAGAAAATAAAATTTACCATCAGTTTCAGAAATCCAGGTAAATATCATTGAAAAGTATCTATCCTTGGCAATTTCCTAGAGGCAAAGTATGCCAAAATATTAAATTAATAATCTCTTTGGTATGAGACTGTGAATGACATTTTAATTTTTAAAAAATATCTTGTGGGGGGCTTCCCTGGTGGCGCAGTGGTCGAGAGTCCGCCTGCCGATGCGGGGGACGCGGGTTCGTGCCCCGGTCCGGGAAGATCCCACGTGCCGCGGAGCGGCTGGGCCCGTGAGCCATGGCCGCTGAGCCCGCGCGTCCAGAGCCTGTGCTCCGCAGCGGGAGAGGCCACAACGGTGAGAGGCCCACGTACCGCAAAAAAAAAAAAATAAAAAAAAAAGAAAGAAAAAAAATGTGCACCTTGGAATTGATGAAATACCAGTTGGAAAAGAAACTGGAAAGTGGTCAACAGCGTTAGATTGCAGACGGGTTTGTTTAAAAACAAAATGGTAAACATAGTCTAATTTTCCCGTTGCCTTCTAAGGGTGGAAGAGGAATTTAATTTAAAGAGTAAAGACAGGGCTTCCCCGGTGGCGCAGTGCTTGAGAGTCCGCCTGCCGATTCAGGGGACGCGGGTTCGTGCCCCGGTCCGGGAGGATCCCACGTGCCGCGGAGCGGCTGGGCCCGTGAGCCGTGGCCGCTGCGCCTGCGCGTCCGGAGCCTGTGCTCCGCAACGGGAGAGGCCGCAACGGTGAGAGGCCCGCGCACCGCAAAAAAAAAAAAAAATAAATAATCTTGTGGGTCTGTGTTTCTTTTAAAAATAAATGAAAGCCCTCTAAAATACCACTGGTTTCCGGCAAGCTAAACAGAAGCGCTGGTATCAGCTCCTTGACCTCCCCTCCGCCTTCTCCTGGGCCCTCGGAGGCCCAGGCCTCTGCTCTCGTCCTTGTCAGGACCCAGTGCGGCGACGAGCGGCTCTGTTCCCTGCTTTGCTTCTCATTTCTGACTCCGTCAGATGCCTTTGTGCGCACAGAAATACCCCGGCTTGTTGGGGTGGGCAAGGCTGTGGAGCTGAGACCCCGGAGGGTGGGGTGCTGTCCCGAGACGAAGACAGGAGCAGCGGCCCGGGCTGGGAGAGTGGGTGCAGGGGGGCCGGGGGGGTTCCCAGGATGGGCAGTCGGCAGGATCAGCGCTGTTCACAGAAGTGAAGGCACAGCAGGGTCTGGAAAGATGCAAAGGAAATCCCAGGGGTCTGTCTTAGAGGTGTCTTAAGGAGCAGGCCCGCAGGAAGAGGCAGAGCCTGAAGCAGAGGAGGTGTCAGGGTTTGCATTTGGCTCTGGGGTCTGGGGTTTGCTCGTGACAGGGAGGGCTTTGCGCCCTCTCTTGGAACCGGGTTAATGGTGGACACCCAGTCCGTCTTGTACAGCGCCCCCTCCCCTAGCATAGTGGGAGCTGTACACATGCGATGGGCGGCTCCGCCTTCCCTGAGGCCCTTCTGGGGGCGATTCCAGCCTGGGCTCCGTGCACATACCAGCCTCATCCATGCCCTCCCTGTCATTGTCGTTGTTGTTGAAGTTGCCCACCCAGAATTCACTCG
Source organism: Kogia breviceps (assembly GCF_026419965.1). NCBI lineage: Eukaryota > Metazoa > Chordata > Mammalia > Artiodactyla > Physeteridae > Kogia > Kogia breviceps. The sequence continues at coordinate 101,926,675 of NC_081320.1, forward strand.
TTCCTCCGGAGAACCGGGGGACATGTGTCACGTGTCCATTTCAGAGATGGACCCACTGATTGATTCTTGATGGGACTATGTCCTCTGAGAACATGTGCTGGCTCTGGGGTCACGCAGCTCTGTGTTGGGCCCTGGATCCGCACTCACTAGCTGTGAGATCTTAGGGGAGTGCTGGCTTTGTCTAAGCCATTGTTCTTGCATCAAAGGGAGTAATAGCCGTGTCTGCCTAGCGCGGTTACTGCGAGGGTCTACCAGGGCAAGTGAACTGCCTGGCAGGTGTCTGACACATCACAGGACCTCGACGGAGGCTAGCGGCCTCCAGCCACAAACAGGACAGCTCCCCGCTTGGCTGGGTCCTGTTCTCGGCGGGGCCTGGGAGTGGGAGAACTTTCGAGGGGTGGCTTGGTGTGTCAGGGCTGTGAGGGGGCGAGGCTGTGAGGACAGACGGGCGGAGGCAGGAGGGCCGGGTTAAGGGGAGGCGGCACCCACCCTGCTAGTGGCACGAGAAGGAGCGGGAAAGTCACCAGAGAAGGGAGAGCAGGGCTGGGCTGCAGCTCAGGGTCGAAGGGTTGGGGGCAGGTCGCGGTCCTCCCGTGCCAGCATCAAGCAGAGCAGACACGGGCAGGACCCGTCCGTCCTGCAGACGCTCAGCGCCTGCCCGGGAGAGCACAGGGGTATCTGCTGTGTGCAGTTTCTATTTCTGGGTGTTTGTCCCTGTGGCGTTTCCTGTGAGGCTCCGTGCATCTCCCAGGAGGTGAGTCTGGGCCCCGTTCCCCAGGGAGGCGGCGTGACTTCTGCAAGCACCGTTCGGAGCTGAGCCCCAGACTCAGAGGCGAGCCTCAGGCAGGGATAAGCGCGGTCCTTGCGTTTTTAGAACTCAGTTGCCTTAAAGATGCCGTGGTCACAAAATGGCCATTAAGATGCAAGATCAAGAAACAAACAGGAGCAAGTCCAAAAGCAGGCGGTCCGATCTCAACCAAATTCAATCCCTTTAAAGGGTGTCTGCTGTCCTGGTGCACCTCACAGCCCACCGGTCACAAACCCCACTCCCGCCGAATGCCTCTGCTCGCCGTCCCCAAATAGTTTTCCCTTTTGCCTTTTCCACTCTTCGCCTTGTGGTTTCCTCCAGCTGGAGACCTCTGGCTATTACCAATTTTTTTACCCATACATCCTGCCCGCGCTGACTCGGATGCCTCAGATCCAGTCTACACTCCAGTGATACCCCCTCGTCTGAAATAATTGCATAATTGCTCACACTGGATTTTTTGTTCTTTTTTTTTTTTTTTTTTTTTTTTTTGCGGTACGCGGGCCTCTCACTGTTGTGGCCTCTCCCGCTGCGGAGCACAGGCTCCGGACGCGCAGGCGCAGCGGCCACGGCTCACGGGCCCAGCCGCTCCGCGGCACGTGGGATCCTCCCGGACCGGGGCACGAACCCGCGTCCCCTGTATCCGCAGACGGATTCTCAACCACTGCGCCACCGGGGAAGCCCCAGATTTTTTGTTCTTCATCCCATAAAAGAGCGGGGCAGCCAGAGCTGTGAAGGCAGGTACGTTACCTGTTTGGATCCCTCCTCGGTCAGCAGCACCTCCTGGGCGCCCTTCCCGCATCTGGCAGCTCACGCGTGTAGCTCGTGGAGGACTCAGGAGCCGGGGTCAGGCTCCCCGACCACCCACATTGTTCTAGAACATTTATGGGTTTATGTAAAGCAGGGATTTTTCTATCAGTTTTTCTACATTATGTTTGGCCACCAAACCAGACCAACAGCCTGGAATAGGTTTGGAGTTCTTCAAACTATGTCTGCAACTGGTGGACTTCTGTGGCCAGAGCCCCCCGTCAGGGCCTCGTTCCTGACTCAGGGGACCCCGTCTCCAGGTCTCCCAGGGACTGCTGGTCAAAGGCAGGGACCCTTTGGGGGCACAGCCCTTTCCTTCCTGATTAACCTAAGCTGAGGACTAGCTGGCAGCATGGAATCAGAAAGTAGGCCCTCCCTCCTAGGACCGCAGGAGGTAGGGGCGCAGGGCGGGAAGGAGAGGTGGATGTGAGGAGTCACGTTTATCATAGATAAGTGATGCTGCCTTAGATGGGTGGCCCCTTGCTGTACATAATTCTCACTACCCCCTCTCTCACTATGAGAGATTGCATCACCCCCCTTTGGGGATGAGGAAACGAAGACCCAGAGGAGTAAATGAATTGGCCGGTTGCCCACAGGTGATGGCGGAGGTGACGCCCAGCGCGGCTGAGGGTGGCGAGGGTGCCGGGAGGGGCTCTGACAGGGCCCCGGGCTCCCCTTCTCCGCGCTGCCCCCCCAGCTGTGTGCGCCCGCTCCTCCGTCAGCCACAGCAGTGCTGCCGCAGCTGCCCTCGGGGGCCCCCAGGGCTTAGGGAGCTCCCTGAGAGCCGCCCGGGGCTAGAGGGGGGCAGCTCCCACCCGAAGGCGCCTCTCAGAGTTGAAGACAGAATGGAAGGCGGAGTGTGGGCAGATAAAGAAGTGGTGAGCAGCAGGCCCAGGTAAGGGGGCAGCGGTCAGCCTGGCTGCCTCCCTCTCTACCCCACCCCAGCCCCGGTCCAACCCCCTCCCCGTCTTCTTCTCTCTGTACATGTAAAATCCATATTCTCGGCGCCAGAGCGATGCTCCCGCTTTGCTGCCTTTGAGCAGATCACAGCACGGATAAAATCCCACAGCAGAAGAGTGTAATGTACACGTAATGCACATCTAAAATTGGGATTGCTGTGAAGTAAACAGGAAATGAACGCTGGCTGAGCCATGCTGTAAAGTGAGCCTTGCCTGAGTGGCCAGGAGTAGACAGGCAGCTGGTCGGGCGTTTGATCCGACCTTCAATCTCATGGCTTGTGTGGCATGAGCGAGGGTGAAGGCCGCGCTGGGGCCGCCGTTTGGAAATCGTCTAGGGTTCTGAATTCTTCAGGATATTCAGGTGTCCTTGTATAAGGGCACTTAGCCCCATGTCCAGATGCACAGATCCCGAACGGAAATCCTCTTACGGAGACAACTCGGGAAACGCGATAAATACAAATGTAAATGCGATGTCAAGCAGACATTAAAATGGATTTTTAAGAAGAATTTAGCTACTTTAAAAGAGAGTAAAGATGATCCCTCTTGCTAAATGATTTGAGAGTGTAATTGGCTGATGAGGGTGTAGAAAAACAGTAATAAAAGGAAGTACATTTAGTTTGAGCTTGGCACTTCCAGCTTTATAAATTGGTTTATTCCAAATGAATACTCACAGTGTTCAAAATTAAATTATCTTGCTTTTTCATTTACTTAATTTTTTCCTTCTCCAACCTTCTTACGTGACCCTTCAACATATCAGCCAGTGGGCAAAAGCAGAACGTGTGAGTCCCCTACACGTGTGTACATTTTAAGGTCTGTTAAGGGAGAGAGTTATACTGAATGAAATTGCCTTACGTGTCACCAACAAACCCGGTGAAATGTTTGGCTCCAGGTGTGTCTTCCTCAGATAAACACTTGTCTGCAGGAGCTGGGGATCCTGTTTCCACCATGACCTTTTAAACCACAAGTCTAAGCTTCCCTTCTCCCTCGAGAAAACCTTAGCAACCTTCTCTGATCACAAGGGCCAGTTAGGTGTCCTCAGGCAGCTGTGCCACCAAATGTACCGGGGACTCCGGCGGCATTGGTGCTGGAGATCTGCCCAGCCAGGTCTCTGGGAAAGGCACACCCAGGCTGGCACTGACAGGTGCAGATGTCCCTGGAAGGGGAAGAGAGAGAGGAAATCATTCATCCAAGGAAGTCAGGCTCGTGTAACACAGTGCTTCCCAAGGTGGGGTCCTCTGACCAGGGGGCTGAGGCGTCACTGGGAAACTTCCGCCCCACCTCCGAGGGCTGCAGATTGGAAGCTCTAGGAGCGCGGGGTGGGCAGCGATGCGCATCTCGCCCGACGCTCCCTCACACTCGACGGTCATGGGTCTTGAGCACCAGGGAGCTTATGGAGTAAGCGGTCTTGGGATTGAATCTCAGCTCTGCCGCCTTTTACCTGTGGGACCAGGAGCAAAGTTACCTAACTTCTCCAGTCTGAGGTCCTTTACATGTAAACGAGGAGAACTAAACTGCCTTGGCAGGTTGCTATTAAATACGTTGTATATTATGGTAGGTACATTTCCTGGGAGATGGCGCGTCGTGTGTGAATAAGGGGTTAAAACGGGAACCCTCCCGCCTGTGCGTCAACAGAAGCGCCCATGTGACTGCACATCCGACACCAGGGTGAGGGTACCACACGCCGCAGCAGTAGACGTGATAAAGGAAATCATTCAAAACAACTCCCCCATTCTTGAACTTCCTCCTTAACCGACCACAAAATTGCCAGGCTGCGGGAGGGGAACAGGCGTGGGAAAACGTCGCTGGGCCGTGCATTTCCTATCCTAGTGAGAGGGGCCTTGCCGGGCAGCTCGTCCCCTGCAGTTGAGAAGAGGCTCTGTTGGCGCCTGTCTCAGGCCCGAGGAACCCAGCAGCCTTCTGCAGCGGTGCCGAGTTTGGCTTACATGCCCAGAGTTTATCATGGTGAGAACTGAGCTTAGCACGCAGCATGGGGTGGGGAGGAGGCTGAGATGGGGTGGTGCGTGGAGGTCGGCACAAGGTCTGCGAAGAGGATGGAGGGGCTCCAGCTTCCTAGGACAATGGGGGAGCCAGAGGCAGCCTTCCAGAATAGAGATTCGTCTACGAAGTGGAAGGAACAGCAGGAGAGAATCCCAGCAAGACGAAGTTCCAAAAATATGCTCAAAAGTGTCCGCGGGAGAAAGAATCAGTTTCAAACATCTGTCAAATAGAGGGTGGGAAGCCAGTGTGTGACAGTACAAGTTCAATAAAAGGGGTTTCTGTTCGTACCACCCTTGCTTCTCCCTGATGCAGCGGGGAGGGGGAGGGAGACGCCCAGACAGAGAATCAGAGAAGCCAGCGCAGTCCCATCCCCCTGCGGCCCAGGCTGGGGGAGCGAGAGGGTGATGTGACACCAAATTTGCAGTCGATGAGTATCTGGTCTCGACACTCTACCCTCTGACTTGAGATGCTTTGTGACTTAAGTGACCCTCACAATGACACTTCAAAGTGAGCAGAATAGCCACGGACTTCTACAGGTTTCCTCTAGGAGAAATGAAGCCTATTCTCCTTGAAAAGCCCTCCAAGCAAAGGGCAAAGATAGAGCTCGGAAGGAAATTTGAGTTATGCTTGTTCAAGACACACAAACTCACATACACGTGCGTGCCAAGTGACAAGAGTCTTGGTAAGTGGAAGCTGTTTGCTTTTATTAGAAAAAAGAACATTTTGGCTCCTTTCAGAATCAGTAAGATTTTATTAAGTCAGATTTTATAGGTCGAAGTATAAAGACAGACCTATCAATAAGCACTACTTAACTGAGCACTAACGGGAACCGGCAGAATTTTCTGGCAGCAAAATAGCCTTTTCATGGATTCATGGAATTAGAGCCTGTAAAGCGGCTTAAAGATCCTCGATGACACAGTAATGAAATCAGAGCATCTCAAGGCTGGGAGAGAGCTGACGGGTCCAGGCCGCCGCGCAGCTCAACCTCAGGGGGCGCTGTCACACGGCAAACCCGCGGGGAGCACCCCTGCCCCTGTCCTCCGCCTGCGCGGCCTGTGTGACCACCGCTGCCCCCCTGCGAAGGGTCCTGGAGGCCCAGGCCCTGTTGAAAGTTCAAACCCCCTCCGAGTAATCACGCTGTGTGTGCAAAGGCTCCCTGGAACAGGTGACTCTGCTCCCTTCGGAGACCATTTGGCTTTCCCCAAACTGGGATCGCTTAGGCCTTTGCACTTTCGTATTATTCACTCCCACGTCTTTTCACAGATATCATCTCAGGGTCGTAGCATCTGGCCACATAGCTCGGACCCAGCCGCTGAGGATGCACAGGGCACGCCTGGCTTCTGCTCTGCAGGACAGCCCTGCAGAGATTCCGGGAAAGGTGGCGAGTCCCTTCTGACCTTCTCGGGTGAATGATTGTTTTGTCCCCGCGTCCCGCCTGCTCTGAATCTCATCAACATCTTCCGGTTCGTATGTGATCTTCTTAAAGCGAAGGCAGCCCCCCGAACGACCCGATCAGATCACCTCCTTCTCCTTTTGCAGGTGAGAAAGGGAAGGTCCGGCGGGGACGCTGCGTGTCTGAAACCACATACTTTGCCGTTTGGAAGATCAACCGCCACCTTCCGAGTGGTCGGCGCTGGGCTTTTCCCACCGTGCCGTCCGTCCTCCCTCCAAAGCACAGAGCGTGGGTTTGAGCGGCTCTCTGCTGTTTTCGTTGTGGGGCCATGATTTTCCCCAGCTTACACCTTTCTGCTTGCTGTGTTTGGTGTGACTGGGGCCGAAGGAGCTTTAGGGACTCTGCAGGCCCACGGCGTGAAGAAAACGCCCAGGAGGCCTTGCGATGGAGCAGTTAGCGCTGCCCGTCGGGGCAGCTGCTGTGTCCAGGAGGGTCGTGCACTCTGGCCGCGTTCATCAGAGGAAACAGACCCCCTGAAGCCAGTGACTCAGCAATGCCAGTGACCATCAGTCAAAACTGGGGGCTGTCAAGTCAAGGATTTTTGAGATGCACCATTCCATGTTCATATCTTAATTACAGCATAAGGATATGTGGACGAGAGGAGCAATATCTCCCGTCTATATCTGCTGAGTGTTTACCGATCGCCTACGACACGCCAGGAGCTCTGCAGGCGCTGTAGCGCACACACACGTGGAATACTAATGGTTGCTCTCAGAGGCCGGTGGTGTTGTTTCCATTTGCAGATATGGTGTGACTCAGTCTCGCAGAGATAAGTAAATACTCAGAATCCAGGGCTGACCGCTGATGCCGGCATAGCCGTGAAGCCGGCTTCAGGCCGGATGCCGCATCTTTGCAGAGAACGGCAAAATCTCGGTCATTTACAGCAGAGCACTGTGTGTCCAGCCCACTCCAGTCACTGCGGCTTTGCAGGGTTCCACGATGAGCACGGCGCCGAGGAACCTGCGGGAATGTGTGTTCCTGAGCCCGGGGCAGGGTCGGGGCGGGAACATCCACCAGTGCAGGGAGGGCGGGAGGCAGCACCGGCCGGCAGGGCCCAGCCTCGGCCTGAAGTGCCCATGGGAACAAGGCCGGGGTCCAGAGCGGGGCGGGGCGGGGCCGGGCGCACAGCTTGTGGCCAGTGCAGGGGCAATCTTTTATGACTCGAAGATGAGGAAGGATGTTTTACCTTTTCCTCTTAGATTCTGGCCTCCTGAAGTGGGGGCGGGGGCAGGTAAGCCAGCCGCCTGAAAGGTGTAGGGTTGAGTCAAAAGTCCATGATTTCTGTCCTTGCTCTGTGATTTCTTCGGTTTGGCCTTCCAGACTTCAGCGCAGCGGGTATATGGGGACGTAGACCTCGGCCGAGCCACGTTCCTGCGCCCCTGAGCGAAGCACATGGCCTGACTCCACCGGGAACCCAGAATGCACAGCGGCCCCCTCGCTCTGCCTGGAAGGAAGGCCTGGGAAAGGGGCACAGGTTTCAAACAGAACGCTGTGTGTCCTACGGGCTGCTGAGCACTAGATTGAAACACCCTCATTTTTTTCCAGAAAGTCTCATGAAGGTGAGCTACACGCCGACAGCAGAGCGGGCGTCCTGGCTCCGCGCGGTGACAGGTCCGGCCTGGCTTCACCGTCCCTGCCTCTGGCCCCGGGGGCTGCTGTCCTCGCCCTTCTCGGTGCAGAGGGTCCTGGACTGTCCCCGAGCTCCTCCAGATGAGCCCGGGCCCAGGTTTAGTTTTCATTCCTCTTGAATCACGTGCATCACGCTGGGGCAGGTGCTCCGGTTTTGGACAAAGTCCTACGGCGGTGCCCCACGAGCAGGACGAGGCATCGAGAGGGAGACCCATCCCGGGCACCTGTCAGGCTCGGACTCTCTCCAAACCCCCAGACTCTTCTCCCAGAGCACTAGCCCAGCGTCCCACCCCGCCCGGCCTTCGTGCCCCCGACCTGTGCGGCCCGCGGCTCCGCCTTCCCAGCTGCTTCCCCCGGATCCAAACGACACAGAAAGACCCCAGAGCCCCAGGGAGAGCAGAGGAGGCCGCGCAGACCCAGGTTTCTGTTTTCTTTTCATCGCAGCTTCTTTCCACGGATCTTTCACAGGTACCCGCCGCTGTCCAGAGGTCGTGCTAGTCATTCAAATATTTACCTCTAATCCTGTGGTCGCCTTGCCTTATTCCCGGTACACAGATGGTGAAACTGAGGACGAACCACGGGCTCAGGGCTGCAGCGCTGGGGACGTGGTGGAGCCTGGACTGAAACCACCTTTGCTGCCCCAGAGGCTGTGGCCGGACCACGGCGCCCAGGGCGGGACATCGGATCGTGTTCACGTCTGCCAGGCAGGCGTGAGGCGCTGCAGGGGGTGAGGGGACAGGCCCCCCAGGAGCCCAGAGGGAGGCGGGGACTCTGCTGGGTGGGCGATGAGACCACTCTCTGAAGAGAGGGATCTGAGTGCGACTCTGAAGGAGGAACTGGGGACCCAAAGGTCCTGGGCCGCGGCGGGGGTGGGAGCGAGGCGGGCTGAGAAGAGGCAGTGCTGCTGCTGGCCGCGCCCCCCCACCTCCTCCTCGCCCAGCCCGCAGGTCTGCCGTGGGAAACCCCATCCGCGTGCAGAGCGTCACCTGTGGTGTGCATGTGACTCTTCACTTTCTCCTGGGTTTTCCCAGCAGCTGGGGGGAGGGGGGGCGGCGGGGGGGGGGGAAACTGGGAAAGGCTCTGTCAAGGGTTGCTGGCCAGACACAATTTTTAAACGAAAAAACTTGACCTTCTGTGCATTTGATGAAATCAAAGGGACTTGGGGAAACGGTCAGGTTCATCCTTGCTATTTGGAACACGGCTTCCGTTTTCCGAGTATGCAGGACCGAACACAAGTGATAAATGGAAACGGGGGAACGGCTCCTTCTCTGCTGAACCATATCCAAATAGGCTATAAAAATGGTAATGTACGTATTCATAATTAACATGCTAACCATAAATCATCTCAGGGCTAAATTATCCAAGCAATGAAATGCACACTTCTCCATTAGCGTGGAAATTTGTGTGCGGAAAGTTGGGACGTCAAAGCAGGCCCTCCGAGGTGAGCCCCCTTGCCCACACTGGGGAGGGAGCAGGGAGGCCCGGATGGGGGTGAGTTACCCTACAGGCGAACCTCAGGGCAGTGTCGCCCGTCCGGGCGGATGAGAGGAGCCAGATGGGCTGAGCTGCGAGCACAGGACAGGACAGAGCAGGGCGATGGCAGCCTCGTTCTGTGACCATTTGGGCAAAGCCCACAGGCCTACGCTTTACCCACAAAATGACAACCCACACTCTGGTTTCCTTGGAGGAGCCCGTCACCTCTCAGGAAGTCCCTTGTCAAGGTCCCTGCTGGTGTGCAAGGACCTGAGTGCCCCTCTTTGGGAGGCGTGAGGTCACACAGCTGCTAAGAGCCCGGTCCAGACTGTCTTGATTGTCAAGGATGGTAATTCCTCGAGGGAACTTTCACTGGTGGGTGGGAGGGCAGGTCTCTTCTGGGGGAGCTGGGGTCCAGCAGTCTCCAAGAGGGGGGGGTCCCTTAGTCTTGCAGGGAGGGCGGTGGTGACCTGGAGGTCTCCAGTAATGAAAGACTCCACAGGGTGGGTCCTGAGACCCATGAGCCTCTTCCTGACCTGGACCCAGTTAGGTGGGGACCACATCCTACCTGGAGCTGCGGCCCAGAGAGAGCTTTTGTCCCATTGGGGTGACGGCTGACTCCACAGCACCATCCCCGGGGGCCTTAGAAAAGTGAAATCTGTGGGTCAAAGATGATGTGCAATGAAGACATCTCCCACGGCCTCACCTATTTTCTTCAATGAAGGAAGAGAGAGGAAAATGAACGTGTATCGAGTGGATGCTGGCTTTGTCTGTGATCGGCGTTCCCTGTCTGTTATCTTGGGCCACCTTCTCAACAGCTGGAGCCCAGAAGCTGGCCATTTGCTCCGTTTCACACAGCTGGGGAGTCGTGGGGTCAGGGTTTGAACTCAAGTTTTACGAAACTGCAGTCATGCTTTCTTGCGCACACACACACACACACACACGGCAACAGAAGACTGTGCATCTTTCCTCTTTTTTGAACTGGTCACACCCTGTTGCTCTTTTTCAGCTGTGGCCTCTCCTCCTGGCTTTCCAGTCGCTGGATTATCCTCACCGCCCTCTAAGCCTCTGTCACGCACAATCCAAAGATGAAGCGGGGACTTCTTGAGCGGCTTTGAACTAAGAGAGATAGGGTAACACTGAGAGCCTGTTTTCTCAGTCTCTCTTCTCACCCTCTGAAAATATCCCCAATAAATTAAGGTTATTAGGATGTAAGTAGACAGCTCTCAGCGATGAGGAGAGAGTCAGAACCAGAAAAAGAATAATCACTATAACACCGAGAGTTCCGTGTGCACCAGCCACGTTTCCTACTGTAGCCCAGTCCTCACAAAGTGCCCCGTTTTCCAGCTGAAGAAATTGAGAATCAGAGCAATTTGGAGACTTGGACCAAAGGCCACGGCCAGGACACATCTTCCGGGTACAGTCTGCCCCCCCCCCCCCGCTCTGCCCTTGTCCTCTCTTGTCGGGAAACAACCTCTGGCAGGACGTGGATGGACAACGAAGCTGCAAGAGGCCAGCCTCACGCCCTCTGCGTCCTCAGCGGCTACGCTCCAATCCGGCCACGGGGTTCCCTTCTCAGAAATGGGAGGAGAGGCATGTAAGTCCTTCGCAGCTGCCCCCAAAGCCTGTGTCTGAATGGAAATCAGAAACGACGAGGCCACGTGTGCGAAAGGACCACGGCGATGAAGGCTGTGTTTTGCCAGGGGTCTCAAGTGTCTGAAGGATTTAGCTACGCAGACCAACAATCATTTAGATGATTGTTTAGATCATTTAGACTCCTCAAAGCTTAGCATCAGGGGTCGATACCACCAAATACTAAGGGTTACAAAGAGAAATGGAGTGCTTCAGCCCAACTTCTCTGGGTCTAATCTGAGTTCCCCACGGAAGAATCACATAGGAGGTGAGGACACAAAGATGCAAAGACATCGAATGGGTTTGCCACGTGGGTGGCTCTGGGTGCGAGTCTGTCCTGTCAGGTCACTGGGTGAGGGTCTGGGGAGGGAAGGGAGCTGAAGGGAGGAGGCAGGTAACACTGTCCTATCAGAGCCCCTGGCGCAAAGGGCTGGTCTGGGAGTCTCAGGACAGTTCCGCCCCTCAACCCGAGTCCACTTCTTCTTCCAGCAGGAAACCCACCTCTCCTGAGGTTCTGTCATCTCCCAGAAACTAGGGCTTCGTATGTGAGAATTCAATTCCAGACCCTGAGGCTGGAGAGTCGAAGCGTGCTCACGAGTAAAGGTCTAAATGGTTGTAGCAAGATGAATGTTGGTTTATATGGTTATTAATAAAGTGCTACTTTTGAAAAGGAAAACTCCTTATTGTTTACACTTCATGATCCTGGGTGTATACAGCTGCCCAGATCCCAAAATTTATGACAACTGCCAGTGCGTTGCCAGATGCCCTGTAGAGAGGAGGTCATCGGTTCGTGTAGATGCAGGAAGAGGCTCGTGCGTGAGTACAGGGGTGCGTGTATGTAGAGGCAGCCATGTATATACGTAGTAATACCATCCGACATTCAAGTCCAACGTGCCTGGTTTCACTCCGTTGAAACGAGAGCGTGAAGGATAAAGATGCCAAGTAATTCAACAGAGGCGTCTGCAGGTGGCTGGTGGAACGGCTCAGTCAAGCCGTCAGGCAGCGAGGCCGCATAAACCGAATGCACGTGCAGACCCACGTCAGCACGCGTGTCCTTCCTTGTGATGACTGCACACGTCTCCTCCAGGAGACGGTGGCTTGTAGAGCATTCGAATGCTATCGCGTTCAGCCCCCCCCCGTGGTCAGCTGAGTCGCGCAGAGAAGACGGTGGGTGAGTTTGCTGCGAGAGCCTCAGGGCTGAGCAGCGCGCTCACCACAGGCGTGGTTTTCACGCTCTTTGCTTCCAAGTTCATCTTGAGCACCCCTAGCTGCGCTTCTGCTCCCATCCCCCTTCCTGGGAAGTTCATCTCTTTGAAGTCACCCTCCTCTTGCAGGGGTGGAGGACAAGGTCAGCCCTGTGTGAGAGCTGGAGGGAGGGTCAGGGCCTCTCAGTGTGGAAGTGATGAGGTGCAGGCCTCCGATGCCGGCGCTGCCCCGGACCAGGGTGTCCGGAAAACCCAGGAAGCCGCAGTCCTGCCCCTTCACCCCGTCTCCGCAGTCACCTTTCTGCAGACGCGACAGCCCTGTGTGCAGAAACCAAGCGATGGCCGATGGCCGCTTCCCCGCTCCCCGCGGAGCTCCTGTCCACCACCTTTGCACGGTCCTCCAGCAGTGGGCGGTGGTAGCAGCTCTCACCGGAGCCGACCTCCCGGCTGCCCGCGCGCTTCTCAACCTGACGTTTCTTGCGAACCCTGGCAACCCCTTCCTCTTCTTCCCTGCCCTCCTTCTAGCAAAATGATTTTAGGTGTAAAGGATTCCAAAACACACCAGGAAATTAGAAATGAAGGCAAAATGCTCGTAGTTTGATCAAACCGAATAGTCAAGGCTTAACGGCAAAGGGCCAGTTCATCCAGCAGGAAACTAATCTGGTTCGGTGAACGCAGCCAGAGCTGGGGCGGTGAGACACCAGCGTTTGCTCTCGGTTTACCGATGCGAGGACGAGGGTCTGAAGCCCTTTATCCCTCCGTGCTGCTCTCACCTGACAGGAAAGTCTGGTGTCTCAGCCTTGGAGAAGTCACAGAGCCGCACGGCTAAGGGCCCGTGTTTGGAATCGGAAGTCCTGGTCTGAGCCTCCTGTCCGCGACTTTCTGACTTTCCGGGCTGGGGGCTTCCCCGGGGGTGGTGAACTTCAGCTTCCTCGGGTATGATGTGGCTGCAGTGAGACCAGCGCCCCCAAGCCAGCGATTCCTAGCTTTCCTGCCTCTTGGAGCGGGTGGGCAGCAAGTCCAGGCCGGAGCCCGCTCCCGTCCCGGGCAGATGGGCCCCTCGGCAGCACCGGCTGCAGGTCCCAGGGAGCCCAGGCGAAGCTGAGTTGGGGAACCGCAGGGCTGCTGGGGGGGTGCGGGGCGCGCGGTGGGCCAGGGCACGGAGCCGGGCAATTCTTGCCATGGCTGCCCGCCCCTCAGCCCACGCCGGCGGGAAGTGTTCCTGTGGGTGGTTGTTTCCTTTTCACTTTGAAATTCCTAGTTATTTAAGGTGGTGTGAACTTTGAAAGGTAAGCTTTCCCAAAGATCTTGGGATCATTGAATAGTATGTATACTGAATATATATTAAAAATATACTAAACGTATATGTTAAATATGTTACATATGTTACATTATTTAATATTATATATGTCTACTATATACTAAATATAATAATACTATAACCACATTAGTTTTTTTTGTTTGCTTGTTTTTTGCGGTACGCGGGCCTCTCACTGTCGTGGCCTCTCCTGTTGCGGAGCGCAGGCTCCGGACGCGCAGGCTCAGCAGCCATGGCTCACGGGCCCAGCCGCTCCGCGGCACGTGGGATCCTCCCGGACCGGGGCACGAACCCGCGTCCCCTGCATCGGCGGGCGGACTCTCAACCACTGCGCCACCAGGGAAGCCCACTACAGTAGTTTTTCATAAATAATTTTATAGTGAAATGTAGTTTTAATCAAATGTGCTAGGTATTTATGTTTTTCGTGATTGTCAAAAAAATAGTTGAGGATACTTTAAAAATTTGATCAAATAAGGGACGCGGGACGTGGTCGGTCGGATGTTAAGGGCGGCGACGCAGGCAGCGCGACGCTGATGTGGAGCCTCCGGGGGGCCGGGCGGGCGCCCCCCCTCCGCCCCCCGCCCGGAGCAGAGTTGGGCTCACTCGTGTCCTGTCGTATCATTGCCTGGGGGGGTGTGTGACTCCCACACGGCCCGGGCCCGATCCCCGCGTGTGTCTCAGCGCTGGGGCGGGGCTGGGCGGGGAGCAGACACGAAGGCGCACTTCGTGGAAGGACTAAAGGACACAAGAGAGAAGGAGGGTGGAGGCGGGCGCCTCTGAGGGTCCTTGTCGGGACCTGCGCGCCCACGCTTGCGTCCTCCTGGCCTCGGCCCCCCTCCCCAGGGACGGGGCCTCCGTCGGCCTCCCTCGTGCGCGCCTCCGGCATGGAGATGTTCTCACTGCCGATTTGTCCGTCGGACACGTACTCCCAGCACGCGTTCTGCACACGTTCATGGCACGTGGTTGAGAAGCCACTTGGTGCCGGGCAGCTGCAGCGGTAAAGGCTCTGCGCCTGCACAGACAGACCAAGACCGGGGCGGGCTTGCCGGCCCTTTGCCACACACGCGGGCCCCCGACACGGGCCGGGGCTCGTACAGGTGCAGAGAAAGGGCCCCTGACTCAGCCCGAGTGGGGCGGCCGCCGAAGACCTCAGAGGAGAGCCTGCAAAGGCCCGTGGGAGTTGTGGCCAGGCGGGCGGCGACCCGGGCGGTGCTGCAGAGCCGTTGACGGCTCCCGCCGGACCTCCGGGGACAGGCGAGGGACCTTGGTCTTCAGACAGAGGCCATGTGATGCTCGTAGAGCATTTTATTTTCTTTTCAGATATTTTAATTGAAGTATAGTTGATTTACAGTGTTGTATTAGCTTCAGGTGTACAGCAAAGTGATTCAGTCACAGATGCACAGATACCTATTCTTTCAGATTCTTTTCCCTTATACAGGTTATTACAGAATATAGAGTAGAGTTCCCTGTGCTGTACAGTACGTCCTTGTTGTTCATCTATTTTATATACAGTAGTGTGTATATGTTAATCCCAAACTCCTAATTTACCCCCCCTCCCCTTAAAGCATTTTAATCAGTGTGCTGATCCGACAAGATTTTTAGAAGAGTTTTATTTTAAATAATTTTAGGGTCACATGAGAGTTGTTGAGAAGCGCAGACCCACTGTGTGCTCCTCGCCCCCCTCCCGCCATGAGAACATCTCATGTGACCTGAGGACAGGGGTCAAAGCAGGGAGCTGGCGCAGGTGCGACGCCTTCACACTGCAGACCTGTTCAGGTCCCACCAGCTCCCGTGTGTGCTCTTTTTCTTTCTTTCTTCCGGGGTTGGGGAGTGTGTACTTCTGTGACGTGGTATCACACGCGTGCATTTGTGCACAGCCACGCAGACACTCCCCCACACTCACGGGCTCACCACCTTTCGCCCCCGAGGACCACAGACCTCTCTCCGTCAGGGAGATTTTGTCACTTTGAGAACATCATGGGATGAAGCCACCCAGCACGTGGCCCTGGGAGATTGGCATTTTCACCAGCAAAATAACCTCGAGACCCACCTGGAAGGTCCTGGCATCCACAGCTTCCCCCTCATGGAGGGGTGACATCCCGCTGCAGGGGGGCACCTGGTCGAGCGCTTATCCATCTGTTGAAGGACAGTTTTCTTTCCCAGGTTTTGGTGGCTGTGACCACCACTGCTATGAGCCTTCGCTTATGGATTTTTGTGTTGACACGAAGGGCTGATTTCTGTCACGTCCTCAGGAGCGGGAGTGGGGGTCACAGGGCGAGTGAATCCTGCGCATTTTGAGGAAGTGCCCGCGTTCCCACTGGGAACACTTTGAGTTCCCACCAGTGACACAGGAGCAACCAGCTTCCTGCCGGTCCTCACCAGCACGTGCCGTGATTGGCATTTCCTGTTTTCATCTTTCTGATAAGTGTGTGGTGGGGCCTCTGGTGGCTTTAATTTGCATTTCCCTCCCAGCTAAGGGTGCTGAGAGTGTCTGTCCTCCTGGCTATCTGCTGTCTGTACGTCCTCTTGGGAAGGTGTCTGTCCGGGTCTTTTGCTCATTTTCTAAGTGGAGTGTTTGTTTCCTTCTGCTGAGTTCTGAGGTCCTTCGACTGTTCTGGATACAGTCTTTCATTGGGTTGGTGACCTGCACACACTTTCTTCAAGTCTTTCCATCTGCTGAGCAGGGGCTTTTGCACAGAAAAATACTTCCATATAATTTTTTATGAAGCTCAAATGATCCAGTTTTTCTCTTGTGACTTGTGCTTTAGACGCCAGGTAAGGAACTAATCCTATGTTTTCTTCTAAAAGTTGGATGGTTTTACATTTGAATCTATGATATGTTTTCAGGTATTTTTTTGTGTAAGGAAGGGTGTGCAGATTTTCATTTCAGAAGGACTCCTGTGGTGCACCAGGGGAACCGGTAACGCAGGGACAGAGCTGAGGGCCGGAGTGGGCGAGGTGAGGGGCGTGGAACTGCAGGCTGCACTGCAGATTTTGACCCCGAGCAAAATCACACGTATGTGTGCATGCATATGCATGTGTGCACACATGTGTATATGTACACGTGCATTTGTGTATTCATTCACACACACATGCATGAGTTTTTGTGCATATACATGTATGTGTGTGTGTTTGGTTCACGTCTTTATAATCATGTAGAGAAACCCCCTTCAACCCCAACTCCTGAGATTTTCTTAAACCTTTAAAGAGAAATATGTTAGAGTTTGGAAAATTAATTTGAAAACCAAAGCTGTTTTAAAAGACAAATTATTCATTAGTATGCATGCATGTATGCACCACAATCTAGGGACTAGTGGTTTAGAATATGGTTATTTCCTAATTCTTGTTAAACCAGATTACCTATCAGCACATTTTGTAAGAGGAAACGTTGTATAAGCCTGGTGTAGACGGGCTCACGTTGGGTGTGACACTAATTATATGCAGCGGTACTTCCAGCTTCTGCCTTGGGCATTAAAAAAATAGTGCCTTTGGAGGTGAGAAATTAGACTTTGGATCTGGTGCTAGAAAAGGACATGAAGAGGCTTTCAAATGATCTCAGTGAAACACCCCAGAACCCATGACACATTGACAAGTTCCAGGGAAGAGGAAATGGATATAAATGCAAAAGCAGAGATTCAGCCCTGACTTGAAAGGGCACGTTTTGGACACTGAATTGCTGGCTGCATAAGTCCTCTCTGGAGGGTCGCGAGGCTGTTTGCCGACATTGATTTGAAAGCCTCCCAGCGTGGCTGTGCGCTGCCTCCTGCAAACAATGGTGATATTTCAGCGCCCTGTAGTGCGTGATGTAGTGCCAGAGGCGCGCTGTTTACCACGCCACGAGGATGGTGACTTTTGTTAAAACAGTGCAGTACTTTCTGCAATGCGCATGTTTAAAAATCTCCATTTTTTTTTCCATTTTTCTGAACTTCCAATCAGAGTTAATAGTATTCGTGATTCTAGGCTAGGGATGCTTCAAGCACTTTTTCTGATTATGTTCTGCCCATGTGTGTGTCCTTTCCCATATTCTTGTTCTGTCTTTTCCAGTTTATGGGAAAAGAAAAACAGGCTGTGATGCAGGCGTCCACCGCCACTCACACCTCCAAGCATCCTTCCTGCCAATGCGCCCTAAAGTAGAAAGTACAGCAAAGTTCTAATTCACGTCCCTTTTGCCTTCTTGGTGGTGGTGAGTGGGCACCATTTCTGGTGTCTTGGAGGTCAATTTGGGGAATTTTGCACTAATTTATAACTGTTTTATTTCACTATGGTTGGGAGCTGATCTGAATGCTTTTGTTAGATGTAAGTATTTGCATTAACTGTGGGATTAATCAATAGGGGGAGAAGTCAGGCACGTGTGTGTGTGTGTGTGTGTGTGTGTGTGTGTGTGGCAATTTCTTTTTCCTGTACAACGCTCAATATTTCACTCTTTTTGGCCTTAGGGGGAAAAACAATCAATTCTTCAGAAAAATTTCTCAAATATAGTTGTGACTTCTTTTTATGTAAGAATTTATTTTTAATCATTTTCTTAAAAACATCTTTAGAGTAAGGAAGTTCTTCCTAATCAATCCTAAATCTTTCTTGTTGCAGCAACGCACAATTTCTTTGTTTTCCCTTCTCCTCCCACCCCTCCCCTCTCGCCTCCTTTGTTCCTCCTTCCATCCTTGGCATATCTGATCTGTATTTTTCCATAGGGGAGCTCACTGGGGTATAAACAAAGCTATCGATTATCTCTTTCATCTCTGGATCTATATTTTATTCATTCGTTTATTCAACAAGAAGTGATGGAGTCCTATGTTGTTCACAGCTCTTTGCTGGGTACCACGGAGACAAAGGAGAAAGCCACGCCGTGAACCCTTACGAGTCTATGGACCGGCTGGGGAATCAGGTAGGTGAACATACCACCAACCCAGGGAGGCGGGTGCTCTGAGCACACTTGTATATTATGCACGTGCCTAGGGGCTCCTCCAGACCAGGGAGTGTGGGTTTGGAAGAGGCAGAAAAACATGGTCCTTGAGCAGAGGCGGTGCTCACGCCCCGTCATGAGAGCCCCTCCCACCAGCCACTCCCACGCCACACCCACTTCCCTAAGGACTGAACGGGCAATTGAGATCCAGCATAACCCTCTGACTGAGCCGCTCTCACGGTGCCAGGGGAGGGGAGGCTTCCAGGATGCCAGGTAAGGGTGTGGTTCTGGGGGTAGGGAAGGCTTCCCCAGGGAGACGATGACAGTCACCCAGGTGTAGAGAACCTCCACACACCCAAGGCTGTGTCTCAACGTCTGTGTCCCCAAAATCCGTATGTTGAAAACCCAACCCCAGTGCCGTGGCATTAGGGGGTGGGGTCTCTGGGCAGTGAGGAGGTCATGAGGGTGGAGCCTTCTAATGGGGTGAGCGCCCCTATGAAAGACCCCAGAGGTGCCAGGGTGGCAGAGTAGGAAGGCCCTGAGCTCACTGCCTCCTGTGGACACACCAAAATTGCAGCTACCTACAGACCAACTATTGTCAGGAAAGACTGAAAAATATGCAGAAAAGATCTCCTACGACTAAAGACATAAAGAAAGAACTGCAAGATGGGTAGGAGGGGTGGAGACACAGTACAGTCAAGACCGAGTCCCTCAGGGTGAGCAACCCACAAATGGGAGGATAATTACAATGCCAGAGGTTCTCCCCAACGAGCAAAGGGTCTGAGTCCTACGCTGGGCTCCCCAGCCTGTGGGTCTTTTACTGGGAAGATGAGCCCCCAGAACGTTTGTCTTTGAAGGCCAGCAGGGCTTACTTTCAGGAGTCCCAGAGGGCTGGGGCAAATAGAGACTCCACTCTTTTTATTTATTTATTTTTTTGTTTTGCTGTACGCGGGCCTCTCACTGCTGCAGCCCCTACCGTTGCGGAGCACAGGCTCCGGACGCGCAGGCCCAGCGGCCACGGCTCACAGGCCCAGCCGCCCCGCGGCACGTGGGATCCTCCCGGACCGGGGCACGAACCCGCGTCCCCTACGTCGGCAGGCGGACTCCCAACCACTGCCCCACCAGGGAAGCCCGAGACTCCACTCTTAAAGGGAGAACATAAAATCTCCCAACCTCCAGGACCCAGGCAGAAGCAGGAATTTGAAAGGACCCTGGGCCAGACCCATCTTCTGATCTTGGTGAGTCTCCAGAGAGGCTGCAGGTGGCTGGAGCTCACCTGGGGATGGGGATGGTGGCCACAGCATTTTTGGGAGCTTGTTCTACTGCAAGGACACTGGCACTGGGAAGCACCGCTTTGGAGTCCTCTCTCCATCCTATTAGCCCCAGGCCCAGCCCTGCCCCTGCCCAGCAACCTGTAGGCACCACTCCTGGCGTGCCCCAGGCCAAGCAAATAGCCTGGAGGAGACACAGCCCTACCCACCAGCAGGCCTGCTCCTTCAAGACATCCTTGAGCCCACAGTCACCTCGGGACCCCTCCCTGTCCACCAGAGGGTCCAGGAACCAGTCCCACACACCTCTGTGCTGGCACTGGCACCAGATCTCACAGGGCCCTGCAGCCAGAGACCCTGGGACTTAGCTTCGCCCACCAGTAGACCAGAACTAACCCGGGAACAGCCTCACCCACCAGTGAGCAGGGACCAGCCTCAGGGTTCCCTGGGCCCCAGCCCAGGCTGCCAGTGGGCTGACACACCAAATCTGGGACCCCCAAGGCCAAGCAGCCAGAGACACCTAAAGATGCAGAAGAAGCTGTTCACAAAATTCTACATCCACTTATGATAAAACTTTCAACAAAGTGGGTATAGACGGAACAGAACCTCAACTTAATAAAGGCCATATATGATAAGCCCACAGCTAATATCATACTCATGGTGAAAAGCTGAAAGCATTTCCTCTAGGGTCAGGAACAGGACAAGGGTTCCCACTCTCACCACTTTTATTCAACATAGTGTTGGAAGTCCTAGCCAGAGCAATCAGATAAGAAAAATAAATAAAAGGAATCTAAATTGAAAGAAGGAGGTAAAACTGTCACTGTTTGTAGATGACATGATACTATACATAGAAAATTCTAAAGGGACCACCAAAAAACTACAAGAGCTCATCAATGAATTTGACAAAATTGCAAAATACAAAACTAATATATACAAATCTGTTGCATTTCTATATGCTAACAATGAACTATCAGAAAGAGAAATTAAGGAAAAATTCCCACTTACCATCACATCAAAAAGAATAAAATATTTAGGAATAAACCTACCTAAGGAGTCTAAAGACCTGTACTCCAAAAACTATAAGACACTGATGAAAGAAATCGAAGATGACACAAACATATGGAAAGATATACCATGTTCATGGACTGGAAGAATTAATATTGTTAAGATGACGATACTACCCAAGGCAATCTACAGATTCAATGCAATTCCCTATCAGAATACCAATGGCATTTTTCACAGAACTAGAAGAAATAATTCTAAAATTTGAATGGAAACACAAAAGATCTTGAGAAAGAGGAACAAAGCTGGAAGATATTGAACTCCCTGATTTCAAACCATATTACAAAGATACAGTAATCAAAATAGTACGGTACTGGCACAAAAACAGACACATCTATTAATGGAACAGAACAGAGAGCCCAGAAATAAACACTTATATTGGCAATTAATCGACAAAAAAGGAGGCAAGAATATATAATGGGGAAAAGACAGTCTCTTCAATAAATGGTGTTGGGAAAACTGGACAGCTCCATGCAAAAGAATTAAACTGGATTGCTCTCCCACATCTTACACAAAAATACATTCAAAATGAGGCCTGAAACTATAAAACCTCTAGAAGAAAACATAGGCAGTACACTCTGACATTGGTTTTAGTAATATATTTTGGGCTATGTCTCCTCAGGCGAGGAAAACAAAGGCAAAAATAAACAAGTGGAGCTACAACAAACTAAAAATCTTTTTCACAGAGAAGGAAACTGTCAAAAAAATGAAAAGGCTGCCTACTGAATGAGAGAGGATATTTGCAAATGACATATTTGATAAGGGGCTAAAATCCAAAGTATACAAAAAAC
Organism: Kogia breviceps; assembly: GCF_026419965.1. Classification (NCBI taxonomy): domain Eukaryota; kingdom Metazoa; phylum Chordata; class Mammalia; order Artiodactyla; family Physeteridae; genus Kogia; species Kogia breviceps. The sequence continues at coordinate 101,947,975 of NC_081320.1, forward strand.
TCAAACAACTCAACATCACAACAACGACAACAAAAAACAACCTGATTAAAAATGGGTAGAAGAGGGCTTCCCTGATGGCGCAGTGGTTGAGAATCCGCCTGCCGATGCAGGGGACATGGGTTCGTGCCCCGGTCCGGGAAGATCCCACATGCCACGGAGCGGCTGGGCCCATGAACCATAGTCGCTGAGCCTGTGCGTCCGGAGCCTGTGCTCCACAATGGGAGAGGCCACAACAGTGAGAGGCCCGTGTACCACCAAAAAAAAAAAAAAAAAAAAAAAAAGGGCAGAAGATTGGAATAGACATTTTCCCAAGGAAGACGTGTAGATACCCAAGAGGCACATAAAACGGTGCTCAGCATCACTGAGCATCAGGGAAATGCAAATCAAAACCACACCTCACAACTGTCAGAATGACTATTATCCAAAGACAACAAAAAACAGTGTTGGTGAGGTTGTGGAGAAAAGAGAACCCTCCTACACTGTTGGTGTGGATGTAATTTGGTGCAGCCACTGTGGAAAACAATATAGAGGTTCCTCAAAAAATTAAAAATAGAACTACCATAGATCCAGCAATTCCACTCCTGGGTATCTGTACAAAGAAAACAAAAACACTAATTCAAAAAGATATGTGCACCCCTATGTTTATTGCAGCATTATTTACAATAGCCAAGATATGGAAGCAACCCGTGTCCAACAGCTGAGGATTGGATAACAAAGATGTGGTACATATATATACAATGGAATATTACTCGGCCATAAAAAAGAATAAAATCTTGTCTTTTGTGATAACATGGATGGCCTAGAGGGTATCATGCTAAGTGAAATAAATCAGACACATATTGTGCAATTTCAGTTCTATGTGGAATCTAAAAACAGAAAACAAATGAACAAACGTAAGAAAACAGAAAGAGTCACAGATACAGACAACCAAAAGGGGCTTGCCAGAAGGGAAAGGAGTGGGGAGAGGAGAGAAACAGGTGAGGGAGGTTAAGAGGGACAAACTTCCAGCTGCATAATAAATGAGTCACGGGGGTGAAATGCACAGTGTGGGGAATACAGTCAGGAACTAAGCAATATCTTTGTAGGGGGACGCGTGGCAAGTAGACTCGTGGTGACTATTTTGTAATGTACAGAAATATTGAATCACTACGTCGTGTACCAGGAACTCATGTAGTGTTGTAGGTCAGTTATACTTCAAAAACAAACAATCAAACAGACTAATAGAGGAAGAGGTCAGATTTGTGTTACCAGACCTGGGGGATGAGGGGAGGGGGAATAGGATGCAGGTGGTCCAAAGGTACAGACTTCCAGTTATGAGATACATAAGTACTAGGGATATAACATACAACATGAGAAATATAACAAACACGGCTGTGTGTTATATTTGAAAGTTAAGAGAGTAAACCCTAAGAGTTCTCATCAGAAGAAACAATTTTTGCCTTTTAATTATTTTTCTGTTTCTTTATATGTAACTATATGAGATGATGGATGTTCACTAAACTTACTGTGATAATCACTTCGTGACGTATGTAAGTCAATCCTTACGCTGTACACCCTAAACTTAAACAGTGCTGTGTGTCGATCATATCTCAATAAAACTGGAAGAATAAAAGGAAAATAAAGAGGCTGAAGAGATCCCCCCACCCCCTCTTCCTTGTGAGGACACAGTGAGAAGTCTGCAACCCGGAAGGGCCTGCACCCGGCTGTGCGGGCACCGGATCTCAGACTTCCGGTCTCTGGCGCTGTGTACAATCAGTGTCTGTGGTTATCAGCCGCCACCACCACCCCCAACCCCAGCCCCCCGGTCTGCATGGTCCTGTTAGAGCCGCCCTGGTGGACACAGACACCAGGGCTCAGCACATCTCAGGGCAGGTGGCTTACTCTTTATGTCCTGAAGCTAAACAGGAACTACTTATGAAAAAGGAGTCGGTCTTATTTATCTTAGGTGTATTCTCAGTGTCCGGTCGCTGCCTGGCACGTAACTCTTACTCAGTAAACAATCACTGTTAAATAATCCAACTAATAGATGGGTTTAATCAGTGTTGTACTGGCATATGCTACATAACTATCCCAAAATGAAAAATAAAAAGCCCAGATTGTAGTATTTGCCCATTTCAGCAGTGTAAATACTCCCATCATGTCTGATTTCAAGCTACAATGTGATGTCAACCGGCTTACAAAATTCCTGAAGAAAAAAAAAAAAGTTGCTCCCACAAACAAGCAGCTCCAGGAAACCACTGCTACGCGTCCTTCGCCCGGTGTGCCAAGGTGGGAAACCATCAACGCAAGGGATGCAGCGTCACATCCGGGAAGGCATAGCTGGGCGCTGCTTACTCTGCGTGACTCAGAGCCCCTTTGAGTCCCTACAGCGCCCGTTCTCTGAGCTACGGCACAGATGCTCTGGTCGCATGGACGTTTGAATCCATATCCACTGGCTCTATGAGAGTTCTTCCATGTTGAGAGTTTCCTTTTTCAAAACTACATGTGTCCTGGGGGAAAAATCCACGCGGGCTGGTCCGGCTTCGGGGCTGTGGGCCCGGGTGAGTGAGCACGCCTGCACCCCTCCAGGGACGGCCGACAGCGGGGCCCGGGGAGGACGGCTGGTGGGGCCTGAGCTGGGCCTCGCGGGCAGGCGAGGCACGACGGGAGGCAGGGGAGGAGCAGGAGCAGCCCAGGCACGGAGGGTGCGCGTCCAGAGCCAGCGCGGCGCCAGTAGCTGCCGCACCGCCCTCCAGCCGGGAGCCACGGCCTCGGGACGTGGCGGTCGGGAAGCCGGAGGGTGCTGGGCAAGGAGTCAGCAGAGCTCTGGAGGCAGCGGGGCCTCTGAGAGGTGGGACGCACAGAGGGGCTCACCAGGGAAGCCCCTCATTGTCTCCAAGCCCCTGGATGCATTAGGTGACGGCAGCTTAGATTGAGCCGGAAGGCGGCTCCCCAAGCCCGGAGGCCTGCGGCCCAGCTGCACCCCCGGCTGCTCACCTGTGGACGTCCCACCCTGTTCTCTGTGGTGGTAAGCAACGTGCTCTGTGTCCCCAAGTCCCTTTACGAACCATACAGAGTCTCCTTGCAGGGGTGTCAGGTTTTCCTGGGCCTCATTCAGAGGGTGCTGCTTGCTGACTCAGCTCCCGGCCGGGGGCCCTGAGTCCCGACCTGGGCTTGATGATGTTCTGGGTGGCTCACCTGCTCTCCTGCTCTCCGCACAGCCTCCCAGCTCAAGTCAGGACTACACACCATCCTCTGTGCCTGGACTGTCCAGCACCTGCTGCCCAGGTGACCAGGAGGGACCCGCCAGCATCTCAGGCCTTGAGGGCGACGAGGCCACATCTCAGATCCCCTTCCGATCGGGCTTCTGCCTTGGCGCAGAGCTGTCCCCACCCTCCGGCTTAACCTCCTCTCCACGGACTCGCCAAGCTCACCTGACGTGGGACCAAGAAGAGGGGGGCTGAGAAAACCCCTGTATAGTTATTGTAAATTATCCATCTGTGGGACACATGGAGGAATGGTTTTCCTGGTGTGGAATAGCATGTTTCAGTGTCTAGGATTTGTTAGAAGTGTTCAATATTAGAAACGTTGGAAAAAATTTCAATGTATATATTTTTAAAGGAGCTTTATACAGAGGTGTGTGGGTATGTGTATCTGTGTGTTTGGTGTGTGCCTTTGGGGGGGAGTGTGTGTGCGTGTGTGTTGTGTGGGTGTGTGTTCGTGTCTGCGTGTGTGCGTGTGTGTGTGTTGGGTACGTGTGTGTTTTCTCCATTCATGGGGAAAGCCCAGCAATCAAATTACTCAGAAGCACTTTCAGATCGACTTCCATCTCTCTCCATCTTACAGAAATGTGCCGTTTAACTATCTCTGAAGCCACCACTGCATCTTTCTGCCGTTTCGGAGCGGGGACGGGGAGAGTCAGAAGGAAACCGCAGGTCCTAACCGGGAAGTCGAGACGCTGTTGATGCGATCTGCCGTCCACACTCTGGCCTCCCTGCCCTCTGTCCCAGGAGCAGAACGTGGGCAGGGAGGGGCGGGCTGGCTGGAGCCCCCGCCCTCAGGCGGCCGGGCCCCCGCTTGCGGAGCAGCCTTGGCCTCTGTGAGGGTGCGACGGGCTGCGTGGGAGGCTGTAGCTGCCGCCCGCCTGGCTCCCCCACGCGCAGGCGCGGCCACTGGACCCGGGGACAGCGGGCAGCAGGGAGAGGAGGGGCGCGCCGGCGGGGGACGGGGGCAGATGGCTGCTCTGGGACAGGAGTCGACGGCACCACGGCGCTGAGTGGCCTCGGACCGCCCTCCTTGCCTCCTTAGGGCCGTGGCGCCTCTCAGCTAGGGCTCTGCCTCGAGGCTCTGGCTCCCCAGCTGCGGGTGCGGGGCAGGGCCGGCGCCGAGGGGCAAGGCCTCCAGCAAACATCCGCGCCCCGACGGGCAGCGCCGCCCTCCCCCCGCTGCGGTCGGCTCGGGGCGCCGCACTGTGCCTGCTGCCGCCCGAAGCCCCCCGGGGGTCTCGTCTCGCGCGCAGGGGAGGGGCGCCCGTGCGCTGGCAGGGTCCTCAGGCCGTCGCCCAGCAGCAGCCCGGCGCCGAGGAGGCTCCCGCTTGCGGGTCCTGCCGCGCCGGGCGCGCCTGCCCACCGGGAAGGACAGGGCAGCGCGCGTCCGCCCCAGCTGCGCCCGGTCACACGCGGGCCCCGTGCGCCCCGAGCCCCGCGTCTCCAGCGCCTGCCGCCCCCTGCCACGCGCGCTGGGCGCTGTGCGGCCGTGGGAGGCCCCGAGGCCACAGCCTCTTTGCTGGAAACGAAGTGTCCGCCAGGAGGAGGCCGAGGCCCCCGACCTTGGCCCCGGGCCTTCTCGGACGCTGCCCTCCGGCCGCCCCGGCCTCCCGCGCCCGGCTGCTGGGCCGCAGCCTTCAGCCCGGCTCCTGCCTCGGCCCCGTCGTCCCCGGCCCGGCCCCTCTGCTCGTCTCGGGTGGCCTCACCTTCGCTCGAACCCGACAGCAAAGGGCTGGGCGCGTCCCCCGCGTAAACGCTGCTGCCGCGGCCTCGTGCGCCCTCGGGGGTCCGGCCGCCGGGCCCGCGGCCGGCTCGCTCTCTGAAGGAGCGCCGGGCCCCTGACGCCGGCCCCCGCCGGGCACCCCCGACTCTCCGCGCGCCGCTGGAGCGTGGTCGGAACCTGGCCGCCCGCCTCTGCAGCGGGGCCGAGCCGGCGGCCGCACGGCCGGCCACCTTCCGGGAAGGCAGCTGGTTCCTCCGGGGTGCTGTGTGCGCCGCTCGTTCAGGGTGAACTGCAGCCCCTGCTTCCTGCAGAGCGTTCTCAGCTGCTGCTCTTGTAAGCTCGCACGCACTGGGACCTCCCGTCTCAGACCACAAGTGACCCGGAGGCCAAGGGGATAGTGGCAGGAGCTCAGGATTTCCTCTGACCTGGACGCGGTCCTGTCGACCCTCCCAGCTTGTGACGCCTCCGAGTCCCTCCCTGCCCTCACCCCCAGGCCTGCAGGCAGCGGAGGGTCCCCGGGACGGGGCCCACGTGGGAGGCAGGGAGCGCGTGCAGTCCGGCCCGACGTCCTGCTTCAAAGACGGGGCTTGACCTGGCCACGGGCAGCAGCTGTGTCCACGGCCCGGGCGTCCACCACATACCCACCAATTCGCAGACTCTTCCTCTTGGCCCCTCAGGCCCTGAGCCACCTTGGGCCCGCCTTGTGCCGCCTCTCCGAAAACCTCTGGGCTCAGCCCCGCCTGCCTCGGGGCGCCTGTCTCAGGCGGGCCCGCTGGGGTCCCCTCACACACTGGGGCTTCCAGAGGCCGCACCTCCTCCTGTCCCTGGGGCTGTCTGCACCGTCAGCACGGTCTGAAGGTGGCACAAAATCAGTGCCCTGAAGGCTCGCCTTAGAGCGGGCTGTGGTGAGCAGTGGCCTCCCCTCTGGGCGCCTGGCAGTGAAGACGCAGAGCCTCAGGCAGCCAGGGGCAGGCGGCGCTGGGCTACTGCCTGCCTCGAGGGGCACAGGGGCTCTGGAGCCTTTCTGACGGGAAGGCGGGACCCACGCCTGCAAGACCCCTGCCAATTCTTCCTCCCCGAGGACCAGGGCTGTTCCCACACTGTGATATTCGGCACTTGGTCCCAGCCAGGTCTGCTTTTCCGTCCTCAGACTCACGGATGTTCCTCCACCGTCTGTCACTTGCTGGAGAATAAGGTCGTGGGCCCCTCAGCTCCACTGGCCCCAGAGGCGTTCAGCCCGAAGGGCAGGCAGAGCCCTGTGATTGTGGGGTTAAAACCAGAACGTTACTCACACGTGGTGAGTTCAACGGAGAGGACTGAACTTGTCTTCTTGCTCACAGGAGACCATCAAAGCATTTCCACGGCAGAAGGAGGGCTTTCTGGCCACATCCTGTATTTAATATGTATCTCGTGCAAAAGCAACACTTGGTGAATTTCTGCAAGGTGCTCCTTTGGAATAAGCTTTCACCATAAGGACTGAAAAACAAAATTCATTCAACAAATACTCATTGAATCCATGATGCTGCACCGTAGATTCTCAAGAGTACAAACAAACACATCTTACAGGGAAACAATAGGAAAACCCAAACAGCCAGATTATGTTTTTCCTGCAAGGCTTTTGTCAAGAAATAGAAAAGTAACATGGATCTCTCAGCACAATCCGTGAAAGCGAGGTCCAGGAGCTCTCCGAGGACCCTGCAGAATCAGCCCAAGCACTGGAGCCTGGCGTCCGGTGGGGTCTTCCCCGGCTGTCCCGTCAGGACCTGGTCACCCCTTGGGAAACCAAGGCCCGAGGCCCCGTGTCTGTTGCCCGTGGGCTCCGATCCCTGGGCGGAGGGGTTGGGGGACAGCGCCAGCCTCCACGGGGCAGCCTCCCTCTCTTCCAGCGGCTCACCTGAGCAGTGCAGCCCACGGAGCAGTGACGATTGTGAGGCCTGGTGAAGCACTTCATTCCACACATTTAAATGATGTTTGGATGGTGCACGGAGCAATAATCTGTGTCCGGTGAGGGACCCGGCCCTTCCTGTCTGGTCACCAGCTGTCGGTGAGCGCTGGACATGCCCAGCCCTGCCTCTGGGAGAGCCAGAGAGGCTGCATTTCTGACAAACTTGCAGGGGCCCCCAGGTGAGCCTGACACGTGACGCCTCCCCACTTTACGCCCCAGAGACAGAGGCCCCCAGGTGCCAGGACTTGGGGGCTTTGTGGCTCTGGTTTCTCCCAGCTCTCAGCCCCACACCATCCAGTCCACCCGGTGCTGGTTCCCCAGCCCCGTCCCTCCCCCGCACACCATGGATTAATTACAGAGTATTATGGATGCCTCTAGCCGAGCCTCAGACAAAGAAGAACCAGGCCCATTTATTTGTAAATTGCACCTGCAGAAAGACTTGCCCAGTGCTTCCTCCCTCCCGACTATGTCTGTGCAAGAACAAAACAGCCGCCTCCCATGAAGCTCTGTGATGTGACAGCAGGGAGGTCAAGAAAATGTGATTTACAGTAACCTTCCTGCTGAAATAATGAGTCCAAACAGTAAAATTAATTTGAATAGAAATATAATTGGGCTAAAAAATGAAGCAGTTTTATTATCACATTTTGTGAGAACTTATTTTTTTTTCTTCCAGTTTTATTGAGATATAATTGACCTGCAGCACAGAATAAGTCTCAGGTGTACAGCACAATGATTAGACTTACGTACGTCATGAAATGAGGACCACAGTGAGTTTAGTGAATATCTATCATCTCATAGAGATACAACATTAAAGAAATAGAAGAAACTTCTTTCCTTGTGATGAGAACTCTTAAGATTTACTCTATCAGCTTTCATAGATAACGTAGAGCTGTGTTAATTATATTAATCACATACGTGACATCTCTCCTACTTATCTTACAGCTGGAAGTTTGCACCTTTCAACCGCCTTCACCTAGTTCCCCCGCCCTCTATACCCTCCTTTGGTAACCAAAAATCTGGTCTCTTCTTCTATGAGTTTTTTTGTCTATTTGTTTGTTTCTGAAGTATAGTCAACCTACAGCACCACGCTAGTTTCTGTTACACAATGTAATGATTCAAAATTTCTATACATTTCAAACTGATTACCATAAGTTTAGTTATGATCTGTCACGACACAAGATCTTTTATAATTGTTGACTATATTCCCCACGCTGTACATTTCATACCCATGACTCATTTATTCTGTAACTGAAAATTTGTACTTATTAATCCCCCTCACTTATTTCTTTCATCCCCCAAACCCCCTCCCCTCTGGCAAACACCTGTTTGTTCTCTGAATCTATGACTCTGTTTCTGTTTAGTTTTGCTTGTTCATTTGTTTGTCTTTTTTAGAGTCCACATGTAAGTGAGATCATACAGTATTTGTCTTTCTCCGCCTGACTTATTTCACTTGGCACAATACCCTCTAGATCTATCCATGTTGTCACAAATGTCAAGAGTTCATGCTCTTTTTTACGGCTGAGGAATATTCCATTGCATGTATGTACCGCTTCTTCTTTTATTCATTCATCTGTTGGTCGGCAGGTAGGTCTCTCCCATATCTGGGCAGCTGTAAATAATGCTGCAGTGAGCATAGGGGTGCATACATCTTTTTGAATTAGTGTTTTTGTTTCCTTCCGATAAATATCCAGAGGTGGAATTGCTGGATCATACGGTAGTTCTACTTTTAATTTTGTGAGGAAGCTCCAGACTGTTTTTCACAGTGGCTGCACCAATTTACAATCTCACTAACAGTGCAAAGAGGTTCCCTTTTCTCCGCACCCTTTACTAACACTTGTTATTTGTAGACTTTTTGATGAAGGCCATTCTGGCAGGTGTGAGGTTGTGCCTCACTGTGGTTTGGACCTGCAGTTTCCCCACAATTGGGGGTGCTGATCATCGTTTTATGTTCCTGTTGGCCATTGTATGTCTTCTCTGGAAAAATGTCTCCTCGGGTCTTCTGCCCAATTTTTAATTGGGTTGTTTGGTTTTTTGATGTCTAAGTGAGAACATTTTTTTCTAACTCATTGTGAGCTTTTAAAAAAAATCTCCTTTTAAAAGCTGTGATGCGAGCCCCCTTCTTTCCTGTGGAGCTGCCTCTGCCGAGGGAACCTCGGGGCTAGAGACTCGACCCACCCAAGGTGCGACAGCATCCCTCGAGGTGCTGCTCCTGACCGAAGCCCTCAGCCCCCACAGAGTGGGAGTGGGCTTCCTCAGGCCCTGCACCCCGATAGTGCTGGCAAAGCCCCAGCGACCACAGGTGGGCACAGCTAGCAAGGTGGCTGTCCAGCCTTGCCCCGGCCTCGCTCGGCCTCTCCTACCCCAGTGCTGTCCCTGGGTCTGGACGTTTGCAAATGCTGCCTCTGGGATGAGGAATGGCTTCCTCTGGCCGACAGGCTCCCTCTTCTCTCCGAGAGCCTGCCAGCCGCCCCCTCCGGGAAGCCCTCCTCCAGCCCTCCCAAGAGGGCTGCCTCTGCCTCCACAGCCGGTGGGCACCCAGTGGGCTCCGGTGCCATCTGGGAGCATCACGGTCAGGGCTTCAGCAGAGAGGTTACTCCTCACAGCTCTGGGCGCCGCTGCCCGGGGCCAGGGTGCTGAGGGGGCCCTTCCTGGCCGCCTTCTCCCTGTGTCCTCACATGGCCGAGAGAGTTCCCTGGTGTCCCCTCTTCTTACAGGGGCACCGATCTCTCCACGAGGACCCTGCCCTCATCATGGCCTCATCTATCCTGAGGTGCCTCCCCTCCAAAGGCTCCACCTCCGAATGCGGTCACATTGGGTTAGGGCTTCCACGGGAACCCGCCAGGGCACAGCATGTGTCACATGAGGAGTGTAAGTGCTCTGAAAGGCTGTGCCTTGGCTGGGGGCCAGGGAGGGGGCAGCACAAGCCGCACTGCCCTCATGCTGAGCCCCCGGGACCTGACTGAGCTTTGGGGACCTGCTGTATCTCCGTCTATTGCCTGGAGGCGCACGGTTCTCAGCCGCTTGGCTGGGGTGGCAGCATCCTCTGTGTCTGCTCCGTCCCTCCCCTCCCCCTGCTCACGAGGGAATGGGATGGTGGTCTGTGCACAAGTGACCGTCCTGCTGGGCTGTGGAGCCTCATGTGTCCAGGTGGGACACGGTTTCTATCCAGAGAGGGTGCACTGGAGGGGCCAGGAGCAGGGAGGACCCAGAACACACATCCCCGTGCGTGTGGTGGGACAGAGGGGCTCTGCGCACGGGTGGCTCTGCGCACGGGCGGCTCTGTGCACGGGGGGACTCTGCGCACGGGCGGCTCTGCGCACGGGCGGCTCTGCGCACAGGGGGCTCTCGTCTTCCCCTGCCAGGAACTCGGCTCTGGTGCTCACGATGGAGCTTCCTGGAACTCTGATGCCGTGGCCTTGGGCAGCCACTTCTGAGTCTAGAGTCCCCAGCTCTGAGGGGCAGGTAGTAAAGCACGATGCCCTGCGCTCCTGCCGTTGGCCCAGAGTCTCAGGAGGTGGAGAGAGATTGCGGTGGGAAACTGTGTGGGCACTTGAGGCTGGCCGGTCCCTTTGCCTCCTAAATAGTAGCAATAATAGTGACTTTTTAGGGCCACCCTTGTCTCAGGCATTATGCTATTTGAATCATGTTCATTATTCAGTTTAGTCCTTATGGCAACCCCACAGGCCAGGTACCCACGTGACCCCAGGTTACACGTGGGGACCGGGGTTGGTGCTTTCCTTTAAGCTCAAGGTCACACCACCAGGAAGGGGGAGGAGGACTCGGAATGGCGCTCGTCACCTTCATGTCACGTGCAGGTGACTGCGCGGGCTTTGGAGAAGGGACAGGTATTCACAGCCACACCTGGCGTTTGCTGGTGGCAGCAGCGGGGTTGCCTGGCTGGGAGGGACACAGCTGCCCCGGTGGGCTCTGCCCGAGGCTCACGCCAACCGACGTCGGGCCCCTGCAGCCGAGGCCAGCGCTCCGGAGATTCCACTCCGCATCCTTCCCCCCTCCCCGTCTCCCTGGAAATGTCTCTCTGTCTCTCTTTCGGGTCTGCCTGGTGGGAGAGGGGCTATGGCACGGGGTGGGTGGGTGGGGGAGGGCTGGTCAGGCGGACGGGGAGGAACTGGGCCCTGGGGGCGTGGCTTGCGCGGCAGGCGGGGCTCTGGGTCACGCAGCAGCCGAGGACGCGGGCCGAGGGACCCTGGCTGCAGTCCGTGGGTCTAAGCGGCCGCAGGGCCGTGGCCCAGAGGGACCCTGCCCCGGGAAGTCCTCCCGGGCCTCACGCCGCGCTGGGCCCAGGTCTGCAGAGGCCGCCCAGAGCTTGGGCGGGCGTGACAGCCCCGGCTGCAGGTGAGCTCTGCTGCACCTCGTGTGCCCCGGCCCCACTTCCCCGAATGACAGAGTCCGTGGCAGAGCTCTGACCTTTAACCTCCGCAGACCACGTGTCAGACGGCTCGGAAGTGACCGGCCTTGCCCCTGTCTGAGGCTGTCCCGCGTCTCCGCAGCCGCGCAGCAGGAAGGGGGAAACCCCGACCCGGCCCCGACCTGGCGCGAAACCCAGCCCGGCTGAGCTGGCGGCTAGGACTGGGCCCCGTTCAGCGATCTGTGTGATCTGCAGCGAAGCGGGGGGATAAACACAAAACCCAGCAGCTCCTGGAGGAGGGGCTTCATCGGCCTCGGCCTCGAGGGACGGACCATCTGACTGCGGTGACAGCCAACGCTGCGCGCCTACCGAGTGACCGCTGTTCACCTGGGAACGTGCTCGATGCCGAGGGTGACGCGGGAGGTCCCTGTGCGGGAGCCGGCAGTGCCACCGCAGCACGGTCGCCGAGGCCCGGTTCCCCGGGGGGTGGAAGAGACGGGCCCCCCGCCGAGCGGCTGACGTTCACAGGGAGAGAGCAGGACGGTGTGTAAAGGCGTCCTCGTGTGTGCAAAAGGCAGCGGGATACAAACGAGCATCACGGGACGTTTCCTGCACGTGGCGAACTGAGCCGAGGGCTTCACACGCGTGTCCTCTTGAGTCCCCCCAGGCAGCGCATGGGCAGTGATCACCATTCATGTTTAGCAGACGTAGAAACGCAGGAGCTGGCTGTTCCTCTGCCTTTAAATGCGTTGTTTTCTGTTTGTTTAAGGGGTCAAATTGATGCAGTGAAAATGAGGCCAGACGAGGAAGCACGTGGCATCTCCAGGCCCAAAGGTGGAGGCCGGCAGCTCCGGGCAGACGGTGCGGGGTCTACCCTGGGCCCCCTTTATCCGTCGGCGTTGGTCTCCCAGGGCTGCTGCAACCCATTTCCAGGGCTGTTCGTGTCCAGGAGGGCACTGAGGCGGGTAGACGCAGGACAGGGGCCCAGGGCAGGCATCTGGCCGTGACTGGAGCTCCCTAGGGGGCACCGGAGGCCCCTCTGGACCCGGTGCTTTTAGAGAGTGACCCCTACAGAGGGACGGCCTCCTGGACTTGCACCGGCCCTTGACGTTCGGCCCAGCATACCCGGGGACACCCTGGGTTCTCCAAAGTTCCGGGTCGTCTTCTAGGAATTTGGGGTGGGTCATAGTTGACTCCACTGCCATCTTCGTCCTGCAGGGACGGAGCTGCCCCGTCCCCTGAGACAGAGGCCCGTCGGGAGAGGCTGCTGGGTGGCTCAGCGGAGACTCCTGCAGGAGCAGGGCGTCCTCCCCCGGGCCCCAGCCTCCCCGCCTCCCCGCCTTCCCGTGGTGCAGGGGTGCGGGGACCGACAGGCACAGGGTGGAGCCGGGCTCAGCTGCAGGGCCGGGTGGCAGGGCCCTCGCTTGGGCTGCGCGCACGGCCACCCCATCTTCCCTCAGGAAAAGCGGCGTCTGAGGGAAGGGTTCCCAGCAAGCTCCCAGTGGAAGGCCCGTGTGGGATCACAGTAGCCACGTCCATGAGACGCAGAGGCTGGGCGGGAGGGCTCGCAGCTGGAGGAACCTGGTGAGTTTTCAATCTGCGTCTTGGGAAGGAGCCAAGTCGGGGGGTAAAAGGAACCGAAGTAGAAACTCGGTCACGAGAATCAGAGCATGGTGACCTGCCAGTCAAAAGGCCCTTGGCGATCAAGGAATTCGCTTATCGAACTTTCATTTAGGGGCTGAGTCCCAGGCAGGTGCCCTGGAATTTGTGTTTGAAGAAAAATACACAAAGGGGCCCAGCCCCATCTCTGGCCCAGAGAGTTCAGGGTCTAATGGCGAGAGAGCCTCGGCTCCAGGGCCACCTGGGGCATGTGCCCAAGTGTGAGGGACCTGACTTCCTCACCGTCTGTGCAGCCAGGTGTGTCCAAGGGATTAGGTTTGGGCTTACAAATGTAAGCAGAGGGCTGTGTCTGGTGCCTGGAAGTGTCATCAAAGAGAGGGAGACCCCCCCTCCTCCCCCCTTCCCTGCCTTCTAGAATGTGAGTAGAATGGGTGAAGGACATTTCAGGCTGCCCCCTGGGCCCTGAAGCATGTGTCACGGCAGCGCGGGGACAGGAGGGCCGTGTACCTGCCCCTCGCACCTGCCCATCCCCAGCCCTGGACCCCTGGCTCCTTTTACGGGGAGAAACCTGTGCGTTGTTTAGCCCTTAGAATGCCAACTTTTCTGTCAAACGCAATGAAAATAGTCAACATATCCCCTTACGACAGTGAAATAAAGGATGGTATCTCAGATGGGTGGGCTGGGTCCCCCTCCGGACCCTAAGCAGTGAGCCCCGTAGACCCCGAAAGGGAAGCCAGAGGTCATCTAGTCATCCACCCCCAAAGCAAAGCTCCCGGCGGTGAGGTTGTGGTGGCACTCTGGAAGGACTGCTAATTGTTCTCTGCTGCCTCTTTCTCCTCCTCCTTGGTCTTGACAACTACTCACTGATCTAAAAACGACACCATTCGTTCTCTGTGCATCTCTCCCAGTCCGGGGACCTTCTCCTTTCCTCCCCACCTTTACCTAAAGCCCTTTCATTTTCCCTCTGGTGACACCAGCCCGCCCCCGAACCCCAAGTGGTCTTGGAAATTTCTCCTCCTTTGGCGTCTCTTCTGACATATGCACATGGGTGTGCGCTACACCTCAGCACGTAGCTCTTTTGGACAAGATCTCAGAATACGTCTGGCTGAATCAGTGTGTGTTCACAGTAGCGGCAGGTGAAGGATGTTTGCAGTAGACGATCCCTCAACACCAAGGCATCGACGTATAATACTAGGATGTCAGACAGGAGGGCTGGCTGCAGAGAGGAAGACGTTTGGTGTTGGCGTTCCTGGCACCGTGAAATGCAATTGCCTGATCCTGTTTTCTGTCCACACTTAGAGCTGAATCTAAGACATTAAATCGGGCTTCCAAAAGAGCAGGTGTTGCCCAAAGAAGGTCACTCCGATTGCCGGGGTGGCCCTCTACCTGGTAGAGGTGAGCCTCCACGGGGACTCCCAGTCCGGTGGAAGGCAGGCAGGGGAAGCCCAGGCGCTGTCCCCGGGGCTGGTCTCAGGAAGCCAGGGCTTCCGGCACTGCCGGCCTCAGGTTTCCTCTGACACACCCCCACCAGGTCACGGCGTCTACAAGGTGCGCACGCGGCTGGCTGCGTGCCTGAGCCAAGCTTTGTGAGCCGGCCTCTGCCGCCCGCCTCCTTCCCGGGCCCTCTCTCCAAGGAGGCCCAGGGAGGCTCTGGGGCCGAGCCGACGAGTTCCCCACTCGGTATTCACGATCCTGGGCAAATTAATTATTTAGCTTTCACAGACTTGAGTCTCCTCGACTGTAGCTCGCGGGTAATCTGCTTGACAGGCCCCTCTAAAAATGGAATGAGGTGATGGTCGCAGGTGTCCAGGGTGAGTATCAGTAGCCGTGTCTCCCCCCACTCGCCGGGGGGCTCTGGGACCCCTCCACTACCCCTTTCCTTCTCTGCTCTGGACCTTCCTCACTCCTCCAGCCAGTGCTGGGCGTTCCTCACCAAGGGATTCATGAGACATTCCCCGGGAATTCCAGTAGGTAAACGGGCTGACGCTTGAGGCGACTATAGAAGATCTTAGAAACGTAGCCAGAGCTCATGAGGTAGAAAGAGGGAGAGAGGGAGGGGGGAGAGCGAATGTGATTGGGTCTGATGCTCGGGAAGCCGCCCGGCTACGTTTCCCCCAGGGACATCCTCGCCGCACAGCCGTGGATACTCCAGCCGCTCTCCTCCACCGTGCACGGCTTCCTAGCGACGACCCGCAGACTCTGTCCACGTGCAGCTCAGTGACCTTGCTGGAGCCGCAGTCGCACCCTGTACAGACGCAGGAGGGATGGCTTGCTCGGGACGGGGCTGCGTGCCTGTGAGCTGCCGGAGCCGGGGGGTCCGAGGGATCTCGGATTCCTCACGTATTCCCCACCCACGCGAGGTGCACGGCTCCCGCACCCCGACAGAGCTGGTGCCGGGCCTCCCCGACGAGGTGGAACCTGGCAGTGTTTCCGGGAGGGCTGGCAGGGCACGGCCAGTCTGCCCCAAACCCAGAGAGTGTTAATTTCATGTCAGAGCCGCCGGCCCCAACCCTGTGTTCTCCACGTGGCCTAGATGACTCCTACCATGCATGTTCTCCGGAAAGAAGAAGGATGTAAATCCTTGTGCCGTCGTGCTATTACAGGGTCACTTGGGCACCAAGGGAAGTCTAGGTCCTTCAAGTGCAGGTTTGCAGACACCACGACATGCTCACCGTCAGCCTTCTTTCCTTTGTCTCTGCTCCGGGCCTCGCGGCAGGGAGATGGGGTGTGGAAGCTCTGCCCGGAGAGAGTTGTGTGTAGAGCAGTGTAATCATTCCAGAAGTCACCACGATTGCAAAACCGTGCAGTAAAACCCCCCGAGCGTATGAGATCGGACACACGATGCTCAAAGTCCTTCTCGGGGACACGTTAAAAAAAAAAAATAACAAGGAACCTAATGAAAATAGGGGCAGAGCTTCACAGCTGGTGGAGGGCTTGGAAACAGAATCCTGCGATACACACTTTTCCCTGCAAGAGACCTGCAGTGCCCCGTGCAGAGGCTGGCAGAGGTTTGACAACTGGGGGTTCCTGAGGGAGGAGGGCTCCTGGAATGAGATGGGACATCTGTGACACCTGGCGGGGTGGGCACAGCCGGGCGTCGGGGTGCACGTGGCCGTGCGTCTCCACCTGGCTCGGTTCAGCAGCACAGCTTGGGTTCGCCTTGCACTTCCTGTGGACAAAACCATGCATAAGCGAACATGAAATCCACATTACATCTCAGATTGTGCCCTGATTTATCAATCGTGTGGAAGCAAATCTGCACTTTTGAAACAAAGGTTATAGCAGAACAGACCGCGTGTCCTAGTGTGCTGACACTGCCCCAAGTAACGCCCGGGGTCCCCTGCGATGATAACTAATTTCCCAGCATACCCTCAAAGGTCCTCTTCCCAACACAAGGATTCTCCGGTCACCGTGTTTATGGGGCTTGAGGACCAGCTGTGCCACCGGGAAAGCACGCTTTTTGAAAGAAAGCGCCGCCTCTGGGCCTGGGGTGTGAAGGCAGGACCAGGGTGTGATTCCTGTTCACCGGTGTGAACGGTGAAGGAGGTGCCCAAGCCACCTCTTCGGTAAACGCTCGCTCCTCTGGGAGAAGTTAGTTCCGCGCCGTGCAATCCTCAGTGCCACTCCGGAAAATGAGCCCGGGCCGGGGGACTCGGCTTCCGAGGCCGTCAGTTCCGCAACTGGAAAATCTCACCACCTCTTCCTGATAATCTCTACAGTAGAAGTCTTAAAATTCTAGTACAGATAAAAGTTGTCCGGTGGTTTCATCAAAAATGCAGAGTTCTGGGCCCATCAACAGAGATGTTGATTCAAGGTCTGAGCAACTCAGGCGAATCTGTATCACAATGAACACAGGGCACATTTTGTGGGGTGGGGACAGTTCACACTTGGGGAAACGCTGCCGCCCAGTCTCAGCGCCGAGGCCCCTGGGACGGCAGCGCGTCTGACGGAGAGTAGGTGCCGGGTTCAGTTCTGCAGTGAGAGCCTCTCCTGTTCCCTTTGCAGACGCTGGGGGGCTCAGTCAAGGCCACGGGTTTCGGGGAAGGAGTTTCGGCCGCGCCGGGGCCTCGGGGAGACCGTCACGGGCTGAGTGACCTTTTTAAAAATAACTTGAAATCTTCAAGCCTCAGTTATCTCATCTGTCGACGGTCTGCATAACTCATGCCTCTTCGGTTATCGGGTCGTTCAAGACCCCAATTAAACTGCACGATCCTCTCTCCCCGGAGCGCGTGTTTAGTGCCTGACTCACCCTCCGTGGGGCTGATATATCCTTGTTGTCCTAAAGGCGCATAACCCTCAGAGGATTCCAGCTCCCGGTTGGCGGACACAGCAGAGGGTGATGGGAGAGGGGCCAGGCTGGTGCCGGTGCGGAGAGAGGGCTGTGGGGCGGGTGACCCGAGGACAGGACAGCAGGGAGCCCAGCTTGCCTGCACCGGCCCTGCGGCAAGTGCCCTCCCCCTCCCCGGCTCAAACACTTCCCCATAGCTTGGCCGGCAGCAGCGCGTGTTCAAGGAAAACGGGACCCAAGGAACCCGCAGGGACTCCTGCGAACACACCAGAGGAAAATGTGCTTCAGTTGGACAGAGAAAGCAAGAGCGAAGTCACGGAGCCCGAAGGGAAGCTCGAGGGGTTCGTAGGAGTCACCCTGGGACAAAGCAATGAGATACATTCCCTGTTCAGAGGGGGGGAGGAGAGGGGAGAGTCGGGAAGGCCGCACAGCCAAAGCAGCACTCACCCGGTGGGGGGAAGCTGCAGCCCACAGGGAGGTCATTCGGAGTTTCCGGAGGCCTCCAGTGTAGAACTCAAAATAGCTGGACTGGACAGTGTTCTCGCCAAACATGCTTTCAATCCAGGGCAAATCCCCTGATATGTGACATTTGGTGTTACAGGAGATCATCTCTGCGGATTTTAATAAAGTTTAAATAGAAATGTTGCGATATTTATTTTTATCATCTTTATTGAGACAGAATTCTACGCAAGGAACAATGGGAGACATGGCATGCATTTAAAGCATTATCTAAAATAAAATGAACAAAGAAAATTATGGAAAACACACCTCCCACTAACTTTATAATTCTTGCCAACAGGATTACCAAATTCTGTGATAGAGGGGAATGCAGCAGATATTGGGAAGATTCCACTAACGTTTGATATACTGTATTTTCAGAAATAATCCACAGTCACATGACTATGAATGTCCATTAAAAATGAGCTTCCCATAAAATAAACCGCGATGAGATACCACTGTATACCTATTAGAATGTGTAAAATTAAAAGGAGAACTGACCACGCCGAGTGTCAGTGAGGGTGTGGAGGGCCTGGAGCTCTCGGCACTGCTGAGGGGTTGGCAATGTTGCCGCCACTTGAGGAAAGAGCTTGTCAGTTTCTTAAAAAGTCAAGCACACATCCAGCACGTATATGACCCAGACCTTCTATTCCTTGGTATTTTCCCAAGAGACAAGGGAATATGTATCATGCCATATGTATTTGCATCTGAATGTTCATAGCAACTTTACCTGTGACGGCCCAAGCCTGGAAACAATCCAAACATCAATCAATCAACAGATGGACAGAAACGTGTACACCCCTGGAACAGAGGACTACTCGTCTCTGAAAAGGTGTGAAGCGCTGACACACACACCGCATGGTTTTATCTCCAAGTAATTATGCCGAATGGAGGAGGCCAGACAGAAGATTCCATTTATATGGAGCTCAAAAGATGCACGTTTAGCTCAGCTAGCAGAAGAGGGATGAATGGGTGACGGGGACGGAGGGAGCGGGGAGGGACGGGGGGGGCACAGCACAGCGGGGAGAGACCGTGGGGTAGCCTGATTGTGGTCACGGCTTCACGGGTATACGCACGTGCTGAACTTGACCCCATCGTGTGGTTCACTCTGTGCCAGTTGTTCCGTAATAAGGTCGTTTGAACTTTTCTCAGAAGGGGGAGACCTGTTGTCAGGAGGCGTCAGCGCCGTCGTGTGCCTCAAGTGCCATTAGGGGTTTGCTCTTGAGTAGCAGTGGCCACATGTCCAGCAGGGAAGGAGAGGACAGGGCCGAATCAGAGAGACTGTCCGAGCGCACTAGTGCTCGGGGTGGAAGGGAAGCTGCTGAGCTGTCACAGCTGCTGAGTTCCCACCTGCTGCCCACTCCTCCTTCCGGTGACGTAAGCCAGCCTACTTCTCCCTGCTTGAGCCCCTGGAACTTGGATTTCTATCCATTGCCTGATATCAACTGTCCTCTTATCATTTTAAAAAAGCCAGTTGTTGCTTTCTTATTGATAAAATTACTAAGAAGTTATCCCCTAATTTTAAAATATAAACCGAGGGCTAGAAAAGTTAGGTTTGCTCTGGGTGTCACTGACAATTATTGTCACTTTTACTGAGTGTCTACCTTACTATACGACAAACTAAATTAGTGTAAAGAGAAAGAAGTCAAAATAAAGAGTCAGTCTGAAGATCTAGCTGGCCGGCGGTACCAGGAACCAGTGTACACAGATTTCAACAGATTTATCTGGTTTTGAAACTGAATTGACTGTCAGCTCAGTCCGAGCTGTAAAAACCGCTTATGTGAGTAGGCAACCTTGGGGCATCCGACCTCCACTTCTAACCAGGTCAAACCTGGGACCGGTCAGCTGCCGTGCCAGCCAAAACGAGCATGTGAAAAATGAATTAGGCGGTTAGTCAGCTCCTCAGACTCCGAGGCCCCTCCCAGGCCGGCCTGAGAGCCAGAGGACATGGGCCAAGCATTCCTGAGACGGGAGTGGGCGGCCAGCCCCCACCAGCAGGCCCGCAGCTCCATCCTCCACCAGCTGTGGCGGCCATGTGGCCGTCTGTGTCCTTGCCAGGCTGGAGGAGGCTGCAAAGCGGGCCCTGGCTAAATGTGGTTGGAAGGACACATCCTTACGGAGTGACCTTGACGCTCCTTCCACAGCGAGCTTCTCCTGTACGACGCCAGCCGGCGAGTGCACGTGTGCCCATGCACACAGACGGGCATCAGCCTGTCCACGCGTGCACACGTCCCGTATTCCAGGCTCACAGGGGCTCTGGTGTACAGCTCCTGTGCCCCCGATGGAGAGGAGAGCTCCGTGGCCAGGCGTCAGGAAAGGAGGCCTCACTCTGCAGCAGGCTCTGAGGTGCCTGACCGTAACTTCCGCCCACCTGTGCTCTGGGTGGACAACAGGATGCGGTGCCCACCAGAGCGGCCACCCCGTCATCCTGGCCTGGGCGGGCTGGGGCGGGCGCCTGCCTGACCTCATCCGAGAGCAGCCAGGCGATGGGTAAGCACTTCTCCCTTTGGAGAATATTGCAAGAAGCTCTGCAGCTGGTATCATTAGCATCCCCGGCCAGAGGCGAGCACAGAGTGCACCATTTCTGCCACGGTCCATCTTCAGTGACAGCATGGTGAGGGAAATGCACTTTCCAAGATGCTCAGTGGAAAAGAATTCAAAGATCCCTTTGCAAGAATAACTGTGTGAAGTTTGGGTTGGTGGATGGGGCAAAAGGAACCTGGGCCTTATTCTCGTCTCCTGAACGAGTTTCAACCAAACTGTCAACTGGGAAGGTCTCTCTCTCCACGGTCCTACCTCTTCCGCTGTGTATCCTCCCCCATGAGGGACCCTCTCTCTATCCCTGCTGGCCACCCAGGCACTCATGGTCATTTACATCTTATCCATCCTTGGCTATGTCGTAGGCCAGACATTGCTAAACTTTAATATTAAAGGAACTAATAAAATTACGTAAGAATACACTGGGAGGAAGGCTGACATTGAGTTGATAGCTTTAAAAACTTTATCACGTCTGATCATTATTATTTCTTAAAAGGAAGGTCCTAGACACAGCAGAACACAGGATGGAATCACATCAAAATGAAGACACTTGTTCAAGTGAAGTGTGTTTTGCTTCACGAAGTCTTTGCTATGTGGTCCACGTTTTCCTCCACTGACTTGGGGCCATGGCGGCCAGGCCTATGCCCCTCGGCAGCCCAGCCCACCTCCGCTCACTGTCACGGGGAGAGGACTGTGCTTCCTAATCAGGACGGCTAATCGCTGACAGTCCTCCAGGGGGATCATATTTATCAGCAAGGGATTGGGCCTCGTCCGAAACAAGGAAGGACTGCGGGTGGAATTTCAGACAACGCAGTGGGCCAGGAGGAGCCGACATCTGGGGAGTCCTTATGGGATACTCTGTGCATGAGCCCCCCCACTCCAGGGCAGCAGGCAACCCGGAGCTCTTGGCTGCCGGTCCCAGGCCTCAGCCCAGTGTTACTCCTTTCCCACTGGTGGAACGGAGGCCACAGATGCACCAAGCTCCTCTCATGGATGGTTCCCCTGAGAGCTGGCTCTAAACCCTTCATGCTTATCACCTCTTTGTGGTTAAAAGACTTTGAATTCTGGCCAAGAAAGGGCAAATCTAAAGGAGAGTAGCTATCCAAATAGAGTAAATTGAAATATACATTCTCACCTTAGGAGTGTAGCGACATAGCATTTTAACACAAGGGGCCCTGGCACCCATCCCGAGTTCACTTCTCCCCAGCCTTGGTGCCCACACGGAGGTGGCTCCCCAGCCCCACTGGCCCTCTGGACGCAGGTGAGAGAATGACTCTCCTGGGAATTCAGAACAGGGTGGAAGGAGATGTGAAGCCTTCTCGTGAGAGGGTCCTGCACTGCAGACTCCTGGGACTGGAAATACCACCCTTCCGTTCTGTGAGTTAGCCCAGGATTCTCCCCAAAGTCTACCTTTATTCATTCACGGTTCCTTCATTCATTCATTCTTTTTTTTTCTCAGTTAAGCCAAAGTCAGTTTCTGTGACTTGCAACTTCAGACTCTTCACTGACATATTAGCTATGAACTTGGAAGAGTGTTTACCTGACCCTGACCAAGTATCAAACTCTCTAATAACCCTCCATCTCCTACACAGTATCAGATCAATATCTTCTCACAGAGTTTTGGGGAAGATTACATGATTTAATATGGAAAACCACTCAGAAATGGTAATGCTCAATGTGATATAATTCCTTATATTCATCAGGGAGAAGCAGCCACTTTTCTGTGTTTTTTCTTTTTAAAACTCATTTATAATATTGTTCCTGAAGTTTCAAATAAGCAACAAATGAAAGCAGGCAAGTCCTGGATCATAGATGTTGCGGAGCCCAAAGTTCTATTATCTCCACCTCATTGGTAAGAATAATGACAGTAATCGTTAACAATAATGCCACCACTTGTTTGGAATCTGCATTACGTGAAATGCATCTATTATCTCTGATTTCACTACAGAGTTAAAGAAACTGAGATCCCGTAAGTTAAGTGGGGTGCCTGGGATCCCAGAGACAGTGAAAAACTCTCAACCCCCTCCATGCACTTTCCTTTTACGTTGACTCCCAGTCAAAAAAAGAGAAAGAAACTAAATTGCAAAGCAGGAAAATGACAGCAAACAGGAAAGGTGCAGAGGATTGAAATAAATAACTCTTGCCTCTTCATCTGGTTTCACAGCAGGGGCATCAAGTTCAGCATAGAACTATGCAAGTCAGAAGCTCAGCCACTCTTTGAAGATAAATTTGGAGAGGTTGTGAACATCAGTGAACAAAAATTCAGAAGAATTTCTATTTCAGTAAAAGGAATCAGGAGACAATGACCCCAGCCAAGTAGCCAAGAGACGTGCAAACGTGATGCACGGTGAAGTGTGATGCACTCTGAGAAAGTGGGTGTTCCATCTCTAGACCCTCTCATTAGGCAAAGAGTGTCTCAGGTGATGTGGCAGGAGATACTCTTTCCCTCACTAGTCTTGCTGATGTGATGTACTACACACCCGAGTCACCATGAGGCACTGGACCACGTACCACAATCCATCACTTTGGGTCTTTCTTGAGACACAAAGTATTTAGAATCTGAGCTGGGGAAGAGGGCTTGTTTGACCAGAGGGACTCTTTGATTGAGCTCTTCCACTGATATTGCTGAGAGGACTGGATGAGACACCAAGCTGGGAGGGGAATTAGCACTAATTAAATCCATGTCCTTGTCCCTGGGTGTTGATGTTCTCATCTGGAAAACTGAAACAATACCAGTCATCTTCTTCTTGAAGAGTTTTCATAAAAATCAAACAGGGGGATATGTATGAGAACATCTTGTATACTGTAAATGGTATTTTGATGGATGCCATATGGATATAATTAAATGCAATGATTATTTATTTTTGAATTATGCGTGCTCAGCCCATATTTAGATTGAGGGACAGGGAGATCTAGGAAGAGGGCTCACTGTGAGGAGAGACTGTGTTTAGCTGAGGACATGCTCCATGTCAGGTGGTAGGATGGGGCAGGGAGGAATGCAAGGTCCGATGAAGGTCAGATGAGACTTCAGAGTCTTTCTCTCGTTCTGCAGAAGCATGAGAAAAAGGAGCACTCGAGAGGACTGTGTTATGGAGACCCACGTGGAGCCCAGGGCCTCCCCTCAGCCAGTGCCTGTGCTTAGCAAATAGGAGACAGAAAGAGAAAACCTACCGTTGAAGAAACCACTGCTGAAAAACGCCAGAGGAAAATTAGCATCATAGAATACCTTGGAAGCCAAAGAAAGTGTTTTTTTTTTTCTGGAAGGGATGTGGGGAATGAGGCCCCAAAGCAAGACCCTTTGATTTAACAAGAAGAAGGCGGCAGTGGCTTTCCAGAGGGCAGCTGGGTGTGGTTTTGGAAGCCACAGGGGAGAGAGCTGTGAGAGATACAGGCCTTTCTGTACCCCAAGATTTGCCCGTAAGACATGTTCACAAAATGTTCATCTATTCATTAAATATTAGGTGAATGTCTTTTTTTTTCAATTGTTACTTCATTCTTTACTTCACCAGTCTGTATTGCTGACCTAAAATTTTTTTTAAAAAGTAGTGCTAACAAGCTCCCGCAAGGAAATTTAGAATATGAAACCATACAGTCAGGTTTTTCAGATGCTTGAAACTTCATACAACCTGATTTTTATCCTTTATTTTGTTAATGTGATGCGTCATATGGATTGATTTGCAGTGTTGAACCATCCTTGCACTCTTGGAATAAATCCCACTGATGATGGTGTATGATCCTTTTAATACGTTGTTGAATTCAGTTTGCTAATATTCTGTTGAGGGTTTTTGCATCGTTGTTCATCAGAGATATTGGCCAGGTTTTGGTGTCAGGGTAATGCTAGTAACATGAGTTTGGAAGTGTTTCCTCCTCTTGTATTTTTGGAAGAGTTTGAGAAGGATTGGTATTAATTTTTCTTTAAATCTTTGATAGAATTTGCCAGTAAAGCTACTTGAAAAGGCTATTGTGATGGTATAGAAAATAGTGGTTTTTAATCCACCTGCAGTGTTTTTGTTACCAGACAGGATTTAATAGTCACCCAGTAGACACAGCCCCATGGCGAGGCTGTGCACCTCAAGTTGCCTTCTAAAAATATCTAATAGATGCTGTCCTGGAGGGACAAGAAGGTTGACATGCAAAAGCCATTGAACGGAAGAACCGTCTTTCCGTGTCAACTGAAACTAGGAAGCAAGAGCACAATATCCAGAACAGTGTGTGTCGCATTTGGGTTATGACACGAGAAATCACTTCAACCTCAGCGCGGTGGCCAGGTGGGTGTCGCCCTGTATTTCTGGATGTCCTCTGCAGACACGGTCTCCCTGCCTGATGGAAACCCGCTCCCAGGAGGTGCACCTTCCCAGGGGTCTCTGCACTTGAAAACCCCTGAACCCTAAGGGATGAATGGTACATGACTGCAGTCAGTGGAGCCGGTGGGAGAGGCTTGGGTAGAGGAATGGAGCTCTGTCTGGCTTCACGGATCAGTCCAAGCGGTGGCCTCTTCTGCTGCCCCCAGAACTTGGCCCTGACCTACATACCCAGACCAGGAAGGGGAATATCCGCTGTTACAAGGGCTGTTACAAGGGCTGTCTGATTTGTCTGCATCAGGGTGTCAAGCTGAGATATGCCTCAATCCTTATGCAGGAGAGCAACCCACCCCCAAGGGTGAAAGTAGGACCGTGAGTTGTAGTTTCTGGGCTGATGGCTCCATCACACAGTGGCTGCAGCGGGGCGGGAAGCCGTCCATCTTCTCTGGGCCCTGTTCCCATCTGCAAAACGGGGCAAAATGTGTGTTTGGAAATCTGTTCTGCAGAGAGGCAGCGAGGCCTGGGGGGCCAGCGCCTGTGAACGTGCTGTGGGACTGCTTGGGGCGTGTTCAACGGCACGGCCGTGTTGGTATCGGTCCCCATGGAGAAGCCCGTCCTTCACAAGCTCAGCGCTTTCCGAAGACCCCCTCACTGTGCCTCCTCACCCCTTCCCTCAGAGGACTCAGAGGGGAGGGGGAATAAGACTCAGCAGAAGTGTGATCGCCAAGGTCCTGGTGGCCCGTGGGGAACACTGTTTGCAGAGATGGGGCTTCCGTCGCCGTCGGACCCCTTCCCTGGCTGCTGTCACGTGGCCTGGGGGCTGCACGGCACAGGGGCACAAGGCACGCAGGCGGGAAGGGATCTGGGGTTCAGGGCGGTGCTGGCTTCCCTGCTGCTGCGTCGTCGGGCACTTTCCTCTCCTGTGCGCATCTGGCTTCCCTGAGAGAAGAGAAGCCTCACTCGCACCCTGTGATCTTGCCCAGCCGTGCAGCATCCAGCACAGGCACAGGTACTTTTCTTTTGTTAAAACCCGGCAATGCGTGCACCAGGCACGGTGCCCGGTCAGAGGTCAGGGTATGCCAGCGTCCTCCGTTTGCAGAGTGTTCTCGGGGCTGAGACAGGGAGCTCTGAGGTCTGCTCCCTCCCACGCTTTTTAATTTAGGAACCCCAGGCGCTCAGCATGGGGGTGACAGATCGCAGCGGCTTTACTGCTGTCGGTGCTCTGGGGTCAGAATACGGTTGGAGCCAGAAGCCCGGGGACGTAGCATAGCATTAAAAACAATGAAGATGAAAAATCCGTAGCCTCCCCAGTCAGTGGAGCAGAGCTAACAACCCCATATAAAGGAGCTTCGTGGGGGCCGAGCCTGTGTCTGAGAGACAGGAGCAGAGCTGCAGCCCGTATAAATCTTCCTGCACCCACTGTGGAGCCGGCCGGGAGCAGTGCAGACAGCAGAGAGATGGTGGCGCTGAGCTGGGGATGGGGAGTGTGCCTCTGTGTGTGTGTGTGTGTGTGTGTGTGCGCGCGCGCGTGTGTGTGTGTGTGTGTGTGTGCTCGCGTGTGTGTGTGTGTGCGTCTGTGTGTGTGTGTGAGAGAGAGAGAGAGAGAGAGAGAGAAGGAGAGACAGAGACAGAGAGGGGCACTCCTGCAGGCCAAGTGAGCTGGGTACAGGCTGATCTCATGGGGAATGGAAATGCTCAGTTCTCTCTGATGTCGCCTGAAATGGCAGCTCTACTTCCTGATTTCAGCTTTATCTTTTTCTTTAAAACTCGCTATACCTGAGTTCATATTGTATTTTAAACTGTGCGAGATGAAAAGCAAGGAAATTCATTCATAAAAAAAAATTCTATAAATCAAGATTCCACAACATGGTGTGTTTTTTTCTTCATGACTGCAACCTTGAGCAAATCTCTTTCTCCATCTCTCTCCCTCTGTCCTTCCTTCCTTCTCTCTTTCCTCTGTTCCTCCCTCCCTCCCTCTCCTCTTCCTCTCTCTCTCTCCATCTCTCCCCACCCCAGCCTGTCTCTCCCTATCCCCTTGCACACTCTTTTTAGCTCATGGATCATGTCTAGCAGCCTCCCTTCTCTTCGACTCCTGCTGTTAATAATTTTTCACGTGACAGTTTGCTTCTTTAGGAGTCAAAATCTATCTTCCATGCCGCAGATATGCATTACCGAGCCGTTATGTGTTCGTCTGTGGGTTGGGTGCCATGTGTACGTGTGTTCAGGGTTGTGGGGGGGCTAAGAATCAGTAGTGGGTTTGCAAGCCTGGTGCTCAAGTGTCTCTCCATCTCACGGGGTGAGGGAGGAGCTGGGCTTGGATGTGAGCCCAAGTGACTGTAATTTAGTTGGAATAGAATGATCATATCAAAAGTTTACATTAGAGGTACAGGAGGAAGGGAATTTATGTGGAGCTTGGAGGATCATGTGGCTTTATCTTCCTGGGGGGTGGGGCATGGAAATAGAACGCGGGTCTCTGGGTTCACAGGGCCTGTGATCCTCAGGCGACACCCATCTGTTTGTGTTTCTGATGAACGCTTATTCAATTCATTCATTCACTCATTGGAGATTCAAGTGAATTAACAAAAGAACAGCACTTCAGCTTTCACATTCTCAGTGCAACAAGGGTTAGAGTGCTACCTTCATTGTAACTGATTCAGAGAAACAAAGCACTCTGCCTGCAAAGGGATGTCCCCATGGCCGAGCCCCCACAGCATCTGGTTTAGACGGGCCTTTCTGCACGTGTCCCTCTGGGGCTGTCCCGGGCCCGGTGCTGAATCCTGGTCGACACTTCCTGGCTGAGTACATCTTCTGGGTGCATTTCTCAGTTTCCTCATCTTAAATCGTGGCTGTAAAAGTACCTTTCAGACGGCGTGGTTGCAAGTAAGAAACAAGATGGTAAACGAGACAGGTTAGAGCAGGGCCACGCTACCAGGGGTCCATTACTGCTGCCAGAGTGTAACAGTAGGACTCCGGCTAGTGTGAAACCTTACAATTCTATCATTCATCTGTTACCTTAAAGCTACCTGCCTGTGGGGACTAACCGTCCATCTCCAATTTTCAGCTCCCTGCAGGCAGAAAGGAGGCGTGTAGCATTCTCTACGGGGCAGAGCACAGCTCCCTGTGTTAGGGGTCCTTTTGACGAGGAGGATGAAAGTGTTAGAGAGCTTTCCAGCTGGAAGGGACATTGGAGTTCACCAATCAAAGCTTTTCTTTTTACATGGGAAGAAGCATCCTCTTACACGTCAGAGAGGTTCCATGAGTCGTCCTGTTCACGTTGAGATCTCCCTAATGGCTGGTGCAAGGCTGGCTTCTTGGATGGTTCTCAGCACAAGACTGCCAGAGAATGAGCAAATGAGCGGGCACATGGGTGCACAGGTGCTTTAACTTTGATTTATTATATGGTGAAAAAATAACAGGGAATGTTATTCTGGGCTGCCATTTGGTAAAAGGTTTCTAAAGAGGAAATCCAGACAAGATTTATAGGCAATTTTTGTAGGGAAGGTTGATATGATGTCCAAAGAGTTATCTGCAAAAGAGCAGGAATTCAAGAGGGACCAGGACAAGGGAGAGCCTGGAGAGGTGGATGGCATGGGCTGCATTGTGTATTCCCCCAAATTCATGTGTTGAAGTCGAACTCCCAGTACCTGAGGGTGTGACTGTACTTGGAGATAGAACTTTGACAGCAGTGATTAGTTACACTAAGGTCATTAAGGTGGGCACGTACCCAATTTGACTGGAGTCCTTATAAGAAAAGGAAATTCGGACACACAGGGAGACACCAGGGATGCACATGCAGAGAAAAGGCCAGGTGAGGACACAGCAAGAAGGCAGCCATCTGCAAGCCAAGGAGAAAGACCTCCAAGAAACCAACCCTGCAGACACCCACTTCCCAGAACCTGAGACCACAGTTGGCTCTTGTTGAAGCTGTCTGTCTCTGATATTTGTTTTGCACTGAGCTGACTAATGTGCTGGAGAAGGGATGAGAAGGGGGGCGGTGAACACGAGACTCTCTCAGACACATATGTGAAAGGCCTCTGCTATAGATCCTGGCACCGTCTCAGTGAGCCCTCCCCACTGCCTTACAGGTGATCGCTTGTGAGGTTTTCGTGACAAATGAAATAGGCGAGGGAAGATGATAGCTCAGAGAAGTTGAACTACTCCTATGAGCACACACACAGGTCGGTTTCCGAACTGGGATTCACACCCGGGAGGGCGAGTCTCCACGGCGACGTGCTGGCTCTGTCAAGGGCTCGGCCCTTGGAAGCCAGTCTTGGGAGGAAGATGGGGTTGGCTTTTGGGGGAAAGAGCAGGTTGTACTGGGGAGGTGGGGATGCCCTCAGGGTTGCAAGCTTTGAGATGGTGTTTGTCCCTGCGTGTGGGGTTTGGGAGAGAGAAGCCTCTGAAGTTGGCTAAATACCAGCCTCTCGCCTTCTAAGAAGAAAGGTTGTGGCCACCTGCCCGGGCACAGCCCTCTTGCTGCACAAGGCTGCTGTTCTCGATCCTCTGAGTGCCCAGCTCCTGGTCCAGGGGTCAGGCAAGAGCAGCCTGCTGCCAGGTGGGCAGCAGCCCAGACCCACCCTTCTCCTCGGGATGGGCAGCCACCCCTCCCGTCTGGAAGCCCCCCCCCCCCCCAGGTCTCGGGCCGAGCGTCTGCAGAATGAAATGCCAGTCCAGCGCCAGGTGCTGTAGCTCAGTCCCTGCAATTTTCACAGGGGTGGTCGAGGTGTTTCAGACCTCCGAGGTGCATGTAATATCCGAGCAGAAGGAGAAATACAGATACTTCCCCACCTCCTCCCACACACCCTCAGAATCCAGGGCAGTGCGGGGTGAACTTTCCATCGAGGTGACACTGGTTTAAAATAGGAAAATGGCACTCATTTGTTTAAAACCTGGACAGAGAACTAGAGAATCCAAAAGGCAAATCAAATCCCTAATCCGCCCAGGCCTTTGCAGAGAAAGGGCAAGCAGCAGGTCCAGGCCAGCACACCCCAGGCTTTGATGTGATCTCCTGGGATGTGGTCCGAAGGCAGATTCTCCTGCGGTACTACTGGGGTGGGCTCTGGGGCTCTACTTTTCTAACAAACATCCAGCGATAAGGAGCTTAGCTCCTCTCCGGGCTCTTCCTCTCTGCACAGCTGCGGGCAGCCACTCTGCAGCCTCCAGCATCTGGGGAGGCCGGTAAGGACAACGCCCTGTGGTCGAGGGGAGCCTCTGGCGTCCCCAAGTGGCCACGCTGCTGGTCAGGTGCCAGCTTGGCACTGGTTACTGACAGACTGGACTCACGTGTTTCTTCCAGGAAAGAGGTCCTTCCATGGGCAGCTCTGGACCTTGTGGGGCCCCCTGGCCTCCAGGGAAAGTCTCATGTTGGCCTGACCACTGAGCTGCCCTCAACCTCCCTGGAAGAGGACCCCCCTGATGGCCACGGCATGGGCTACTCCTACTCCAAATACCACAGGGACTGTCACAGGGAACTTGACCTCTGGAGAAGGCAGGCCTTGGACACAACTGGTCTCCTAAGCAAACCATCCACGTTTAGCAGTTCTGTCTCATCTGAGAGAATCCAAATCTCCACGGAGCTTAATGACAGCCCTTGGGTCGTGCTGGTGGGGGGACTCCTGAGTCAACCCCATCCACAGCCCCCAAGCCATGCCACTCTGTGACGTCCTAGGCATGAGGACACTGCTGGACCCTGGCCTTCCAACCCAGACACAGAATTTCTAAGTATTTTTCAAATAATTTTCAGGGAGATTCTACACCAAGTCAGCTTGATGAAAGCTGCCATAATGAGTGACGGGGTGTGAGCCCCAGAAAATCCCACGGGCACTGCATTTCATCTCCAAAGGAAATGTTCTGCTACATTTTATTTCCTCTTTGAAATATTTCTGTTCCAACAGCCTGAAGGAAGATGAGAGAAAGAAAATAGTTCCCAGCTAAATGCCACATCTTCAGAAACATGAAAATCGGAAGGTTTGGAGTCTCCTGACCTGTGTGCTGTCCCTCCTCTGAGCTCCAGGTTGGCGAGGCAGGTTCAAGGTGCACATCTGTGCACAGGACTAGGAAGAGTCCACAACCCAATAAACATGGCCAGTGGTCAGCAGGGTGCCCTCAGCCTGCAGTTGCCTGGGGACACAGTGCTGGCCAAGGGCTATTACACGCGTCATCATCTTCAACTTTCACAAGAGCTTTACAGCGAGAGAGGGGCTATTACTGCTATTTTCCATATGAACTTTATGAAGCTGGACAGTTCCAGTGATTTTCCCAGGAGCCAATTACAGGGCAGCAGCTAAGCCGGGACTTGCACCGGAGGCTCTGTGCGGTAATTCTCTCTCTGGGACGGGACACATCCAGCCTCACCTGGGGGCGGGCAGGATATTCTCACAGGTTCCCACACCCTTTACAGACCAGCAAGGAGCAAAGGTGGTCTCAATTTCTGGTTTCTTGATTGATTTCAAATCGTGGGCTTTCTCTGGAGGTGTCTTGCATAAGGACAAAGCCTCTGTTGGCACTGACTACACCATGAGTTCATTCTTGCGGTTTAAACATCCTTGATTCGAGTGTCCATTTAAAATGTGAATCATTCTCAGAGAGGTAAATGGGGACGCCACACACCCGCAGTGTGAATTCTTTCCTTGGCTCCTGTTCTAGAAATGGCTCGCATTGGCTGGGGGGCCCCGATGAGATTGCAGAGGCAAAGCCACGCTCAGAGTTGAGCACCTTTTGCTCTGACTGACCTTGTCTGTGCCCTTGGCTCTGGAGGGTCTCCTCCAGGGAGCGTCCGGTGTCCAGCCTCGCACCCACTGGGCATTCAGCAAAGGCCTGCAGCTGAAAATGGCGTTCACTCAACTCAGAAAATTAGTAACCGCTGGGTATGTGCCAGCCCTGCGTTGAGCGTGGGTCTCTGAAAGTCAAAATGATGCGTGCGGGTCCATTTTAGCATCTACGGGCTGAAGTGAGGCTTACGCTGTCCTTCTTCCCACATCGAAAACTTAAGGTGCACCATTAGTGGATAAGTGATTAGCACGTAGTTTACCTGCTAGGTCGTCACAGAGCCAGTGAGGGGGTCTCTGCCTCCTCGTGAGATCGGCCCCGCCTCCCCTCAGAGGAGTCCGTGTTCTTGGGAGGGGGCTCCATGTGAGCAGCTGGAGACAGGCACCCCGCCCCTCTCCCGGGAGAGGCTGCCCATGAGAAGCAGGGGCCGGTCCTGAATCCGGCCCAGGTCAGCCTTCTCCGCCCTGCCCGCCTCCTTCTTGGCCGGAGCCCCGCGGCCATCTCCGGGCCACAGAGAAAGGACAGCGGGTCGCCTAAGAGCCTCGGGGCCAAGCTGCCGCCACCCAGCTGCGGGGGTCTCATCGCGCAGAGCAAACACACAAACCTAAATGATCCAAGAAACACGCACGCCTCTGTGGTCAGGGCTTTGCCGCCGGCACAGCCCCCGCTCCTAACCGCTGCGTGGCTCCGTGTCGGGCGCTGCTCAGAAGGGGCTCCGGGCGGCGCTCAGAGCGGAAGCAACGCCCCCGCGCAGCAGGCGGCGGAAGACCAGCCGGGCCGCTCTTTGCGGGCATCAGTCCTGCGGCGCCGGCCTTGGTGGCGCGGCGAGCCGCTCTCTGCCCGCCCCGGGTGTCGGTCACGGGCAACGCCGCCGCTGGGTAGGCGTGGCGAAGCACCGGCACTCGAGGAGCCTCTGCAGCAACGATCAAGGCGAAGCGAAAGATTTTAATTGAAGTCTCAGAACAGTCAGATGTCTTCGATTCGGCGATCAGCTGCTTCTCCCCTCGGGGTGCTGACCGCTCCCAGCCACGCGGGGCTGCAGGTGGCTGTGGGGACAGGGAGACGAGCGACTGCCCCGAGTCGGCCGGGACAGGAGTGGCCTCGGCCCGGGCTGCCCCGCCGACCCTCCCGGGCTCCTCACTCCCCTTCCCCCCACAGACCTGACCCACGTCTGCTCTCCGGGCCTTGGGCCTCTGCCATCTCAGAACCGGGGCTTTCGCTCAGCCTCTCCTCCTGGACCCCCTTGTCCCCTCCGAGCTCAGGGAGAGGATGAATACGCCTCGAAGTGTGCAAATGTCCTTTGGAAAATGGTTGTCAGAGTGAGCTGCGGCCAGTGGGCCTGGGTTCTCGTCCAGCTCCACGTGGAAACGTGGGGAAAACCACCCAATTTCCCCGTGCCTCAGTTTCCCCATCCAGACAATGGGGATACTAACTATTAAGGTCAAGTGACACGAGAACGAAAGAATCATGGATCAGCATAAAGTGCTGGTCTCGACGTGATGTCTTTGTCTTCCATCAGCCCCGCAAGAAGACTAGGCCCAGGATTCCTGGGTCTGGGAAGACAGCTCAGCGAGGATATGCTCTTCAGGAGGCTGACAGTGACGTCGGGGTTAAGGGTCACTAGAAAGAATTCGGCGCAACGCCTTCATTTCACAGATGAGGAAACAGAGACCAGAGGCCGGAGAGGCTGGAGGCTGGTCCTGCTCTGGACCTGCCTTGCTCTGCAGGCCCTTCCCCGAGCAGAGCCCCACCCGTGACACTGCGCCCTCCAGGGCCCTGCTGCCTTCCTGGCCACCACCACCACCCCCGACCTGCCCCCCGGCAGCCTGTTTGGTAGAGAACAAGATCCTGTCGTTAATAGCAATGACTATTGTTAAACAAACACATGGCTGTAGGCATTCTATTCAGGACAGAAACGCAGGGAAGAGAGTGATGGCCCAGAAGGGGCTGCTTACGGAGAATAAGCTGCTTTAAAACAGACGTGGGAAACAAATCGTGGGTGGTCGGAGGCCAGAAGCAAAGTTTTACCTTTTCGTGCTACAAAACCACACCGTCTTGTGGGATGGCGATAAATAATCACCTTCAGTTGTGTGGATGTTGTATTTTGTCCCCATTTGGCTCAGAGGAAAGTTATCCTATTGTATTTTCATTTTGGGGGCTGCTCCGTGAAGCATGTGGGATCTTAGTTCCCCGACCGAGGATCAAAGCCGTGTCCCCTGCATTGGAAGCACAGAGTCTTAACCGCTGGACCGCCGGGGACGTCCTCTGGATGAAAGTTATTTTAAATGTGATCGGTTAATGTGTCTGGATGATGCTGATTTTTAAGGACCAAGTGCTGTTGGGAAGCAGCAGGGAAATGAAGACCATGTCTTGAGATGAGAGAGACAGTGCTCCAGGCAAGGAGCGCAAACCAGCACAAGCCTTGACCTGTTGGTGGTGGCGAGGGAAGATGTTTCACAGAAGGGAGGCCGGGGAGTCAGGCTGCGGGGGGAGGGCAGTCCCTGATTAAGTGGGCTTGAGTCTCAGAGCCGAGGGGAGAGGCTGATTTGGGGAGGACCTCGACTGGGGAAGACCCAGGAGAAAGATCAGATCAAGGGATTTGGGCTGCAGGCCCAGTGGGAGCCTCCGCCACGGGCTGGGGCTGAGAGGCAGCAGCTCCCGAGAGACAGGCGTGCCTGTGTGCTCAGCTGGGAGTGAGGCTGTTTGGATTGATTGGAACAAGACGTTAGACTGTTAGGCTGTGCAGCTCTGGGACAAACTGCATTTATTTATATCTACCCAATCCTCTACCTGGAGTGAGTATGTTTTGTGCTCTCAATGACCCACTGAAGACATTATAGTGTAGACAGTGCTGCAAAGCACAGACAACAGCTACATGCCTTTAAAAAAAATGTCTAGAATTCGTAAAGCGACTTGGTCCGTATGATTCCATGTCATGGTCACAAGAAGCTCTGCAGTGGACACCACCATCTTCCTCTAGTGTGAGGTTATGCAGTTTTCCCAAACTGCTAGCGGCGGCCTGAACCACATGAACCCCTACTGTTGATCACTGACCCTGTGTCCTCTCCAGCCCTGTGACACGTGAGAGGCCAGGGTCCTCGGAGAAGTCCTAAATCCTGTGGGTGACGGTAGCAGCGGAAGGGAACTCCCGTCTGGTAGACGCAGCTGCTCTTTGTGTCATGGAGGCCATTCTAATCAGGATCTGGGAAATCAAGGACTATTGTACCGGTGGACAAAGGCAAGTGTGTCTCAAAGAGCGAACGAAACTTGGGAGAAATGGGGTAGACCTCTGGGAAGAACCTGTGTTAGACTCAAACTTGGAGAGATTGGGTGTTAAGAAAGGGCAGAACTTCACTTCTGGCCGCTGACCATGCCCGGGTTCATTTCCACATCTATTGAGAGCAGTTTACCTCTCCAGGAGAAACCCCTTCCATTCATAGGTGTTTTACCTTCCCTAAGCTTTGTCCTGAATATAATGTCTATTGCATTTCTTTGCCTAGAAATTGTTTTGCTGTTAATGACAGGACTGTTGAACAGAATTCTGTTGAGCAAAATTACTATAGTAGTTTCTATATATCACTTACAACCCCATGCTCTGGAAGCTGGACTTAAGAACACCTTAAAGTAATGGCTTTCAGGAAATGGTCAGTGCACAGAAATGTTCTCATATTGACTGAATGTCCAGACCTTGTTTCCTCCTCCTCCACCCTGTAAGCTTCTTGGAGTCAGGGACCATATCTATTTTTTTCCATAGCCCCTGCAGTTTCTGTCATTGTATTTAGACCAATAATCCCTCACCAACTTCCCAACGAGTTTATGTCTGATTCACTTGGACAAAGGTAAATAAAGTAAAACCTATAAGTCCCCTGACCTGGCATCAGACTGATGTGGATTCAAATTCTCCATCTGTATGTCTGAGTCTTTCAATGAATCTTTAATCCATTCAAGTCTCAGCATTCACAACTGATATATGGTGATGATATCCTCCCATAGTTATGAGAATGTGTCCATCTATTAATGCATCTACCAAAATGTGTAGCACAAAATAAGCTCTGTGTAAAGGGCAGATAAAAATAAGAGTATTAGTAATAATAAGCATTACAATATTAGATGTGGAGGAAAACTAATGCCAACAGACCACACTATCATTATCTGAAGGTGCGTAACACTACCCCTAAAATAAAAACAAAGAGAAATTAAAGATGTGACAAAAGGAAGCAATGAAATTGTAGAACAAGTCCATAAGATAATCTCTTAGCAGTGGTCAAAGTTTTATGTGCACAGAGATCAAACCTTATTTATTCTAATATCAAACTCATTGTAAGCATATAAAAATGTTTTGTTGAATGAACGAGTGGAGAAATAAATTAAAAGTTCTGGTAACTGGGTTAGTTTTGGATGGGGGACTATTCTAGGTGAGACTCTTCCTTAGTTAAGGTATTTGCATATAACAGTGATCGTATATCGCCTATCTTCATAGAAGTTTGTTTTCAACAAAAAAACCCTCGAGTGGTCATAATTAATTTGAATGTGTGTGCCTGATATTGACAACTTGTCTCACTAGTCACCCTTCAAAATTTAAGGGTTACATATGTGTACACATATTCTTCTATCCATCTACCTATACATCCTTCCACCCTTCCACCCCTCCACCCATCCATCCATCCATCCATTCACCATCCTTCCATCCATCCATCCACCCACCATCCATCCATCCAATGTTATTTGGGAACCTACTGTAGAGTAGGTATTGGAGGATACAACATGAAGAAGGTAGGAATGATCCTGCACTTCCAAAATTCATTTTAGTAATTGATAGAATGTCAAAAGACAATAATAATACACATAGACTCTGTTCATCAAGGAAGTACCTTTCCTGGAAATAGCAGTTGTACTAATCCACCCTAACATTGGCAGTAACTTTTCCTTTCCTTCAGATTTCCAATAATATAAAAATTTCTGAGTCTATAGCTTTATGCAGCTAGCATTAATTCTATAATTGTTGGTCAATTCTACCAGGCTGAGCAATGTTTATGATGGTCTTCACATTATGAAAGCAATTGTACAAATTCCTAATTGCATACTGATTGCTCTTTCACTCTTCGATCATTTATATGAAGGCATCTCAAGTCGTAGAGCTTGAATTTTGTCATGCAGGTTAATAATCTTTTCTTCATTTCGGCACATTCCAAAAAATTATTTGCATAGCTTTTTTTTTTCAGCTGTCATGGATTAAAACTGCTTGTCCTGACACAAAATAAATGGCAGGATGGGGACAGAGTGTGGCTGCAGGACACACTCAATTTATGATGTCATTGAGAGTGTGGGGAAAATGCGTGTATGCCCTGGAATGGCACGCATTTCAGTAACACTGTGTTTTAATGAGTTGGTGCAGCACTGTGGCTGTAAACGGAGCTCTGCGTATGTGCTGAGGGGTGATTGCTGGGACAGGGGACACACGAGGGCTGAGGAATTGTGCTGCGGGGACTCTAAACACAGTCCTCCTCTGTGTTGGCTCCCTTGAGGCTGTGCTGGGCCCCCAAGGAGACAGAGGAGCAGAGCGCACTTGACGGAGGAGGGGGCCCCATGGAGCACCACAGGTGGGTTTCCCGGGAAGGGATTTTGCAGGACGATCTCGGGATCAACACCTGCGGGGAAGAGTCGGGCTGCCATGCAGCTGTGACGGGGCACCCCCAGCCCACTCCTTGGGGAGCTCTGGAGCTGGGATGGCCCTTCCGAGTTTCCCTCATTGAGGGATGGGAACTAGGTCTTCATAGCCCTATTGATGACAGTACTGATGAGGACGCTCCCATAAAAGGGGCTGAGATTGGACCAGACAACACTCCTCATCAAAGGCAGAGCCTACGAGGGACTCAGGTATGAGCAGTCAGCCACCAACAACCCCAGCAGGAGAAGAAACAGGGAGCTAACTCTTTAGTGGGGAGTGGGGAGGAGCTGGGCAGCTCTCTCACCTCTTCCATCCAATAACACCTTCTTAAAAGCAGGTAAATAAAAGGGCCCAGCCACCCTCCCCTGAGCCCACATCCACCTCCAGCTCCCTCTCTGTCCCTGCCCTCCTTCCAAGGCAGGTTTCTTGAAAGAGTTACCTGCTGCATCCGCTCCTTCTGCAGGGTGTTCCGGTCTGGCTTCTGCTCCCATCACGACCCAGTTGCTGCTGTGCCGAGGTAGGTGATGGCCCCCAGGGAGCGCTCCATCCTCAGCAAAGTCGATCACCTTGGCTGGTCTTCCAGGACCAGACCTGCTCCGCACACGTGACACGGCTGTGCCCTCACGATCCGCTTGGGTGCTCAGTCTCCTCGAGGAACCTGTAGACGTCCGAGCTTCTGGGACTCAGATTTGCATCCTTGCCTGGCCTCACACAGTGCTCTCTTCCTGGGGCCGTTTCTGCACCACTACTAAAATCACTCCTGCACTGCTTTTCTCACTAACTGCTCTCTCCAACATAGCTGGTCCCTAAGCCCAGATTTCATCTCCCTCGACGTCTCTAGTCTTCCCCAGGGCATGGCCAACCCTTGCCCAGAACCTCTTTGCTCACCACAGGGATCACTCTCCAACCAACGGTGCGAGCCAGAAACCAGAGAACCACTCTGACACCTTTCTTTTTCTTACTTCTCAGACTCAATCTATCACCAAGTTGTGTAGTTTTACTTCCCTTTATATCTCCCGAACTTCTTCCCGTCTCTGCATTTTCCTCGCCACTACTGCTCACAGCCTCCATTGGTTCGGGACATAGCTAACCTTCTCATTCTAGTGTAAGCCCCGTGAGTGTGAAGACAGCTCAAACATAGTGCTCAATACACATTTTTGGAAGGATAGATGGGCGGTAGGGTAATACCTCAATGAATTCACTGAGATGTGGAAATCAGAACAAAGAACAGACACACATTCAGAGGGAGGAGTTCCCTGAGTGTTGATGGTGTTGATGGTGTTGAAGGTGTTGATGGTGTTGATGGTGTTGATGGTGTTGATGGTGTTGATGGTGTTGATGGTGTTGAGCTGAAGAGGCCTGGGTGGCATCCAGTGTGTGCTTGGATGTCCAGCCATGGCCGCCAGGAGGGGATGGGGCCACCCAGGGCTCCAGTCCTGTGGGAGACCCTGGGAGTCAGCAGGAAGGGGGCAGAAGCTCGTAAGGAAGACTCAATGTTATGGACTGAATTGTGTCCCCACATTCCTATGTCGAAGCCCTAAGCCCCAGAACTGCAGAATGGGACTGTATCTAGAGACGGGGCCTTTCAAGAAGTGATTAGTTAAAATGCAGCTGTCAGGGGTGCCCTGAATGAATAATATTGAGTATTCTGTAAGAAAAAGAAATTTGGACACATGGAAAAACACCAGGGACGCACACACACCACAATGACCACGTGAGGACACAGGACATATAAGCCGAGGAGGGAGGCTCAAGAGAAACCCACCCTGTGTTCACCTTGATCTTGGACTTACAGCCGTCAAGACCGCGAGAGAGTATATTTTTGTTCTTGAAGCTGCCGGATCTGAGGTATTTTGTTACGGCGGCCAGTGC
This sequence comes from Kogia breviceps, assembly GCF_026419965.1. Taxonomy (NCBI): domain Eukaryota; kingdom Metazoa; phylum Chordata; class Mammalia; order Artiodactyla; family Physeteridae; genus Kogia; species Kogia breviceps. Next base: position 101,986,807 of record NC_081320.1, read on the forward strand.
AGACTAATAAATACACTGGCCAAGGTGAAAACCCGGGCGTTTGGGGCCAAGGAAGCTGGGACATAGATTTTTGTAATAAACAAGAGAGTAATCAATATTCTCACACTTCTAAAAGATTCGGCAAAATAAGAACTGAAAATCCTCCATGCAGTTTAGCTATAAGGGGGCCATCGTTCTCGTGAGAGAATTTCCAGAGGACTGGCTATGAAGAGTTATCGGGACGGGGGACACACAGAAGCCGTGGGAGGTCACCTTTCTTGAGGAGGTGTGGTGAGGAGAAGAATAAGGCAGGACAGCCGTCAGGAGCGGATGTGGGCCGGGGAGGGTTTTGTGCCTGTTGAGATAACTGGAGCTGGCGGATGGAGAGGAGCAGGAGGAGGCTGGTACAGGCAGGGACAGAGGGGCGTCCTGGGGAGGCCAGGACCCGGCACCAGCACAGGGGGAAAGGCCCACGGAGCTAAAGACCGAGACAGAAGAAGCAAGGAGATCGGCCGGGTCTTTAGTCTGGTGGTCAGAGAGTGAAGGAGGTCTTAGCTGAAGGCTGCTGTTGTCTCTGTGAAGTTGAAGGATCCCATTGGTTCATTCCTGGTGGCTCCCAAGGACACAGCTAAGACTGGAGAACACTCAGCCGTGCAGATCTCAGTTCAACAATAAGAGCATCTCAATAATACCAACTGCTTCCGCTGATAATAATAGCATCTAACTTTTATTGTGATTTCATCATGCACCCAATAATATAAGAACTTTAAGTTACTCAGTTCTCTCAGTAACCCAATGAGGTCAGTATTGTTATTATTTTTATTTTGCAGATAAATAACTAAGATTCAGAAAGGGGAAGTAAGTTCCTCAAGGTCACACAATTAGAACCTGATCTAAATATAGAAAGGAATAGGTTGACTGGTAGCGAGTCCCCACTTCTGATGGTGTTTTTGCCTAAAATGTGTGACGATCGCATAGATCAGAAGCAGATGTTTCTTTTAAAAAGAGGAGATAAATGGAAGGCTGGTCATTCGACCTTCCACATACTTAAAATGCCACATGTTAGGTAAGCACTAAAGCATAATTCCAGCAGTTGGGGTGGAATTATGATAACGTGATAGCTTGAGAACTGTGCATGGAGCCTGGGGGTCCACCAAGAGACCACAGGGTCCTGCGGGAGGCTCTGGGACCCCCTCCTGTGCACCTCGTCCTATGAAACCAGAACACCTGTACTTCCGTCTGCTCCAACGCACATTGGGGTCACATATAAAATTCCATATAAAATGTCCTGTGGCTAAGAAATAGACGAAAGTCATCGGAATAAAACGCGATTCACTTCAGGGCTTCCCTGGTGGTGCAGTGGTTAAGAATCCGCCTGCCAATGCGGGAGATGTGGGTTCGAGCCCTGTTCTGGGAAGATCCCACATGCCGCAGAGGAACTAAGCCCGTGCGCCACAACTACTGAGCCTGTGCTCTAGAGCCCGCGCGCCACAACTACTGAGCCCACACGCCTAGAGCCCATGCTCTGCAACAAGAGAAGCCACCCAATGAGAAGCCCGCGAACCGCAAAGAAGAGTAGCCCCCGCTCGCCACAACTAAAGAAAGCCCGGGCTTCCCTGGTGGCGCAGTGGTTGAGAATCTGCCTGCCGATGCAGGAGACACGGGTTCGTGCCCTGGTCCGGGAAGATCCCACATGCCGCGGAGCGGCTGGGCCCGTGAGCGATGGCCGCTAGGCCTGCGCGTCCGGAGCCTGTGCTCCGCAACGGGAGAGGCCACAACAGTGAGAGGCCCGCATACCGCAAAAAAAAAAAAAAAAAAAAAAAAAAAAAAAAAAAAAAGCCCGCACGCAGCAGCGAAGACCCAATGTAGCCAAATAAATAAATAAAATAAATAAGTTTATATTAAAAAGAAAAGCCATTCACTTCAGTTCTAGCCATATGCTTCCGTGGGAAGAATTTTCTGGTAGAAACAGTGTCCTAGTGCCCAGACAGAGGCTTTTTCCACCAGCTTTGCCACCTGGGCCCCTGCCTGCCCTTGAACCCCCGGCCCGGCCCCGGCAGGAGCACCTCCTCTTCTGGGAAGGTCATTCAGCGATTCGCTAACTGGGGTGCCCATCACAACCCCCGGGGCAGGCTGAACCCAGAGCACTCTGCCCGGCCCAGGGCTTCCTGACTCAGAGGCCTGTGTTTCTAAGCACCGACGGGCATGAAGGTCCGAGTCAGGGAAGCAAAGGTCCGGCATCGGGCCCAAGGGGCTGTGCTGCTGCTGCGAGAGCCCCCAGCCGCTTTGAACAGCCCGGATCCGACCACCGTGGGCAGGGGAAGGGACCTCAGCGCCGCCATCTGCCCTCTCCCTGCCCGACGTCTGACGACTCGGCCGAGAAAACAGCCCACGGACGTGCTCTGTGCTCGCACAGGAGGCTCCTGCTGATGCCAGGGGGGTCCCTGGGGAAGAGGGGGGCACAGTGGGCGGGCCCTGCTACGGATGAGCTCTTTACCACCGTCCGTTCTTCTGGTGGGTCTCTGTGGAGGACGAGCGTGGGGCACCTGGACCGCGCCTCAGAGCTGGAGTTCCAGGGGTGGCAACGGGCAGGTCAGCGGGAGCGCACTCTGCCCCTGGTTCCCATGGTGACTTGCGGGAACCCCACAGCCCTGGGCTCGCTCCTCCTCCCGTTCTGTGCAACCTCCATCCAGTAGGACAAAAGATGGATGCGCAGGAGCCATTTAACAAAGTCACTGGGCATGGGCTTCAGCTCTTCCTGGAAGCCGGTCGGGAGCCCAGTGGCAGCTGCCTCCAACCTCGCCTCCCCTCCCCTCTAGCTCCACCTCCCCCTTCCTCTCTAGCTCCTCTTCCCCTCCCCTCCCCTCTAGCTGCTCCCCCTCCCCTCTAGCTCCCCTCCCTCCCTTCCTCCCTTCCCCCCTCTTCCCCCCCCACCCCATTCCAGGCACAGGTGCGCAACTGGGCTTCAATGGCCTGTCTCACCTTCTCACCTTTATCATCAGACATCCCTGTAGGAGTGCCTGCCCAGAGGGTCTGCTCCTCTGGGGAAAGACTCCTTTTCTTCACCTCTGTGTGCGACTCACTTTCTCTCTCCACCTCAGGAAGGAGAGAGGGCGGGACATCAAAGCAAGGAAGGGCTGAACACAGACCCACTCTCTCAATGGGGGGTGGGGGGGTGTCTGCACCCCGGTTCCGCTCCACTTGGTGGTGGGCTAGCAGCGCAGAGTCTCCTGCCCTCAGCTGTGAGCCGGGCGCCCAGGGACCACCGAGCTGGCGGGAGGGGTCACTCGCTTCCGAAGCAGCCATCCAGAGGCTCTCCTTGGAAAGGGGGACGTGGGAGGCAGCCTCCCTCTTCCCTGTTTCATAAGCCTCCTGGCTTTGGCTCGGGACCTTTCTTTCTCCTCCCCGGCAGCATGTGACTGGGTGGGTCCGGGCCCTTGTCGGCAGCAGTGCTGCTCCCGCCGCCTGGTCTCTGCCTTCACGGCCTCCACCTGCCCCACCCGAGCAGCAGGGGCGCCGCAACGCCGGGGCAGCTGACCGAGCCGCTAAGCGTCACCAGCGTGGCTAGTGGCAAGCGTCCCCCGGGATGATCTTCGGAGCGTCTTTTCCCGGAAGGATCAGGAGGCTCTTGAGAGGTTTTCTCAGACTGCATGGTCGCAATACAGATAAGTAAGCCCGCCCCGCAAAGGCAAAATGGGAGGGCAGAGAGGGGCCCATTATGAAAGGGCAAAGCCGCAGCCCAGGGCCAGGAGCTGGCCGGCTCAAGCCTGACGGAAGCGGACCCCGAGGGAAGGGCCCGCGGTGCCCGAATCCCAGCTTCAGAGCTCGCCCCTCGGTGGGCTCACCTCCTGAATTGGCATCTCCTTTGACCTCCTGTGTGGGCCAGCTTGGGATGAGGGTTATGTGCGCCAAGCTGGGCACATCAAAGGCCTTCAGTGAGTTACCAGGGCTGCTCTTTGTGTCCTGATCTCTCCCTCTTTCTCCTTTATTTGGCTCCGGGCTGAGACAGGTCTCGGGGTCTCCTGAGACCACTCCCAGGCCTCCCTGTAACCTTCGCTCTGCAAAGCTGTGGGCTTTCTCTCGTGGCCTTGCCCGGTTTCCTCTCTGGGGGCAGCGCGGGGTGGGTCCTGAGCATCGGGCGATTTCCCGGGACAACGCAGGTGGACGCTTCCCAAGTGTAGCAGATTCCTAGTTGCATCGGGCTTGGGTGGAGGCTACTCTGGAGGGAAAGGAGGGGCTGAGGGGGCATCACAGTGAGGGCAGCCGTGACCCGCGAGGCCACCCGGGCTCTGGTCCCTAGAGGGGCTGTCCACTGACCCGCCGGACCCCACGGGTGTCAGCCTGGGCCTGGAGGCGAGATGTGGGGAAGGGAGAAGCAGGTCGGGAGCTCTGCCTCAGAACCCCCAACACTCGGGCGCCTTGAATCTGTGCCCAGAGCAGATCCTCCTCTGCAGCTGCAATTGCAGCTGATTTGTGTGTAGTTCAAACTCAACCCCCTATTACTTTTTTAACTGCAGGCCAACTTCACACTTTATTTCATGGAACGTGGCCATCTGTTGGGTTGAGATCACTGAGAATAGGAAAATGGCAGCTCCGGCCCAGACTCAGATGGACAGCCGGCCTCCCCGCCGCCCACACAGCTCAGGTACGCTCAGTGAGTCTTCCTCTGCTCTGTCCTCAGCAGCACTGATGACCTTCAAGTTCCTTGCTGGTGGACTTGGAGGTTGGGAAGGAGAGACTTACACAGTTAAGAGTATTTGCTTAAGATCACATATTCACCAAGGAAGGGGGAGAAAGATAAATTAAAATGCAACTTCTGCGTTTTCCTTGCACTTTGAATTAAACCCAGACTTCTTTCCTATAGAATGTACACCAGACGCTACTCCTCACCCCCTGAGTTCCGAGTTCCTAGACGCTGGACTCCTCCGAAGGCGCTCATTTCTATGCTAGCAGCACAGCGAACATTCAATCTAAATTTAACAAAAGCCGGTGTTTTTCCACTTTATTTCTGGTTCGGTTGTAGAACTCAGGATGCATCCTTAGTGGTCCCACCTGGCAGGAAGGACAGTGGGGCCGGCGTCCAGCTCGCGACCCACAGGCCCTGAGACCCCAGCGAGCCGGGGACACGATCTGGGTGTCTTTTGTCGTCAGGCTCCATGTGGAAGCCCGGAGGCGTCCCCAGGACAGGCCTCGGCTCTGCAAAGTTTCAGCCCTCCTCCCAGACGTGCAAATTTTCCCTGCACCCAGACTGACTGTAGAGACTGGAGAAGGGGCGGCGGGGCCTGACTATGGAATGTCAGGACGCAGAGCTGTCACCGCACCTGCAGGCAGGGCTGGCTGCATGCGGGATGCGGCTCTGCTCCCACCCTGCCTGGGCCACGGCCCCCTGCATTCGCCAGTGACCTCTGACCTCGCTGCGGAATGCGCGCTGGAGGATCTGAAGTCTAAATGGCCGAGGCATCCAGTTTTACCCCACATACCCAGCTATCTGCCCTTAACCTGGCAATGCTGGTGGCTAGAGTTTGAGGCCGCAGGTAGGGATGGGGTGCATTGCAGGAAGCCGAGCCTCTTCAGTATTCATGGCATCTCATGGTGTAGGGGATGCCCTAACCCTAATTCTGGACCCGTATTCTCTGCCTGAATTACGGACCTTTGGAAAGACCCACTGTGGAATCTGTATATTATAATCACTCAACAGAATGTAGATTAAGAATGAAACTGAGCTGCCCGTGAATTACTCTCTCCTTTGAGAAGGATCTTCTTGGTGCAACAAAGCAGGGCAGCCTGACGGCAGGAGTTGCTGTTGAATTTCTGCTCTGCTGCCTCCCAGCCGAGGGACGCTAGCCAGTTACACAGTCCTCTGAGCCTCAGTTGCTCAGCTGTGGAGCGTGGGTGACGGTGCCCTCCTCACAGGATTGTTATGAGCTGATGTGAGTGAGGCGCTCGGCAGAGCTGACCTGTGGGGCGCGTTAAACACAGAGGAGCTATTGTGGTCCTGGTGGTGTGGGAGTCTTTTGCTCATCGTCCCAGACCCGGGCATGGCCTTGAAGACACATTCATTCTCCACCTGTAGATCTGCATTCTCAGTAGACAGGAGGCGGGTGAGTGCAGGCGAGGGTGGGGGAAGAGAACGGTGGATGCGAGTGCAGGGTGCCGGTTCACAGATCCGCTCTGCTCCTGGCCGGTGGGGCTACTGAGGGGTCTCCATTGCCTCACTGGAAAGAGGGGAGAGCTTCCCAGCACAGAGGGTTGTAAGGAGGATTTATTGAGGTGGCCCCTGTGAAAGCATTTAGCAGTGACCTCATAGCCTGTGCGGGGTCTGAGAGCAGACGCCCCTCATGCTCGGGAGCCGGGCTCCAGGCGGAGGTGCGGGACCTCGCTGGGCACAGGGCGAATGCACACGGCCCTGCTGAGCCGAGAGCACCGCCTGCTGGGGGTGGTGCAGGCGTCCTCACGAAGGTTTCCTGCTTCCACTGGAACTCCTGCGCGACGTACAAGGAAGAAGAAAAACAGGACGACATTGCCCTCTGAATATGGCTCCACATGCAAGTATCCAGAGGAGCAAACAGGTTTGAGTTTGGACAGTAGCACGGAATAGTGGCCAAAGTAGGAGCTTTGGCATCGGGCAAACCAGTGGAACTTGGGCAAGTAAGTGTCTCTGTGCTTCGATTTCCACCTCCATAAAATTGAATAAAAAAAAAATCAGCCTCACAAGCCTATTCTGCAAATTAGAGATAATGTCTGTACAGGAGTTGACTCACGAGAAGCACTGGATAAAAAATCACCTGTGATGATGGGAGCAGAACAGACCCAAGTCTCTGCTCCGGCCTCAGGACTTGCCCCAGCCCAGCAAGTCAGCATCCGAGGGTGCAGAGGAAGCCCGGGAGGAGCAGAGCCTCTGCACCTGCTGTCTGGAGGGAGTGACGGGAGGTGGGCCAGAGCGCACGGCTCGTGGGCAGCGTCCCTAGCCTCCCTCCTGCCCGTTGTCTCTCCTCACAGCTTCTGCAGCTCAGAAAACACTCCCACTCCGCATCCCAAGGCCCTGTCATCTCATCCTCAGAAAAATGCCTGCTTTGTCCTTCTCCTCAGTCCTTCTCCTCTCCAGCCTCACCACCTGACACAACGAAGCTCTGGCACTGACCACGCAAGTGATGCTCTCGCGTCCTTGGGAACTGGGAGGTGAAAGGTCACTACCAGGGACTGCGTGTGTGTGCAAGAGCGTGTATGCATGCATGTGCACGAGTGTGTGCGTGTACATGTGTGCATGTGTGTATATGTACACGTACGCACACATGCGTATATGCATGTGTGTATGTATACACATGTATGTGTATGTGTGTGCACCTGCATATACGTATGTGTCTCCTTGTTATATTAGCATCCCTTGTATTTTTCACCTGCTTGCCTGATTTCTACATCTGTCATTAAAATTTCCTGTCTCAGGGCTTCCCTGGTGGCGCAGTGGTTGAGAATCCGCCTGCCGATGCAGGAGACACGGGTTCGTGCCCTGGTCCGGGAGGATCCCACATGCCGCGGAGCAACTAAGCCCGTGAGCCATGGCCGCTGAGCCTGTACGTCCGGAGCCTGTGCTCCGCAACGGGAGAGGCCACAACAGTGAGAGGCCCGCATACCGCAAAAAAAAAAAAAAAAAAAAAAAAAAAAAAAAATTTCCTGTCTCCATCCCTCACTCAAATATCACCCCCTTTGCTGCCATCGGACAGGGTTCTTCCTGGTAACGATGTCCTTCTCTTGGCCCCTCGGTGCCCTAATGGTCCCTCAGGCAAAGCACTTGCAACAGCTTGTGCAATTTTCTGTGTTTCTGACTCCATGACTACAGAGTGAGTTTCAAAGGTAGGATCAGGTCTGAATCATTTTTGCATCTGCAGCAATTACTGCAATATCTGGGGCATAGTAGACTCAAAGAAAATGAATAAAGTAATGAATAAATGAAGTTAATAAAATCACTACATAAATAATAGATGGGACAAAGAACATTACTAGTAGACCATTAACTCGAGTGTATGTGCATAATTAACTCAAAGAACTAATGACTATATGTTAGCATGAGACATCATGTAAGTCAGAGAATGATGTGGCTCCGTGTCAGATCAGGATGCTTATGAATTCCTATCGTGTACACGCCACAGAAAACGTGTGCTACACTTGGTCCAGAACCATTTTGAAACGTCTCTGAGATGTCATTGACATACAGTAAAATAGCACATCTTAAGTGTGCAGGTTCATGGATCTTTACCCATGTGCACACCTGTGTAACCACCAGCAGATGAGATGAAGAACCTTCCCACCCCCCTCCATACACACAAAAGAAGACCTTGCCTTGCACTTCTTCCTAAGACATACCACACTAGGGTAACAGTTCTAGAATCTTGGGCTATGGCTGTGAAGGAAAGCTCTAGCAAGTGTGGGGCTAGAGTGTGGTAAGACCTATTAGTACCCACACTCACCATGGTGCTCTGAGGACCAGGCTAGCGTCCGCTATGGAGTGAATTGTGTCCCCCTAAAAGTTATGTTCAAGTCCTAATCCCCTATACCTGTGAATGTGACCTTATTTGGAAATAGGGTCATTGCAGGTGTAATGAAGCCAAGATGAGGTCATTAGGATGGCCGTAATTTCAAGGACTAGTGTGCTTGTAAGAGCCCCAGACACACACATGCAGGGAGAAAGCCATATGAGGCTGGAAGCAGAGGTGGGGGTGATGCAGCTGTAAGCCAAGGATGTAAGCCCGTCACCAGAAGCTTGGTGAGAGGCATGGAACAGATCCTGCCTCAGAGCCTTTAGAAAGAATCAAACCTGCAGAGACCTTGTTTTAAGACTTCTGGCTTCCAGAACGGTCGTAGCCTACATTTCTGTTGTGTTAAGCCACTGAGTCTGTAGTGCTTTGTTATGACAAAACTAGGAACCCAATACAGATCCATAATCCATGCCTATGACAGCTAACACCTCTCTTTTACTTCTTGAGAATTGTCTCACAAGATTTTTCTTTGCTCAAACTCATGAATAATGGATAATTATGGATGCAATGAAACATTTAGTACTCATGGGGTTAAGAACCTAAGGTTGTCCTGATGGTACCTCTGCAATGCCCAAGGCTCCTAAATAGCCTACGAGTTAGCACTCTGGTATGCTACCCGTTTTGACGATGTTCCATCATACAAGGATTTACTCATAACAAAAGTCATGAAATTCTACATGTTTTCTATTCACTAGGTATTGGAAAGAGAGGAGAGGGTTGTGAAATTCATACCTACAGGGTCACCGTCTTAGGTCCCAGTGGGCACACTTTTGCTCCAACACTGTTTTCTAGTTTTTTATATGTAACTGGGTTGCTTCCAGTGATTTTTCTCTTCCTCATTTAGGAGATTTGCTTCTCATTTTGAAGGACGGTGGTCACACTCCAGTCACTTTGCATGGTCTAAGGACATCATTCATTCTCTCTACAGGACCCATTCTCTAGATCTCTTTGGCCATGAGCATAGATAAAAGTCATTCCTTAAGCTATTTGGCAAGTATTTATTGAGCACCTATCAAAACCCCAAAACACTATTCAGCAATGGAGAGAACATTAAGAAGTCTCCATGACCCTTAGGAAGCACATATTGTGTAGTTGGAATGGGACCAACTATAAAGCACATATGTAGAGAATTTTTGAACAATTCTAGAATTTTCTGTGGATTTCAGAAGCTCGTCTTTGAAATCTCTTTAGATCCTATTGGTTCTATTCAATGTATGACACATTTTGTTCCTTGAAAAGAAATTTCTATCGCCTGCTGGAAAGGATATTTCATAGAGTTGGAATCACCATCAGTTGAAGGTCACAATTCAGAGTGTTGCACTGGGGACTTCTTTGTCATCATGATGGTATCATAAACAGCAGCCAGACTGTCACACTTATAAGTCTGTAGTCTGTATGTGGTTTTGTGACATTGCTTAGCCTGAAAATATTGAATCATAGTTAGACACAGAGATCTTAGCAGTCAAGGACAAACATTTATAAAACAGAGTTGGCACAAATGGCAAAGAAGCTCTTGTTCTTACAATAAAAGTCAAGAAATTTCATAACTACGCCTGTGCTTCTCAGTCATGCTTTACTATGTGTACTGGTCATGGCTCTCGTTGGCGACATTTTTCTAAGGTTAACCATCTCCTGTCTTTCTGTCATCAACAGTGAAGTGAACGCAACCTCCAACAGAAGACACTTTTTGATTAGCAGAACTTTCCAAACCTCCTTTCCACATGGATCAAATTCTCACTTAAACATGCAGAGTCCAGAGCTGAGAATTAAATTAAAATATGTCAGGTGGGCTATACTACACCATGACTGCCTGAATAATCCAAATTGCCCATAAGTCACCTGATTTTAAATGATCTAATGGGGAACATATGTTATTTCAGAAGATAAACATGTTAACTTTGCTCATCGTACATGAAAGCATGCTAAGAATTATTGGCCCCCAAACACCTAATGGAACATATATTGTACTTGTCTGAAACATATTCTCATATTTATAAGGTTCTACCAATCAAGTTATTCAATTTCATCCAACAAAGATAAATTCTTTTCTGTGGACCTTCTGATATTGCAGTAAATTTCCAAGAAAAGCACGTTATATGTTTAAGCTTTTGCTCCACTGCCCGCTCTGCTTGGAAGGATGTCTCTCTTCCACGTGTTCCCACAAACACCTGGACGTGATTTCCACTTCCCCTCCTGCCTCTCATGACCCTGAATCTTCCGTCCTGTATTTTCTTCTGTCCCAGGACTTGATTGAGCACGTCGCTGATATATTCGCATTTTCCTTCAGTTCCCTAAATGCCTTTGCATCAGGAACCAAGTCTTAATGGCACAGGTGGCTCCAGCATCTGTGACGATGTCTAACACATAAGAGGAGCACGTGTCTATTTTCTCAATGAATTAATGAATTCCTGAGTGAACTGCATAGTCCCCAAATTGTCTTGCAATGACAGTAGCAACAGTTATCATTGTACGAATTTTTAAAAATTATAGACTAGTCCATCTTGATCATCTACTATGTGCCAGGCATGTGATCGACACTCCAATAAACATGTCTAGCAATTTTCCATGTCTGAGTTTAAGAACTATCTGGGAAGAAACGGCACTTCCCCTTTCACCATTTTGTTCCACCATTTCCACATGAATGACCAGGGGCCCGACTTCTAAGTATGCTCTGAGGTTTTTGGAGGCAATGCCCAGGCTTTGATACTTTACTATATGCCCTTGTGTTCAACCACAGAAATTAACCTCCAGTTTTAATTAATGTTTGGTGTATTCTACACTTTCTAAATCGTTTCTGCCTGGAGTTAGATGGGGATTTACAAGATAGATGAGAGTATTTGCTCTATGTTTCTGTTTCCACTTACTCTTCAACTATTTTTTCCCCAAGATGAGACACCGTGGAGCTGGGTCTTGGGAGTTCCTACCTGTACAGTTGTGCTTCTCTGACATCCAGGTCCAGAAAGCAGTGTTACTGTCCTGGGGCTGCCATGCTGGTGGACTTCAGCGGTATTCTCTTGGGTGGCTTGACAATACCTGTGCACTAGAAGCACATCTTCTGAAGTTTTTAGTTATCTGGCATTGGAATTTCTGCAGGATTGCCTGTCACCAATTAGAAGAGTAGAATGAAATTTTTTAAATGTTTCTTTTTTGGTTCCGAGGAACTGATGAAGAGGAATCATTCTGTATTTCTTCACGTAGCAGCAGATCTAGAGAAAGCTTCTTCCCCAAACAATCCTCTCCTGTAGTTAAAAATTACCTTTGCCAAGTGGGAAGGATACTGTGTGTAAGGTGGGTCTTAGGGTTTCAGGAGGATTTATGTTCAGGTGACTAATGGTGGAGTTGGCCCAAGGTAGCTGTTCAGCAATAAAATATTATCAAGTGTCTCCCCTTGGTCTTTTTCTGATTTCACCGCATGTGAAAAGTCACCACAACATGACTGGCAAATCATCTTGTCTAGAAATTTCAAATCAGTACACCTTTAAAGTCTTTGAGCCAGACCAGACCAGAATTGATATTTCATTCACTTTCTGTCCTGCGGGGTAATAACAATAACTGGAATGTTGAGGAAAATACTAATTTTTAAAGTTTCAGGAAATTATGAAGGAAATTGTACAGATAAAACATCAGGATCATAACACCTGACATAAACTCATCAATCACTTTTCCTGTGCATATTCTCTCACGTTCAAAACCAAAAAAAAAAAAAAATACATACTTTATTTCGTGTATTCAGTCAGAGAAAGAAGTTACTCCACAACCTGCTAATCTTCTTCGAGATAACTACAAAGCTTAGTGTTTTTTAAAGAATGGGAGTTAGGATATTTCTAAGTCTGGTAAGAGTTTAGAAACGATTGGATTTGTTGCTGACATTAATTAATTCTATTGACTCATCAAAATCATTGTAGGACAATTTCCTAGAGTGTCAACATCAATCCATCCACACATTTTAATCCCTGACATGTGCCTTGTACTGAGTCGGTATCGCAGGTACTGAAAGAATGGAGTTTCTCTTCCCAGCGGGGTTCATAGTTAGAGCCAGGACAGAACCTTAAATGATAAATAAGTCTCAAAATGGTGTAGGATAGATCATTTTAGATTATGACACTCATTTTCAGTTGTAAATTGTGCACATACCATGAAAGTCAAACCATACGAAAATAAATGGGACAAGTGCCTCTCCCCCAAGGAGCTGCCTTTTACCGATTCATCCAACAAATGCTGGCTGAATTCCTGCTAGTTTCTGAGCACCATGCTAGGTGGACGGTCGTAAGACTACTAGTCATGTCAAAATCATCAGTTTGAAAGGGCTTCAGTAAAAGTGAGTTCAGGTATGGAGAAGTGGGGTAGAAATGGGGACCTGAGAAGGCCTCGCAAAGCAGGGGGGCGGCCTGAGCCGGATCTGGAGCTAATCAGGCCTACGGGGGGAGCCCAAAGGTGAGGCCTGTCCAGGAGCACACCTGCAGCGTGGCACACCTGGAGAGGAGGTGCCGAGGGAGGCTCCCGTTGATGAGTGCGGGAGGTCCGCTTAGGGCCTCACGTCCCAGGGCAGGCTCTACCTACTGGCCCTCTCGTGACACGAAACTGTTTGAGCGACGGAAGGTCACCAGGTTGGCATGTGTGCAGGCTGGCTCTGGCTGCTCTCTGGGAGAGGGGCTGGAAGAAATCGGCCAGGGGAGCGAGTGACAGGAAAGAGCAAGATAGTGCCTTAGTCTGATATCCCATCTAGATCACTAGTACCTCCTGGGATAAGTGACTTCCAGCTTAAAAACGTTACGATTTTTTGAGAGGGAGGGGGAAAGAAGGGGTGGTGGGCAGAATTGAAACAGACCAAATTTCCTGGAATTCAAAGAGTACAGGTTATAAAACGATAGAGAGAAATAACCTGTGTGACAAACATATGTAGTATATTTATATACAGTATGTATACAATTATTTCTATAAATATATGCATTGTTTCTATATACATAAATATATATAGTATATGTACACATGCACATGAATACATCAATATATATACATACGCATTGTAATTCCTCCAATTCTTAATATCTTAGATTAGATAGAATAGACGATGTCTGTGCTAAAATAAGGCTGTTTCTGATGATTATTATTTTCTTGCTGAATCTCCATCCTACAAGAAATAAAATTCTGGTCTTGACAACTCCTGTTCACTCAGTGCTCAGTATGTGCTAGATACTATGATAAGGACTGCATTTCTTTTCTTAGTTAACCCACGCATTGAATGCTAGAAGTTATTCTTTTCTAATAGCTAAGGACAGTGAGGTTCGCCTGAGATTAAAGAGTTTTCCAAGGTAGCATTAAGGTGTAAACTACTGCAGGTAGGTCATGTCCACCTGCCCTTTCGGGAGGCCTCGTGCTTAGGCTTGCAGGCCTTCAGGATGTAGAGGTTGTTTCTGATCTGGGACGAACCTCAGAGATTCTTTACTCAAGGTCCCTTCCTTCCCAGATGAGGGAAGTGAGACATGGAAGGGGAAGCGACCTGGTCCAGTTACAAGTGTTGTTAGGTTGGACCTGGGACCAGAAAGCTCACATCCCGCTTCCCTGACCTGCTCTTCTCAGTATCCTGCAAGCATCTTCAACATGGCCAAGAATTAAGGAGTGAATACACGGTTGCTTAGTCGTGGTATAAAAACAAACATTAGACTAAAGTGAAGAAGAAGCTAATTCAAATGTCATTTTATGCAAAATAGAGGCCCCACAGAAGTTATGTGTAAGTCAGTCCTCTGTAGATGGAATTGTTGATGGCTTTCACTTGGGGATTGGTCAGTTGGCCACAGCGCCCACAGTTCTTGATTTTAAGTTGCTTGGGTTCTTCCTGCTTGTCAAGGAACTCATGATTTATTACTGAAATATCAAACCCCCTAAAGAAAAGCTGGGAGTTTTGACTTCAGAGTTCTGTGGACATACCGCAATTGCACAAAAAGGAGCCTGTGTGCATATGTGTGTGTCTGTGTATGTGAACTTGGGTTGCATGCTTATAAGTGAACTTTTTCTTGGGAGTTAATTCATAAGTTTTATCACAATTTAAAGAAATGTACCCCATATGACAGGCAACTCTAGAGCATGGAAGCTTTCAGGCCAATAAAGAGTCACTGATGTAATAATGTAATTTTCTATAGTGATGGTTTTGGCAACAAAGCCGAGCTTTAAATTTAGACTGAAAGAAAATTGAGAGGTAAATGTGAAAATGGTCTGCTAAGCCATTTTATGCATTTATAAGCAACTCTACAAGAGTGTCTGGGCTTAGGAGACTAAAAGCTCATCTCACCCTCCCATGGTTCACCAGGAGTCATGGGTGAACACAGATGTAGTAGATCTTCACACTTATCATTCAGTTGTCTATTTGGTACTTGCACTGTCATTACTACTTCATGTGCATCTGCGTACATTTCCTTTCAAACTACTCCCTCCAATGTTGGAAGGCTTTGATTACTAGATCATCCCTTTCTGGGGGTGCACACTGCTATGCTCTATGGTAAATTTTATGTGTCAACTTGACTAGATTAAGGGGTGCTCAGAGAGCTGGAAAAAACTTTATTTCTGGGTGTGTTTGTAAAGGTGTTTCCAGAGAGATTAACATTTGATTAGGTGGACTGAGTAAAGGAGACACCCTCACCCATGTGGGTGGGGATCATTCAGCCCCTGAGGGACTGAGAAGAACAAAAAGGTGCAGAAAGAGTGAAATTTCTCCCTTGCTTGAGCTGGGACATCCATCTTTTCCTGCCCCGGGACATCAGTGCCCTGGTTATCAAGCCTCCAAACTTGGACTTGGATTTTCACTAGTGGCTTCCCTGGTTCTCAGGCCATTGGGATTGGACATGAGCTACATCACAGGCTTCCCTGGATCTCCAACTTGCAGATGGCCATTCATACTTCTCAGCCTCCATAATCAGGCCAATTCCTAAAATAAATTTATCTATTTATCTATCGCCTATCTATCTATCTATCTATCTATCTATCTATCTACCCATCTATCTATCCATCTATCATTTATCTATCATCTATCTATCCATGCATCCACCCTACTGGTTCTGTTTCTCTGGAGAATCCTGACTAATACATGCCCTGTAACTATTTGTCCTGGTTTTCCCATCCAGGGTTAGATAGATAAATCTAATGATGCATCTTCCTCGCAACCACCACCACTGCTTCCTCTGTCTACCCCCCTCCCAGCTCTTGCCCTCAGCTTCTTCCCCTGATCCTCAAATGCTACGCTTTCTGGTCTCCCGCTGATATCTAACCAGATGAAGGCTGTTCCCAGAGATGAGCCCTGACCAACCCAAAGTAGTCAGGCAGGCATCACTTTCCCTTTTCCTGTTACTACACTTTCCTTTAAAAAATCTTAAGAAACAATAACTTACTTGGCCCTTATATTACACTGAAGGCTCATAGCCAACCCCCCCAAAAAAACCAATCATTTTTTCACATGCTATCTTTAAACTATGGCTCTTCCCCTATGCCTCAAATGTCCAGTTATCTTTATGGACAAAATATAACATTTTTCTATTTGCCCATAATAGATTTTATTATTTAAGATTCACAGCCTTCTATGACAAGCCTCCAGAGACACCTGATCGAAAATTTATAGACAATAATCTCTAAGCCAGGTGGTGGTAGTCTGGTGGTGCCTGACTGCTACCGCAACTTTGATTACTTTTTATTTCTTGTATCTATATTTGATCAGATTCGTGTTTTCTTTGTTTTTTACTGGGACTCATATTCTACCATTTGATACCTTATAAATGCCTGTGGTATTGGATGTATTTGAGCCTGAGATATGGGAAACTGCAAAAGAAAGAAAAAATGTTCCTCATTCTTTTGAGGTCACTATAGTTCCATTCACCTACTTCTAAGAAGGTTTATTCCCTAACTTTCTCTTATTATTCCTGTCTGCTGCCTCCTACCTCCTTTTTCTTTTCTTTCTTTACTCCTAATTTTGAACTGCCATTTCCCTTGAAAAAGCTTTTCAGCACCATGGACAGAAGTGCAGGAGATGGGTTCATTCCCAGTCATTTTGCCCCACCCAGAACTCATAGCCCTGGCCAAGGAGTAAAGAGCTATCTGGTTCACTCTAATAATGTTCTTGGTAAATAATTTTCTGAAAGACACTAGATAACATGGTAATTTTAATATGTATTATCAGCCAGAGTAATATACAGATGTCACCCGATTTAAATGTTCTCATTTTGTATCAGAAACGAAGCTTTATAATAAGTTAGAAATGGTGTTTTTTTGTTTTGTTTTGTTTTCATGTTTCCTAGTCCAGGGAAGC
This sequence comes from Kogia breviceps, assembly GCF_026419965.1. Classification (NCBI taxonomy): domain Eukaryota; kingdom Metazoa; phylum Chordata; class Mammalia; order Artiodactyla; family Physeteridae; genus Kogia; species Kogia breviceps. The sequence continues at coordinate 102,003,613 of NC_081320.1, forward strand.
TGGTCCAACAAATACACCTTGCTCCATGTAAAGACAAACTCCAGCTTCATGAAAGCTCAACCTTCTGGAACCGCTAGAAGCCTCTCATTTTATCCTAGTGCAAGTTAGTACAAGAACAGCACACCTGGTTCACAGCTGAGCTGTTGGTAATACTGATGAGCATCTATAAGCCCTTTCTCCCTAGGTCTTTGGCTCCACCCACTTTATTGAAAATATTTATTATTATTATTGAGGTAAAATTGACATACAACGTTGTCATATAATACACTAAGAACCAGGTGTAAAACACGATAATGCAGAACTCATTACCTTGAAAAATGATCACCACAATATTTAGCTACCACCTGTCACCACTACATAGTTACATTTTTTCTTGTGATGAGGAATTTTAAGATTTACTCTCTTAGAAACTTACAAATAAGCAATAGAGTATTACTTATTCTAGTTATCATGCTGCACATTACATTCTCAGGGTTTATTTATTTTATAGCTGGCAGTTTCTACCCTTTGACCTTCTTCACCAGTTTTGCCAACTCTCTCATCCCCTGTCTCTGGCAACCACCAATCTGTTCTTGGTATTTATGAGTTTGTTTTTTGTTTATTATAATGCCACGTACAATTGAGATCATGTGCTGTTTGTCTTTCTCTGTCTGCCTTCTTTCCCTTAGCGCACTGTCCTCAATGTCCATCCATGTTGTCACAAATGGCAAGATTTCACTCTTTTTATTGCTAAATAGTATTCCATTGTTTATATACACCATATTTCCTTTATCCATTCATCGTTTGATGACACTTAGGTTGCTTCCATATCTTGGCGTTATTATTGTAAATAATGCTGCAGTGAACATGGGGGTGCATTTATCTTTTTGAATTGGTGTTTTCATAATCTTCAGATAAATACTCAGAAGTGGAGTCAATGGATCATATGATAATTCTATTTTTTTATATTTTGAGGAACCTCCATATGGTTTATCAGATAAATGATTTCCCTGTATTTCCTCCCATTCAGTAGGTTGCCTTTTCATTTTGTTGATGATTTCCTTTGCTGTGTAGACGCTTTTTAGTTTGAAGTAGTCTAACTTGTGTATTTTGCTTTTGTTGTCTTTTCTTTTGGAATCGGATCAAAAAAAATCATCACCGTGACTGATGTAAAGGACCTTGCCACCTATGTTTTCTTCTAGGAGTTTTATGGTTTCAGGTCTTATGTTCAAGTCTTTAATGAATTTTGAGTTAAGTTTTGTGTATAGTGTAAGATAGTAGTCTAGGTTCATTTTTTTACATGTGGCTGTCAAGCTTTTCCAAAACCATTCATTGAAGACTGTCCTTCCCCTTCAATTCTTGGCTCCTTTGTCATACATTAATTCACCGTATATTCATGGGTTTATCTCTCTCTTCTGTTCCATTGATCTATGTGTCTATTTTTATGTCAATACCATAATGTTTTTATTACTATAGCTCTGTAATATTTTTTGAAATCAAGGAGCACGATGCCTCCAGCTTTGTTCTTTTTTCTCAAGATGGTGTCGGCTATTCAGTGTCCCTTGTGTTTCCATAGAAATTTTGGGATCTTTTGCTCTATTTCTGTGAAAAATGTCATTGGAATTTTGATAGGGGTTGCACTGAATCTGTAGATTGCTTTGGGTAGTATGGACATTTTAGCAATATTAGTTATTCCAATTCATGAGCATGGAATATCTTTCTATCAATATTTATTTGTGTTTTTTTTTCAATTTTTCATCAATGTCTTAAAGGTGGTCTTTACTTAAATTAAATATTTTGTGTTTACTGTGGCTGTGGCCCCATAACATATTCCTAAGCTCCAAATATGTTATATTCAACCATTTTCTGAGAAAAGTGCAATTAATACTTTCTTTAGTTTTAAATAAAATATTATTCTCATGTATTTTTCTTTATATTGCTTTAACATGAAAAGACCAAAAAGACATTTTAATAAATGATAATAATAAGAATGACTATAAAGTTATTATCTATTTTGTTCACTTATGAGAAATGGAATATTTTCCCATGCAGATAAATCCCTTAAATAATCATTTTATGGCCATCAAAAGTAATTTACAAATGCACAAATTGTTTACATGCAGTTCTCAGTCTCACCACATATCATTTATTTCACCTAAAAATTTTACTGCATTTCTAATTAAACTTGCTCATAAAAGGGTATCAATAGAAAAGCCAGTGTCTCACTTTCACATAGTAAATACTCATCTTCTTGCCTACTTCCTGCTATTCTCTTTAACCCTGTGCACACATATGGTTTTGATGCCCTTTCTGTGTCTCTGTGTGTCAATGTGTTTTCTGTATTTTCAGAATGGAGAAGAGATTCTAAAAGGAAATTTAGATAGGAGAAAAAGAGTGAGTTCTGCATCTTATGTTTGAACAGTCTTCACCAAGAATCAGGTTGACTTATTTAGTGTGTTAAAACTGCACTACTTTGTAAATAGCATGATTACGTATTTAGAAATTCAAAATGTTTCTGCAGTAAAACTATTAGAATTTAAAAGTCAGGTTAGCAAGGTTACTAGCTACAAAATCATATATTCACAGATTGATCAGATTCCTCTATAGCAACAATAAACAGTAGAAAATACAATTAATAATAGCATCAAAATACATCAAACATATAAAAATAAACAAAAATAAGCAAAATCTCTACACTGAAAAGTATGTAATATAATTGAGAGAAATTAAAACAATAAATACATGGAGAAATATACTCCCCTCATGGCTTGGAAAAATCAGTATTAGATTAATTTCAATTTTTCTCACACTGATCTGTAGATAGAATGAAATTACAATTGAAATTCTAGCAGATTTTTTTAGAATACTAAAAAACTGTTCTGAAAACTCATATGGAAAAGCAAATGGCTAAGGCAACCATGAAAGAAAAAGAATATAACTGGAGGCCTTAAGCTACCAGAAATCAGGATCTATTATAAACTATGGAAATTAAGACAGAATAGTAAGATAGACAAATAAACCAAAGGACAAAATAGAGCACAGAAGTCAGTCCCACACATAAAACTCACCTGATTTATGAAAATTGTGATCCTGTGGTGTAGTGGGCAAATAGGATTCTTTTGATTAATTGTGTTAGGTCAGTTGGATATGTATATGGAAAAATTAATCTTAATCCCCACTTTAACAATTCACAAAAATAAATTCTTACACACTGCAGATCTAAAACTGAAATATTTAAAAATAAATCTTTTAGAGGAAAGTTATAGACCATGTCGATGACTTGGGGTAGGTAAAGATTTCTTAAATAGGACAAAAGACTGAAAATGAAATATTGATATACTTGACTATAATAAGATTAAGTACCACTGTTTATGAAACTATACCATTCAAAGCATGGAAGACAAACTGTATAGAAAAGGAGAAGTCATTTCTGATACATCCATCCAACAAAAGACTAGCACACAGAATTTGTAGAGATTGATGGAACAAATCAATAAGAAAATAACAAAAAATCCAGTAGAAAAATGGGCAAGCCACTTAAAGAGACACTTCACAAAAGCATATCAAAATAGCCAATGAATACATAAAAGGTGCTCAACTTCCTTTGTCCTTAGGAACATGCAAATTAATTTTGCAATTGATAACCATCAGATGAGCTAAAATGGAAAAAGACTTTCCATGCCAAGTTATAGCAAAGATGGGGAACAACCAGAACTCTCAGACATTTCTGGTGGGACTATAAATTGGAACCACTTTGCAAAACAACTGGGCACTGGTACAATATCATCAGCAGCAGTATTCATAATGGCTAAACACTCTAAAATAACCAAGTGTCCAGCACCAGCTCAATGAATCCATAAACTGTGATAACTAAACACGGGATTCTGGGATGATGAGAACGACCACACCAAAACTTCACACAACAACGTAGGTGGATCTTACAAACTCAGTGTGGAGCTAAAGAAGCCAGGTGTGAGAGACCACGTGTTGTACAATTCCATTAAGTTAATGTCAGAGGGCAGCCAAATTAATCTATGGTGTATGGGCCAGGACAGCAGTTACCCTTGGAGGCAGAGGAGTGACCAAGAAGGGACACGGGGGTGGCTTCTGAGATGCTGGTTATATTTGGTTTCTTAATTAAGAATCTTGTAAATACGGGGTGTGTTCTGTTTGTGAAAATTCATTGCATCATATGCTATATAGCTATGATTTTATATATTCATTAACGGATGGTATTCTTCAGTTAAAACATCCCTCAACTTATGCCTCTTCACATAAAATGATGTAACTTGATGAAATTAATGATTCCTCCAAACCTTTAATTTCCAAAACTGATTTTTGTGGCTGACTGAAGTTCAGAATTCTTGACTTTGCATGGTGCCTTTGCTCACATTAGCCAGTCCAGCTCAGCAATATTAATTTAGATTCCTAGAGAGTCTTCAATGCAAAATTCACCAAACTCAACTCTTTTTTTATATGCTACTTTCAAAGTCTCAATAAATGTTGGCGTGTCTTATTCTGTGAAGAGAGGTGTTTTCCTATGAAATCTTTGATCAAGATCATCTCCCAGATTGGAAAGCATATCATGGACTATATTTATGCAAGTTTGGTTATACTTGGGTCTTTTAAGACCATATCTATGAATACCAATTAAAGAGAAAGTTTATCAATGCCACTTTGGAAAAGTAGAACTTATGAAAATGCGTGGAAATCTGAATATTTTGTAAATAAGTAGTTGAGGCAAATTTATTTTTGAATTCGTGGCAGAATGCCCGCTGTTTCCCCCTGTCTTGTCCTTCACTGTCACAGGAAGGTGTGGCTGGGGAGGCCCCACTCCCTTCCTTGACTCCTTGGTTGTGCCCGGTGTGCCCTGGGTAAGTTCAATGGCCAAGGGGCAAAGGGCTCTGGGGTCCAGCCTGCCTTCTGCTTGCAGACCCCTGTGCCCTAGTGTAGGGCTGCCTTTGCTTTAAGAAAGAAGTGGGCTTTCTTATTGGTAAAAGGGTATGGTGAGAGCTGGCCAGAGCTCATTTCCTTTTAACCAGAGTTCTCCAAACTTTCTCTTCCTCAGTCTCTCTGTCTCTGTCTCTGTCCCTGTACTGCGGTGTCCCTCTTTAAACTAATGATTACAAGACTTTGGGGATAATATCAATCCCTTGACCCAATATTTTTTAAAGGATCACATTCTCCTGGTCTAGAATGACCTTGTCATCTATGAACATCTTATTCTGATCATGTATCCAAAGAATGACAGGAGACATGTAGATGCACGCTTTTTCCCCATTCCATAACATGAGTTTGGTGGCTGGAACAGAGAATAGCTATGCCCTTGTTTCCTCAATGCTGTGGATCTTTTTACCTGCTCTCCCAAGCCTCCTCACCTTAACCCATGTACTCAAATGTGTGCAAACTCTCACATGCACATATACACTCACACTCTGAATAATTTTATAAACATTTCTGTCCTTGAATTTTTTTCCTGATACTTACACTTGGCATTTCACACAGTCTGGTTTGCGGTTCTACCTTCTGTGCATGAACTGCTGAATTGTCTTTACCCTCGACTGAGCCATTGCACAATCACCCTGGCGGGAGGTAAATACAACAGGCTATGAGCATTGAGGCAACTTTGCCGATAGCCCTGCGTACTTGGAACTCACGTTGTTTTAATGCCGTGTAATTATGTGAACTTGAAGCCGTACTTGGGTTTGAGAATTGTCCTTGAGTGTTCTGCAATAAATTATTTAAGTGAAATGTGGAGGAACTAATAGTTAATAACCATAATTGAGATTAAAGAGTTATTTTGATTTTAAAAAGATGCTGAAAAGGATAAATACTCCATTGTCTCATTTTCCCATTAAAAAGAAGTAAGCCTCCTTAAATGACTTCATGTAACGGAAGGCATAAGTGGGTTAAATACTACCCTCGTGTTGAGGTGATAAGCCGTCGTCAGACCTCACTGATGGTGGGATTCTGGGAGAGAGGCTTGCTTGTGCACCGCCCTGAGGACATTGACTGTTATCATTTACCTTGTACGCACCTTGGGCAGAACAATAGATTAAATCATGCTGAACAGAGAACACGATTCCACCTGCAGGAGGGGACTTTTTAGATGCTGAGGGACACAGCTCAGGACCTGCCCAGAGTGGGTGTGGGGTGCCCCAAGTCAGTGAATTAGGGAGTGGCCCAAGCCTCGTTAGGAAGAGAAGAAAGGCCAGCAGTCTGGTAGGAGTCTGGCTGTACATGAAAAAGCAAGTACGATTCTGCTTCAAAAGAAAAAAACGAGTCCACAGAGGGAGGAAACTTCAGACAATGGAAGAGTTGTGGTGCCTCTGACTTTGGTCTGCAGTTGTATCAAACCAAGCCCGTCCCACCCGTTGCTTTGGGGGGGGGGTCTTGACCCTTCCTGTGGGCATCCCCTATGTAGGGCCTCAGTCATTTTCCCTGTCAGTGATTTAGCAGATGTTATAACAATTTGATTACCCTGTGGCTTTGCTCTCACATGGGTCTGGGCGTTCCTGGAATCGTAGTGTTTTCCTTATATACTCCATAGCACAGTTCTTTACACACAGCGAGTGCTCAATAAGTATAATATATAAGGATTTTAATTCAGGAGGATCCTTCAAAATTATACCCATCAGTTCAGGACACATGCCAGGGCTGACTCTGGAAATTCTGGAATCATCCATCCTGTTCCTCTATAACGATAGGCAGGCCCTCTCTATGGCCAAAAGCTCACGTTTCCTCCTTCACTCGATTTTATTACCGAAGCTTTACTTCCTAACAAGCCACTTATTTTGAGAAATTTCTAATCTGAAAGGAAACCCGGTTTGGCACAGAGACAACACCTTTCTGGGCACAAGTGACCACTTGGGAAGTAGTTCTCAGAGTACGTCTGCAGGGATGGGACAACGGGAGTTGAGACGCCGCACGTGCTTATCGGAAAATCACACATCTGCCTGCTCCCCCCCATCCTAAATCTCAGTCTCCGCCTCTCAGCTGCATCCCCTCTGCTTAAAGGGCAAATATCGTCTATTCAAGATACATCTTTACCTGTGGCCTCTAAGAGAAAACCTGAACTCCTTAGCTTGGCAGACACGGGCCCTAAGCTGGTGTTCCAACTGACTACGTGTCTTCAGACCCGTAGGTGCTGAGATTTTCTCTCTTCCTCAGACGTTCAGCACCCCTTGCCTCTGCAAATACTCCTTTCCTCCTGGGAAGGTAATTCCTCAACTGCTGACTGAAGGTTACATTTAGAAAATTCCACCGGAGTTCAGAGAAGGAGTGATGCTTAATAAGCCTCATATAAAAAGATGTGAACTGAATATATTTCAAAAAAAATCAATATTGTCTAATTTGATTATTAGTAGATTTCCTTAAATTTCTTTTTTTAAAGTATTATTACAATATCAAAGCATTAGTGTAGACCGTTGTTAATGATGTATGATTTCTTCACCTTAACATAGCTGATTTTATTTCTTTCTGTTTCTTTCTAGTCTTTAATTGTGTCAGTACAGTTGGATTTTTTTCATAGATTTAATAATGGTATATATACAATTTTATTGTGTTTTATTATCTTGCCATTGTTGTATTTATTTTCCCTCCCATGAGTATAATATTCATGTTTATATTGTATCATAGAGTTTCTTCACCATAGTCTTGTAGTCATTCTTTTACTGCTGGACATGTGTTTCTAAACTTCATATATAAATAATAGTGTAAAAACATCTTCAAGCTCCATATTATTTTGATTTGTTTTAATTATTTCCTTAAAATAAATGTATAAGTAATTAGGTCAAAGAAAAAAACCAATGTCCCAAAATGTAATTAATAAATAGGTACCTTGATATTTAAAAACTTCATTAGCAAATTTCAATATCCGTAACAACTGACCTGGAAACTTGTTTAAAAATACAAGTTCCCTGAGTTTTACTTAGAGATATTTGGATACAGGATAACAGAGATGGACTAGGAATTCAAATTTTAACTGTCACCTCAGGCGATTCTGATGTAGATATCTAAATTACCAAATATAAAGTCAGAAACAAATAGAAACTAGGTATGAAAGCCTATAAGAAATCACAACTTTATCATTCCTCAGTTGTGCACTTAAATACTGTCCTAAATGTTGTATAGCAGAAATTCAAGTGAACACAACATCAAGAAAAATTATGTTTTTAGTATTTTAAAGTGTTTCTAGATGTTCTTACTGAGTGCATTTTCATCTGATTACTTTATTTAAAATGTTAATTTATTTTAAAAGAGGCTGAAAACACTTGAAAGAAAATAGTATTATTTAACTATTCACATATTATTCCATACATAAATAGACAAAGGATAAAAGCAGTCCTAACAGTGGAATATGAATGTTTGCATATACATGCACTTTGCAAAGCTTGTGCTGCATGAACGTTAGTGCTATATAGAGTTTTTTTCAAAAGCATGAGAGGATCACACACACACTTTATATGTTTCTTTTTCTGTTTATTCAAAAACTTGCAAATCTTTATTAGTGTTGTGCCTTAGAATGACAAGTTTGTGACTCTCTGTCCTTAGGGCATTTTCATCCCCCCAGCTTTTTCAGGAAAAGAAAAGACAGTTTAACCAGCTAAGGGTGGTGTGCTTGGTTTGAGTGACAGAGAAGCTGGAAACTTAAAAGGGAGATTTGAGAAAAGAGGGATCTAGAAAAAGGCGGAGATAATGAAGTCCCCACAGTCCTTGGCTGCTGGATAAGTGGAACATCTGCGTGGAAGCTCCAGAGCCCACTGCAAAACCCGGGAAGTCTGCAGGCTTGTCAATGTTTTAAATTCATCCCTCAGTCCACACACAGTATGAGCAGATAGTAGAAGACTTATTGGCATGAGATATCTGATCACTGGCTGAGAATTAAACAGGAACAAGGGAGACACCTAGATAGGTAAGCTTAAAAAAAAGAACAGAAACATCTGTGGCTGCATGCTGAACCGAGGAAGTTATATTTTATAGTATATGTGAAGGCACGTGAATTGCCTGGTAAAACAGAACAAAAAATGAACAATAAAACAACCCTCTGGGGGAAAGGGGAGGACCAGAATCTAGAGTAGCTACAATGTTTTATCTACAATGTCCAGTTTCAACCAAAGATTATTAGACATGAGAATAAAGAGGAGAGTTTAGACCATATTAAGGGAAAAAACCCCAAATGGACTTTGATGTTGGATTACTAGTCAATAACTCAAAAGTAGCATTTATAAATATGTTCAAGTGATTAAATGAAAATATGATGAAATGAACCACCGAAATATACTATTAATGAGTGAACAGATAGGAAACATCAATGGTAAATTGAAAACTATGCAAAAGAACTAGATGGAAATTCTAGAGCTGAAAAATGCAATATCTGAACTAACAATTTACTAAACGGGTTCATCAGCAGCACATCAGGTAGAAGAATCAACTTAAAGAAGATATAGATCAATTAAAATTATTCAATTAAAGAGCACAGAGAGAAAAGACTGATTAAAAATGAAGACAGACTCAGAGATTTACCAAGCATTCCAACAGATGTGTAATTGGAGTTCCAAAAGGAGAGAAAGAATACAAGTCATAAAAAATATTTTAGAGTAGTAATGTCCGAAACATTCCCAAATTTGATAAAAACACTGATTTACAAATCCATGAAGCTCAAAAAGCCCCAAGTAAAAAAGAAAAAAAAAGTTTTCTATATCTAATGAAACAATCTTTTACTATTAAAAGCAAGAAAAAGACATTTTTGATAAAGAAACATTGGTAAAATTCATTGCTATCAGACATACACTATAAAAAATAGTGAAAGAAATCTTTCATACTGAAGGTAAATGATGACAGATGAACCCCTAGATCTGTGAATAGGATAAAAAACACCAGAAATGGTAAAAATGTGGATAGATCAAAAAAGATTGTATTTCATTGATTTTAAAATAAAATATTTTATTTACATAAATATTTTACATATATAAAATATATTATATATATTTATCATTGATTCTCTTGATTTTATTAAAAGACTGTTAAAGCTAAATTTATAAAACTATATTTGCCATTTATATTGCATGTTTATTGAATATATATGACAATAAAATAACAAAGGAGATAGAGGCAGAGGACCCAGTGTTCGGACAGGGGAATTCACTACCCGCCCTGTCTCCTTACCTGTAAGAAAGCCTGAGAATATCTTTCAACTTCCCACACCTGTCTTCTGGGTTAAAGAAGACAATGTAAGTGGAAGTGTTGTGAAAATTACAAAATAAATACACTAACTACATGTTGTTATAACTATTGGTAATGTACGATTAGTCTTGGTCTTCGCCCTCAGGGAGCTAACCTAGTTAAGAGAAAGCACGAGTATAACACAAGTCATTCAAGCACAATTAATTTCTCCCTGCCAAGAGCCACTTACGTGTATCTGAGGTCTTCAGAAAAGGAAGATATAGAAATTCAATGTCATATTTAGCTTCTTTTTGAGGCCTGGTTTTAAATTTTTGTCCTTAGATTGCTATTTAATGCAAGAAAAGGGGAAGTGGTTATAAGGAAGATCAGAATAACAATCTCACATCACGTGGGAGATGTTTCTAGATTTAAATTTATTCATCAGAAGACCTTGACTCCTCAATACGTTGGCTTCATTAAGATGTTATGGGTCACGACAAAGAAATTTACGTAAGTCATGTAAGAGATCAGAATCTATCAACCCCAACTCTGCCTGCCGTGCTATCAACTTCTCCCTCTGGATGACCATGACAATTTTTTTCATGTATCTTTCTTAATATTTATCATATGGGATTGCAGTTGTTTAGTTATTTTTTTATAGAACTATCGGATGAATCTGCATGACTTGGGATCTAGGAAAAAAAATGTTTTCATTCTTGTACACAATGCCTAAAATGGTGTTTTGCACATAATGATATTTAATAGATGCTGTGGAAAGAAAGGAGGGAGGAAGAAAGGGAACATAGGAGCAGAGAATGAAACACAAACAAGAGGAGATTAGAACCAAAGGTCAAGAAGTAAAATAAGGGGTAAAGAAGCAAAATTCAGGGTCAAAGACTTTGACAACTAGTAGGGATATTTATAGGAAAACCATAACCAACTTCAAATTGTCTATCCAAATTTAAGAAAATTAATGTTTAACTTTTCATTCTGAAGTAATTTCAGACTTAAATTAATGTCTCAAATTATTACATACTGAAAATTACACTTATCTAACTCTTGATTTTAGCAATGATAAGCTTGAGGTTTTCAAAATGTGAGCTCAATTCATCACATTTTGGTTTGCTTTTATTTATTTCTGAAATTAAATACAAAACTGTGGTCTAATTATTTCTACTTTCCATAATGAGTATTTTTCAGTAAATTAGCATTCAAAACTTTATACAAAATATGTGTTTTACGTTAAACAAATTGGTGTAGAACTTTAGGTTAATTTTACGATCAGAAAGGTAAATAAATACATGAAATATAAGTCATTCTAAGATGATAATGTCCACTGCAATCTTGCTCTACATTAATGGTTGTTCTCTTTCAATTACCACCATTTTTCCCTTTCAAGGTACAGAGCAAATGCCTCCTTCTCTCCTTGTACTCCTCAAATTACCAAGTTAATTTTAATTCACAAGTTTTACTAAAATCAGATATTGAATTTTCTCTGAGGAGAAGTCTTTTAAGTATTCCACAGATATTTTAACCTCATGGTATGCAAAATCAAACACGCCACTCTTTCTTGTCTACTTCCTTCTCCTTGTGTTCCCTACACAAATTCTTTCATTCACATTTTCAGTGATTGCATAAACATTTAAGTGCATAGTAGGCACTGAGCCACAGCAGTGGTAGAGATGGACACATCCCCTGCTCTCGCAGAGCTTACATTCCAATGGAGGGATGTAAAATTAAGTAATGAATTATAATTTTAATTAATAATTTAAATAACAATTATTTAACCCCCTTCTTGGATATGCTTCCAAGAAGGAATGCAAAGTGCTAGGAACGTGTCCTAACAGTGAACTCCACCTGCTCTATTGGAAACGGGAAGACTTCATAAGCTATGTTTGAGTTGAGCTTGAAAGGATAACTAGACATTAACAGAGAAGGATGGAGGGTGGGGAGAGGTTGCTGGGCAAGAAGCTGCTGAGTGCAAAGCCCCAGAGCAAAGCCATGACATAGTCAAGGTACGCATTTTTGTGCCACTGCCAAACTGTCTTCCAAACTGGTGAGCATTTCATATCCCTACGAGCAACATAAAAGAGTTGCAGCGGCTCCACATCCTTGCCTTTGCTTTGTACTAGCAGATTTTCTGATTCTCCTCATTGCAGGTGTATAGGAGTACTTCCCTGTGATTTTCACTTGCATTTGTCCAATGGCCAATGTTTTTAAGGATCTTTGACCAACTTAGTTGTTATTTGTATATATTTTGTGTGTGCGGAGTATCAGTAACTCTGTCATAGCTGGAAGTAGACATCTAGTCAACATGTGGGACTGCTCCCTTGTCTCATGACACCACTTCTGCAGCAGCAGTTCACCAAGTCTCGCCCAACTTACACTTTAATGCCTTTCATTACTGCTTTGGATTCTCTCGTCCCTGTCTCCTCCCTAGATCGAGAGATGGTCCTCTCCAGTCTGGACAGGTCAGTAGCTTTCTGACTAGCGTCTGCTTCCTCTCTCCTACCTGTCGGTGTGTCCTCTAATGTGCATATCATCGACTGCAGCTAAGCACCTGCTCACACCAAGCCTCCAGTTTAGAGTCACCTGAGGTGAAGGCCAATGGCATTTGGAAGTCCCATGTGGCTGTGCAGGGCTGGCACTTCCTCTGCTCCAGCCTGGACGGGTGCCACGCGATGCTCCCTTTTTGTGCCACAGCCATGCTGGTCTGCCTCCTCCTCAGCTGCCTGCCCCGCTGCTCCCCGCCCTCCCCAGGCATCCAGGCTCTTCCCTCTGTCTGATTGTCTCATCTCCCCCGCCCTTGTCACGGTCCTTCCACAGCCTTGGCTCTGAGTCTGTCTCATCGTTATATTCTCCAGAAATCCTTCCCTGAACAAGTTTTACGTTTTCATTAACCTTTGTACCTTTCACTTGAAGAACTTGTTGAAAACAGAGCTTCACAATTATTTTGTGATACTCTGATTCATATATACTGCATTCACCGTCTCACGATCTATTCTGTCTGCCCCGTGGGTGCAGAGAGCATCCCTGCCCTGGCTCAGCTGTAAGTCTGCAGTGCCAGGTAGAGTGTCTGGCTCAGTAGGCACTCAGTAAGCACTGGTTTATTGGATGAACAAGTGGATAAATAAGTGATGTAGTCAAAGAGAAATCTGGACATAAGTTTTTGTAGGGACTAGAGAAACCAGAACTGCTTTCTTAACAAGTGGGTATTTTTTGCAGTTGCAAAGAGCAGGGGAAGGTGGGAACATTGAAGAGGGGAGTATGAACCTTTTGGGAGCTGGACCAGGTGTTGACTGAAAGGGTCAACGAACTTTTAAAATCTGGAGTGTCAATCTATTTGCATTTTTAATGTAAGTTCACTTTATCTTTCTAAACTTTATTGGAATGTGCTGCCAGGGGAAGTCGTGTGTGAGTGTGAGTGCGTGCGTGGCCAGAGCTGAGAGGGGGACGTCTTCTACCTGTGGTGCTTGCCAGGCCATGGGCAGGAGTGCAGCAGAGGCAGGAGACTGCAACCCGAGACGCACGTGTACATACAAATTCCTCCTCCTCCTCCCCATCATGGAATTTGCAGAAACACAAAAGGAGACGTGATATTTTCCTGAAAAAAGTGGAATTGAGATTGGAGACAATTTTATGGAAAATTGAAATGTCCATGTGTTCTGGGTGACAATTCTCTCCCTGCTGGGCTGCAAGGTCCTGTGAGCAGAGGCCAACCCTCATTCGTGTTTACCTCGCTCCCCTAACCCGCATAAGGCTTTGCACCTACATGTGTCCAATCGAATTGAAATTCTTTATTTCCTTGTTATAGTGTGCATCAAGGATTTCTGGGTGTGCCTTTTCAGAGTGGAAATAGAAGAGACACAGGTATTACTTTTTGATTCGTTTCCTGTGGGAAAGTACCAAGTTTTATTTTGAAATTGTCATAAGCAAGCTTTCTAAGACATGAACGTATTTTCCCTACAGCGAGGAAGAATTACAGCTGATCAGCTCAGCCCATAGTACTCAAGGGCATTGGGTTCCAAAAAAAGAAAAAAATTCTCTCCTTTTCCATCCCAGCCTCCTTCTTAGCCGGGGTGACCCCGTGACACGGTTGGAACCAAGAGACCTAAGGGGCTCTCTGGGTATCGTGTGTGTATGTGTGTGTGTATTTGGAGGGCTGGAGACCCACTGGCATCCTTTGTCACTTCCTTCTGCCTGGGCTGTGAAGGTGCTACTTGAGAAGCAGCAGACGTCTTGTGTCTGAGGATGAGAGCGACACTCTGGGAATGGAGGAACAGACGCTGACAGAGCTGGGTTGCTTAGAGACACTGTAAATCCTTCACCAGACTGGACTCCTATCTGGGAGATATGTATATTACATCATATATATATATATAAACAGAAAGTACCTTATTTAGTTACACTCCCGTGGTTAAGTTCTTTTGATGTACAGCTGAAACAAAAACTAACTGAAAAGTAAAAATTCCTGGATT